>NC_140938.1:87954053-89154053 GCF_014529385.1 Adiantum capillus-veneris | reverse complement strand
TAATGGAACTTGCAACGCATGTGGTAGGTATGGTCACCAAGCTAAGGATTGTTTAATGATCAAACATATGATGAAAAATAGACCACATGTAGCCTGGACGGATGCGCCTCAAGCTCCTGTATTGATGCCTGCTCCACCTGTTGAGCAACTACCGCAACACATGGTCCCTAGATCTCAAAATGTTGTACAAGCTACACCGCTACCACCTCCTGTGCTAGGACCGCAGCCCCCGCATCCAAGAGTCGCCCCTATGAACCAAGTGGGTTGCGAGCCATCTAATGCTTATGCAGATGGCTGTGAGGAGGAAATAGACACTAGTATTGCCTACGGACTTGATACATTGGAAGAGAGTCCTATATACTACATGGAAGATTGTTGGGGGCAAGTCAAGCCGGTTTATCAAGCTGCTGCTCTCGCATCCAGAGGTCAAAATATCAACACCCAAGCTAGGAGGCCACCTCTTCAATGCTACGAGTGTGGTGGACCACATCGGGCGGCGGAGTGCCCTATTAGGCTGCAAAAGAATGCTGCACAGATGCAAATGAATCAAGGGAGCACGTCTGCAATGCCAATACTCACATGTAATCGTTGTGGCATAGATCACTTGATTGCCCAATGCCCCTATAACCCAAATGCGCCTAAAATCACACCCCTAAATTTGGTCGAAATTGCTAGTGTGACATCGCCAATACCACCCGTCGCACCCGCTTATGCGATTACACGGTCCATGCTTCAAGGGCCAGGCCATATCCTCGAAGAGAGAGATACCGCGTCAATTATCCAAGCAAAGAAAAAGAAGACACGAAGGAAGAGGTCGCAGAATACGGGAAATTCAAAACCAAGTTCCAAAACAAACATAGGAACAGGAGATGACCCCGTGTATATGAATGACCTCGAGGATGATTCAGATTCAATCGAGACAATGGAGACTAGAACCAATACCACAAAGGGAAAGACCGACAACGACAACCGCAACATGGAACCAAATGAAAACCGAATAAGAGAAAACCATAAAGAGCCTTTGAAAACACCACAAGTGTTTCCAAATCCAATCCAAGACCCCCAAGATAAACCGCAGGGGCAAAAAGGGAAGAATCGTAAAAAGAAGATTGGGACATACCCAAACCCAGTAGACGAGATTGAGCAGGTGAAACAACTAAGAGGTTTAGTGGAGGAGACTCAAAGGAAACTAGAACCAGAACCCATGCATGTCAAAATTCATGACACAGTGTTTCCCACGCAAGTTCATCCACCCCACATGAACCATAGACCGTTAGCCATATCTAGTATCATCCAAGAAGGGAGTGAGGACGGAACATCAGAAAGTGAGCATACACCTTTCTTGTTGGAAAGGATGTTTAACGAAGGAATACCTGATCCCATTGAGGAATATGAGATTCCATCCTCACCAGTTCCTAGTCAAGGACCTACACCCTGCAAAATGCCAATGAATGTTGCCAAACTAGTGTACTTCATGTCTTCTGAGGTCCGAACCACGATCATAGCAAAGCTGTATGGAGATCCTGAGTTATTCCTTGCACTTCGAGCATTCCTTAACGGAGAGCTACGAACGGGATTACCGCAGTTTGCGCAACCAAATAGGCCTGAATCGATTATGATTGATGAGGAAAATCATGTGCAATCACTTGACTTAGATGGACACGAGTCTGTGATCGAGGTACCCATTAACGAATTAGGGCAGTATTTTGAAGGCGACGAGTCTAATGCGACCCTACCCATCACTACCAAGGGATTAACTATAAAGGGAATTCTTGATGGTGGTGCGGGAGTTAGCATCGTTACAAAAGATTGTTGGGAATCCATGGGAAAACCCCGCCTCAGTGTTACTAACATTGTGGTAAAGATGGCAAATGGTACCATAGCCAAACCTATGGGGATGCTCAAGGATCTTAAGATCAAAGTTCTAGGACACAAGGTACAACATACGTTCATTGTAATGGATTTCTCTAAACACCTTATGTCATATGAAATGATGTTAGGACGACCATTCATGAGGGAAGCACAAATGGTTCATGATTGGTCTAAAAATCATGTCTATTTGCAATTCCAAGACTCTGTCCTTAGAGTGGATTTGGTGACTGGTAATGTACACCCCTTCGGGAGTAAAACCATTATTGATAATCGCTCTGACACCACAGTTCACTCGGCCCCACTACAATAGTGTTACACTTGTAAGAAGGATACAGACATTGGCCAAGATTCTCCTTACATGGATGTGTTACCGGGTATGACGGAATCAAACAACGTAGACTGGGTACACCTAGCTGCAACCATAGATACCTGGGGAAATAGAGGAGCCACTTGGGTCACACCAGAGGGGGAAGAGGTACCACAAATTGCACCTCTGAACATGATAAGTGCCATACATGCATCTTCTAAGGGCAAGGCAATTGTAGACCAATCTGACAGTGACACCGATAGCTCAATAGAAGACTTTGACCAACACGACTCAGACACTGACTCCCAGAGTGAAACGGATTCTGAATCTCATGAATTAGAGAGGGGAGCAAGTTCAGAGTCAAAACATTCGGAAGGACCGAGCACATCAACCGATGATAGCTCCTCCGAGAGTGAAGAGGACACCAACGAGGACTCCTTTAGTGAGCAAGATCTAAATGCAAATCAAAATCAGGTCTCAAATAAGAAAAAGAAAAACTTTAAGAGGCGTCGATATCGAGCCAATGTACGTGCTAGGATAAAAAAGAAGAGATCCTCAGCAGAATGGCTCAGTTATATAGGAGCATGTGATGCTCATCGAAAATTGGTAGACGATTGGGGTGAATATCTCCAAAATGTTATGTGGTGTAGACCACAACCCCATGACATAGCCCAATTAGAGATCATAGACAAGCCAAAGTTGAGACGCACTGCAAGGAGGCGTCAAAACCAAGAGTTAGCTCGACAACACAAGAAAGCAGAAATGGAATCACAGACCAAAGCACAACCAGAATCCACAGACTTGCATCCTGCACCAGAACATTTCAAATCTTACACCACAGGGGAAGCAAAGGTTGTGTACACAAAAGCCCAAAGAATACCTATCGATGGGAATAATGGAATCAATGATGGTCCAGAAATAGTTAAAGAGATAGAATTAGCCGACCCCGGTGAAGAATCAAAACCTGTTTTTATTGCCCAAGACCTCACAGAAGTTGAAGAGGCGGTCCTCAAAGAGCTTCTCAAGGAATTCAAGGACATATTTGCTTGGACATACCATGATATGAAAGGTGTTCCACCTTCTGTGGTCTAACATACAATCCCTATGATTAGCACTACGAAGCCCGTACAACAAAGACCCTACCCGATGAATCCTAAGTACGCAAAGATCATTCAAGAAGAACTAGAAAAGCTTATCAAATGTGGGTTCATATATCCTATTGAACACTCTGAATGGGTGTCTCCAATAGTTATCGTGCCAAAAAAGAATGGGAAACTCAGGGTGTGCGTGGATCTCAAAAAAGTTAATGCAGCTACTAGAAGAGACCATTACCCCCTACCATATTCCGAACATGTACTCGAAAGAGTTGCAAGCAAGGAAGATTATAGCTTTCTAGATGGGTACTCAGGCTACAACCAAATCACGATAGCGCTAGAGGACCAAGCTAAAACTGCCTTCATCACAGAATTTGGCGTGTTTACATTTCGTGTGATGGCTTTTGGCTTAAAAATGCCCCTGCTACATTCCAATGATTAATAAACACTGCATTTAAAGAATATTTGAGAGAGTTTTGTGAAGCTTTCTTAGACGACCTTTGTGTTTACTCTTCTTGGAAAGAACATCTATCATGTTTGCGGAAGGTGTTTGAAAAGTGTAGGTTATATCGTATCTCATTGAACCCGTTCAAATGCCAATTTTGGGTCAAGCATGGAGTTATTTTAGGGCATATAGTATCTAAGAATGGTATCTCAACCGATGAGAGCAAAATTAAAGTGAATTTAGAGTTACCACCACCAACCAATTACAAGGGAGTTCAAAGGTTCATGGGACACGTGGGTTATTATCGACGGTTTATTTTATTTTTCGTTGAGATAGCACGTCCTTTGTACAAGCTTCTCATTGAATTTAAATGGACTGAAGAGTGTGACCAGGCCTATGAACAATTGAAGAAAACACTAGCAAGTGCTCCGATTTTAAGGACACCTAACTGGGATGTGATTTTCCATGTGCATATTGATGCATCAAACTTTGCTATTGGGTGTGTTCTCACTCAACCAGGAGAACATAAATTGGACTATCCCATTAGCTTTGCAAGCCGTCAATTGAACGATGCTGAAAGGAACTACACCACCACAAAGCGAGAAGGTTTAGCAATGGTTTATGCAGTAAAGAAATTTCGCTACTACCTTCTAGCAAACAAGTTTGTATTTTATGTGGATCATCAAACGTTGCTGTATCTGGTAAACAAGCCATGCTCCACAGGAAGAATCACACGATGGTTGTTAATTCTTCTGGAGTTTGATTTCACGATTGTAGTGAGACCCGGTAAAAGGCACGTCATGGCTGATCATTTGTCTCGCATACCCAATGGTGAAGCCCCTACAGGAGTTGATGATGAATTACCCGATACTTCCCTATTCATAGTTGAGACTATGCCTGAATGGAGTGAGAACATTGTTAACTTTTTAGTTAATGGTTTTCCACCCAAGGAACTTCGTAAGGATATCGCTCGAAGGCTAGTAAAAGAATGTGAACCCTATTGTTTGATTGCCGGAACTCTGTATAGACTAGGCAAGGACGAGATTCTTAGGCATTGTGCCCGCGAGGATGAATATTTGTATATCTTGCAAGAAGCACATATGGGCATAGCAGGAGGACATTTTTCAGGAGACCTGACTGCTAGAAAGGTGCTGCAATCAGGCTATTGGTGGCCAACTTTATTTAAGGATGCATCACTTTTTACAAAAGGGTGTGATGAGTGCCAACGTTACAAGACCACACAGCGCAAAGACAAAATGCCCTTACATCCTATTAAAGTAACCCAACCATTTGAAAAATGGGGCTTAGACTTTGTAGGTCCAATTAGTCCCGCAGCTCGCAACACTCAATCTCGATATATTCTAGTTGCTACGGACTATGTAACAAAGTGGGCTGAAGCTAAGGCTTCACAAAAAGCTGACGCGAGGACAATGGCTAAGTTTCTTTTTGAGAACATTATCACAAGATTTGGTTGCCCTTTTGAAATTGTTAGTGATAATGGTACCCATTTTATAAATGAGGTAATAAGAGAGCTTACCACGACCTTTATGATATCCCACCATAAGTCTACACCTTATTACCCGCAAGCTAACGGACAAGCCGAGAGCACCAACAAGAATCTAATCTCTATTTTAACCAAGACGGTAGAAGCTCATCGCACTGATTGGGATTTGAAGTTGACATCTGCTCTATGGGCTTATCGTACTGCTTATAAAGTGGCTATTAATTGTACGCCATTCAAAATGGTATACGGCCAAGAAGCGGTTATGCCTTGGGAGTTTGTCATTCCTAGTCTTAGGGTAGCTTCACAAGAAGGATGGAATGGTAACCCCTTAACCGAGCGTTTGTATATCTTAGAAAAACTAGACGAAGAGAGACAGTTGGCTCTGCAAAATGCTCTTCTGGAAAAGGATAGGAGAAAGAAGTGGTTTGATCGCCATGTGAAGGACAAGGACATCAAAGTTGGTGATAAAGTCCTTATGTATGGAGTACATAAAGAGAAGAAAAAGTTGAAATATGCTGGTAAAGGACCATATAGAGTATGTGAAATTACCCCACAAGGTACCCTTCGTGTGGAAACTCTTGATGGAGTTGAAACCATTGGATTCCTCAATGGGAGTAAATTCAAAAGATATTATGATCCTTTAAGCCAAGAAGAACTATGGGCCATTCATCAAAAGAAGGCCGCCAAAGCACAAACCGAGTTAAAGAAGATACAAGCTCAAGCTGAGGCTAAGGAGCGACAACAACGTATAAGACAAAAACGAGAGGCTAACCTTGGAGTCACAAATGCATTCCACGTGGAAATCGAAGAAGATTGGTTGGACTCTGACACACCTCTACGATACCCTATTGAGTTAAATAGCGTCTATGGAAAAGTGCTATATAACGCCTTATTGGACATGGGTGCTAAATATAATCTGCTATCCTATGGGGTGTGGTGTCAGTTAGGGAAGCCACCTCTATCTGAGAGTATTATCCAAGTCAAGGGTGTCAACAAGAAAAAAACTACGGTTTTTGGAATCTGACACACTTCTGTCAGTTATGACAATGGAATTGTAGCTCAAGACTTTTTGGTCATGCCTACTGGAACTATGGAGGGTAATATAAACCTAGGACGCACGTGGATGATAGCCACCAAATGCACTATTGATTGGGGGACTGGGGGTGTCACAACGCAAAAACCAACTCTTATCCCTACCACTCAAGCCATAGTCCCTGAGATATTTCCTAAGGAAAGAAAACTCAAGACATTGCATGTCCAGGAGGTTGAACCATACATCCCCATAGCCCAACTCTCTAGATCTTTAACTGATGGAGTTGAAAGAAAGCTTGAGACACACAAGTACCATCCTAATATAACAAAGAAAGCATACAAGTGGGTCCCTAAAGCTTCTTTAGTAACCATGGCTGATGCTAAAAAACGGAAGCCTCGTAAGAAATGTCCCACTCGCTCCAAGAAATGTAAGAAAACGTGGCGCTGGATTCCTAAACGACTATTAAAAGCCCAAGGATACTATGATGGAAATGAGCAAATTTGGGTACCTAAACGTAAGATGTGTCCTTCCCTATCGACAACAAACCCATATGAGTCAAACAGTGTAACGCTAAAGCCAATGGCAGACCGTGGGAAGGGAAAGATCACAGAATGCTACACACCTAGTCTAGAGCTAGTTTGGGCTCCAAGGCAAACCCAATTTATTCCACCTAGCTCAGGAAGGGGGGAGTTCCATGAAGCTTCTAGCTCCTCATGTAATACATCCATAGAGGTAAAAGCTTCTACACAGCCTCCATCTATAGTAATGGACCTCAATGAAGCTACAAAAGAATCCACACCTCCCAGTGTTCAAGAATCACCTGATGAACCACTTCAAGTTCGATCCTGGGAGAGTACCTTACCACCCTTGCAACTTGACGAGGCACCTAGGGTAATAGAAAACTACTGGCAAAAATCCTCACCTATTACCAACTGGAACAATTGGTTTCAAAGGGTGACAAGCTCATTTCAAACCGTATGATCTACCCAAGGAAGGGGGGAGTGTTTGTGGACATCCATCATTCACTTGCTTCCCTCTCAACCTTTCTCCCTGACCTCTTAATCTCCGATCTTAGGGAATGTATATATAAAGCCTTATACTCACAAAAACAAGATAAAAAAGTAAAAGAGCAAGAGCCATCACACAAATCGTAAAAACAAATTATGCACAAAAACACGACCCTTGTAATATTTGCACTCTAACCATCATCTATTTGCATGTATAGATATGGCTAGTATGCTAGAGTCATCCACTCCTGCCTTGGGTGAGAGGTACCCTCGTTACTTTTCACAAATATTTCACATGGTCTTTCCAGTGCTTGCATGTGAATGGGATTTGATAGGTACGCTAGCATGTGAGAGGAATTTTGAGGAGTTAGAATGGCTGATACGTCTCTTGATCACGTATGATCCATACTTAGTAGAGAGCGTTTCTCCCATTGCACAAGCCTACCCTTTTGACCAAGATGACTATAGGCGTCTAGTGACCTTTTTAGTAAACATGGGCACCTATGATGAAGAAGAAAATTTACATGACTACATGGATGGCACATATGGTCTCATGGATGATGACTTTGTTTATCTCGACGACGAGGATAGGGGTTTAGCTTTAGGGTTTCCCCCCAACCTCTACAATATCCTATTCCCTTGACTCTTTAGGGGGAGTGCAAATAATTAGGTTAGGGTTCCTTATGTTTTTTGTTGTGTTCAATAAGTGTTGGTACCTTTTCCCACTAATGTGCCTTCTGGAGGTATTCCTTTTGTTTCCTAGTGTGTACAGGAGCGTGTTGCTATTGATAGGATTTGGACCTTCATGGAACCTTTCTCTCGTTCACACTTCAAATCAAGCGCGCCCATCAACACAAACAGGTGTTTTATGTCCATTAGCATTGCCCTTATCTTTTTGCATCCATGTTTGTCTGCTTTGATTGTGATTGTAGCATAATATTCAACGCATTTGCTTAGTATCAAACATTTAATTCAATGTAATGTTTTGTCATAATCACTTGTCTAGGTTTAAAAATTAAGCAATCCGACTAAGCTAGTTTGACCAAGCTAGGTATTAGAAATCTTCTCTTAATACCATGGGGAATGCCTTCCTAATAAACAATGGTTACTTAGGTTCTTAATCCGATTTAGGCAGCATTGTGTGAAATGTACTAGGGCTTTCTAGTGGGCTTAACCCTATTGACCTTTAGCTTAAGTATTATAAAGGGAGTTTACTAATGTGATGAGCCTGGGGAGGGTAACAGTGTCATATGACCCCCCAAAGTTACAAAAATAAAAATGCTGAAAATGAACAAACAAAAAATCAAAGTGCCACAATGTAAAATTTTAAGCTGGAAGAGAAATCCCTGCTTAAATTGGTACTTCACTCACATGTATCGCCTATGGTACTAGAGCCCTAGAGGTTCCCAGTGTGGGCACTTTTCCTTGAAAAGCAAAAAACCCAAGGCATACAAAATAAGCACACACATCAAAATTGAATCAATGTGAAAAGACTTTGGGGGGTCAAAGAAAAGGTAATCAGTCAGGCGATGATTTCATGAGAAATTCCTTTTATCGTAGCTTAACTACAAGGTCTTCTAGGTATAGCCTCTAGTCAGCCCTCGAACATCAAATACTTGGCTCTCGCGATTAAACAACTTAATTGAACATAAAAAATTGAGAAGTTACCCATGGTATTAATAGTTGAGCTCTAGTGCCTTTTGACCGTTAAATTAGCGACCCCAGACTTGTTTAATTTTTTACCTTTACATCTGTTTATGCATGTGATTATATCGCAATTTAATGTTTATTGCTGACAAATTGTCTAAAATTATGTTACCAATCACTTTGCCTGTCTATTGTATATGAGAATGCAATTACTGTGGCAATGTTGTTTGATTTTGCAGTGATTGAAGAAGGCTACGCACATCCATGTCGACTACTCTTCCATCTCGACGAACGAGCTTCAACTGGATAGCTTCCGAGGACGGAATCTACATCAGGAAGGGGGGCATGTTAACCCTCACGGCACACGGACACCCTATGATCTATAAACGTTGTATTATTTAGAGTCAGGTACCGGGCTTGTCGGACCAATAGGAACAGGGTAAGGGTGATCGCCGATGACAGGCGCACTCTAACTGGAATATTCAAGGAGTTAGTTGGCTAAGTATGGGCGCCCAAGTGTGAATGGGGTGAGCTCATATAAAAGCCACTAAACCTAATTTTTACTCATTCTCTCATTGTGCAATAGAAGCTGCGCTTGCTCCATCTCCACCTTCTCCTTCACCATCTCCTTGTGTGTGTGTGTGTGTGTGTGTGTGTGTGTGTGTGTGTGTGTGTGTGTGTGTGTATGTGTGTGTGTGAGAGAGAGAGTGTGAGAGTGTGTGTGTGATCGAGCGTTGCGGCGGCACGACGGTGGCGAGGCGGTTGAGCGCGGCGTAGCGGCGTCTCCCTCTTCTTCGCGGCGCGGGAATCCTTCATTCGCAACTACGCAGGAAGGTGAGTGACACACCATTCTTCCTTGTGAGCTTGTCTGTTGTATGACTGTGTGCTAGGAGCCTTTGTGGCTCGCACACGGCGCGTAGCAAGTCCCTACCCGTGACAGGCGTGATCTTTGGTGCATTTGGATTATTCGGACATTGGGCAATAAAATGATCTATGCCACATCGATTACAAATGAGTATCGGCATTGTAGACGTGCTCGCTTGATTGGTTTGCATTAGTGTAGCATTCTTTTGTAGCCTAATCGGACACTCGACTACACGATGTGGACCCCCACACTCATAGCATTGAAGAGGTGGTCTCTTGGCAGTGTAATTGATATTTTGGCGTCTTGCAGCAAGAGCAGCTACTAGATAGACAGATTTGACTTGTCCCCAATAGTCCTCCATGTAGTATTGTGGACTTTCTTCAAGTGCATCAATCCCATAGGCAATATTAGGGCCTATATCTTCCTCACAGCCTTCCAAACAAGCAATAGATGACTCACAACCTACTTGATTCACAGAAGTGATTCTCGGATGTGGTGGTTGCGGTCCTAGCACTGGAGGTGGTAAGGGTGTTGTTTGAACAACATTTTGGGCCCTAGGGACTATGTGTGGGGTATGTTTGTTCAAGAGGTGGTGTTGGAATTAGGGTTGCAGAGAAACACACATAGCTTGGACAAGATGAAGGAAGCTCAAGGCACACAATTGAGAGTGTGTTACTTAGTATGTAATGGAAAGATAGATAGCCCTAAAGTGATGGGCATATATACAATACTCGGGGGAAAAAACCTCCTAAAGAGGGAAAAAATGTCCGGGCGGTCCTAGTGTGTTCACACACATCACTACCACATGTATATGGTAACAAATCCCCCCTGGAGTGATGCGGTGAACGAGAGCTGGCACATGAGTAAAGGGAAGTTCCATGCCCTAAGGACATGATCAGTCCACAAAGGGGAGTAAGCCCAAAGCTTTGCGGAAAGCTTCAAGCTTCTCACGAGACAATGCCTTTGTGAAAAGATCTGCAAGGTTGTCCTGTGTTGGCACATAAGTCGAGCTGATCCCTCTTGTTGAGAGCCTCTCCCTAACATAGTGATAATGCACCTCAATGTGCTTTGTGCGAGCATGAAAAACTTGGTTCCTAGCAACTGCCAATGCGCTCTGACTATCAGTGTAGATAGTGTTGGCAGTGTCCTGTCCAACACCCAAATCAGCCATAAGGTGTCTGAGCCATACACACTCAACCGTAGCTGTGAAGACTGCCCTGTACTCAGCCTCACAACTTGAAGTGGCCACAATAGGTTGCTTCTTGCTCAACCATGATATACATGAACTGCCAAGCATGAAACAAAAACCACTTGTGGACACTGGCGTGTCAAAACAACTAGCCCAATCTAAGTCCGAATAAGCATGTAAGTCTGGCGGCAATGATCCCCCCTTGGGATTAAACAAGACAATATGTAAAGTGCCACTAAGGTAGCGAAAAATCCTCTTGATAGCCTGCCAATCCTTAGACCCTGGGCTAGGCATAAATCTGCTGACCTGTGAGACTGCAAACTGAATATCTGGCCTTGTGTTGCATACATAAATGAGGCAGCAACCAGCAGTTTGGTAAAGAGTGACATTAGCAGGATTTCCAGCATCATGTAGACTCAAATTCAAACCTATTTCCATGGGAGTGGCAATAGGTTTGCAATCCTCAAGTCCAAACTTACATAGCAATGTCTCTATGTAACTTTTCTGACACAAGGCAATACCACCATCACACTGCTTAAACTATATACCGAAGTAATGATGCAACAACCCCAAATCTTTCATCTTGAAAGTAGCATTAAAATCAACCTTAAATTTAGAAATATGTCTCTCATTTGGTTCTGTGATCAGCAAATCATCGACATAAAGAACCACAATGAGAAGTACATCACCCTCACACTTTACATACAATGTGATTTCTGTTGGACTGTTACGAAAACCTTGTTTGACCAAATGAGTGTCAGATTTCTCATACCAAGCACGAGGAGATTGCTTCAACCCATACAAAGCCTTGTTACATTTGCACACTTTGTCCTCTTGTCCTTTTATGACAAAACCGCGAGGCTGCGTTACATAAACTTCCTCAAATATGTCACCATTCAAGAAAGCAGTAACAATGTCTGATTGATGTACATCCCAACCAAAATTAGGTGCCAATGCACATAGAAAACGCAAAGTAGTCATACGACAAGTGGGAGCAAAAGTCTCTTCATAATCTATGCCTTTTTACTGTGCATATCCCTTTGCAACAAGTCGGAGCCTTATGGCGATCGATCTCACCATCCGGTTTGCGTTTCAACTTGTAAACCCACTTCGTACCAATGGCCTTTTTGCCAGGAGGCAAATCACATAAAGTCCATGTATCATTTTCTATGAGTGCATCATATTTTGATTGCATGGCAGCCATCCAATTTTCTGAATTTTGTGCTTCATCAAAAGACAGAGGCTCCTCAACATCATCTAAGCTAGACACAGCCAAAGCATAACAATCTGATGCATAAGATGCATGGCGAAAGCCTGAATGAGTATGACTAGACAAAGGTGCATCCAATTTATTGTCACACAAAGTGTGCACTAGACATTTTGGCATGCCTCTAGCCTGCTCATTTTTAGCCCTTTCCTCATCAAGTACATCATGTACATCTACATCTGTAATAGGCTGAACTATAACATTTTCAGAAACCCCCATAGACTGTACATTTGCCTCATTGGAAAAGAGGCAACAAAGTGTCATAAATGTCCTGTGAGCTTACATTGCTGTCTCTAGTACATGACAGCAAGGGCTGAACATAATCTTCCACAAACACTACATCCCATGAAACCAGAATACGCTTCGTTTGTGGATGATGTAACTTGTAACCTTTGCTTTCAGCACTATAACCAACAAAAATACATTTGACAGCCTTATCATCCAATTTTTTGTGTTGTGTTTGTTGCACCAAAGCATATGCCAAACAATCAAAAACACGCATGTGCTGAATTGAAGGCTTTCTATCATGCCATGCTTCATATGGAGTAATTGACTGCAAAGCTTTCGTAGGACACCTGCTAAGTACATAAGTGGCACACATGATGGCCTCAAGCCAAAAAGAATGCGGCAAAGTTTGACTTTTGACCATACATCGTGCCATTTCCTTTAGTGACCTGTTTTTCCTCTCAGCAACACCATTTTGCTGAGGTGTATAAGGCACTGTACATTGGTGTTTTATCCCACGACTAGCCAGAAATGCATTAAATTCATGAGACATATACTCCCCCCCTCGATCGGAACGGAGGGTGTCCATAGTACATTTCGAGACATTTTCAGCCATAGCCAAAAATTCTTTGAAGCACATAAAAACTTCGGACTTCGCTTTAAGCGGAAATACCCATGCATGCCTGGAGTAATCATCAATGCAAGTCACGAAGTAAAGGTAATTTCCCAAGGACGGAGTTTGCATGGGCCCACAAACATCACTATGCACAAGCTGCAACCTGCATGTGGCCCGAAATGAACCATCCTTTGGAAACTTAGAATGCTGCATCTTACCCAAAATACAGCCTTCACAAACATGTTTGACAGGTGCTTCAAGAGGCAGCAAAGAAGCAACCATATCAGATTTCTGCAAACGCAGCAAACTACCAAAATTCAGATGACCAAAATGTGCATGCCAAAGGTTTGCATCTGAAATAGCCCTTGAATTTGCAACATCATTTGCAAAATTTTATCCACACTTGTCATACAAAGTGATCTTATATAGCCCACGGCACAAAAGGCCAGATGCAACAATTTCATCACCAAAACTGAGATCATGAACTGTACATCTGTCATCCACAAATTTGACTACAAGTCCAAGTCTAGAAAGTGCGGATACAGACAAGAGATTCTTCTTGATCCCAGGTACATAAAGTACATCAAAAAGCGTGAAGGAACTGCCATTTGCAACAGTAAGCACAATCTTTCCAACTCCCTGAACAGGATAAGAGGCATTGTTGCCACAAGCGACTGAATTCACGATGTGAGGTAATGTGCTTTGTAGCACCACTGTCAAAATACCACACATGTGAATCTGCAGCAAACTGACAAGCATGCATCATGGACAGGAGGATTGTAAGTGCACTCAGCGCTAAAAGCCCATTTTGCATGAACATCAGCATTACAGTCTCCTTTCACAGAAGACTCAACAATGGCTGCATTTGTAGTGGAACCAGCATTTGCAGTGGAACCACCCTCTTTCTTCTTAGCCTCTTTGGCCTTCAACTTAGGACACGACTTGATCAAGTGATCATTAGCTTTACAATAATGGCAACGCATCATCTTTTTTCCCTTATCACCAGAATTGCCAGACGAAGTGCTACCAGTAGAAGCATGAGGAACATAAGTTTTGCCACTCGTAGTAGAACCATAAGAAGTGGCTCCATTGCTGTTACCACCCTTTCTTTGAGAAGCAATAAAAGCCTATTCAACTACACGCTGTCTAGTCCTATTTTTTCTGGAAAGTGACTCTTGTAGCAGCAATGTGCATAATGCATCAAACTTGACAACTTATGGATTTCCTTGGGTCATAAGTCTCCAAGTACTAGCAAAAGTCTGGTAAGAATCTGGTAAGGCATCAAGAACAGTCTGCACAAGGAAACTGTCTGAAATGACTTCACCTACAGAAAAATAAGTTGCTCATTGATATCCTTGACACCAACAAGAAAAGTGTCCATATCATCTTCCTCATGCATAATCTTCGACTCCAGCTCTTTACGTAGCAAAGCAATTTTAGCCTCATTGCGGCTTGCATAAAGACCTGCTAGAATATTCCAAGCCTGTTTTGCAGATTTTGCTGAATGGATGTGAGGAACAATGGTGCGTTTCACAGACAACGCAATCAATGCATGAGTCTGCGCATCCTTTACATCCCAACGAGATTGTTCTGCCACCGTAGGCAAAACAACTCTAATAGCTGCAATCCTTGTAGCCAGATCTGCAACATCCTCAACATCGCCTACATCCTCAGAACCAGGACGTACATCAATGCCCTGCACAATATTCCAGACGCCCTTTGACACAAGAACGTGCTGCATCATATAAGCCCACATAGTGTAACTGTCCCCATCCAACCTGTCCTCAGCAACAGACATCTTGAACACATCTGTGTTGTTGTTGTCAGCCATGCTAAATGTTGCACCTGATGTGAAAACTGCCCAAAAATAGGATAAATGGAGCGGGATCAACACGTGCTATATAGTACAAACCGTAGAAGACTATAAGGCACCTGTTATGCAGAAAACGACACTGACATAAATTCTGCACAAAATGACAAAATAGCCCGTGCAATACTGCCTGTAGTAGAAACGAAGGCCGAAATGAGCCCGAATCAGAACACTCACCAAAGCTCACTGCAATCAGAGAAAGTGAGCAGGCGTGTGCTGGAGCTGCTAGCGACTAAGCGCGGGAGGACGCAACCTGCTCTGATACCAATTGTTGGAATTAGGCTTGCAGAGAAACACACACAGCTTGGAGAAGACGAAGGAAGCTCAAGGCACACAATTGAGAGTGTGTTACTTAGTGTGTAATGGAAAGATAGATAGCCCTAGAGTGATGGGCGTATATACAATGCTCAGGGGAAAAAACCTCCTAAAGAGGGAAAAAATGCCCCGGCGGTCCTAGTGTGTTCACACACTTCACTACCACATGTATATGGTAACAGGTGGGGCCGATATCAATGCAGGCACTCGAGGTGTGTCTGTCCATGCTAAGGCTGGTCTATTGAACATCGCGCGCTTAAATACTATGCAATCCTTAGCTTTATGACCATATCTCCCATAGGCATGGCAATTCCCATTGAGTTTTACTATAAAAGTAGGGCATTCATTGGTACTATGCCGACCATAGAAAACTAAGCACCATTGTTGCTCCCTTCTTGGTTACATATGGTTGTTTTGTGGAGCTTGATTGTCTCTAAGACTCTCTTGAATGGCCTTTGTGAGATCTACTAAAGTCATCTTAGATATCTTTGGCTCCTTAGCAATAGGCTTTAGGGTCATTGGCTGATGCCCCCATGCTTGCAAGCTAGTAGATTTAGGCTCAACAGACACTCTTTCTCCTTGAATCATTAAATTATCCTCCAATTGGATTGCATTAGTGGTGACTGCTTCCCAAGTGGTGATACATCTAATAACTAGGTCATTATAGATATCCTCATGTCGTAATCCTCTAATGAATCTATCAAGCAATTCGTTATTATTGAAGCACTCATTTGGATTACAACAAGAATTCAAATGCTTCAAGCGACTAAGAAAGTCTCTCACGGACTCTCCTTCCTCTTGTTGGGCTTTCTGGAGCTGAGATGCTACACCCCAAAGAACTCCCTCTCGTATGTATTCTTCCAAGAACAGTCTCCTAAGAGTAGATAAATCGTTTTTTCTTCCACCCTTACGGTTCTATACCAATTCCCAGTCTTCCCACTAAAGATTCGGCAAGCATTACTCTTATGCAGGTCATTGTGTTCTCCTAGAGAATTGCATATTTGTTCAAACACTTCGGTATGATTTCTCACATCCCCATCTCCACTAAATTTTGTGTGAGCTTAGCTATTTGTACTGCCTTACTTCTAGGCTCCCTATCAGGTGTGTTGCGCATATTCTCAGCACTAGATCGACCGATAGCTTGAGCAAATGTTGCCAAGTCACCTAAGTGAGAAGGTACCGTGGGTGAAGCCGCTCCAGAGACTACATGTGGAGTAGGTATTGGCATTGGGCTTGGCGCATAGGAAGCCCTTGGGTTCCAAGTTTGGTACGGTGTTGTGCCATGTGGTGGCCCAAACTTCATATGTGTGGACCTAGGCATAGCAGATGTCGGATGTGACATGCTAATGCTAGCCGGTATGGTCCCATTGAAATAAGAGCTTGGTTGTTGTGGTTGTGGAGCATAAGTTGTTGAAAAAGGGGAGGGTAGGAGCTATATGAGTACAAAGACCTATAGGTGCATATGATTGATACACGGTTGTAGGTACTGTTGTCAACATTGAGCTACCATGTAGCGGTGCTTTACTAACAAATGAGGTCCATGGCATGTTCCTTGGCATGCCCATCACTGGGGTAGGCATGGTAGTCGTGGTGTCATCAAGGGAAAGATGAGCTAGACTTGGAAGGGTAAAGCTATCACTTGTGGGCTCAGATTGCACTGAGATCCCTGGCAAAACAACATATAAAGGATCCACCAGACTTACCGAGGGAGTCTCCATTTGTGATAAGGTTGATTGTTTAGCCTTCCCTTTATCCAAGAATCTCATGAGACCCGTTGAAGGCATGTGGATCCCCTTGTTCTGTCTCTAGCTCAATAACCCTATGGATGACCTCACAAACTCTTGTTGTTGATCCTCTACACTAATAGCACCCGTTGTAGATTGTAGGACATCTAACCAATCCATGTGATAGGTGTGACCTGTGTATAGGTCGGTTAGAGTTTTTGTTTGTAATTCGTACTCCCAGTTCTCATTTAGGAACGCTCCATCTAGGATTGAGGTGCTAGGGATGTCCTTTGAACTAGATACAATGTGGCTCTCTATGGATTAACCCTTAGTGGTCGCTAATTCAAGAGAACTCGATTGCTTTCCTGGCATGGATGTTGACATAGGGGCTTTCTCTTTTAACTCTCTTCATTGCTCCACCCTACGTAAGCTCTCAATTTTCTTTTCCCTAGCCGCAATGATATACCGCTCAACCTCTTGCACTTCGGCAAGGCTTCTTCCATCAGGTAATATAACCTCGGAGGGGAATAGCTTTGAAGAGTCAGTGGGTGCAGTGAATGGAGTATTCACCTACACATTCTCCAGGAGCATGGGGTCTACGTTGGTCATGAATGGCGAATTTACTTCCCCACCCCTCTCATTTCCATTGTTAGCTCCATGTTCAGAGCGAGTGGCCCTACTAAAGGTTTCCTTCAAGCGGCTAAGCACGCTCGGCCCGGACCGTGGGCCCATGGCATGCATGCCCTGGCTTGAGCTATCAGAATTAGGCATCAGGTAACCCTCCATGACGTCATAGTCAGAGGGAAGAGTCACTAGGCGCAATATGTGGGTCCTGAGTGGTACAACCTTGGGTTTTCGCTGAGGACCTAGAGCCTAAGATAGAGGAATAATGAGTGTCAGTGTAAATGGAGACACTCTCTATGTGCTCGTCCTCTAGCACATGACCAAAGCATAGGTGCATGTGACCTCAAGACTCTAGAGGTGTTGGTGAGTGCCCATGAAGGCCGCTTACCTAGTTTTTTAGGTGTTTACAACCCAAATTTTTGTTATTTTTGGTCCTTTTTTTAACCAAGCCATGGAATATGGTGTGTGATAGCTCAAAACGAGCTCTTGGCTAGGGGGATGTGCCATCCTTTACAGCCCCCAATTCGGTTACGTAGAGCCCTCAAAATCCTAAAACTAGTCTTTTCCTAGGTGGAGAGAGGGCTAGATTTAGTAAGTCCAAAGGGTGAGTGTGAAGGGGATGGTGGAGGACTTGAGGAACTTGTCCCACATGCTCTCCCTTCACTTGAAGTCCTAGTCTTTATATATAAATTAGAGTGTATAGTATATCATAAGACTGAGGATTGAGGCCTGGGCCTGGACTTGGGCTTGGGCTTGGGGAAAGATCACAATCCCTTCCTTTTAAGATAAGGTTTTTTTTTTAGTTTTCTTTTTTTAGTCCCAAATATCCTTAGTGTTTTTTATTATTTTTTAATTTTATTTAATTTTACTTTTTCTAGAAACTGAAAAAAAACCTGCTAATCTGCCCTTTACAGTCACTTATCAGTAGCTAACAAAAACCTGTTAATCTATCCATTGCAGCCACTCAACAATTCTCACACAACACTATAAAAAACAGAAAACAGATGGAAGAAAGGCTTCCAGAGGTTTCACTGAGTGCTTCTCAAGCTTAATGCAAGGCATTCCCCGGCAGCGGAGCCAAAAATGTACCCTTTGCCGTACATGTCGAAGCTGGGAACTTGCCTGCATTGATTACTCCATATTAACTTATTTCTATGTAATGGCACACCTAAACTTACCGGTTGGTCATACCATGTTTTAATTTTTGCTCAATATGATATGTGTTTGCTCTATGTTGATTTTTATTTTTGTAACTATGTTTAATTTTTGAAGGCAAGTCAATCGATGGTGGTTAATCTTTCAGTGTTTTTTTGTCTTCGTAATATTTTAAGTGAAAATATTGCAAAGGACATGGTGTGGATGACCCTTGAAGTAAAGACGCTTGGGTTTCTTTATAAATAGCTAGAAGAACACCATGTTTCATTCATTCATGCGCAAGTTTTTCCACTGAGTATCTATTTTGTAAAGTTATTATTTGAGTTTCTACTCATTCACATATTTACCATGCCTCAAGGGGAAATCACCAACAACCGCGATCAGCATGGTCACCGCCTCCCCATGTTGACCGCATCAACAATGTGAGCGTCGCTTATATTCTCAATAGTGTATATGTTATGAATGCAGTATGCAAAGCACAGAGTGCACACAACTACACAGACTCTCTCCGTGCAGTCAACGAGGCCACAAGCTCTATATTCAACGCCATGCAAAACCTTGATTTCAATGCACATACAACCAAAGGGGATATCGATCAAGTTGCGGCACTAGCCACCAATGCAAGTATCATTTCAATGCACATCCAACCAAAGGGCATATTGATCAAGTTGCGACACTAGCCAACAATGCAAGTATGATTTGGAGGGAACATGGTTTTCGCACCCCACAGGAGTGTGCATCCTTCGAACCACACGTGGAGGCTTGGGTAGAAGTGTAGATGGCATACATTATCGAGCATGGAATAGCCAATGGAGCCAACAATAACAACAACAACAACAACAACAACAACAACAACAACAACAACAACAACAACTAGATCTCACTTTTCCTTGACACCATATTAGCATATTGTATTGTATTTTTCTCCATATCTATCTTATTGTAGTTGTTGTTTTAAATTGTGTACTTTAATAACAGTATGTGGTGTTTTTATTACTTTAAATGTTGTTCAAAATCGCATTTCATTATTATGGAGTGTAAATCATTGAAATTAATTTTTTGCATGTGTACGAGTGCTCACAAGTGTGACAAAATAGAAGGACACTTATCATGTTGGTGGTTTACCTTGTTGCCTAGCATATATCACAACATTTCAGGAGACAAGTCGCATGTATGATTGAGATGATAGTGATAGAGAGAGATTTATAAATTATGAATGTTTGATCAAGTGAGAGAGAGAGAGAAGAAAAAGAAGAAGATGATGATGGAGAAGAAGAAGCTTGGGTGGTATAGTGATAGAACCATTTACCACTTTTTTTTAACACACATAAAACCATCGTCAAAGCACACACATATTTGAGAGAGAGATTGACAGAGGATCAAGAGAGAGAATAAAGTTGATAAGGGAGAAAGAGTTTTCTTGAAATCTGCTCGTGTCGGATTCAAAAAAAGCGCTCGTCAAAAAATGCTCGCCAAAAAATTACGTCCGCTCAATAGGAACCATAATCAACTGAGCAATTTTAGACCCTCTCCGCTATTCTTTGCAATCAACAGTCTCTAAACCAAGGGTGTGGCTGCTTGAGAGCTAATTTTCAAAGGTAAAGAAGAGTAGCAACTAAGGTTTTTGAGGATACCAAAGCACAAAGTAGCATATACATAAGTTTAATTAGCATGGCTGACAATAATCAAGAGAGTAGAATGAATATTGACAACTTTGATTTTGCACATGAAGGTGCTACTGATGATGCCCCAATTTTTGTGAACTATCTTGTTACTAGGTTGCAACAAGCTATGGGGAACCCGCCTTGCAAGCTGAAGTTACCCAACAACTTCGTGCTTATGGGATTTCCCTTTCTCTCCAAGAAGAGAGAGAGCTTAGGAAGCCTCTTGTTGAGACTTCCAAAAGAAGACTCTCTTCGATAAGAGAAGAGGAGGAATCTAATGAATGAGAAATAAGTGAATCTATGAATTCCTCTGAAGATGTGGCTCCACGAAGACGGCGGTCTCGAAAATCCCCAACTCCTCCCAAGAGGAAAAGATCATCCTTTAGTCCTTCTCCTCTTCACTCCGAAAGGGAAGAGAGGAAACAAAGGAAGAAAAAGGCAAGAAAGAGGTCACCCTCTTCTCCTTCTTCTTCACCTTCCTCCTCTTCCAATGAAAGCAACAGTTATTCTCCTAGAGAATACAAGAGGAGAGGACATCGCAAATCCTACCTTGCTGGAAAAATGTCCCAAATGCTTAAGAAGTTCAAAGAGGGAGAAAAAAGTATCTCTTTTCTCACCTATGATGGCACCTCGATGGCACCTTGGTGCTACTGACAAAGCATTGGCCTTCATCTAGCAATTTGATGTGGCCTTTGAAGACGAGGGCTTCACACAGTCCTCCAAGCTATGCCATGTAGCTATGCACTTTCAAAAATTTGCTCGTCCAATGGTGGGCTAGTCTTCGCGGGAATGGCGAAGCCCCAAGGACATGGAAAACTCTACATGTGTTATATGAAACAATTCCTTGCAAGCGATACCAAAGACAAAGTGCTTACTGATGAAAAAGCTTGAAGCTACTTTCCCACGAGTCTATCCACAAATATGTAGACAAGTTTTAGGATTTACATCTCAAAGCTACAGTCTTTCAAAAGATAGACTTTGCCGAGCAAAAGCAACAATTTTGTGTGGGATTACTGAAGAAATGGTCACTTATGTCAACACCTAGTGGCCCGGTTCTATCACCGAGGTCATCCACCACACTATGGTTGCATCTCGTATCAATTTCTAACAAGGAGCTAAAAGGAATGCCAAACCCATGGAAAACAAACATTGAAATGATGCAAAGGGGAAGAACAATGCTCAAAGTTCTTCCCAAGGCAATTCCAACAACAACAAGACCAAGGAGAAAGGAGTTTACAAGGGTTAAAAAAACTCTCTCCTGAAGAACTAGAGGCTTTTCTTAAAGATCACAAATGCTTTAAGTGTGGGGAGCAAGGACATGGCTATCGTTCTTGCCCCAAAAGAAATGCCCACAATGTGACTCCTAGCGCTTCCACAGTCAAAGCTCCAAAAGAGGATGCTCATTGCAAAGGATCATCCCTTTCATATGCTTGGGGGAAGGTGAGGGATCATGATGCCTTCATTGTATTTGATCCTGGCTCTACTCACAACTTTATATCAACGGAGTTGGCCACAAAGTTGGGCATACAATTTTTCAAGATGGGAGATACTGTAACTACCAATGGGGCTTTCAAGGGACAACAAGCCTCCATTACTCCCTTGATTGGGAAGTAATCAAGAGCTACGTCAACAAAGAAAACTTTATTATCTCTCCTCTCCAGCATGAGGATGTTATCCTAGGGGCACCATGGTTCAACCGCATGGCTGCCAACATGAAGTTCCTTGAAAAGAGAATCTACTTCACCTACAGGGAAAAGAGAATGTATATAGATGCTAATGAGTCCGATCGTACTATACCACTTGTAAATTAACCTGATTTTGATAAGTCAATGAAAAGCTCAGTTTTCTCGTACATGATTTTTGTCAAAGAGTCTCTAAATGATGCTAATGTTTTAACAAAACAAAGTGGTAGGAATAAAAAATAATTAGACTTGTCTAGTTTTCTAAATGGATTCCAAGATGTATTTATCAATGACATCCCTATGGAGTTACCTCACAAGAGGAGATTATGAGGCAAGTGCATGAGTTGGTAGAAAACAGGATGGTGAGGCCTAACTCCTCTCCCTTTTGCTCTCTAGTCCTTGTAGTGCAAAAGAAAGATGGCGCATACCGCGTGTGTGGACTATCAACGAGCACTAAATCGTATCACTATAAAAAACAACTTTCCCATACCGTGGGTAGAAGATATGTTTGATAAGCTACAAGAATTGACCTTAAAAGTGGCTATCATCAAATAAGGATAGTGAATGAAGATATAGTAAAGATCGCATTCCGTACAACATTTGGTCTTTATGAATATCTTGTCATGCCTTTTGGTTTGTCAAATGCTCCAGCCACGTTCAAGCGCCTAATGCAAAAAATATTTAGACCCTACCGCAAGTTTACAAGAGTGTTCTTCGATGAAATTATCATCTACTCCAAATCTTTGGAGGAACATAAGAAACATCTCTAGGTATTTTTTCAAGCTATGAGGGAGAATAAACTTTTCATTAACCAAGAGAAGAGTGAATTTTTCCTCCAAGAGATTCAATACTTAGGTCATATTGTCTCTCAAGATGGTATTCGTATGGATCCAACCAAGCTTGAGGTAATAAAAGGATGGCCTAATCTAAGGAATCTACATGAGCTACAAAGCTTTATTGGTAAGTGTGCATACTATAGATGCTTCATAGCTAAATTCTCCCAAATATCAGGACCACTAAATGACTTGACCAAGAAAAATGTTAAATACATATGGAGTGCTAAACAGAAAAGTGCTTTTGAAAAACTTAAAGGAAAGCTTACTTCTCAACCCGTGGTTACATTACCGGATCTCTCAAAACCATTTGAGGTCCATGTGATGCTTGTGGAGATTGCCTTGGAGTAGTTTTGCTTCAAGAAGGGCGTGCCATAGCATATGAGAGTCGAAGACTCAATTCCAATGAGATAGTATTGGGCATCTACGAGAAGGAGCTACTGGATGTCCTACATGCCCTCGACACTTGATTCATCTTACGAATGGACCACCAAAGTCTCAAGCACTTCATGATGCAAACCAAGCTCTCCGACAAACAAATGAGGTGGGAAAATTTTCTTTCGCAATTCAATTTTCATATTGCTCATATTGTTGGTAAGCATAATCGAGTGACTGATGCACTATCACGAAGACCGAGGGAAAATGCGGTGTCTATAGAAACTCACAATGATCTATCTTCCATGATAGATGAGTACGCTACCAACCTTGATTTTAAAAACATAATGTCAGCCCTTGCCTTAGGGAAGAAAGAGGAGCCATTCACCTTGCAGGATGGTTACCTTCTCCATGGCAAGAGGCTATGTGTTACTCACTCCCTTCCTGAGAAAGTGATGTATGAATCCCATGCTCCTCCCTATGTGGGGCATAGAGGGGTTCAACCTACTCTTTGAGGAGTAGAGATGTATTTTTATTAGCCCACCATGAAAGTGGACATACAAGAGTATGTTTCCAAATGTGTGGTTTGCCAAAAGACCAAGTATGATAGAGGGAAACAACATGGATTACTCCTGCCATTACCAATCCCTAATTCACCATGGGAGAGTATATACATCCATGGATTTTATCTTGAATTACCCAAGTCTATCCATGGGAATATGGGAATATGGACAATAGTCGATAGGTTTAGCAAACAAGCACACATTATTCCTATCAAAAAGACTATTAAGGCACACCAAATGGCAACCCTCTTCATATCTCATATTTTCAAACACCATGGATTGTCAACATCCATTGTGTCATATAGAGATCCTAGAATGACCAGTAATTTTAGGAAAGGTCTCTTTAAAAATCTAGGTACAAGGTTAAATTTCTCTTCTGCCTATCACCCACAAACGGATGGCGAAAGTGAGATAGCTAACCTTACGATTCTCGATCTACTAAAGACTTATGTTACAGAAGTAGATCAACGCTCACAATGGGAGAAGTATCTACCACTTGTAGAGTATGCATACAATAACACTGTCCATACTACTACAGGGAAGGAACCTTTCAAAATTATTGAAGGAAGACCTAAAAGTCCCTTGCTACATAACGTACATGAGAAGATCTTCGTTGTTAATGAGTATAGCCAAGACCTACAAGAATCTTTCCAAAAGATTAAGGAGGCTATATCCATCTCTCAACAAAGACAAAAGGCTGCTGCTAACAAGCAACGAAGGGCCTTAGCTTTCAAGGAAAATGATTGGGTCCTACTCAAATTTCCCAAGGCTCAATTGAAACAGACTACGGGAAAAAATCCTATGGGCCACCAAAAGTATTATGCTAAATTAGCAAAAAGATACTATGGTCCTTTTCATATGAGATGCCCTATCAAATCAAGTTGCCCAACCATTGGCTCATTCACAATGCTTTCCATGTGAGCCTACTTAAGCCTTACAAAGGAGAACCACCACAAGAACCAATCATTGAGGACCCACCCAAGATTGAAGATCAAGAAGAGGTGCTTCAGCCCGAATCGATTCTTTGACATGAGAGATAGTATGTCAAAGAGAGAAATGCTAGCTAATGGAGCTTGAAAGACCTTAGGGTTAGCTTCTTTAAAGACATCCAAAGGTTAGTGTTAAAAGTCCTAAGACCTAGGACCTTAGGCAAGCTAGGGTTGAGCTTGAGGTGGGAACCCGGCCCAAGCTTGAGGTGCTTGTCGTGCTTGCTGACTAAGATGCTTCAGGTGTTTGGTGCTTGTTGTGCTTGCTGACTAAGGTGCTTGAGGTGCTTGTCGTGCTTGCTGACTAAGATGCTTAAGGTGCTTGTCATGCTTGATGATTAAGTTGCTTAAGGGGCTTCATGACTAAGGTGCTCAAGGGGTGGGATGTTCCTAAGTCAACATGATTCCTACAAGAAAGGGGGCGAGCCCTAAACCACGGCATGAGAGAGAACACACACACACTCACTCAACACAAGCCCAAGACCTAAGAGGCAACACGGACACATGTCAAGAACCTACACATGATGCCCTCGTGTAGTGCCTAAAGCCTATTGCCAGACCTCTAAAGGGGTCTAATGACAATTCAATTTACCTAATTAATTGTTTAAGCATTTTTCAAGCCCTCTCTTTCAAAGGGGAAAGGAGGACACTTGTCCAAATGCTACCATGGTTGCTTGATATGCACTATGCATGTGATTGGCTAGGCTTGCAGGGGTCCAATCAAATTCAAGGATGAGCTACAAAGAGGGATCAACCAAAGCAAGCTGGGGGTGTGCTTGGGGGTATACTCTCTCTCACACACATTCACATGCTCTCATTCTTACTTTAGGAAATTGCAAGAACCCCGTCTACTTCTCCAATCTTGAGAAGTTGAGAGCCTACACCAACACTCTTGGCTATGGAATGCAAATCCAACCAAGAGTCATGCTCCAATGCTATGCTTGAAATTTTCTTCATCTCCATTACTATGCTACTATGCTATGCTAAACTCTGTAGTAATGGTATGAAAGGACACATTCCTTTTTGCAAGAATGCTTCTTCTTCCTCTTCCCTACCCTCATTCCCTGCTAGCTCTCTCCACCTTCAAAGGTGTTTGAGGTCTTGGGACTGAGAACAAGTCAACGCTTTCATTTAGCCAATTGTGGTGCATGAAGCTCTCTATCTTCATTGCACCATCAAGGTCTCAAGGAACATAAAGCTTATATTGTACCAAGTCTCTCTTTATGAGAGAAGCTATAATACGAAAGCCTTTTGGAGGGGGGACCGGCTCCACATAAATCCGGTCCTCAACTGTTGTCAAGTTCTCTAATTATCTCTCTTGCAAAGTATTGTTCATGCCAATTTAATTAAGTATAATGGTTATGTTGCTACCTCTAATCAAGCTCACCCTCTATTTTCTCAAAGTATCTCATAGAAATGCTCACTACAGTATTTTTAATTCCGTTATTCTCAATGTTCATAGTCCATTTCCACTACATCCCTTTATTGCATGCGTGTCCTAGCCGTTGGCCTGACATTACTCCCCCCTTGGAGAGGGGTTTTCATCCTTGAAAACAAAAGTGGTCATATCTTCATAAGGACACAAATGTTTTCCACATACCACCTCACGAGTCCAGCTTTTCAATTGATCGATACACGGTTCAGTAGGAGGTTCAATGAAACCAAGAAAAACATCTTGAATTCCACTTTGTTGTCCATTTGCAACCGTTTTTGTACTTATTCATAAGGGCTAATTTAAGTGCTTTATGGAGTTGTCTATTGCACCACGTGTTGGCACATGGTGCTATATGAAGCTTCAAAGGGGTTAATTTAAGCTCTTTGTGGAGATGCCTATAGGACCACGTGTCAACACTGGTGCCATAGAAATCTTCATAGGGGCTCTAAGCCCTTTTTGGAGTTGATTCAAGCACCATATGTCAGCACGTGGTGCTATAGGGAGCTTCATAAGGGCTGATTTAAGCGCTTTATGGAGATACTTTTAGCACCACACACGTGTTGGTATAGGAAGCTTCAAAGGTCTAATTTAAGGGCTTTGTGGAGCTGCCTATAGGACCACATGTCGGCGCGTGATAACTCAAAATCGGTGCAAAGTTGCCTGTAGGGCTACATGTTGGCACATGGTACTATAGGAAGCTTCATAAGGGCTAATTTAAGCGCTTTATGTAGCTACATATTGCATCACATGTCAGAACATGGTGCTTTTAGAAAGCTTCAAAGGGGCTAATTTAAGCTCTTTGTGGAGATGCCTGTGAGAGCAGGTGGTGCTATAGAAATCTTCATAGGGGCTTTCAACCATTTTTGGAGTTGCTTGTGTTGAGCTTATATGTGAAGCTACTCAATATATGGCACCCAGGTCCCCTCTATATATACGTCATCTCATGTGTGTATTCAATACACTTTGGGGTTCGATTTCTATGCTCTCTCTCCCTCTCTCTCAACATGGTATCAGAGCAGTACGTTTTTGTTTTTGATTTTTCTCCTGATAAAAAGTGATTATGCAGAAACTACCCGCTGAAGACACCGAAATTGATGTGGTCTACAACTTTGCAGAAGAAAGTTTTTTCAAATTCTGCACCGATTTAGAGTTATCGTTCGCGGACTGCGTACATACTTGAAAAGCAACTTCCTCTTTTTGTTTTTGATTTTTTTGCTAATTGAAAATGATTTTGCAAAAACTACTCGCAAAAGCCATCGGAATCGATGTGGTCTACAACTTTGCAGAAGGAAGTTTTTTCAAATTCTGCACCGATTTTGAGTTATCGTTCGCGGACTGCGTACATACCTGAAAAGCAACTTTCGTTTTATGTTTTTTATTTTTCTCTTAATTGAAAACGATTTTGTAGAAACTACTCATTGGAGACACCGGAATCGATGTGGTCTACAACTTTGCAGATGAAAGTTTTTTCAAATTTCACTGATTTTGAGTTATCGTTGGCAGACTGCGTATATGCCTGAGAAGCAACTTTCGTTTTTGTTTTTTGATTTTTCTCCTAATTGAGAACAATTTTGCAGAAACAGCTTGCGGAGGCACTGAAATCGATATGGTCTACAACTTTGCAGAATAAAATTTTTTATTTCAAATTCTGCATTGATTTTTAGTTATCGTTTACGAATCGCGTACATGCCTGAAAAGCAACTTTTGTTTTTGGTTTTTTGATTTTTCTGCTAATTTCAAATGATTTTGCAGAAACTATGCAGAACAATGATGTGGTGTATAACTTTGGAGAAGAAAGTTTCTCTAAATTCTGCACCGATTTTGGATTATCGTTCTCGTACTACGAATATGTTTGAAAAGCAAATTTTACTTTTTGCTTTTGATTTTTCTCATAATTGAAAACTTCTCAATTATATTTTCTCTTCCATCAATCATATATTTGTTACTGACGTAACTTTGCTTGCAGAAGCCAGTTACATATCGTTCCGATTCAGTCGAGCCGTTGATGATCGTCCAAATCCTATCGAGCTACTGTTGGTACATGATCTTTTGTTATATGATATACTCGTTCATTGATTCTCGTATAATTATTCTTCTAGAGATATAGTTTACACCGTTTTATTGATAATCTTTCGTTGATACCATAGTGATTTTGATGGTACCATGATGATGTTTTGTTAGTACTTTGGTCATGGTGATTTTCGTTGATACCATGGTTATTCTCGGTGATGCCATGAGATGATATTTCGTTGATTCCATGGTTATTCTCGGTGATACCATGATGTTGTTTCGTTGATACAATGATTATTCTCGGTGATATCATGATGTTGTTTCGTTGGTACAATGGTTATTCTCGGTGATATCATGATGTTGTTTCGTTGGTACAATGGTTATTCTCGATGATATCATGATGTTGTTTCGTTGGTACAATGATTATTCTCAGTGATATCATGATGTTGTTTCGTTGATACCATGGTTATTCTCGGTGATACCATGATGTTGTTTCGTTGATACAATTATTATTCTATGATGCTTTTCGTTAATACAATGATGATTTATTCATTTTTATTGATACTATGATGATATTTTGTTAATACTTTGATGATACTCATTGATATTACTACATTGATAAATGTCGTTTTATGTAGTATATACACATGTCATTTGCATCACGTAATCACGCATCTTGTACTTTTACGTTCATACTTATACGTTATCGTGCGTATATATGTCGTCAAAAGAGTGGCGTCGCGAACCATCTCTTATGGCATTGTGAATGTAATTATTTCACTAATGATGCTAATAATTTTCATGACTATGTTTTTTGAGTCTATGATCTATGTAGGATTGATCAAAGAATTGATTTCATGAAGACAAACTCAGTGACAATAAAAGATTTATGAAGACATGTTTGGTGATGCCATATTGATGACAAGCTACACAACAGATTCACGAAGACACTTCTGATTACGAGCTAATCGATAGCCTTTACACCTCTTTATTGAACCTTTGTATTCATTCTTGTATTTGATCGGATAGGAGTAATGTAACTCCTCATAAAACATTCATTGTAAAAGGAGTGATGTAGCTGCTCATAAAATATTCATTGTATAAGGAGTGATGTAGCTGCTCATGAACATTTGTATATTCAATGATTTTTATAATATAACGGTGGGTGTATATAGAGGGGTTTTTCCCTTGATCCCCCAAGGGTTTTTTCATCCACAGTTAGGGACCCTTGTTTGAGTGGGGGTGTTGAGCTTATATGTGAAGCTACTCAATATATGGCTTCTCTATATATGGCACCCAGGTCCCCTCTATATATACATAATCTCATGTGTGTATTCAACACACTTTGGGGTTCTATTTCTGTGCTCTCTCTCAACAGCTTGTAGCACCATATGTCAGCACATGGTGCTATAGGAAGCTTCATAAGGGCTAATTTAAGTGCTTTATGGAGCTACTTGTAGCACCACATGTCTGCACGTGGTGGTATAGGAAGCTTCAAAGGGGCTAGTTTAAGCCCATTGTGGAGCTGCCTATAGCACCACGTGTCAGAACTTGGTCCTAGAGAAATCTTTAGAGGGGTTTTAAGCCCTGTGCAGAGTTTCTTGTAGTGCTAGCTTAATAAGCTCTAATTTAAGCGCTTTTTGGAGCTACCTATAGCACCACGTGTCGGTACGTGGTGCTATAGGAAGCCTTAAAGGGGCTGATTTAAGCGATTTGTGGAGATTCTTGTAGCACTATGTCTCAATGTGTGGTGCTATAAGAATCTTTTGAGGGGCTTTAAGCCCTTTCTGGAGGTTCTTGTAGCTCATCATGTGTCTCCACATGGTGCTATTTGTAATGGCTAATTTCAGCACTTTATGGAGCTGCTTGTAGCACCATGTTGATGGATTCCAGATCTCTCTCAATTGGTGTACTCGAGAGGTGGATAATACTTTCATCAAGCATGAGAAATATATCAATTCAGGTGCTAGGATGGATGTGAGCTGCATCTTTGCATAAGCTTCCAAGGTCGAGCTCAGAGGGAACCATCCTTTGATTTGTAAAATATGACAACTGAGAAGGAAGAATTTTGGCCACCATCAAGCATCAAAGGAATTGGCTTCATACCAGTTTTTCACTTTGTGCACACTCAATGATAGCCAATCAAAATGGCATCTCTTCTGGTACAGTGTATGCCTTTGGGTATCCTTAGTTTTGACATGTCACATCGGCAAATCCTGCCAATGATGGTGCGCCTAAAAATTGAACTGTTGTGATGCCATGAGATTGCGGAGGCTGATGGGAGCCCACACTTAACTAAAGTTTTTCATGGTAATTAAGAATTAAAAAAACTCATGTCGACTTCAATCATTCCAAGCGTGGCTTGCAAGCCTCGTCATTATATGGCACGGATCCAGCCAGGGGGGATCTATGGTGGGAAAGAGAAGCGGAAATCGCAATGCAATCTCAGTCGTCTGTCGACTCGGTGAACTAGGGGCAAAAATGGAATGGCGCCCCGAGTTCACTCCTAGTTCACCCCCCTAGTTCACCCCAAGTTCACCCACCTCACGGGGTGTGGGTCGAACCCGGGACATCTCGGTTTCCACACAAATGCCCTACCTCGATGCTAGCACGCGTCGCTGTCCATGTTGGCATGGCACATGATCACGCCCTAGTTTATGCGTCCCTAGTTCCTCACCCCCAGTTCACCCACCCCTAGTTTTCTAAGCCCCTTGTTAGCAGTGGCGGCTAACGGCTACACCAATTATGCACCAACCTGTGGATATGCCATTGTGCACAATATTTACTTTTCATTAAATAGGGCTTGGGCTCATTTAGGAGTTCCAAAGTTGTATGAGTTTCAGCTAGAGAGCTCACTTTATCCCATAGTTGAAGGGTTTGAGGCCCAAAACTATAAAAGAGCCCTATGCTTAATGAGAGGTCATTCTTGAGTGGTCCTTTTGAGAACTCTCTCCCTAGAGGAGGTCTTGATGTCCTAGCCTTTGAGCTTAATGCCCATGCTTACAAGGCTAGTGCTAATCACGTGTAATTAGTGTAATCCTCTCTTAATTAATCTAGTCTTCATTATGTTTTCAATCATGTTTCTCTACTTTCCTTCATTGTTTTGAAGTGTTGATCTTCTCTAATCTAACTCTTACTTATGCTAAGCTACTCCGATTAGTGTCCTTATCTAACTCTCTCGATTAAGCGGAGTGGGTGTACTCGTGATTGAGGGATTAGAGTTGTCGTCTAATGGTGTGCTTGTGTGTGTGTAGGTTTAAGAAGCCTTGAGCTTAATTTGATTATGTATGACTTGATTTGGACACCATGATGATCATGGTTTGGGTGGCCGACTTGAATGTGATCTTGTGTGCTTAATCGTCAATGCATGTAATTAGAGTTGTGCTTGAGAGATTCCAAGATATAGTGTGTTTCACTTCGTTGCTTGATGTGTGTAGATGATTGCTTGAATTGATGCTTGATGTGCGATTAGCATTAGTTGTTTGGGATGATTTCTATTTGCATTGGAGGATGCACGCTCTTGAATTCTCTCAATCTTTGCATCCTATGACGCTCTTGCACATTCTTTGTGTGATGTCTCCAAGCCCTAGCCAGGTCATGCTCTCTCTCTCTCTCTCTCTCTCTCTCTCTCTCTCTTCGGGTTGATAGATTTTGTGGGAGATTGCCTATGCTATGGCGAGCCTCCAACATTGGCGCCGTTGCCGGGGAATGGGTTGCCTATGCTAGTGGAGTTGAGGTTGCAAAAGATAAGAGTAATTTGATTACCGATTTCTTGTAATTAGGTAGGATTTGATTTGTGTGTAGTGTAATTAGGTTTAATTGGATGTGTATAGAGTCATTTCATCCCAAAAACCCCTAAATTCTCTTTTGATTTTGCTAATTTTTCACTAACCTTCACTAATTTTGCATCCCATTCATGCTAATTTTGTGCTAATTGTACTAATCCCATGATAATTGTGCTAACCTAACCACTAATTTTGATTTGGAATGTATGCTAAATCCCCTTGATTGAGGAGGATCATCACTCTTAATTGCTCTAATCTATGCCTAATCATGTGATTGAGTGTTGATTTTGGTCAATTTTTTGATCAATTTTGGACCGAATCGGAGTTGCACACGTGTGTGTGCAATGGAGTGTGTACGCGAGGAGCAAGGACTAAGCGAGCAAGCAATCAATTGTAAGTGGGTTGACCTACTCCGTTCAATTTTTGATTGATTAAGTTGATCCCATAGAGTTGCTAAATCATTGCTAAAATTAGGTGTGTGTGCCTAATTGATGGAATTTATGCCTAATTTGATGAAATTGGATGCCTAGATGCTTGAGGAATGGTAGTTTTTCATAAATTGTGTGTGCAAATCACTAAATTGATGTGTATGTGAGGCTATTCCGGTCATGGAGTGGGCTAATTGCCAAAATAGGGCAAGATTTGAATGTGTGTGCCCATATTAAATAACTTTGATGAGAAGATTTATGGTCAAATTGAACACCTTAATGCTTGTAAATTGATGATTTTGCAAGAAATGTGTGTGCAAGCATTAGAAATTGGCCTAATTTCATTGCTAATTGAGCAAAAAAAAAAAGGATTTGTGCACCTAATTTTTGTGTGTGTGCAATGATAAATTGAGTTAAAATTGGATCAACTTTTGATTAAAATTGAGTTAATTTAGCATGTAAATACTCATGTATGTGTGATCAAGTGTGCAATTGACGAAATGCAATGAGTGTTTAATGAAATTTTTTCGACGGCCTAAAAATAGGTGCGTGTGCCTAATTAATGGCCAATTATGCCTAAATTGGGGATGAATAATTGGTAGCAAGTACCAATTATGATGATTATTAGACCTAAAGATTGGTGTGTACATAATTGATCAATTTGGGATTTTGATATGAATGACTCAATTTGTGCGTAATTGGGGATGATTGAGGTGCAATACCATTACCACATATGCTAAATTGATTAGATATGATGTACTTTTAGTTTTCCACAGTCACGTATGAATGACGAATATGAATCGGGTTGAGCGATTAAGGATATTGGATATGAGCAATTAAATTTGCAATGATTAAAAATAGGGTTTGAATTGACCTATGTTTTGTGCCAATTGGGTTTGCCTAATTGTGGATATCCGCGGATACGAGCAACTGTAGTTGCAATGATTGATAAATCGGACTCAAATTGGGTCAAGGAAGTTTGATAATCTGTATGAAGTATGTGCATTATGCAATTGATGGATTGGAAGTCGACTTCAATGCATAAAATTTTCCAATTAAAAGTGTGAGATCAAGTAATCCTTGATTGGAAGAAATATGAAGGGGCATTGCGCTCCAATTTTCACTATTTTCACTTGCTACAGCTTGTGCGCCACAAATGCTCATAGGAGTCGCAGTTTAAATGATGCCATGTGAGTGCTACAACTCACACACATTCAAAAGAGAACACATGCAATTAGTGTGGGAACAGTTCCTTGAGGAGATTTTAAATCAAATTCAAACAATTGAAAAGCAGCAGGGACTATCTGACCACTTGCTTTGGCGCAAGACAAAACAACACACACACACACACTGGCGGGCCTGAATTCACGCCTTGGCTCGTAGCTCGTCTGCCATAAACTCACACACACACACACACCATTTTTGGGCCTCCCTTTTGATTCGTGATCATATTGGCCCGCCATGCCCGACTTCAGTGCTGGCAGCCTTTGGCGCGCACACACACTTACCAGCATAACGCCAAACTCCCCTGATCCTCGCACCCGCCTGCTCGCCCACGTCGCCTTAGCTTGCCTGGCTTGGCCCACACCATCACACACACTCCAGCTGCCTTTTCGGGCCTGCAAACTACAACACAAACACACACGCTGCCGGCCAGTGTCAGCGGGCCCAGCCGATTATGGCGCGCGAAATCCACACACACATGCTGCTCGTCAAAGAGTCACAGAATGTGGCCGCTATTCACTGCCTGGCTTGGCCGAAGAGAGCGTAGTGATTTCGACTAAAGCAGACCAGATTCACCGCTAGGCGCCCACACACACGCACACACGCACACTGTGCCATTAAATCAGGCCCAAAATCTCCTGGATTCTGCCCACTTAACCTGTCGTCTGATCTTCAAAGAAGACTTTACTAAGCTGACATGATAGGGCATGTTTGACCTTAAATATCTTATCTTGGCACTAAAGGCCAGTAAAAAATATCTTAAGTTGCTTCATTAAGATCACAACATGTTCATGTGGAATCAGATCACTCATGAGAAACATAAAATTGGACAAGTGACAATATACGTATGCTAAATTTGTTGCATGAGAGCATGCGGGTAGTGAGTATGTGGGATCCATTGAATAGAGATTGAGGTTTTGATCGAGCATGACTTCTTGATGCTTAGTGTCTATGCCGAACATCTTTATCACTAATGGTTGAGCTCTATTTTGAAGAAGTACAATGAATGGTCATTTCATCATTTGCTATGTAAGCCATATTTGCTATAAATGAGCAAAAGTATGAGCATTGATTCTGTGTGTTATGATGATTGTGTCTATGCACAGATAACCGTACTTACACTAAATATTTGGGCTTGTGCATGGTTTGGTGCTTGATTCATTGGCAATTTCATTGCACTACGTGACCAAAACTTTTTGGCAAACACATGAGCTTCATTTGAAAGCTACATTGACACTAAATTGATTCTTGGTTGAGAGAGTGCATTAAAGTTTGGGCTTGGTATTGCTTGTTGCATTTTAGTGCTTAATTTGAATGCAAAATCATTGCTTAGCACTAAAAATTGGGCTTTCTTGAATGACCATGGGATAGCTATAAACTTTTGGGCTTGAGATTGATCACGAATTCTTTTAGTGCTTGTATTGGATGTTCAAAAGCTAAAGAGCACTAATGATTTGAGTTATTTTGAAGGGGTGTGGCAGATGTGTGATTCCAAATGATCCAAGAAGGGGTCATCATTGCAAAATTTGCAAAATTTGGCTACTTAGAGCCATTCCATGTTTGGATTAAAGTTGTAATGCTAGCTCATAGCTTGGTCTAAAAATGCAAATTTTTTCATTTGAGCTAGTGTTTAGCCAACTTTTGGGCTTTCAAGTACATACTTTGGCTAGTAAGAGCCATTCACTTTCATTTCATCAAGTTGTAGTCATCTCTAGCTCATAGAGTGTGCTCTAAAATTGTAAAATTTATTGAGCTAGTTGTTAGCCAACTTTGTGAAAAGCTTAAATTGTAAAATTTGGCTATCAAGAGCCACTTCATTTCATCCAAAAGTTGCATCATTTTCAGCTCTTGGCTTGTTTTTCCATATTTCATTGAGCTAGAAATTAATCAAACTTTTGAATCTTGCATGAGAGGTGGTAAAAATTGTAAAATTTGCTTATGTAGAAGCTCATTATCTCTCATGGTTGATATGTATGCATCAATTTGCTATCAAAGAGCACCATGTGCATAACCAAAGGCATTTTTTTCCCTTTGGCAAATTCGGGTATGCAAGACCCTAGCTTTAGGTTTTCATTAATGTTTTTTTGTGTGCTTTTGGCTTTCAATAATTGGCTTTTTGTAGCTTGTGTTTACACTTAGCTTCAAAAGGCTTCTTTTTGCAAATAAAAAGATCAAGAGGCTTCTCTACAAAGGGGATGTTTGCTCAAGGATGCACAAAGAGCATGAATAGGTGTAATCCTTCCATGATTTTTCTCTTTTTATCTCTTCATTCTCTTGCTTGGTTTAAGTGAAATTTTGCTTCTAAGCTATGGTTTTTTTTAATGTTCGAAAGCTAGGCATTTTAAAGTTTCAACACTTTAATTTGTGAAAATTAAACTCATTAAAAAATTAGGTTTTATGTATGTTAATCATAGGTAATTGGCCTTGAACTTAAGGTTAATGTAGGTTCATTTCTTGCTAGTCCTAGAATCTTAGTGATAGTATTAATACTCCACTCATTTTTGTCATGACCTAGGGCTATGAATAGGCTTTAGTCTTTTTTAAGTCCAATTGCCATAAACATCTCATAAAGGAAGAATAAAAAAGGTGCTAAAAAAATGAACCATGAAGCAAAGAAGTGTCCAAAAAAGTAGCAAAAATGCTACTAAGGCACATGAAAATAAAAATTATATGTTATGTTGTGTCTATGAGAAGCCTAGCGCCTTATTGACACTTGGTAGGCGAGGGGAATCACCTTGGATCTCTCGATCAAGGCCCTAAACCGATGCCCTAGGTTGATAGGGGTTAGCCGTCGCCTTGGTAAGCTAGTAGGCTTTTGGAACACCTTCTTGAGGGTTCAAGGAGCTGAGAGTCGCACCTAGACTTGCCTTGGGGTGGTAGCCTTGTGATTGTGCTTTAATTTTTCAATGAATGACTAAATCAAAACATCCATGAGCTTCAAAAAACTTTGACAATGTACTAATGGATTAGGAGCTTTTTTATAGCCTATAGACATGATAGACTTGAATGATTTATTAAGATTAATCACATAGTTTTTAGGCTACTAGGTTTATAAACTTGCATTAGCCTAAGGTCATAATTGATTGCTTGTGTTTCATGCATAAAACTGAAATTTCAAGTGGTTTAATCTTCACAATAGTTTTGAGTATTTTTTTGCTTTATGTTGTCTAGTTTTTGACTATGATTGACCCATCTTTTAGAAGCAAAAAAATCACTTTGCATGATTGTTCATTTATGCTTCATGTTTTAATCATTCTTGGTAGCCTTTGATGCTCATTACTCATTCTTATGTTTTGCAGCTCAACATTTCTTCCTTGGACTTGCTTTCTAACATGTCACCGTGTCTTGCTTCATCGGCACACGAGGACGTGCGCCAAATTAGGAAGGGGGGAGTGTTAGCAGCGGCTAACGGCTACACCAACTATGCACCAAGCTGTGGATATGCCATAGTGCACAATATTTACTTTTCATTGTATAGGGCTTGGTCTCATTTAGGAATTCCAAAGTTGTATGAGTTTAGGCTAGAGAGCTCACTTTATCCCATAGTTGAAGGGTTTGAGGCCCAAAACTATAAAAGAGCCCTATGCTTAATGAGAGGTCATTCTTGAGTGGTCCTTTTGAGAACTCTCTCCCTAGAGGAGTTCTTGATGGCCTAGCCTTTGAGCTTAATGCCCATGCTTACAAGGCTAGTGCTAATCACATGTAATTAGTGTAATCCTCTCTTAATTAATATAGTCTTCATTATGTTGTCAAATGTTTCTCTACTTTCCTTCATTGTTTTGAAGTGTTGATCTTCTCTAATCTAACTCTTACTTATGCTGAGCTACTCCGATTAGTGTCTTTATCTAACTCTCTCGATTAAGCGGAGTGGGTGTACTCGTGATTGAGGGATTAGAGTTGTCCTCTAATGGTGTGCTTGTGTGTGTAGAGGTTTAAGAAGCCTTGAGCTTAATTTGATTATGTGTGAGTTGATTTGGACACCATGATGGTCATGGTTGGGGTGGATGACTTGAATGCGATCTTGTGTGCTTAATCGTCAATGCATGTAATTAGAGTTGTGCTTGAGAGATTCCAAGATTAGTGTGTTTCACTTCGTTGCTTGATGTGTGTAGATGATTTCTTGAATTGATGCTTGCTGTACGATTAGCATTAGTTGTTTGGGATGATTTCTATTTGCATTGGAGGATGCACGCTCTTGAATCCTCTCAATCTTTGCATCCGATGACGCTCTCGCACATTCTTTGTGTGATGCCTCCAAGCTCTAGCCGAGTCATGCTCTCTCTCTCCGGATTGATAGATTTTGTGGGAGATTGCCTATGCTATGGCGAGCCTCCAACACCCCTAGTTCACCCTTAGTTTACTCTCAGTTCACCCACCCCTAGTTCACCCCCAGTTCACTGCATAATCCGTCGGTCGAGATTAAAGCCGCCTCGCCCCCCCAAATTTGGGCCCTAGATCCCCTCTGAACGAGAGCCGTGCCATATAGTGATGAGGGCTTGCAAGTGGAGACGCCGCCAGAGAAGAAGAATGGCGAGAATTGGCTCCACATGAAGACCCCTGATGCTAGAGAGGTGAAGGGGGAGGGCAAGAATAGGGTGCCCTTCTGGAGAGTATCTCGAAGCAACCAGCTAGCCATAAAGAAGAGGGGCCGACACGGTTAGAAGGAGGCCGCTCAAAGAAGAGGGGAGATGAGTTGCAGCGGCACTACCTGAGGGAAGATTCAAAAAAGGGCTAGCTGCATGGAGCTACAGGGAGAGAGAGGGGGCTCACCTAGGTGAGTAAGGGAGATTCAGTCAGAGGGGGAGGAAGTCTCCAAAAAAACGAAGAAGCCATAGTGGACACACAAGGGGATCTCAAGTTGGAGGGCGTATAAGGAGAGCTGGGGTGAGCTGCAGAGAGTGAGAGCTCATCACAGGCCGTAAGTGCAAAGGGAGCAAGGAGGAGCTGGCAAGCAAAGGTGGGCTCTGAGAGTGCTGCAAGAGAAGGCCACAGCAAAGAGAAGGGGAGATACGTTGCAGAGGCTCTTTGACACAAAGAGGGTGACGACCGTCACACGAGCAGAGGGGCTAGTTACTAAGAGGAGGAGGGGGAATTCCAATGGACAAACAACAAGGGTCTGCCCAAACAATAGGGAGCGTGTGGGGCTGCGGATGCTTTGGGAGCGAAGCAAGAAAGAAGCCCTCTAGTGGAGGTCAAGGAAGATCAGGCCCCAGTTAGACTGGGACACCCGTCCCGCATTGGTTTTCGGAGGTCCAACGAGGTTGCTGTCACACACAACTTCAGGACATGAGAGACGACATTTTTTAGAGCCAATCAGGGTAGGGCAGGTGGTGAAGCCTCCCCACTTGATGCTACGCAGGCTCAACACCCATCAACAGCTTTCCCACTTGCCTTTTTGCATATGGCCATGGAGCCTCAAAAGTTGGCCGAGCGTTTTTGCCCGCCCCTCTAACAAGGTATTCGGGCCAACTTCACCTTTTTGCTCAGCAAATACAAGCTCGCCACCTAAGGGGGGCCGCCTCTTGCCTGCTCCATTGTGACACGGGCCTCAAAAGCACCTATAGAGGCATCGACTAGCTGGAGTGTCTTACGGGGAAGAGTCAACAAAAGAAGAGGTGAGCTGCAGGGATCAGGTCACAACAGACTCAGATAAAAGGTGACTAATTTTAGAGAGGAAGAGGACACTGAAGTTAAGGGGCCTGCTACTTCAAATTCCGGCCAATTCCAAAGGGGGACCGCTCACAAAAGCTGGTGGAAGAAGAATCCAAGGATATCAAGTGGAGGAGGGTCAATTATTATGCGATAAAAGGAACGAGTACTGCCGGCTGCCTTCGGCGGCCTCTCTCTCTCCTTCGCTCCCCCTCTGAGCTCTCTTTCTCTTTTTCGCTCCCCCACTTTTGGCTTATAGCCTTCATCTTGCAGAACGTGACACGTGTAAAGGGTCATGGCCTCTGCCATATTATGTTAGTAGATAAAGGCTGCTCTAAGGCTCATCATCAGAGAGTGCCAACCTCAACGCATCAGGAGAGCTTTCGTACGAGAGCGATGTAGCTTCAAACATCTAGTTTTGAGTTCTTTCCACTTGGATTTAGTATTTTCATGAAGATCTGGTCATTTTTATTTCCATGTGCTTTGGGGTATTACCACAAACGTTGCTTTGCATTTTTCAGCATGTGGGTGTGTTTTGAGAGAGAGAGAGAGAGAGAGAGAGAGAGAGAGAGAGAGAGAGAGAGAGAGAGAGAGAGAGAGTCTCCCATCTTTGTGTGCTCAAGTGTGAGAGCCTTTTTTTTTGGAGGCGTTTCCTACAAAAGAACCTACCAATGTGTGGGTTTGGGCTACAAGAAAGAGTGTGAGGATTGGGTAAAGGTGTGTTTACCTAAACTTCATTATCCTCTGGCGATCCGGTCGGGGAACAGTTTGTTTTTTGTGTTGTAAAGCACCCAAAAAAGGTCTTTAACAAGTTTCTTATGCGTTGAGGTCTGAAAGCCGCCAAGTGGATGCAAATGGAATACTCAAGGATTGACAGGTGTTTTTGCGGAGCGCTAGGGCAAAGAATTGGACCTTGGAAATGGCTCGTGGAGTAGGAGATGGAAGAGTTTCAGATCTACAACAATGAAGCAAAGGGAGATTACACTTGGAAAGGGATTTGTGGAGCTACATGGAGGCTCTATTGTAACCTCTTGACAACAGAGCGAAGAAGTTGGTACCAGATATAAAAGCTTGAGTTACTTACAGCCTTTTGTGAATATCAAAAGATATTCATGGGATCGACCACCTGTGGAGAGTCTACCTTTGATCGTGAAGAGTCATCAAGTTCTACGAGCAGCAACAGATATGCAAGGGAATCTGCGACTGATTGGAGTGACAAAAGCTCAATTTTTGTGAAGAATTTTGGGATCTCCAGCGAGATTTTAGATGCAGGCACCAATGGAGTACATTCTGTAGGAGAACAAGACAGTGAGATGGATGGTCTATATCCAAATTGTGCACCCAATTCAGTGAAAGATTTCCAAGAGGTATCAAAAGCTGGTTTACCGAAGCAAGAGGGTGGGCAGCCTTGCCATTATTGGTAGCATGAGGAGGTGCATCAGGTTCTAGAGTCAGGGGGTGGTTGTGGAGAGGTGTCTCAGGTACCCCTCAAGTAGTAGACTTGTGGGAATTGATGGAGATGCAGCCTTGGAGTGTGTGTCATCATGTGTCGAGGATGAGAAGATACTCCCTTTGCATTTTTCAAATTCCAACTTGGAGTTTGAGAAGGTATGGGATGAATTCATGTCATGCTTAACTGATGATGTGACGAGTGAGCAGGTGCACTCAAAAGAAGCAGTGGTTTGCAAGCTGGTAGGAGATCTACCAAAGCAGGGGGTTGGGCAATCATCCGCTGTCAAGGAGCAGGTGGTTATAGAGATTGAGACTGTAGTAGACAAGATGTCTGCAAAAAAAAATGTTATGTCTGTGTGTAAGCTTGCAGATGGGGACTTTGTGGCTCCTTTTACATGCTCAGAGGTTTTAAATGTGCTTGATAGCGAGGAGAATGAGTCTATGGATGATGATTGGGGTTTTGCTGAACCTGATGTTTCGATTGATCCCTCCCAACATGTTTATTTTGACAAGGCTCTCAGCAGGATCAAAGATATGAGAGGCTTATCTTGTGTTTATGAAATAGAGGAGAAAGAGATGCAAAAGCCAATGTAAGAAGACACCTCCTTGGGTACACATGAGGTAGAGAAAATCAATCAAGGAGATGTCTCTCTTATACAAGATGTATGCGTTGAGGGTGATAGTGCTTTTGAACGAACTTATTATGGCCTTGCAACTACAGGTTTTGAAGTTGAGGTGAAGGGAAATTATTCTTTGCTGGCGTGCTTTTGTTGCCAACCCTTTCTTGGTAGTTGTATTTCTAAGGAGGATGTGCCTAATATCTGCGGACTATACCAATCACTACTAAGGGATTAACTGTGAAGGGAATCCTTGATGGTGGCACTGGGGTTAGCATTGTGACTAAAAATTGTTGGGAACTATGGGAAGACCTCACCTTGCGACCACAACCATAGTAGTGAAGATGGCCAATGGGTCTATTGTTAAACCTATTGGGATGCTAGAAGATCTCAAGATCAAGGTCTTTGGACATAAAATAAGGATTACCTTCATTGTTATGGATTTCTCCAAACACACTATGGCATCGGAGATGATCTTAGGACGTCCTTTCATGAGGGAAGCAAAAATGGTGCATGACTGGTCTAAAAACCGTGTCTACTTGCAGTTCCAAGATTCTGTCATTCGAGTGGATCTTGTTACTGGTCGAGCACATCCTCTAGGAAACAGGTTTATAATTGATCATAGATCTGACACCACAGTTCACTCGGCCCCATTGTAGTATTGTTATACGTGTAAAGCGGACATTGATGTTTGGGGAAGATTCTCCTTATATGGATGTACTACCTAGGATGACTGAGTCCGACAATGTGGATTGGGTCCACCTAGCAGCAACCATAGACACTTGGGAAAATAGGGGAACGACTTGGGTAACACCTGAGGGGGATGAAATGCCACCACTCATACCCTTAAACATGCTAGAAGCAATGCATATAGCTTCTGATGACCTACAAGATGAAAGTTTGATGGGCATTGGAACCAGTAGCGCCTCATAAGACTATAGCCCACACGATTTGGGGTCAGAATCATCAATTGAAATTGACTCTGAGGACAAAGAATCTGAGTTAAATCTTAGTGCAAATGTGGGGACAAACCATTCAGGGCCCAGTGGTAACCTAGATGACAATCTATCCAAGGGAGCAGAAGACACAAGTAGTGATTCATCACTAGAGATCGGCCGTAATCGAGAATTAAACAAGAAGAGTAAGAGATATAAGAGGCGACGATATCGAGCAAATGTGCGTGCTAGAATAAGTGAAAAGAAACCTACCGCAGAATGGCTTAATTATATAGGGGCATGTGATGCTCATCGGAAATTGGTAGATAACTGGGGTGAATACCTTCAAAGCGTTATGTGGTGTAGTCCACAACCCATTGACATCGCACAACTAGAGGCTACAGAGAAGCCAAAGTTGAGCTGTACTGTAAGGAGACGACAAAATTGAGAGTTAGCTCAACAACAAAAGGAATCAAAAGTGAAATTACAGTCCACAGAACAATAGGATTCCACAGACTTATACCCTACACCTGAACATTTCAAATCCTATACCACAGAGGAATGTAAGGTTGTGTATACAAAGGCTCAAAGAAAACCTATCGATGGGAGAAATGGAGTCTATGATGGTCCAACGATAGTTAAGGAAATAGAGTTAGCAAACCTAGGAGAAGAGTCTAAACCTATTTTCATTGCCCAGGATCTGACTGAGAATTCAGGGATATATTTGCCTGGACATATCATGATATGAAAGGTGTTCCACCTTCCATGGTGCAATACACAATCCCCATGAATAGCATGGCTAAACCAGTTCAGCAACGACCCTACCCAATGAATCCTAAATATGCAAAAATCATTCAAGAAGAGATTGAAAAGCTTGTGGAATGCGGATTCATATGCCCTATTGAGCACTCAGAATGGGTGTCTCCAATAGTGATTGTGCCAAAAAAGAATGGGAAACTCAGAGTGTGCGTGGATCTCAAGAAGGTCAATGCCGCCACTAGGAGGGACCATTACCCCTTGCCATATTCAGAACATGTGCTTGAAAGAGTTGCAGGGAAGGAAGCTTATAGCTTTTTCGATGGGTACTCTGGCTACAATAAAATCACAATTGCGCTGGAGGACCAAGCTAAAACAACCTTTATAACGGAATTTGGAGTGTTCGCATTTCGTGTTATTGCTTTTGGCTTAACCAATGCCCCTGCTACCTTTCAAAGATTAATAAACACTGCTTTTAAAGAATATTTGAGGGAGTTTTGTGAAGCTTTCTTAGATGACCTTTGTGTTTATTCCTCTTGGAAAGAACATCTATCATGCTTACGAAAAGTGTTTGAGAAGTGTAGATTGTATCGCATCTCCTTAAACCCTTTCAAATGCCAATTTTGGGTTAAACATGGAGTCAGTTTAGGGCATATAGTGTCCAAAAATGGGATTTCCACAGATGAGGGAAAAATTAAAGCCATTGATTAATTGCCACCATCTACAAACTATAAAGGAGTTCAAAGGTTCATGGGCCATGTTGGTTATTACCGACAGTTTATTTTAAACTTTGCTGAGATAGCTCGTCCTTTGTACAAGCTTCTTATTGAGTTCCAATGGACTGCGGAGTGTGACCATGCTTATGAGTCATTGAAAAAGACCTTGACTAGCGCTCCTATTCTACGAGTGCCCGATTGGAATGTAATTTTTCATGTGCATATTGATGCATCGAACTTTGCTATTGGGTGTGCTCTAGCTCAATCAGGAGAACATAAAGTGGACTACCCCATTAGCTTTGCAAGTCGTCAGTTGAATGATACTGAGAGAAACTGCACCACTACAGAGCGAGAAGGTTTAGGTATGATTTATGCAGTGAAGAAATTTCACTACTATCTTCTGGCCAACAAGTTTGTGTTCTATGTTGATCATCAAGCCTTGTTGTATCTAGTAAATAAACCTTGTTCCACGGGAAGAATTACACGATGGTTGTTAATTCTCCTTGAATTTGATTTTACCGTTGTGGTGAGACCTGGTAAAAGACATGTCATGGCGGATCATTTGTCTTGCATACCCAATGGTGAAGCCCCTACTGGAGTCGATGATGAGTTTCCCGATACTTCTCTATTCCTAGTCGAAACCATATCTGAATGGAGTGAGAAGATTGTGAACGTCCTAGTTAATGGTTTTCCACCCAAAGAGCTTCGTAAAGACATAGCTCGAAAACTGTTAAAAGAATGCGAACCTTACTCTCTCATTGCAGGAACTCTCTACAGGCTAGGGAAGGATGATATTCTTAGACGTTGTGCCCGTGAGGATGAGTATTTATACATACTGCAAGAAGCCCACATGGGTATAGCCGGAGGACATCTCTTCGGGGAACTAACAGCTAGAAAGGTGTTGCAATCAGGCTATTGGTGGCCAACCTTATTTAAGGATGCATCACTTTTTGCAAAAAGATGTGATGAATGCCAATGTTACAAGTATTATCCAAGTCAAGGGTGTCAACAAGAAAAAAACTTCGGTTTTTGGAATCTGGCACACTTCTGTCAGTTATGACAATGGGGTTGTAGCTCAAGACTTTTTGGTCATGCTTGTTGGAACTATGGAGGGTAATATAAACCTAGGACGCACGTGGATGATAGCCACCAAATGCACTATTGATTGGGGGACAGGGGGTGTCACAACACAGAAACCAGCTCTTAGCTCTGCCACGCAAGCCATAGTCCCTGAGATATTGCCTCTTAAGGAAATAAAACCCAAAACATTGCATGTCCAAGAGGTTGAACCATATGTCCCCATAGCCCAAGTCTCTAGAGCTTCAACTGATGTAGCTGATAAAGCTTGAGACACACAAGACCCATCCCGATATAACAAAGAAAACATACAAGTGGGTCCCTAAAGCTTCTTTAGCGACCATAGCCAGTTCTAAAAGACAGGAGCCTGGTAAGAGACGTCCCATTCGCCCCAAGAAATGTAAAGAAATGTTTTGTTGGATTCCTAAAAAAACTATTGGAAGCCTAAGGCTACTATGAAGGAAATGATCAAATCTGGGTGCCAAAACGTAAATTGTGCTCTTACTTGTCACCAAGCCCATGTGAGCTCAATCATGTGGCTCTAAAACAAATTGAAGATCGTGAAAAGGAAAAGATCACGGAATGCGACACACCCGCTCCAGAGCTAGTTTGGGTACCAAAGAAAGAACGATTTGTTCCACCTAGCTCAGGAACAGGGAAATCAAATGAAGCTTCTTGCTCTTCATGTAGTTCTTATACGGAAATAGAAGCTTCGACACAATCTCCACCTACCATTGTACATATCCATACAAGCAAGAAAGAGTTTGCACCTCCTGTTGTAAGTTCACCACCTACAACAATGTTGCAAATAAAATCATGGGGGAGTACCTTACCACCCTTGCAACTAGATGAAATTCATAGGGCGGTCGAAAACTATTGGTTAAAGCCTTCACCCATAACAACTTGGAAAAATTGGTTTCAAAAGGTGACGACATTATTCCAAAAGGTATGATCTACCCAAGGAAGGGGGGAGTGTTTGCTAACATCCATCATTCACTTGCTTTCCCCTCAACCTTCCTCCCTGACCTCTTAATCTCCAATCTTAGGGAATGTATATATAAAATCCTTTTACTCACAAAAACAAGACAAAAAAGTAAAAAAGCAAGAGCCATAACACAAAATCATAAAAACACATTATGCACAAGAACACGACACTTGTAATATTTGCACTCTAGCCATCATCTATTTGCATGTACAGATATGGCCAGTACGCTAGAGTCATCCACTCCTGCCTTGGGTGAGAGGTACCCTCGTTACTTTTCACAAATGTTCCACATGGTCTTTACGGTGCTTGCATGTGAATGGGATTTGGTAGATACGCTAGAATGTGAGAGGAATTTTGAGGAGTTAGAGTGGCTGATACATCTCTTGACTACGACTGACCTATACTTAGTACAGAGCGTTTCTCCCATTGCACAAGCCTACCCTTTTGACCAAGATGACTGTAGGCATCTAGTGACCTTCTTAGTAAATATGGGTACCTATGATGAAGAAGAAGATTTACATAACTACACAGATGGCACATATGGTCTCATGGATGATGACTTTGTTTATCTCGACGACGAGGATAGGGGTTTAGCCTTATGGTTTTCCCCCAATCTCTACAATATCCTATTCCCTTGACTCTCTAGGGGGAGTGCAAATAATAAGGTTAGGGTTCCTTATGTTTTTTGTTGTGCTCAATAAGTGTTGGTACCTTTTCCCACTGATGTGCCTCCTAGAGGTATTCTTTGTGTTTCCTAGTGTGTACATGAACGTGTTGCTGTAATTAGGATTTGGAACTTCATGGGATCTTTCTCTCGTTCACACTTCAAATCAAGCGCGACCATCAACACAAACAGGTGTTTCTTGTCCATTAGCATTGCCCCTTATCTTTTTTGCATCCATGTTTGTCTACTTTGATTGTGATTGGTAGCATAATATTCATCGCATTTTCTTAGTATCAAACATTTAATTTAATGTAATTTTTTGTCATAATCACTTGTCTAGGTTTAAAAATTAAGCAGTCCGACTAAGCTAGTTTGACCAAGCTCGACGTTAGAGAGCTTCTCTTAATACCATGGGGAATGCCTTCCTAATAATCAATGGTTACTTAGGTTCTTAATCCGATTTAGGCAGCATTGTGTGAAATGTACTCGGGCTTTCTAGTGGGCTTAGTCCCTATTGACCTTTAGCTTAAGTATTATAAAGGGAGTTTACTAATGTGATGAGCCTGGGGAGGTGTAACAGTGTTATATGACCCCCCATAGTTACAAAAAATGCTGAAAACGAAAAAAAAAAACAAAGTGCCACAATGTAAAATCTTAAGCTGAAAGAGAAATCTCAGCTTGATTGGGTACTTCACTTACATGTATCGCCTATGGTACAAGAGGCTTAGTCCCTATTGACCTTTAGCTTAAGTATTATAAAGGGAGTTTACTAATGTGATGAGCATGGGGAGGTGTAACAATGTTATATGACCCCCCAAAGTTACAAAAAATGCTGAAAACGAAAAAAAAGAAAACAAAGTGCCACAATGTAAAATCTTAAGCTGGAAGAGAAATCTCAGCTTGATTGGGTACTTCACTCACATGTATCGCCTATGGTACAAGAGGCCTAGAGGTTCCCAGTGTGGGCGCTTTTCCTTGAAAAGCAAAAAACCCAAGGCATACAAAATAAGCACACACATCAAAATTGAATCACTGTGAAAAGACTTTGGGGGGTCAAAGAAAAGGTAATCAGTCAGGCGATGATTTCATGAGAAATTTCTTTTATCGTAGCTTAACTACAAGGTCTTCTAGGTATAGCCTCTAGTCAGTCCTCGAACATAAAATACTTGGCTCTCGCGATTAAACAACTTAATTGACCAGAGAAAATTAAGAAGCCTACCCATGGTATTAATAGTCGATCTCTAGTGCCTTTCGACCGTTAAATTAGCGACCTCAGACTTGTTTAATTTTTTACCTTTACATCTATTTATGCATTTGATTATATTGCAATTTAATCTTTATTGCTGACAAATGGTTTAAAATTCTGTTACCAATCACATTGTTTTCCTACAACTGCATATGTTTTTTAATTCTATATGAGAATGCAATTATTGTGCCAATGTTGTTTGATTTTGCAGTGAGACTGAAGAAGGCTAAGGACATTCATCTCAAATGCTCTTCCACCTCGACAAACGAGCTTCAACTTAATAGCTTCCGAGGACGGAATCTACATCAGGAAGGGGGGCATGTTAACCCTCACGGCTCACGGACACCCTATCACCTACGACGGATGTTGTATTATTTACTTGTAGAGTCAGGTACCGGACTTGTCGGTCCAATAGGAAAAGGGTAAGAGTGATGCTGATGAGAGGCGCACTCTAACTAGAACATTCAAGGGATTAGTTGGCTAAGCATGGGCGCCCAAGTGTGAATGGGGTGAGCTCATATAAAAGTCAACTAAACCTAAAATTCACTCATTCTCTCATTTTTGCAATTGAAGAGTGCTCTTGCTCCATCTCCATCTTCTTCTTCTTCATCTCCTTGTGTGTATGTGTGTATGCATGAGAGAGAGAGAGAGAGTGCGATCGAGCATTGCGATAGCACGACGGCGACGAGGCGCTTGAGCGCGGCGTAGCAGTGTCTCCCTCTTCTTCGCGGTGAGGAATCCTCCACGAAGCAAGCGTAGAGCGGTGAGTGACACACCAACGCCATCTTTGAGCTTACTAGTTTAGGCTTGTTGTGTGCTTGGAGCCATTTGTGTCTCACACGCGGTGTATCAACAAGTTCCTTGCATTGACACATGCGATATACACGCACATTCCTGCATTACACATGTTCTCAAATTCATAATATGCTCTCTTTCCCACTTCCAAATGACGCATAGAAATTTCATGCCACTTGTGATTGGACGGAACCTCAAGGCCAAGGTACTTAAAGCTCTCAACAACTTCAAGTGTCTCATTGTTGTACACTATGCATGGCTTCTCCTTATGGTTGGGTTTCACAAGCATAACTTTTGTTTTGGATTCATTCACAATCAGCCCACTATGCAAGAAAAAGTTCTCAAGGACAACCATAAGCTTGTGGGCATATTCTAAAGTGCGTGCTAGAAGCACTACATCATCCGCATACAACAAAAGCATGATTACCACATTGCAAATAGTGACCTCTTCAATGCCTTCTTCTTGCATAAAGCCAAGTACCATTTGTTTCAATGATCAATGCATAGACCAAAGAGAGTTGGTGACAACGGACATCCTTGTTAAACCCCAATAGTGCTTACAAAAATTTCTGAAATTTCTCTTTCCATGCACAATTGACAAATCACCTTCTCATAGATTCGAGAAACCGCAAGCATAAACTCACTTGGCACTTGGAGTTCTTCCATCCTTCTCCACAAATTGCTACTTGGAATCATATCAAAGGCTTTCTTAAAGTCCACAAAACAACAATACAATCGCCTGCCTTTCAACCAACTTTCCTCCATGAGAACACGGAGAGTGACAAGATGATCAATGGTGCTATGGCATCGACGAAAACCCGCTTGTCCCTTTGCATGCTTGTCATTCTCTTCAGCCCAATCACTCAATTTCATCTCCATGGTGCATCCAAACAACTTTGTTATAAGAGACCCAATCATTATAGTCCAGTAGTAATTGTTTACATTCTTTACATCCCCTCCTTTATATGCAAAGGCTTAACCCAATTAGTACTCCAATCATAAGGCATACCATGTTGAAGTGCAAAGTTTAACATATCACACATGTCCATTTGATCATCTCCGGCTTGATACCTTGAAGATCTCCCGCTTTGCGAGTGGCCAACTTTTCAAGCCCACCGCATACATCCTCAATAGTAAAAAAAGAAAGCATACATGGGAATGAACCATAAAATGGTATTTTTTCAGCATTTTCTTGCTCATATAATTGACTACAATGTGTGTACATATCCACAAGACTCAAGTTACCAAAATTCTCAACCCACTTATTCCTCAAGTTTCTCCAAAATCTTCCACATGCATGTGCCTTTTCTTGGACTTGAAAAAGTTGTTGTTTTACTTCCCATATTCTTATCTTCTTTTGAATCAATCCTTTGTGTGTATGAAAATGACTTTGATAGTTGTCTTTGTCCATATTTGCATCAAGCTTTATCAAGGACTTTCGACCATCTTGACATTCTTTATCAAACCACCTTTTGTGTGATCTATCTTTATTGATACCATGGAGATGCTTTATGGAAAAACATTCTTCGGCACAAGAACAAATAACTTTCTTGAAAGCTTCCCATTATTTTTCAATGGTACATCATATTGTAGCTTTGTCATCCATAATTTTTGCTCAACCATTTCAATGTACATTGGTGCTCGTTTGAAATTCATACATGGTGATAATTTCTCGTTCCTTTGGCTGAGATTATTATACTTAGTTGCTTCCCCACATGAAAGGTCAATACATAAGGTGTGATGGTTGGATTCTGGGATCCATTGGCCAAACATAAAACTCTTTATGCAATACATGATGGCTTCCGAGAGTAGTATGCAATCAATCACACTGTCCCCATTATGTCTCCTATATGTAAATCCATTGATTCCACTCCAAAAAAATACACCATTGGCAATGAGCATACCCGTGCTATTACACATGTGTAAAAGTAACTTTCCATAGTGATCCGGCTCTTTCTCATCCATTGAAGTATGATCATACAACTCCCTTGAAATGTATGGCATATCAAATTGCTATCATGTTGCAATTTTTTTGTGCGAGCATTCATATCCTTAAATACGATAACATCACCTTCATATTTAAAATAAGCAATGTCCTCTTCTAAATAAAAAAATGGTTGATCTCTATCCATGCAAGCATAAAAGGGGGAATCATGATGAGGAATGTAGCAACCGGGTACAAAAATGGGTGCTCTTTTTGGTGTCATAATATTCAGCCATACATAACGTTTGTACTTGTCATCTTTCACAATTGATACAAAATCTTTCAATCCTTTCTTAACCATACATGCTACCCCTCCTTGTCCTCTATTGCTTGAGATTCTTTGACCACATCAATGAATGTACACTGTAATCCTCCAAGCCGTTAATCCTTTGTGTATCATGCTCCCAAGTTTCAACAAGAAGTACAACATCGGCTTTGCTTGTTAGTTTATCAATGCCGACCCCCGTATTCCTTGGGTATCCATTACAATTCCAAAAGCATATTTTCAATTGTAACTCGGTCTCATAGGTCACACATCCCTATTTGCTCGAAGGACTTGCCTCCTCCTTGGGCACATTTCTTCATGATAGATCTCCTTGTTTTTCCTATTCTTTTCCTCATATGCCTTGCGACGCATATTTTGTTGCTTTATAGTGCAATATTCACATACAAAACATTTTGTATCCCTCAAATAGATCCAACTATTATCAAGGATAATCTTTCACTTGATCTCATCCGGCATGGTGCATACAATTGGCCGTTCTCTCGAGCGAGGAGCTCCTTGCTTTTCCACTTTATCTGCTCCATAGACCATAACTCCGGACATGCCAAAGTGGGTTTTGAAGAAATATTCGATAACAATGGCAAGAGAAGGAGGTGTCTCTAACTTCTCTTTGGGAACTCCACGAATAACAATGTTCTTGGAACGTCGCTCCCGTTCCTTCAACTCCTCCACATCCACATTCTCAACATTCTTTGTTTGAACCATAGCTTGCATGAGTGAGGAATTAGAAACCACATTGCTACCACATACATCAGCCCAAGACTTGTTTGTGCATACATTTTTCATGTCGCATACATCCCGGCTCATGGTGTCAAATTTCTCCTCTTTCAATACATGGTCATGCTCTACTTTGCTAATCCGCTCCTTCAAAGCATTTAAGTCCACAAAAGAGCATTTACATTCCTTAACTTCCTCTTCAAGTTGCATCAAACGTGTTGTTTGCATCTCAAGTGTCCTCTTGAGATTCTCATTCTCAACCACAAGTACCCTTAGTGTGCCATTCTCCGTTACAACTGCTCGTAAGTCTTCGCCTTATTTGTTTATAGTCTCTTTGCAATGATACCAAGTATGCCATGATCATGGTTTCCAATGTCGTTGATTGGTGGGTGGTTGTGTTGCTATCTCACACTTAGGAGATTTTGAATCATTTCCACAATGGTTGTGGACCTTGCTGAAGAAGGAGAGCCCTTGCGAGTGCCGGAAGACATTGTATGTAAAATAAGGGATGAGAGTCAATTTTCTTGAATCTGCTCACTTCAGAAATGCTGCTACAAAAACGCCTTCCATAACTCTGAGAATTTCTATCTTTACATCAATGCATAGAGGAATTTTTGCTCTTTGATTGAGGCTATAGATCACCCAAATCGGAGTTCGGATGAAGAAGTTGTGAGCTTTCCTCATCAAGTACATCATGTACATCTGCATCAGTAATAGACTGATCTGTAACATTTTCAGAAACCCCCATAGGTTGTACATTTGCCTCATTGGAAATTACATTCGTATTTCCACCACTGAAAAAGAGGCAACAAAGTGTCATAAATGTCCTGTGATCTTACATTACTATCTCTAGTACATGACAGCAAGGGCTGAACAGAATCTTCCACAAACACTACATCCCATGAAACCAGAATACGCTTTGTTTGCTGATGATATAACCTGTAGCCTTTGCTTTCAGCACTATAACAAAAAAAAAAACATTTGACAACCTTATCATCCAATTTTTTGCACTGTGTTTGTGGCACCAAAGCATATGCTAAATAGCCAAAAACACACATGTGCTCAATACAAGGCTTTCTATCATGCCATGCTTCATATGGACGGAGTTTGCATTGGACCACAAACATCACTATGCACAAGGTGCAACCTGCATGTGGCCCGAACTAAACCATCCTTTGGAAACTTAGAACGCTGCATCTTACCCAAAATACATCCTTCACAAACATGTTTGACAGGTGCTTCAAGAGGCGGCAAAGAAGCAACCATATCAGATTTCTGCAAACGCAGCAAACTGGCAAAATTCAGATGACCAAAACGTGCATGCCAAAGTTTTGCATCTGAAATAGCCCTTGAATCTACAACTGCATTTGCAAAATTTTATCCACACTTGTCATACAAAGTGAGGTTATACAGCCCACGACACAAAAGGCCAGATGCAACAATTTCATCACCAAAACTGAGATCATGAGCTGTACATCTGACATCCACAAATTTGACTACAAGTCCAAGCCTAGCAAGTGTAGACACAGACAAGAGATTCTTCTTGATCCCATGTACATAAAGTGCATCAACAAGTGTGAAGGAACTGCCATTTGCAGCAATAAGCACAATCTTTCCAACTCCCTGAACCGGATAAGATGCATTGTTGGCACAAGTGACTGAATTCGCATGAGGGACAGACTCGAGAGAGGTGAACAATTCACGATGTGAGGTAATGTGCTTTGTAGCACCACTGTTGAAATACCACACATGTGAATCTGCAACAACTGACAAGCATGCATCATGGACAACAGGATTGTAAGTGCACTCTGCGTTAAAAGCACATTCTACATCAACATCAGCATTACAGTCTCCTTTCACAGAAGACTCAACAATGGCTGCATTTGTAGTGGAACCAGCATTTGTAGTGGAACCACCTTCTTTCTTCTTAGCCTCTTTGGCCTTCAACTTAGGACACGACTTGATCAAGTGATCATTAGCTTTATAATAATGGCAACGCATCTTCTTTTTGTCCTTATCACCAGAATTGCCAGACGAAGTGCTGCCTGCAGAAGCATTGGAAACAGAAGTTTTGCCACTCGTAGGAGAACCATAAGAAGTGGCTGCATTGTTGTTACCACCCTTTCTTTGAGAAGCAATAAAAGCCTGTTCAATTGCACGCTGTCTAGTCCTGTTTTTTCTAGAAAGTGACTCTTGTAATAGCAATGTGCATAATGCATTAAACTTGACAACTTTTGGATTTCCTTGAGTCATAAGTCTCCAAGTACTAGCAAAAGTCTGGTAAGAATCTGGTAAGGCATCAAGAACAGTCTGCACAAGGAAACTGTCTGAAATGACTTCACCTTCAAAAATAAGTTGCTCATTGATATCCTTGACACTAGCAAGGAAAGTGTCCATATCATCTTCCTCATGCATAATCTTCGACTCCAACTCTTTACAAAGCAAAGCTATTTTAGCCTCATTGCGACTTGCATAAAGACCAGCCAAAATATCCCAAGCCTGTTTTGCAGATTTTGCTGAACTGACGTGAGGAACAATGGTGCGCTTCACAGACAACGCAATCAATGCATGAGCCTGCGCATCCTTTACATCCCAACGAGATTGTTCTGCCACCGTAGGCAAAACAACTCTAATAGCAGCAATCCTTGCAGCATGACCTGCAACATCCTCAACATCGCCTGCGTCCTCAGAGCAAGGACGTACATCAATGCCCTGCACAATATTCTAGACGCACTTTGACACAAGAACATGTTGCATCATGTAAGCCCACAAAGGGTAATTGTCCCCATCCAACCTGTCCTCAGCAGCAAACATCTTGAATACATCTGTGTTGTTTTCAGCCATGGTAAATGCTGGACCTGATGTGAAAACTGCCCGAAAATAGGAGAAACGGAGCGGGAACAAACCATAGAGGACTATGAGGCACCTGTTATGCAGAAAATGACACTGACAAAAATTCTGCACAAAATGACAAAATAGCATGTGCAGTACTGTCTCTAGTGGAAACGGAGGCCAAAATGAGCTTGAATAAAAAATCTGAGATTATTAAGCTCTACCAGCTTTCTCGAAATTTTTGTCGACCTGTGAACGCTTGCCAAAGCTCACTGAAATCGGAGAAAGTGAGCAGGCGTGTGTTGGAGCAGCTTGCGACTAAGCCCGAGAGGACGTAACCTGCTCTGATACCAATTGTTGGAATTAGGGTTGCAGAGAAATACACACAGCTTGGATAAGACGAAGGAAGCTCAAGACACACAATAGAGAGTGTGTTACTTAGTGTGTAATGGAAAGATAGATAGCCCTAGAGTGATGGGAGTAGATACAATGCTCGAGGGAAAAAACCTCCTAAAGAGGAAAAAAATGCCCCGGTGGTCCTAGTGTGTTCACACACATCACTACCACATGTATATGGTAACATTTTTCTCCAAGGATCACTAGTCTAGTGAAATTGATTAAAGAGCAAATTGTCCCTTTTCATTGAGAGAGAGAGAGAGAGAGAGAGAGAGAGAGAGAGAGAGAGAGAGAGAGAGAGAGGCTCTCTCGCTCTTTGAGCTTGCAACTCACAAGCATGGCGCCCTAGGTGAGAGGCCTCCTTTGAAAGCATGGTACATGGATGACTCAGATGAAGACCAACGACTTCTGCATCATCTTGAAAGCAATATGTCTCCCTTGAGAAGCTTGCAGAACTAGGAGTATTACATTGGGTGTTGCAACACAAGAAGTTTTGGACAAATTCTCACAATAATTCCCACATTGTGACTTACCTCAACATCAATGGTACCTAGCTAGGTACGATTGGGGGCAGCGGACTGCTAGCCTGGTGGGGGGGCCGGTGGTCCCTTGCCCCAATCGTACCTAGCTTGGTATGCAACGCTTCTGGAGCTGAAGCTCATGATGTTATACATTGTATCAAAACACTGAAAACGACATCGTTTTTCTACATGAGAAAATTTCTAAATCTTCATGTGTTGGATGCTGATAACTATGAGCAGGATCCGGAGCTGGTCAAAATCAAACATGAGAGCTATCATGACATTTGCGATGTGGCTCCAGATGAAGTGCTGAGGTCGCCCGTTTCTGCCCCTCGCTCTCAGTTCTATCTTGCCCCCAGTTTCTTACCCTCTCAGCTCTCCATCCCTCGCTTTCTGCCCTAGTCATGTTTTAGCTCTGAGCTTGCAAAGCTCAACGAGAGCACTCAGTTCACATTCAGAAGATGCGTTTCTTGAGGAGATTATTTTGAGATTACTAACACAATCTACCCCCAAGCAGTGCGTTTCTGAGTGAGATTGCTATTGAAACCCAGTGGAAATAACATAGGGTAAAAGCCCCACGTTAAGGACATTGAAATTGTCCAATTGAATTCTGGAGCTATACTTTAAATTTTCGAGCGCAGAATGGCACAACCTCTAGCTGAGGAGATGGCCTACTTGCAACAGAAGCGCTGACAGACCCGACTGAGATTTCAAGCATCACAAGGGAGATTACAAAATCGTAGTACAAAACAAAGTGCCCTTGTAGCAGGAAACACCTTGGGTGAGAAAGCGGACAGAGAAAAAGACGTGCTTGAGCTCTAGTGGCAGCCGGTGAATGAATGTCATGTCACTGCTAACTATCCAACTACCCAAGCGGGCTCGTCTAGCATCGAGTTCAGCCTTGTAATAATATATTCGACTCATGTTCGGCCTTATTTTGGGGCCTGTCCCGTAATTGGGGCTTTCACCCTACGTCAAACGGATTGATAAATTTGACGTCGTATTGCCTTAAACCACAGTTTGATCTCCTGAGGAGTATAACGTGGGGCATTTACAACTTCTAGTTGGTGATAGCTTGTAGCAATGCCCAATAGGCACCTGAATGCAAGGTAGTATGGGCTTTGTAATTGCTAAATATGACACCATCTTAGCCAATTTTTGGCTCTATTTTGAAGGTGAATGGTGCAATATGAGGGTCATGTAGTAGTAGTTCGCCAGATCCACGCTTGGGTCAGTGACGAGTGGAGTGAATATGGTGCATTCCGCTATGGGGACGCCGAACGCAAGACGCCCATATGCGACCTTCCATAGGAGAGGCGGTATGTGAACATATTGTTCGGTAGATGCAAGCTTGCTTGAATCTAACCTTGGAAGGAGAAGTCCGCGTTGCGGCCCAAGGCGAGCACTCTGGACAGTCTATTGCAAGGAAAAACAAATGAAGTATGAGTCAAGAGGGCAACCCTACATGGTCTACAAGGAGAGGGGGGCACTTCAAATAGGAAGTTGGGTGCAACGTAAGATAGGAGAATGATTTGACGGTCGAGCAGAGGGAGATAGTGCAATTTTAACAAGGAAAAATCTACCTAGTAGCACACTTTCAAAGAAGGTAATGGTGCTTATGGTTTTGGATAGAGAAACATTAATGATCTGTAATCAAAAGATAATGGATGGCGAAGTAGCTGAAAAAGGGAGTTTGATGCGCAGTTAGAAGGGGGATATTATACGACGCGGTTTCATTAGCAAGGAGGAGAGAGAGAGAGAGAGAGAGAGAGAGAGAGAGAGAGAGAGAGAGAGAGAGAGAGAGAGAGAGAGAGAGAGAGAGAGAGAGAGAGAGATAAGCTAATACTTATCAGAGGACATAGAACATAAAGTTAGATTTGCTTTTCTTTAAGCTTAATCAATATCCTACATCTTTTGTATTTTTCTTAGTGCGTGTTTTGTTTATGGCAGAGAGGACATGTATTCACAACACTAAACGTTTTGATTGCACAAGTGAGACTCCAACTCGACAACACTACAAGGCCCGTTATCTGCATCCAATTTCCCATGCCTATGCGTTTGCTTTGCGTGACACATAAACGCTACGGGGCAGGGCCCGACTTCCGTTTTCTTATAATTTATGGAGAGACCACAGTGCGAGCTCTCCACCATACTTTTGTATGGCACCTCTGTATGATGTGCACTATATACTTTGCAGTTTCATTCTATGAAGTTTCATTGCAAGACGACATGTTTCACTATTTACATTGCTCTTTTGTAGCTTGACTTAAATATCGGCCTTTAGATTGGACAATCGAAAAGCACCAGTACAACATTGCAGGTCAGTAAAACACTTCATTTTTTGTTGCGATTCATTGATCCTTTATCCTTTTGCTTGTTTTATAATTTTTCACATTACTTCCTTTGGTTCGGTTTACTTGGATGTTGTTTTCAGAACTATACACTCGGTGTTGAACAACATATGCACATGTTAATTACACACACAACTCTTTGAATATGGTTGCTAGCCAATGCATGTGGTGTATTACAGTAGTGAATGGACCTTGTGCATCTTTACTTTAGCTTTCAATAAATGATGTCATACTATATATGTCCTCATTTCCCTCATTTCCCTCATACTAAGTCTAAGGATGAATTTCTCAAGTCCTAGAAGATTGAAATTAGTGTCAGGAAGCTAGGAAACGAATTACACTTACCAGATTGAAACTAGCTCATCATCCATAAGCTAGGTCATGGTTTGAAATTACTGAACTACAGTTACCAAATTGAAACTAGCTCATCATCCATATGCTAGGTCATAGTCTGAAATTATTACCATGCAATGTGACATTCTTGTTCATAGTCTAGAAATATCTCCCTCTTGTGAGTGGACATACCTCACATATAATGATAAACGAGGTCGTCAGACAAATGAAATAGACACTCCTACTGTACTCACTTTGGTATTACTGTTGGGCACTTTGGAACATGAAGAAGTAAAAAATACTCATGGACGACTTGTACTTCTTGTAAAACCTCTAATTCCCATCTAAGAAATGTTGTCATCCATGTAGTTGACTACATACAACAAGTTCTCTATGCATGATATCTACATATAAAATTTCTTAGCATTATAGACATATTGATCAGTGTGACAAAAACTACAAATGCAATAGCGTGATGATTATTTGAGTGGGGGTCGTTGCTAGATAACCCATGGATATCTTGATTAAGTAATGCTAGTCTACACGCCAGAACTCATGAACTTATATAGCAAGGACCACCAGCAAGACTAGTTTTGTTTTGAGAGAGAGAGAGAGAGAGAGAGAGAGAGAGAGAGAGAGTCCTATAACCTCATAGAACGAAATCAGTACAAGAAAGGGGGTTACTAGTACCGTTTGTTGGGTGTCAGAGTTATGGTGGGTGCCACCTTCTTGAACAGGCCATGGCGGCTTGAGGGAGCCCATAGGAGATTTAACGAGAGAAGGAGAGGACAGATTTGATGCTGAAAATAAAAAATCACGCTTGTATTAATGTATAAAAGAGGACTTTACATATATATAAAGCAACTGGCCATGCAAACTAGATCTAAACTAAATTTTCATGCATGCTTCATAAGAGAATGTCTCCACGAGCTGACATGATTGATTGGACCAGGGCTTGAATACCCAACCATCCCCCCCTCAAGCCCGAACTAGAAAAACCACTCTCATGATATTGCGAGTTTTTGGTGACAACCGTGAGTTTTAGGTTCTCTCACAACCAAGGATCTTGGTGTATCCATAACCTGGTGCTATGATAGTGGACCCCCCCTTGAACAAATAGGGTGTAGGTTGAAAATGGAATTTTTGATTCACTACCAGACCTTGGGTTTAAGGTGTTCCCAGTAACCTCATGAGAAGCGGGAAAAAAATGGGATGAGAACAAATATATATGGGAGGTCTTACCACTTATGTATGTGTGGTAGTGTCTAGCCCGAACAATGTATGTCATGGAAATAACTGATAATTTATAGGCTAAAATAAGGCTTGAACAGAAAAATATATAATTGTTCTTAACAAAGAAAAACCTTGAACAAAGCTATGACACTAAACAAGGAAAAATAGTTTCGAGTACTCTACATGTGTAGCTCGTAGCTGCAAACCTTCGATTGGGGTGCTTTTCATACATCAGGTCACCTTTTGTGAGAACAACTTGTCTCATTGGATCAGTCTCTACTGTTATCTCCTCATGGAAAACCCATTTGAATCCATAAAGCATAAGATTAACCACCATGAGATGGCTTTTGAAAAACTGGGAGTCCATTAGGGATGTTCACTTTGTGATTGATGAAGTTCAAGTTTGCAGCTTCTTGAAATGCTTTGTTCACATGCCCTTTGTGGCTTGACTTGTTGTTAACCCTCACGGCACACGGACACCCTATGATCTATAAACGTTGTATTATTTAGAGTCAGGTACCGGGCTTGTCGGACCAATAGGAACAGGGTAAGGGTGATCGCTGATGAGAGGCGCACTCTAACTGGGACATTCAAGGGATTAGTTGGCTAAGCATGGGCGCCCAAGTGTGAATGGGGTGAGCTCATATAAAAGCCAACTAAACCTAATTTTTACTCATTCTCTCATTTGTGCAATAGAAGAGTGCTCTTGCTCCATCTCCATCTCCATCTTCTTCTTCTTCACCTCCTTGTGTGTGTGTGTATGTGAGAGAGAGAGAGAGAGGGAGAGTGTGTGTGCGATCGAGCATTACGAAGGCACGACGGCGGCGAGGCGGTTGAGCGCAGCACGACTGCAGCTTCTTCTTCATCGCGGCGAGGAATCCACCACGAAGGCGAGCGTAGAGCGGTGAGTGACACACCCTTTGCTCTCTTGAGCTTGCTAGTTTAGGCTTGTTGTGTGCTTGGAGCCATTTGTGGCTCGCACACGGTGTATTGGCAAGTCCCTTGCTTCGATAGTACAGCAAGGAGCGCACACTTGTGAAGGTTTTGAGATACTAAAACAAAAATCACCAACAAGCTATAGACAGTAGCCTTTTGCTATGTTGCCTCAAAGGGATTCTCCACTGCAGCTTATTGAGAAGCACAATAGGATCAAGGCTATGGCGTTTTGAGATGCTTGTCAAGGGCATCTTGAAATGCAACTGCTATACCTACCGCCTACCAAACCGGTAGCGTGCGTTTTGACATGCTGTTGAAGCCAGTGTCTTGAGATGCTACCACCTTGCCTGTGCTGACCTCCAGCTTGCCTGGGGCAACGTTTCGATATGTTGTTGCAATTGCGGATTTTTCCTACGCTATGAACAACATTTTGAGAGAGTGTTGTGATTTTGCGTGTCTACTTGTAGCTGCCTTTCAAGATGCCACGCCTCCTTTCTTGGCCAGCATGGGCTCTGATACCAGTGTTGGGTGTCAAAGCTATGGTGGGTGCCACCTTGAATAGGCCATGGCGGCTTGAGGGAGCGCAGAGGAGATTTATTGAGAGAAGGAGAGAGAGATTCGACAGAGGAAATAAAAAAGCACGCTTGTAGTAATGTATAAAAGAGGCCTTTTCATATATATATATATATATATATATAGCAACTGGCCATGCAAACTAGATCTAAACTAAACTTTCCTGCATGCTTCATAAGAGCATGTCTCCACAGGCTGCTATGATTGATTGGACCAGGGCTTGAATACCCAACACTGTTCAATGGAGCATAGAAAGTAGCACTGTAATGAATGGAATGAACTACACAAGGAAATGAGATGACCGCTTTCGTTCACTACGAACGAAGAGTGAACAAGGATGTACACTCGGAGGATTGGTTCCGTTTGGTGTAGCAGTGAGAACAAGGAATCATGATCATTAGACACAAAACTGCGAAGTGCGGATGACGCTGGCTATCGACGTCGACGTACTGGTCAAGGTCAAGGGTGGACTGAATCGTGCCCCTGTTTAGCTTGTAGCAGATTTCATCCAATGTGTGGACATCCGTCAGAATACAGAGGTTGACGCGGCTCATGGCCGCGCCATCATTGCTTATCCATTCATTCAGGTGTTAAAATCACTTGCTTGTCACGCCATCTTCTGAGGTTGGGCAAGTTGTGTCCAAATAAACGAAGGCGGGCTGCTACAAGAACGCATACGTCAGCAGGCACTAAAAAGCTTTTCTTAGCATTGAGGCCTCGACGTAGTGTTATTTAAAGGGTCTTTCAGTCAGTAGGGTGGGAAAGATGATTTTATGTAAGAGAAAGTTTTCCCTATCTTTTCCATATTTCTTTGGTTGCAATGGCAATTCCTGCCCACCATCTAATATAGCAATCGTATTTACTCCTTTGTACTTTCCTTCTTCTCCTTGAAGGGATTTTCAACCCTGCCCATTTGGCCCCATAGATGCGGTCTAATTTTTAGCAAGTTCGAGAGATAAAGTGTGCATTGTATAGGAGAAGACATCAATTCATGCAAACTCTTGGTATCCATCATTTTTGGTGTGGCTTTCCACCGAGAAGGTACCATGTTAACCTTCGAATTTGTTTCGAGTTCTCCTATGAAAGATGGAAAAGTTTGTAGAGAGCGTGGTTTACACTCTTCAAACCCGACATCCCCGTATAGAGATCGTATATCCCCTGGGAAGAATTTGTGATCCATGTTTATCTCAAGGATAGGTGCTAATTTTAAAGTAGCACTACCACCTTTTTGGTTTCTAATTGATTCCCATAAGGATTGTGGCCACGGTTCTTCTACCTCCGAAATTGGCATTCCTGCTTGTGAGCCCACCCCATCTGTGGTATTGGCTACTTCCCTTGTATCTCAAGGTGAATCAACTCCTAGCTCTTCCTGGTCTTTGTTTACAATACCATGACTTTCCAATTCTTGGATTTTTTCGTGGGCTAGCACCTCCATTTTTGGAGCATCTGAAATTGGTTCCATAAGAGTTTGGGCCTTTTGGATGAGCTCCTTGCACATTTGCAACCTCTCTTTTTCATACCCTGGATGAGGATATATGAGCCATCTATCCTCTTGGGTTTGGTTGGTCTTTAACCTAGCATCATAAGCTTTCAAGATTGCATCCAAAGGTTCAAAGACTTTGTCGACCAAGACTGAACTTCTCGAGCTAGTCTTTGACTCTTTAGGTCCCTTTGTGTTTTACTTGCTTTCTTACTCATGTTTAAGCTATTCTTTGGTTTGGTGCAGTTTAGTTTCCAAAGCAGCTTTCTCCTGCATTCTCTTTGCTTTCATTTTATCCCTTTTGGCTTTCCATTATTTTCTTCCTGCTCTCATCGATAAGTTTTCGATTTTTGTTTGGATAGGCAATATGGATTCCTCCTCAACCATTGTGTTTTTAACAGCTTCTTGAGCTTGAGCTCGAGTCATCACATTTAATGGAATGGAGGATTCTACCTCGGATCCGCTTGAAGAAGGCATCACACCTACAATATTTATTGTTGCTTTCCCTTCGTAGTTTGGATTTTGAGCACAATGTTGGTGTAGATGGTCTCTTCCACAACGTTCACAGAATACAAATAATTCTATTTGTGGACCCTTGTTTGGACAACTTCATGCCCAATGGTCACCTCCACATTCATAGCATGGACCTTCTTGTTTCATAGCTGGTGATCCAACCAATGGTTGTTATGGCCTGGTAAGGATGTTTTTTGAACCATACTCCTAATTGGCTATGAACATGAGCATATTCGCATCCATGCAATACTGGTTTTTCATGGGTTGTGGTATGTGTGCTGGAAGAGGTGGTTGTCGCCTTACCACACGTTGTGGCTTTGGCTGAGTGCTACACCATGGAGTAGGGTGATCCCCTCCACAAGTTTAACATCTCCTCAATTGAGGTTGTCGTACATTCAGGTTTTGTTTGTAGCCTTGGTTTATTCTTCTAATTACCCCCTCGACCACTTGATCAATGATTGGTTCCCAAGGAGTTTGAACATATCTCTTTGTTGTTGATTCGCTCTTCGGAGATGAGGCACTACTAGTCGTGTTATCTGTATCTTCAGTCTCACCTCTCCATAGGCCTTACAATTGTCAGCTAGATATAGAGCTTCTCTAGCGACTTGCTCAAATGTCGTGCATCCCTTCAAATGTAGGTCCTTTTTGAGAGTTTCATTCCTCAATCCCTCTATGAAGAGAACTGAAAATCTCTCATCTTGCAGTAGCTCTCGCACATGACATCTCTCAATGTATTGTTTGAAGCGAAGCAGAGCTTCCTTCACTTTTTCTTTTTCTTTTGTTTGAATGCGTAGATCTGTGACACCATGTTGTACTTGATTCCCCTTTTTGAGAACTCTTCTGTGAATTCTTGTAAGAGTTGTGCTATGTTTGGAAAATCATCTCTGTTTAGTGGTTGGAACCACATCAAGGCCGTTCCTTCCAATGTTAACCCAAATCCCTCATATTGAATATGGTAATCCGCAATCTGTCGAGCTCTCAAAACTTTTTTGAAGAGTGAGACATGAGCATATGGATCCGCTGACCCATTGTATTTTGTTTTGACACATTGAACTGAGCCACTTGATATGGTCTTAATCGTTGTGGTTCAAACACTAATCTAACCAATTTGTGGTCTCGTGGAAAGACGTTTCTCGTCCTCTCCTCTAGTCTTGGAGAAAATCCCGGTGGAATCCTCTCTGATGTGTACTCTGGCATCGTTTTTGTCTGGAAGCAAGTAGAGATCAGAGTACCCTTGTATGTGTATCATTCTAAGTCAATTGGATCGACAAGTTTGTACTCACTTCCATACTTATCTACCATCAAAACTTGCACTTCATGGACATCTGTATACGTGAATGCATAGAGGTTCTTATGGAATGTGAACTCTCCATCATTGGTTTCTACACATCTATAGAAGATATATGGATCTCCATTTGTGAACCTATACAAACCGTCATGAACATAATTTGTAAGCACTCTCATGGATTCATTGGCTTTGATGAATCTCACATTCCGTTTGTTGATTAGGGGATGCCTCTCCTCTTGGTATTCTCCCAATCCCATTGTTGTCGGCATTGCAGCATTTCTTGTGTTTTTCATGTCTCTGAGTGGAGTAGAAAACCCTGGTGGTGGATGATTTGTCATGGTTAAGGCTCACTCCAGATTCTCAAGATAGTCTCTTATAAGCCCACTTTGGCTTAGTGCAACTTATCCCTTTTTGCCCCTAGTAAGGTCTATTAGAAGTCGGGTCTTTTATGACTTTTTGGTCTCTAGAAACTGGTCTTGGGATACCATAAAAGTTTGGATTTAGGAAACCTTGAAAAATTTAGCTCTAAAACTTTAGAATAATTGTGCTATTGCCCGCAAACTTTCTTCCTAGCTATACTTGACTCAATTTGGAGTTGTCTATTAAAAGTTAGAGCACTTTTAGTGAATTGCTCTTGAAACAACACTCAAAACAGCTTCAAGACCAAAACACAAGAACTTTGGCTTGTATCTTGGTCTCCAGAAGGTATTTTTAGCTCAAACTTGAGATTTGGGATGTTCTCAAGTATGTCTACAAGATCATCAAGTCAGATACCCCCACTATGCTGAGGTACATGGATCGCGATCCATGTTCCTCTGTCAAAGTTTTTTCTCCAATTTTTCTCAAATTTTGATTGTGTGTAGACAAGGTCATGTGCAAGCTATAAACCAATTTTCATCAAATTCTGAGGTTGAGGTACATGGATTGCGATCCATGTTTAACCACAACCTGGACTTGATCTCTTAGGAGTTTGTTTCTGACTATGTCCACAAGCTAAATCTTAAATCTTTCTGGATTTCGACTTGTTTTGACAGGTCAAATGGCCAACACTAGGTTTGCACAACAGTTTTTGGTCTGTCACCTGTTTTGCTCCCTTTTCACCCAAATTTGCTCAATTTTTTTCAAAATTGGCCTTGGGGATATGTTTCCTTGTGTATGCACTATTGATCTGGAAATTTTCATGTCAAGCTGTCACTATGGGTACATGGATCGAGATCCATGTTTGGAGCCCAAATTATCTTTTTTTTGGTACCATCATATCAGAATGATTAGTAGGTCCTATGGTATCATTTTTAAAAAAAATAGACCTCTGCATCAAAAGTTAGGTCAATTCTGGCACTTTGTCAGAGTACCTGACAGTTGGGATTTTGGTCTGGTTTTTGATATCCAAATTCAATTTTGAAAAGACCACTGGATTCCTTGTGATGTCCTCTAGATATGGTGCAAATATGATATCAGTCTGTGACAAAGGAACATGGATCGCGATCCATGTACCTATGTGTCAGACGGTAATGAAACTTGGCACAAAGCTTCCCCTTGGTCCAATGATCCCTGCTATATGGTTTTTGTGAGATTTGGACTTGTTTAGGCTAGGCAAAAGTCAATCCCCAGGTTTGTTTTATAGGGTTTTCACCTTGAACTGCTTTTGAGAGCCCCCACTGAAGGAACGAGAAAGAAGTGAATATCCTGCCACCTCGGCGGAGATGGCTCCAGGAAGACAGTGGGAAAAACGCTTTCCATCACCTCCTAAACGGAGAAGACCATTGCACACTTCTCCACACCATAATTCAAAGAGGGATGACAAAAAGCAAGAGAAGAAAAAGGCAAGAAAGAGGTCACCCTCTTCTCTATCTTCTTCATCCTCTTCCTCTTATGAAGAAAGTGATGGTGCGGACAAAGAGAACCAAGGCAAGAAAAAGGCGAGAAAGAGGTCACCCTCTTCTCCATCTTCCTCAAATTCTGCATCTTCTGGAGAAAGCGATGGTGCAATTTTTAACCATAAAAAAGAAGAGACCATAGGAAATTCTATGCCACGTGGAAGAGGTCGTCCAAGCTCAAAAAGTTCAAAGAGGGAGGAAAGAGCATCTCTTTCCTTACCTACAATGGCACCTTGTGCTACGGACAAAGTCTTGGCCTTTATCCAACAATTCTATGTGGCATTTGGAGATGAGGGCTTCCTGGAGTCCTCTAAGCTACACCATGTAGCTATGCACTTTCAAAAGTCCGCGAGGCAATGGTGGTCTAGCCTACGGGCCAATGGTGAAGCTCCACAAACATGGAAAGCTTTAAGAGCTTCCATCATGAAGCAGTTTTTGGCCACCGATTCCAAAGACAAAGTACTCACCCAATAGCGAAGCTCGAAGCTCTCTCCCTACGAATCCATTCATAAATATGTAGACAAGTTTTGGGACTTACATCTCAAAACCACTATCTTCAAAAATATGGATTTTGGGGAGCAAAAACAACAATTTTGTGCGGGCTTAACTGAAGAAATGGCGGAGTATGTCAACTCCCAAAGGCCACGCACCATAGCGGCAGTTATACACCATACTATGGTGGCTTCTCAAATCAATTTCCAAACAGGGGCTAAGAGAAATCTTAAGCCCACGTAAAACAAGGATTCCAATGAGCCTAAGGGGAAGGAAAATGTCCAAAAGTCTCCTAAGGGCAATTCCAATAACAACAAAGCTAAGGAGATGGGAGTTTACATAGGCAAAAACAAACTCTCTCCTGAAGAGCTTGAGCGTTATCGCAAGGATAACCGTTGTTTCAAGTGCAACGAGCAAGGGCATGTGTATCGCGCTTGTCCCCAAAAGAACACCCGCCATGAGCCTCCTAGAGCTACCTTGGTCAAAATCCTAGAAGAGGAAGCTCACCACAAAGGATCTCCTCTATGCCATGCTTGGGGAAAGGTAAGAGAACATGATGCGTTTATTCTCTTTGACCATGGGTCTACTCACAATTTCATATCCACAGAGTTGGCCACCAAGCTAGTCATCCAAGCCTATGAGATGGGAGATGTCTTACTCACAAATGGTTCTTTCAAGGGGCAAGAAGCTTCAATCCCTCCCTTAATCAGGAAATTGAGGCTCCATGTTTAAAGCTATGTGGACAAAAAGAACTTCTTTATCTCTCCTCTCAAGCACAAGGATGTAATCCTAGGGGCACCATGGTTTGATTACATGGCTGCCAATGTTATTCCCTGAAAGGAAAATCTATTTTCAGTATAGGGAAAAGGATATGTAGATAGATGCTAAGGAAATGGGTAACACCATACTCATTGTACATACACAAGCTTTCAATATGTCAATAAAGACCTCTAGTTCCATGTACATGATTTTTGTTAAAGATTCTCAAAATGAACCTAATGCTTTAGCAAAAGAAAATATAAACAATCACAAGGAATTCGAGGTATCCAATTTTCTCAAGGGGTTTCAAGATGTCTTTATTGACGACATCCCTTGTGAACTACCTCCTAAATGAGGCAATGATGACCATGCAATTGAACTTCTTCCAGGAATTTCATCGCCTAATAAACCTCCTTAACGAGTTTCTCAAGCTCAACAAGAGGATGTCATGGTTAGGCCTAGCTCATCTCCATTTTTCTCACCTCTGTTATTAGTGCAAAAGAAAGTCGGCACATATCGTATGTGTGTCAACTATAGAGCACTAAATAAGATCACTATCAAAAATAGGTTTCCCGTCCCACGGGTAGAAGACCTATATGATCAGCTACAAGGATCGACCTACTTTAGTAGGATTGACCTAAAAAGTGGCTACCATCAAAAAAGGATAGTTGATCAATACATTGAAAAGACCACATTTCGCACTATGTTTGGTCTTTACAAATACATTGTCATGCCTTTTGGCTTGACCAATGCACCAGCCACATTCAACGGCTTGATGGAGAAGCTATTCAGGCCTCATTTAATCTTTAATGGGGTGTTCTTTGATGATATCATCATCTACTCTAATTCACTAGATGAACACAAGCAACACCTCCAAGTAATATTTCAAGTTTGAGAATAAACTTTATGTTAATCAAAAGAAAAGTCAATTTTTCTTACAAGAGATTCAGTATTTAGGTCACATTATCTCTCAAGATGGCATCCAAATGGATCCATCAAAGTTAGAGGTAATAAAAGGATGGCCTAAACCAAGGAATCTTCATGAACTAAGAAGTTTTATAGGTATGTGTGCATACTATAGATGCTTCATAGAAAAGTTCTCACAAATTGCAGGACCATTACATGACCTAACAAAGAAAAACATTAGGTATACATGGTCAGCCAAGGAGAACAATGCTTTTAAAAAGCTTAAAGAAAAGCTTATCTCTCAACCTGTTCTTACATTGCCGGATCTTTCAAAGCCATTTGAGGTCCAATGTGACGCTTGTGGTGATTGCCTTAAAGCCATTTTGCTCCAAGAAGGGCACGCCACAGCCTATGAAAGTCGAAGGCTCAACCCTGTTGAGGAATCTCTAGGCATATATGAAAAGGAACTCCTCACAATGCTACATGCCTTAGAATCATGGAAGCACTATTTATTAGGGACTCCTTTCATTCTGCACACGGATCACCAAAGCCTTAAGTACTTCATGATGCAGACCAAGCTCTTCGATCATTCAATATGGGGAAGTTCCAAGAGAGAAAAAGCTAGAGTATTGGTTAAGCTAGCAGACCGGCCACAGTAGGGATCCACAAGAGGGAAAATAGGGATCCAAAATCTGCAAAAGAGCAATGTGCAACAATGGGCTTTAAAGACCCTAAGGTTCAACCCATTAAGACTTCCAAAATGCTAAGGTTCCAAAATTCAAAGGTTGTGTCCAAAGGTCAAAGCTTAGGAAAATTGTATGCTTTGTGTGTGTATAAAAAGTCTTCAATGAGTCCTACATAGGAGGGGGCGAGCCCTGGAAGTAGGGGATGAGAGAGAAACACACACACACACACACACACACACACACACACACACACACACACACACACACACACACACACACTCACAGGCTTCCTTTACACAAAGGGAATGAGAGACATAGGTCAGCTCCCTAGCCCAGATGTCCACAAGTTTTAATTAATTTAAAAACACTTAATAAAACAACCAATAAGAATTAAGCTCTCTAGAAGACTCTTGAACAGTCTCCCAAGGGGTCCAATGAGCATTCAGCAGCCCAATGTCTTGCCTGATTCTTATTGGCCAGGAGACAAAGGGGTCCAGTGAGAGTTTATTTGCATTAATTAATTATCTAAAGCTCTCACAAAAGTGGAAAGGGGGACACATGTCAAAAGGCTATCACTTATGCCTCTCAATTTTCATTGGCTAAGCCTGGCATGGGCCAATGGGGTGCCTACATGAGTAAAATGGAAGAGGGGTCGACCAAGAGAGAGAGAGGGGGCTGAATTTGTCAAGTCATTATTCTAGACACACTCACACTAGCTCATGTGTGAAGCAAGAAGACTCTTTCTCTCTCCTTCTCAAGATTTAATAGAAAGCTTATCACCTACTCCAAGCTTGTGAGAAGGGAGGCCTACACCAAAAACTCTTGGCTTTGTGATGCAAATCCAACAAAGAGCCAAGATTTAATGCATGCTCATCTCCTCTACCATGCTAATTACTAATCTATGATATGCTAATATGAGTGATTATGTGAGGAGATGTACATCTTTCTCGTAAGACTACTCCTTCTTCCTCTCAATCTACTCTCATACCCTGCTAGCTTTCACCATCTTCAAAGGTGTGTGAGGTCTTGGGTCTGAGAGCGTGAGGGAATTGTTGTTGTGTTTCATAAGTGTTTTGCTTAGTGCTTGAAGCTTCCATCTTCATTGCACTAGCTAGTTATTGAAGGAACACAAAGAATTGTATTGTAAAATGTCTCCCTTGATGAGGGAAACCTATAATACAAAGCCTTTTGGAGAGGGGACCGGATCCATGTAAATCTGGTCCTCAACTATTGTCAATAGCTTAATTTCTCTCTCTTTTGAAGTATTGTTCATGCTATCTAACTAGGTGTTATGCTTTTTGTTGCTCTCTCTACCCAAGCACTCTTGTTATGCTCATTAAGAATCTATTAATGAAATTCTCACTTGTTCATGCTATTTTCCGCTACACACAAGTTACTAGGCCATTAAATGTTACAAGATAATGCCTTTGTGAAAAGTTCTGCAAGGTTGTCCTGTGTTGGCACATAAGCCAAGCTGATATCTCCTGCTGAGAGCCTCTGCCTGACATAGTGCTAATGCACCTCGACGTTCTTTGCGCAAGCATGAAAAACTGGGTTCCTCGCAACTGCGAATGCGCTCTGATTGTCAGTGTAGATGATGTTGGAAATGTCTTGTCCAACACCCAAATCAGCCATAAGGCGTCTGAGCCATACACACTCAACTGTAGCTATGAAGACCGCCCTGTACTCATCCTCACAACTGGAAGTGGCCATAGTAGGTTGCTTCTTGATCAACCATGAAATACATGAACTGCCAAGCATGAAGCAAAAACCACTTGTGGACACTCGCGTGCCATAACAACCAACCCAATCTGAGTCCAAAAAAGCATGTAAGTCTATGGCAATGATCCCCCTTGGGATAAAACAAGACAAGATGCAAAGTGCAACTCAAGTAGAGAAAAATCCTCTTGACTACCAATGCCTAGAGCTTGGGCTATGCATAATCTACTGACCTGTAAGACTGCAAACTGAATATTCGGGCCTTGTGTTGCATACATAAATGAGGCAGCCAACATCAGTTTGGTAAAGAGTGACATTAGCATGATCACCAGCATCATGTAGTCTCAACTTCAAACCTGTTTCCATGGGAGTGGCAATAGGTTTGCAATCCTCAAGTCCAAACTTACATAGCAATATGTTACGTTTTTGACACAAGGAAATACCACCATCAGACTGCTTAAACTGTATGCAAGCAATGATGCAACATCCCCAAATCTTTCATCTTGAAAGTAGCATTCAAATCAGCCTTAAATTCAACAATATGTGCCTCATTGGGACCAATGATAAGCAAATCATCCACATAAAGAACAACAATGAGAAGTACATCGCCCTCATGCTTGACATACAATGTGCTTTCTATTGGACTGTAACAAAAGCCTTGTTTGAAAAAATGAGTGTCAGCTTTCTCATACAAGCACAAGGAGATTGCTTCAACCCATACAAAGTCTTCTTACATCTGCACACTTTTTCCTCTTGTCCTTTCTTGACAAAACCGCGAGGTTGCATTACATAGACTTCCAAAAAAATATCACCGTTCAAGAAAGCAGTAACAATATCGGATTGATGTACATACCAACCAAAATGGTTGGCAATGCATATAGAAAACGAAGAGTAGTCATACGACAAGTGGGAGTAAAAGTTTCTTCGTAATCTATGCCCTTCTGATGGGCATAACCTTTTGCAACAAGTCAAGCCTTATGGCGATCAACCTCACCATCCGGCTTGCATTTCAACTTGTAAACCCATTTTGTACCAATGGCCTTTTTGCAAGGAGGCAAATCACAACAAGTCCATGTGTCATTTTCTATAAATGCATCATATTCTGATTGCATGGCAGCCATCCAATTTTTTGAATTTTGTGCTTCATAAAAAGAGAGAGATTCCTCTATATCACATAAGGTAGACACAGCCAAAGCATAACAATCTGATGCATAAGTGGCATGGCAAGAACCTGAACTAGTCCGAGTAGACAAATGTGCATCCAATTTACTATCACACAAAGTGTGCACTAGCCATTTTGGCATACCTCTAGCCTTCTCATTTTCAGCCCTTTCCTCAAGTACATCATGTACATCTGCATCAGTAATAGGCTGATTTGAAACATTTTTAGAAACCCCCATAGGATGTACATTTGCCTCATTTGAATTTACATTCAAACTTCCACCACTAAAAAGAGGCAATAAACTGTCATAAATGTCCTGTGAGCTTACATTACTATCTCTAGTACATGACAACAAAGGCTGAACAGAATCTTCCACAAACACAAGATCACGTGATACCAAAATACGCTTTTTTTGTGGATTGTACAACCTGTAACCTTTGCTTTCAGCAGTTGTTAGCAGTGGCTAACATAGGCAACACCGAATATGCATCAAGCAGGAGATATGCTATCGATGTCACAATATTTCCCACTCACTTTGTATAAGTCTTGGCTCATTTGGAGTTCCAAAGTTGTATATGCTAGATAGAGGGCTCAAGCTTAAACCCATAATAGAAGGGATTGTGGTGAAAGCATTTAAAAGGAAGCCTTTATGCAAGGAGGCTTCATTCTTGAGTATCCACTCTTAAGGATCTACTTTTGAGAGCTCCCTCCCTCTTGAGTGTTCACTCTATGGCCTAGCCTTGAGTTTAATGTCTATGCTTGTGAGAGGCTAGTGCTAATCATTGTAATTAGAGTAAGCTCTTCTTGATTAATTTAATTCCTATTTTCTCATTAGTCTACTTCTTATCTACATTTCATCTTGTCATGAAGTAGTATTACACTTTCATTATTCTAGATTCTAGAGATGTATGTACTTCTTGCTATTAACCACTCCTATTCTTCCATAAGCATTCGATTTGTGATAGTTAGCATCACTAATTAGGTTGATTAAGTTGGGTCTTAATCTTGTAATTAGTGAGTGTGCCCTATTGTTTGCTTGTGTGTACATAGGTTTTATGAAGCTCTAGCACCATTCACCTCGTGCATGTAGCTATTGATGAAGTGCCGTGATTGACATGTGGTAATTAGTGTGTGCTTATCATTGGTGTGCTTGGGGTTTCTAGTCTATGGTAAGTTGGACTTTGGTGGAATTGATGTGTGTAGGAGTTGTTTGATTAGTGATTAGAGTAGGTTCAAAGTTAGTCTTGCCATGGCTAATCTCTACTGCATTGGAGAGGTGATCTCTTGAATCCTCTATTTCTATTCATCCGATGCTCGTGCTTACATGCCCTAGCCGGGTTGCCGATCCATGGATTTGATAATTTGTTGTGGGTTGCGGTTAGGTCATGCTACAAAACTTTCCAACATTTGGTGCCATTGCCGGGGATCGATAACCTAAGCTAGTGAGTTTAGGATGTGTAGAATAGAGTAATTTCACTACTAATTTTGTTGGTTTTTGAGTGTGTGTAACTCAATTTTGGTGAGATTTGATGATGTTTGTGCAAGAAATTGATGCTAATGTTGAGTTATGCAACTCCATCCCCAATTTCACTAATTCCATACTAACCCTTTCTAATTTCTCTTCGTTTCCATGCTAATTGTACTAATTTCATGCTAATTTTTTCTAATTTTGACTAACCTTGCTAACCTAACCACACTAACATTTGAAGTGTAAAGTATGTTAAATCCCCTTGCAAGAGGTGGAATCCTCACTCTAATCAAGTTAATTGTGCTAATTTATGCCTAATATGATGGTTTGAGTGTTTGATTTGTAGCCTACGATGGTCAATTTTGGAGCCGATTTGATGGTGCACACACTTGTGTGTGCAATGATGTGTCCTTGTGTAGAGAAAAGGAATAGCTTGGAGTGTAATTATGATGTAAGTGCACTCGCTTGCTCATGTTAATTCTTGATTGATTAATGTGGTTCAATGTGCTAATTATTTGCTAAAATTAGGTGTGTAACACAAATTGACCTACACTTTGCACCTAATTTGATACATTTGGAATGAAATTGATTGTAAAATTTTGATTAATGAACCTTGTGTGTATCAAAATAATATTTTATTCTCACCAAGAATTCATGTGTGCATAAAAATCATTGTGTGTGTGCATGCACCAAAGAGGGAAAAAAACTATCAAAAATTTCAAGTGTATGTGCACCTAATCTTGAGTGTGTGCATGCATATAAAGTGATGGAATTGATGATACATGAGTATGAAATCATGTAAATGATGAGTATGTTAGGCTAATTCAATCATTGGATAAGCCTAATTGCCAAAAATTTGGGCAAAAATTGAGTGTGTGTGCCTATCCAAGATCACTTGATTTTTTTTTATTGATGGTCAATTAGGGCACCTAAATGATTTTTGATTATGAAATGTTAATAAAAAGTGTGTTCAATCATTAGGTGTAAGCCTAAATGCATTGCAAATTGAGCCAAATTTGAATTTTTGTGCTTATATTTTGAGTGTGTGCATTACTTGATTGGGTCAAAATAGTGTTACTTTTTTAGAAATTGAGCATGCATGCATTCAATTATGTTTAATCGAGTTTGCAATTTGAGAATTTTAATGTGAAATTGATGGATTGATTGCATAAAATTTTGACCTAAATTTGGGTGTGTACCAATCAATGGCATGTGCAATCCAATGGGTGAATGAATAATTGGTAATTTTTACTAATTATGATGATTAATTTGGCCAAATAGTTAATGTATGGATCACAAATTAGCTTTGAGAATTGAGATTCATCACTTAATTAATGCTCAATTGTTGATATTTTTCACTCATGAGTAGCCATACAAGACAAATGACAAATTCAATTGAATTTGGATGATGAGGGCCATTGGATATGAGCAATTGATTTTGCAATGATTTATAAGTGGGATTGAGTTGGCAATTGAGAAAAAATTGTGCAATAATAAAGCATGTATGCGTCTCCCAAAAATTGATTCAATTTTTTCACAAATGGGAAGTTTTTATGCATGAATTGACTGACCTAATTTTTCATGTGTGTAATTTCCCGTTTAAACGAAGATATGGTACTATGATTATTCAATCGTGCTCAAAAGTTGAGATTAATTTCATAGTGCTTTTGAACCTAATTGATTGTAGTTAATTGAGTGTTGGCAACTCCTACACACATCAAGTGCACCAAAGTCCGACTTACCATAGACTAAAAACCCCAAGCACACTAATGATAAGCACACACTAATTACCACATGTCAATCACGACACTTTATCAATAGCTACACACATGAGGTGAATGGTGCAAGAGTTTCATAAAACCTATCTACGCACAAGCAAACAATAGGGCACACACACTAATTACAAGATTAAGACCCAACTTAATCAACCTCATTAGTGATGTTAAATATCACAAATCGAATGCTTGTGGAAGAATAGGAGTGGTTAATAGCAAGAAGTACATACCTCTCTCAAATCTAGAATAATGAGAGTGTAATACTACTTCATGACATAATGAAATGTAGAGAAGAAGTAGATTAATGACAAAATATGAATTAGATTAATCAAGAAGAGCTTACTCTAATTACAATGGATTAGTCCTAGCCTCTTAAGCATGAACATTAAGCTCAAGGCTAGGCCATAGCGTGAAGGAAATGGTCTCATAAAGAAGAAAATATTGGCATGACTTGCGTTGCATTTATATGCCTGTACCAAAAAAAAATATTTGTATAAAACGTTATTATATGCCAAAATACCAAATAATCACCGAATAGCTGTTTTATTTCTTTTTGATTGAAAGATATTTCAATCAAATATCTGTTGATCGAAAGGTCTTTCGATCAAAAAAATACTTATATAAGAACCGTTGTCGGTTTCGATCGAAACCATTGACTGTAGGAGAAAGAGCAATAGAGAGCTGGAGCTTGAGGTTTAATTTTAAAGTTGTTACCATTTATTCTAACTTTTTTTTGTGTGTTGTTCCAGACTCACGTGGTGCATTTTTTTTTCTCTCACCACAGAGTTGGCTTGCAGGTTATAGGCCACTTCGTAGTGTGTAGCCATTCGACTCACTCGAGAAGTGAGTAGAAACTAGTCACTTTTCTCGTGCTATGCCACCACTAATAGAGAATAGTTTTAGGACAGACTTAGATTCTCACTCGTGTGGTGCATCAGTCTATTTCTCACCACAGGGCTGAGTTAGAATTTAGTGGTTGACACATGGAGTGCAGTAGGCATGGTTTTACACCTCTCACTTCAAAGTGACCTATATGTTTCTCAATTTTAGATCAGCTCAAATCATCGTTTGTAGCATGTAGAAACGCAAGAGTTCTGCTCATCAAACAGAGAGTGGAGAGATGCATAGTTTATGCCCTTCTCATATTTGTGTGATGCATTGTTTACTCTTGTGCTTCAAACTCCAAAGACACGTAATCGTTCATCACTAGATGACTTGGTGTTGTCTTGGATGTAGATACATACAATATTTGGCCTGCATTGGAGATTGGTGTTGTCTTGGATGTAGATACATACAATATTTGGCCTGCATCACTAGATGACTTGGTGTTGTCTTGGATGTAGATACATACAATATTTGGCCTGCATCTGAGATTGTTAAGTTGTCCATTGATTTGTGTGTTGTGAGTTCTACACACTTCATTAGGGATTTGATCAATTCACACCATCATTCTTACTACATAAAAATATGAGGGATACGTTTGCCTACCTAAGAGTGGAAAGATGCATACCTATGCCCTCTTTATCTTAGCAAGGGCATGACACGCCTTGCCCTGTACTTTTTGATCCGTGCATATGCCACTCATCAGTAGATGACTTGGTGTTGTTTTAGATGTAAATATGTACAATGTTTGTCCACAATGTGAGATTTTCAAATTGTCTGCTATTGGTTGTGTTGGGCATTCCACACACTTCATCACGGATTAGATTGATTAAACTATCAATCAACACTACAACAACGTCCAAGACTTGTGTTGAGTGCACCTCACACAAGCTGGGTTGTTCACATTCACCCTCCGATTGTTTACGTGTATTATGCAATGTACATAACAGGGTCTAGTTCTTGTGATGAGCGTCCCTCACACCCTTGGCTTGTTCACCTCTCTCGATCTCTCTCTTTGTGTATTCTCCTTCTATTGTACAGTTTATGTATTGCAATCATAATATTTCATCGTTTGCTATGAATTATGTCAATTGTGTATGGATTAGGACCATGACATGATTTTGATAGTTTCCTCTCCTCTGACAAAGTTTATGTTTTAAAATTATATCTTGCAGATATGGCGGAAATTAAGCTGGCAAAACATCAACAAAAATTCACCTTTGAAGTAATAGTACGTCACTTTCATCACATGTCAGAGACTGAGCTTCGTCGTTGTCTAAACCCCTCTGCTCTAAAACATTATTACCAGTTTATAGAGGCCTTTGCAAAGTCGGTATTTGAGAAGCTTCAGCACGCATTTACGCCCGTTGCTTTTGATATATCTCTAATGACATCAGGTTCATTATTGAACATGGTCAAGCAATCTATTGGACAGATTGCAAAGATTTTTCAAGATCTAAAAAATCTTGAAATCATTACTTTGTCAGGCATAGCTACTCGCATACAACTTGTGCAACAGTTGTGTACTAAGTTCAAGATCAAGGGAAAGCTGGAAAGAGTAGCAAAGCGTAGGAGAGTGGAATCCAGCTCTTTTGGTGCTACTAAAGAGCGAGAAACTACAGTAAGAATAGAGTCTGTTGCTAGTGCCACTCTCGCTGTTGATCAGTCTCATCTCTTCCCTGTATTACATCTTTTGCTAGAAACTGCAATTTTCAACATACACGCTCCACAACTAGGAGAAGGGAGATGGTCACACGTGAAGCGTGTAGGTGTTACACATCCTGCATTTAAAGAGACACTGTATGCGGCGAAAATCTTCAAAGTCCACTTGCATGGATCCACAATGGATATGCACATCATGGAAGAAGCCACAATTTTGGACATCGCTCATCGCGGCATTATTTATCCACTTGCCATGGTCCGCCACTTAGAGCGTCCAAGGCTCAATTCACATTTTTGGAATGGCAGCCATGTAGAGTAGTGGATAAGAGAGTGCACTCCAAATGGCAGTCAACCTGCCATTCGCGATTATGTAACCATTGAAGGAACAATATAGTTGTTCCAAAATAACATCTTGTAGATAATAAATGCTCTTCTTCAGACCTTAAATTATCTACATGCGCATGACTATCTCCACAATGACCTTCACTCCCGCAACATGATGCTTCACTTTGGACAGAAGGGGATCTATGCAGGCATTATGGATTGGGGGTCGTGTACACAGACCAAAACAATGACATGCTTTCCTCCTCTCTGCAACTTGCAAATAGAACTAGAAAGCAGAGTGAGAGAGATTTTCCATGGGCTGCCCCAGAATGCATATTTACTTATCCCCCTCCCTGGAATAAATCCATGGATATCTACTCCATGTGTCATACTTGTAAACAACCCTTGAAGTGCATGTCAGTGCCACAAGAGCAAAACAAAAGGGATTTTTTAAGCAATATACTTACCCACCTTGAGAATGGCAAGCAAAAAAATCCCTCAACCCGACCTAATGCTTTTGATCTTTCTCTCTGTCTAAACAGTGCCCATAGAGTGGGCTATGACATTGTAATGATTTGTGGTCTACGACCAGCTGATGATTAAAGTGATGAATTATTTATTGTCCTCTTTAGTTGCACTTGTAAATATGTAATTGATCAAGTTATCTTGTCTCTTTCCAACAACATGGTGATAAATATTATGTATGTTTCTTGCAGCATGATTAAGTTATCTCATCTATTTCATTGAAGATTTGAAAGTGATAACCTGTTAACTTTACGATAAGTCTTTCCAACGATGACATGTTAACCACACTGAAGCACAGGCCTTCTACAAAAAAGAGAGAGATCGTTATGGCCAAGAGAAAGACTTCGTAGCTATTGCACAAATCGAAGAGGACGAGTCTGGGCTGCAAGGCGAGTCTCTCAGCCTTAAGGAGTGCAGGAAGCTATGTCCAAGACACTTTGTGCACCAACATTTATTTTGAATCAGCGGCAAGGCCAATGAATCAGCTCCTGTAAAGCTATCAGACTTGCGGCACAAAGGCCTCGCTAAAGTATTGCTACGAAGATTCATACATCGAGAGAGAGTTATGCCAAACAATAACCAAATGGCACTCTACTTTATTATACAACAATGCTATATTTACGACATCCTTGGGAGGTGTGTAGATTGTTCAGACCACCCCAAGAATTTTGGCGTTGGGCATGGTAGGATTTCAAAGAAAGTGGCAGCAAGTCACACCAATAATCCAATGCATGCACGCAAATGTCCCATAGTTTTGCTTCTCGAAGAATCAAAGACACTCGTTGCATTGGCAAGCCAAGGGAAAGATCTTGCAAGCCAAGGAGAGAAACCTGATATTTTGCACCTCACAATCCTTGAGATTGAGATAGAGCTATTAGAGGCCTAAGCCAAGCTGCAACAATATGTAACACTCTAGGGACCATTGCCAGATCAGGCTGGTCCTTTGCAAGAAAAACCTCCATACCCATATCCTGCACCTGAAAGTACTGAGTTCAACACAGATGAACTACTTAATGAGCTGACTCAATCTTTGGCTTGAGCACTTTGCTCACTTTACCCCTATCTATTTTGGAAAAGGGATACAATTTTTGTAATCACAACTCGTCATTTATCCCCTCCGCTATCCATTTTTGTATTCTCAATTAAACAAATTGTATTGTATTGTATCTAACTGTAATTATGAATTTATTGCACAAGTAAAGCTTATGATTTTCTCAATGAGAAAATACAGATGGGTATTTTTGGAACCATCATGTGCACCATACTCCAATTGGTGGTTCACTATTTTGAAGAAGAATGTCCAATTGTGGATGAGTTTGCTGAAACCTTTGTGTGAAGGGGTATATATTCTATGGGTGATCTCTACTCGGGATACGACCAATTTTAGCTTGCTTTGGAGAGCAGAGATCTTACTACCAATGCTCATCAAAGAGGTTACCCACATGCTAAGAGATAACTTTGGGGTGTTGCTACTGCCATGAGGTTTGACAAAGAATATCACATAGGTCCTTCATTTGTGGTAGAGATAGATTGTTTACCATTGATAGGGATGATTGCAAACTATTCTACTCTGGACATTGCCATGCTACAATGGATAGCCTTATTAAGTCCCTTAACCCTGAGTTTTGTCATTTTGCAAGCAGAGATAACCCAATTGGAGATATGTTGTCAAGGGCCATGTATGAAGATGAAGAGGAGACACTTACCACCAGTGATGATGTGGGCTTAAAGTTCTACACATATTCTCATTTACATGCAAGCTATGGTACTCTTGTTTGTGTTTTTGAAGTCTTTTATGAGGAGATGTACGATGGAGAATGGCTTTTGATAGGCCCCTACCTCCAGGCAAGAAGGATGGAGTGAAAAAGAGTACAAGAGGATCAAGAAAAAGGCTTGTGGCTACTTTCTAAGAGATGGTCATTCATGAAAGCAACCAAAGAATTCAAGAGGGGTACTGCAATGGGTTGTTTGTGATAAAGCAACTCAACAGTAGGTGATTAGAGAGTTTCAGGAGAGTATATGGGCTAGACATAGAGGGATATGGGATTTTTTGTCAAAATTAAGGACCGCTCATGGTGGAAAGGAGTGTGCAAAGATGTTTCTCAATTTAGAGACTTGTTAGTATGCCAACAATATTCTAATGTACGACATTGAGATATGTTACATCCTACTTATCCACTAGCTATGCATTACAAGTGGGTAGTAGATTTGATTACAATACTAGTTGGGGTTTGGCACATGAGGTATATTGTTCTTGCCATTAGGAAGTGAATGGGGTATAGGAGGGCCTCTTTATTTGGTACTTTAAGGACCAAGCCTAAAAGAGAGGGCAAAAAGGCCTATGCTGAGATTTTTAAAAAATACCATTTGTATATTTTGTATTTGAAAATAGGATATTTTTTAACCCAAAAGATAGGTGGGTAAGTGAATTTTAAAATGTCTTTTTCCCATCTCATGCTTCTTCCACTCCAGCTCCAAGTGAGAGCAATGGAAAACTCCATTACCTATGTGTGCAACAACATTTCTCTCTCTAAAGCTCTCATGATCAACAATTTGAATTCAAAGGAGATTGAGCTGCACTCCTCTTTCTTCCCTCCACAACATAATCCTTTTCTACTATCACTATAGCACGCCACGTGAAAATCCAAGTGGATATCGACCACTCAAAGCTGGTTTCAAAAGCAAAAAGCCATGGAATACGCGTCGAAATGACTGTCGAAATGGTATCGTCGATGTATACACCGATATTTTACACGTCAGAATAAGCAATGGAACTTACGTTGGTATACGCATCGTAATACACGTCGGTATCTAATTTTCCTATACCAACGTCTATACGGAGACTTATTCCCTGTCTATACCGAATTCTGTACCGAGGACAAACCTACAAATTCTTTTTTGGACAAAGAGGGCTGGAAATTGCTGCTGCATATACTGATGCAGCAAAAAATGGCCCTCTCTACCCAAAGGAAGAGTGCACCAGCACCGCACTCTACCTATAGTTTGACGCTAAAGAGCGAGTGTATACAGATTAGCAAAATTTTAAGAGGAACAAAGCCACAAAATCAAAAGCTTAATCATGACAAGTTTTCAAAAGCATAACCATAACTTCAACTTGAAAACTACAAAACCATAAACATAACCCACTTGCCATACCATAAGCACAACCATAACCTGTTTGTCATACCATAACCATAACAACCATACCATCATTGCAAAACCACAACCATAACCATAACCTTTGTGCCATACCATAACCATAACCTCTGTGCCATACCATACTTGCAAAACCGTAACCATAACCTAATCGTCATACCACGATCATAATCATAAACGAAACGCAAAATTATAAAGGTAAGTGTGAAACTGTACATGTATACAATGAATGAGTACGATTGTATCAAGAAGACCACAACTACAAAAAAAAAATCATATATGGAGGATGCCACCCTCATGGTAATGCCTCCCAATTGACGGCCTCTCCCTCCTCCTATAGAGCAACTAGGTCAAAAGGGCCACAAGTCCATGTTTGTACCCATACTTCTCCTCTCAACGTGTCGAAGGGTGCTTCACAATAACTTTCTGCAAAATTAGTTGGTTTACTCATAAATTTTCAAATAATATATAAATTTTTGACAATTTAAAGCAATACTTACAAACTCATGTCAAAGTGTGTCGTAGCCTCCACCCCAAGATGTGACGCTCCAGTAGAATCCAAACGTGCTCTGGCTACATCTCTGTGCTGCTGAAATCTCTCAGGATTGTCTTGTGTCTATCGTGCAATCCCTGCCCACTCCTCTACATCCAACCATGCTGGCTTTGGACTACCATCCTTGTACTCGTCTCTCGCCTCTGATTGATGGTGTAACATTGTGGCAATCGCCACGCTCAAAATCTAGTCATTTAAAACTGGATCATACCCCTGTGCCGATATGTACTCTTTGTGAATGGCATTGATGATATAACTCTTTATTTCATCATCTTGATTATCCCAAATCTCCATCACAGAGTGACCAAATTGAAATGTACAGAGCTACCAAATCCTCTATCGCATGGCCTTTTCGACCATATTTGCCACAACAATCCCATCCCTGCTCGTGTGATCCCCAAGGTGTACACGATGTGCCAATCGGTAGATGATGAAGAAAGTGATGGACGCCCTCTTGGTTGTATGAACGCATCGGTAGAACTACTACCACAACAACCACTACCTCTAGAACAACGCCTACCTTGTCTCGAAGATGAACTAGCCTTTCGGTGTAGGGGGCACACTCAACTGAGGTGTGGGGCCGATCGGTGTAGGGGACATGTGATTGCCGTTCGGCAAGATTTTCTGGTTGAGCAACCTATCACTACATGAACAAGTCAACCCCTTGGTCACATTATTGAATTGTAATTTTCACTTTGGCAGGCTTAGCATACAATGTATTTACCTGAAAAGCTCTGTGTGACGGCGGCGTACGACCACCCGTAGATAGACCGCAAATCAAGCATTGAACTGAGATTTTTGCACCATTGTAAAGCGGAATACGTGCAAGAGTTTGCATCATCTCACCCTCTTTATCATTGCTATCATGCAGTCTATATGGACGGGATGACTGAGGTTGGTTCACAGTATTGCATTGAATGTTGTCGTCTTCTATGTTTTCAATGATGGGATCCATGTCAAAGAACACGTTGATGGAGCAAAAGATGCCGTGCGCACACTCACACACCCAGAAAACTCAACACCACACAAGAAATTTACTTGAATTCCTCACCTAAATCACCACAACTCAAGAGCTCTCTAAAAAATCTACCCACAAGCTCGATTCAAACTCCAAACGCCTCGACCTACAAGCCCTTGCCTACCCGCAAACACTACAAGGTGAGTCGAGTTGATCAACACTTGAAATCACGCTTGATGGTGACCAAAATATACAAGAAAAACCATAAAAAACCCAAAAACTCCAGCCACAGAAGGCCATTCTCAAACCATTGCAAAGCCTTCACCAAACTCCACTCTATGGGACTCTTTGGAGTAGCCAACCCTAATGGCACCGATACAGGGTCACATAGTCTTGCAGAAAGCCGCACCTTCTTTCCTCAATTCCTTGCACACACACATCCATGGAAACCTCAAAACTTCCAGACTCTCCCAAGTGAAAAATTTAAGAGAGAAAGCTCTCATTCACTCCTCCACAAACTCGAAAACAGAACGCGAACGTGACGGGACAACACTAGACCACCTGTAGGAACCCTGCTCCCTCCCACACACAGAGGGGTGAAAGGGTTGATATTGCTCTTCAAAATTTCTCCCTCATCCTGGACCATCACAGCACCGTGAGTGATGTGGCAATTTGAAGCCATTTAACACCTTTTTTGACCTTTTTTGGCCTAGTTTTGGCCAATTTTGACCCCCATCGGGCATTTTTCGCGGGAAAAACCCCAAACGGACTCCAAAATTCACTTAATTTTGTACGCTTGATCCTCGATACCCAAATCACTTTGCCACATCCCCACATTCTTTTTGTGACCACTTCTAGGGTGGTGCACGCATCATCGTAGATCAGGCACCGTAAATAGACAGTTACTGCATGTCCCAAACTTCTTGCACAGGATGAGAGTACCCACACTTGTCGCTTGCATTATTTACATTCTAGAAAGCTCAAACACATTCTCTAGAGCCAAAATAATCCACCTAGAACCATATCCAAGGCCCTGATACCCTATCCGGGCATGTACATGTGCTCGACTGCTAGCATGCGAACCTGACTATTCACAATGTGTACACATTGCATCTTTTTTAGAACTTGAAACCACTTTGCGAAGCTCCTAGATGCATGTATTTACATCCTTTTTGTACATATGACCATGCATATAAACACTACTTTTTACAGGCCAAAAGCGTTCTATCATCATTGCCCACCCTCTAGGTAGAGCATTTATGCTCAACCAATAGACTATTTGCATTTGGAACCACATCCCTTGCAAAATATTTCTTCAATCGATACCCATTTATTATGTAGCGCAAACGTTCACCAGACAATTTTTCCAACTCATAGGTGCCATTAGGAAATACATGCTTCACTCTATATGGACCCAACCATTTGTCCCTCAACTTCCTTTGAAAAGTAAAATCCAAGCGAGAATCATACTTCATCACCAGATCTCCCTCTTTGATCTCTTTCTCTGGCAGCCTCTTATTCATTTTCTCCATCCTTCTCTGCTTGTTGAAGATAATAATCATTGGCTTTCTCTCTATTCATTCACAACAACTCTAGAGAAAGAATTCTTTCTTGCAGCTTGTCATTATGCTCACCTTGCATTCTGCACAACAACTTCAAGGCATCCAATTGCACTTGTATGGGCATAAGAGCTTCTTTGCCATAAATAAGCTCATATGGTGTAAACTATGTTGACACTCTATACGCAGTTCTATAAGCCCACAAACACTTTTCCAAGTTCAAGTCCCACTCTTTAGGATGCTCTCTAGCATACTTTGATAGCATCTTCACAATTTGACCATTGCAGTTCTCAACCAATCCATTGCATTGTGGGTAGTAAGGAGAAGAATGCATATGCTGAATTACAATTTCTCCATGAGAGCAGCAACAAGTTTTCCCCTAAACCCTGGTCGACAATCAGAAATGATAACCATAGGAGCTCCAAACCTGCAACACACCTGTTCATATAAAAAAGAGGCCACTCTTCCTACTGTTACATCTTTTACTGCTCTTGCCTCCGCCCATTTTGTCAAATAGTCCACAGCCACAAGGATATACCTTTTTCCATTGTTGGTTCTTGGCATTGGACCTACAACATCTACTCCCCATTTTGCAAATGCATCAAAAGACATTATAGCTTTTTGAGGCTCAGCCAAAAGCTTCCGATTTGCAAACACTTGGCATTCATGGCATGACTTGCACCAAAAATAAGCATCTCTCATCATAGAGGGCCAACAGTAACCTGCTCTCAAAACACGAAAGACAACCTAGTCCTTGCATTGATGGCCTGTTTCTTCATGGCAGTGCTCCAAAATCAAGCCTATCTCTTCTTTGTACGGCACTTTTCTCAAAATGCTATCCTTGCCATAAAGCATGAGATCCTCACCTACCAATGTGTAGTTTCTTGCTTTTGCAACTATTCTCTTACGCCGAACCTTTGATATGCCCTCTGGACATTTCCCTTTACCAAGAAATAATTCTACATCTTGCAATGATTCCCTTCCTACATACAAGGCTTCCTTGACCTTTAAAGGAGCTACCAAGGCATCCAACTTGTCCCTAGCCAACTCATCAGCTTCTTTATTCTACTCACGAGGAACATGCTTAAACTGTATCTTCTCAAACTCATGCAAAAGCTTCTTGATGCCATAAAACCACTTCTTCAAATTGTCTTTCTTAACATTCCACAAACCAAGCAACTGATTCATGACTAGCAACGCATTCCCTTTTGCAATGACCCTCTTCAATCCAAACTCAATACACTGCTTCAACCCAAGGAGAAGCGTGAGATACTCGGCCTCATTGTTACTTTCACCTTCGTCAAGATCGTAAGCTCTAGAAAAGATTACAACGCCTTTTGGGTTCTTAGTGACTACCCCACCACTTGCCTTTTGAATAACTTTCCTGTATGCACCATCAAACATCATTGTATACACATCTGTAATATCTACTTCCTCTTCATGATCATCCTTGTCAACCCTTGGGTAAGATGGAAGCTCCCCCCCCTTATGTACCACTATGTCTGCCAAGTGAGCTTTAACACAATGATCCTCTTTAAACTCAAACTCATACTCTTGAAGCTCCAAAGTCCACTTTAAGATGCGCTTTCTAGGCTTCAAATGTTGTACTACATCCCCTACATCAGGCAAAAGATTCGATGTGGTGAGCACATAGAACTTTTGGGGCAATAGATAGGTCTTGAACCTTCGACAAGCAAGAACCAAGGAAAATACCCACTGTTCCATTTCCGTGTAGGAGAAATCGCTTACATTCTTCATTTTTCTCTCAAAATAGACTGGCTTGAAGTTCCTTCCCTACTTTTGTAAGAGAACCGACCCAAAAGCTACTGACCCCACACTGATAGATACATAGAAAATCGATTGCAAGGCGGGAGGACTCACTGTTGGTAAAGCATACAATACCTCCTTGATACCATCAATAGCCTGTTGCATGTCTTCATTCCACTCAAACCCTTGGACTCTTTGACTCAATTTTTGGAGAGGATACACATACTGACATAGCATCCAAAAAAAACGTGACAAGTACCTGAGCTTATGCACAAATGATGCCAAATCCTTTGTGTTGCTGGGCGGATCCATAAGCAATAAAGCCTTATATTTTTCTGGGTCAGCTTCTATTCCATTTTGGGAAACCACATGTCCTAGCAAATGGACTCTGGCATGAGCAAACTTACACTTCTTTGGGTTGAGTTGCCCACCCTCTTGTTGAAGCCTTTCAAAACTCAACCTCAGCTTCTCCAAATGTGTGACCCTTGAGCTATAACACCCAATGTCATTCATGAAAACGCGAATGAACTTACCCAAGTAGGGACCAAACACTCTATTCATCCATCCTTGGAGGGTAGCATATGCATTAACCAGCCTAAAAGGCATTCTTTTGTAGGCAAAACAACCCCAAGGAGTCATGAAGGTCATCTTCAATCGATCTTCAATCACTATCATGATCTAAAAGTAGCTAGAAATTCATCCATGATTGAGTAACGTTCATGACCTGCAACCTGATTGAGGATTTCATCTAGGAAGGATAGTGGATAATGATTCATTTTTGTGGCAGCATTCAAAGGTTTGAATCGACACATATCCTAAATCTTTCGTTCTTCTTAGGCACAATAACAAGTGGAGAGACCCATTCGGACTCCTCCACTCGAAAGATGAAATCTACTTCCAAAATCTTCGTCACCTCTTCATGAAGTGCCTTCTCATGAATTACTCCCAACCTCCTAAGCTTTTGAACCTTTGGCTTGGCACCTTCTTTTAGATTGATTCTATGCTCGACTCCTTTAGCTCCTTGCAACTCTGTAAATTCAGTGGCGAATAGCTTTGGAAATTCCTTGAACATGTCTTCATACTCCTTTTTTTCTTTCTCTGTCAAGTCCTCTCCTAGCATGCTCCTTGCATTTACTTTGGCAGGCTCTACAACTACTTTTGGACTATCCTTCTCCTCCTTGACCTTTACATCATGCACCAATGCTTCCTTTTCAACACTTATCACAAAAATATCAGGACATAATTGCATCAAGCCTTCCTCTACACTTTCTTCTGATGATGTAGATGAAGCATCACTATCGTACGACGTGGTTTATGTCGAATCCGTATCTTGCATCTCCACTAGGGGCTGTGTACGGCTCTCGTGTGTCTTCATGTTGTAGACAATGGTTCTTCTTTTCTCTTTGTTGGGGATGGTGATCAAGCCCGTGCCCCAATCCTGCTTAGCACCAAGGGTTATAAGCCATGGCCTCCCTAAAATGATCGGATAAGCATTCTCACCCGCTTGCATCACGTAGCAATCAACCAATCACTCAATCCCCAAGACTTTTATCTTCACATATTTAGCTATTCCAAGACACCTTGTCTTTTTGTGTTTGGCCATCCTCATACGGATCAAAGCATTCACTGACATCTTAACGCCTGCTTCCTTCATGACAGCCTCGGTCATGACGCACACCTGGGCACCACCATCCACATATGCTTGCACTTCCGTCTTCTTTCCCAGCATAGCTTCAACTATTGGCACCATATCCACTGGGTGACCAACCCTCAAGGATGACACCATGCTTTGATGCTTTTCCTTCTTGGAAGGAAGCCGCGTACTCACACACTTGGTCCACTACCTCCTCAATTTAGCGTTCAAAGCCACCAACTGACCAAAAGATATATTTTCCTTTTGATTTCGTATGTCGTCAACAATATCATAGTCTTCAACACCTTGGCCAAGGAGGTAGTCCTTTGGACCAATTTTCCTTCTTCACCACCTCTTGCTACTTTCTGGTTTGTCTTCTACCTTAGCCTTTCCTTTCCTTGCTCTTGTTTCCCTCTCTTCTTCTGTATCTTTCTCCCTATCATGCCTAGCTCTCTTATTGGCCAAAACATCCACATCTTGATGCTCAAGGGTAATGATGTTAATAGCTCTGCCTTCTCCCTTTTCAGGAAACGGTTGTGATTGTTGTTGCGGAGGTGGTGCTTCTAGTGCCCACTCTTGATGATTTTCTTCTATTCTCCCTCGGCCACGTCCATATTACGGGTATATCCCTCCTCTCTCTCTTGGTGGTTCAGGACAATCAGGGGCGTAGTGACCTTCTTCATCACAGTTGTAGCATCTACCTTGTAGCCTTCGTCCCCTACCTCTCCCAACTGGCCGCTCCTCTCTTTGGTTCCTATTCATTATGTTAATTCTTAATTCTTGCAACTGACCGGCAAGATCATGCAAAACCCGGGTTGTAACGGGATCTGGACCTTGAACCACTTGCTCCACCCTATCATCCATTGTCACAGGGACCCTTAATTGCACCACAACTGGCTCAGCGTGTGTCATGCCTTGCTCCCACCTTCTCTTGATCTTCTTGCTCTTGGCCTCGGCAATTTCCACAGCTCTTTCAAATGTAGCAGGCTCATCTTGATCGACCTTCTCCCTTACACTTGGATGGAGACAATCCATAAGCTGATGCACTTTAACCTGGAGGTACTTGGGATGCCACCTCTAATTGAACCCAAAGTCCTTTGAAGTGTTTCAAAAATTATTTAAAGTTAGCATGAACATCTTGCTGCAAACCTCTCAATTTTGTTGTCGCTTCTGTTGCGGTTAGTTTCTTTCCAAACCTGTAAAAAATTGCTTGTTTCACCTGCTTCCATGTTTTCTTTTTGTCTTCCTCTAAACCTTCAAACCACTCGCAATCTTCTCCTTTGAGCGGGATGAAAGTACCCACACTTATCGCTTGCATTATTTACATTCTAGAAAGCTTAAACACATTCTCTAGAGCCAAAATAATCCACCTATAACCATATCCAAGGCCCTGATACCCTATCTGGGCATGTACATGTGCTCGACTGCTGGCATGCGAACCTGACTAGTCACAATGTGTACACATTGCATCTTGTTTAGAACTTGAAACCACTTTGAAAAGCTCATAGATGCATGTATTTACATCCTTTTTGTACATATGACCATGCATATAAACACTACTTTGTACACGCCAAAAGCGGTCTATGAACGTCTAACATCTGCTCCATCTCTACTTCTTGAAATGTGGAATCAGGTATTGGTTGGGTGGACTAATTCGATGGCTATTCATTTGAAAACCTTCTTCTCGAGAATGAAGTTGGAGCAATATCTACTTGCGGAGTTTTATCTACTAACTCCCGACCATGAGATCGATAAAGCAAGTCTTGTAGTTGCTCTATGGGAAAGAAACCATTATTCCATATGTGCTAGTCGTAGATTTTTTGTTTTCGAAAGATTCAATGCTTGCAATGCACACAAGGACACACCATCCTACCATCCATACTTTATCTACCAATGATGCAACAAATAATTATTTCGCTCTTGTTATAAGTACACACCACTAACTACATGACAATACATGACAACCTCACATTCTCTAGCCATGCCCGATCCCCGCACACCTCGGTCTAGGGGTGCACGAAGATCAGGACCACAAGGTAATAATCTCGTCTTTATTGGTCAATGACCATATACTAGGGTTTTTGAAGTCTATGTGTGCTATTGAGGTCTAATTGCGTTATTTTACTTTGTTTGTCAAAGTTCGTTTGCGTTTTTGAAGTACACAAGTCATTTCTGAAGACTTTTGCATTTTTGAAGTCCTTTTGCATTTTTTCTACTATTTACAGCGAGCTCTAACAACCTCACAATCTCTAGCCATGCCCGATCCTCACACACCTCGATCTAGAGGTGCACGAAAATTAGGACGATAGGGTAATAATCTCGTCTTTATTGGTCAATGACTATATATTAGGATTTTTGAAGTCTGTGTGCACTATTGAAGTTTGATTGCGTTATTTTACTTCTTTTATGAAAGTTCGTTTGCATTTTTTCCGCTAGCTCTAACAACCTCACATTCTCTAGCCATGCCCGATCTCTGCACACCTCAGACTAGAGGTGCACGGAGATCAGGACCACATGGTAATAATCTCGTCTTTATTGGACAATGACTATATATTAGGGTTTTTTGAAGTCTGTGTGAAGTTGGATTGCGTTATTTTACTTTGTTTGTCAAAATTTGTTTGCGTTTTTGAAGTACACGTCAATTGTCGTGAAGTTCTGCGTTTTGAAAGTTTGTTTGGAGTTCTTCTACTATTTGCCACTAGCTCTAACAACCTCACATTCTCAAGCCATTCCCAATCTTAGCACACCTCGGTCTATAGGTGTACGGAGAGAAGGACCACACGATAATAATCTCGTCTATATTAGTCAATGACTATATATTAAGGTTTTTGAAGTATGGGTGCATTATTGAAGTTAGATTGTGTTATTTTACTTCGTTTGTTGAAGTCCATTTGCGGTTTTGAAGTACACAAGTCATTTCTAAAGACTTCGGCATTTTCGAAGTCCGTTTGCGGTTCTTCTACTATTTGCTGCTAGCTCTAACAACCTGACATTCTCTAGCCATTCCCTATCTTCGCACACCTCGGTCTAGAGGTGCATGGAGATCAGGACCACAGGGTAATAATCTTGTCTTTATTGGTCAATGACTATATATTAGGGTTTTTGAAGTCTGTGTGCACTATTGAAGTTTGATTGCGCTATTTTACTTCGTTTATTGAAGTCCGTTTGCGTTTTTGAATTACGCAAGTCATTTTTTAGGGCTTTTGTGTTTCCAAAGTCCATTTGTGGTATTTTACTATTTGTCGCTAGCTCTAACAACCTCACATTCTCTAGCCATGACATTAGTCTGTTTTTGAAATCTTTTTGTGTTTTTGTAGTCTGTGTGCGCTATTGAAGTCCAATTGCATTAGTTTACTTTGTTTGTCAAAGTTCTTTTGCAGCTAACACTAAGCAGCTAGCCCTAAGCATGTAGCCTTCAATAGCCGAAATACGAGTAGTCCTTCTTGAACTGTAAGCAAATAAATACCTAATTCGTTACCTATAAGTGACAAACCCTAATAAACCGTTTGAATACTGATTAAACCTATACAACTAGCCCTAAGTTGCCAAGTTACTAAATAGTGAAACTAGTCGAGCTGCGTTTAAGACTAAGCAGGCTCGTCTAAACGATTCAATACGTAAGCAGTTACACGCTTTGATTCAACACCTAACCTTCACCGGTACAACTGGGAATCAGTCCTAAGCGATAAAATCACTTATTACCTAAACCGGTTGGCGTTAAATGACTAAACCTAATTAAACAAATAGCCTACGATAAGTCACAATTACAAAAATAACAATATATTTTTTAAATATCTAAATTTATTTACACAAAAACAACAAAACTAATTAGAAAATAACATAAATCAAAATAAATATTTCTTTTGATGATAAACTATAGTTATCTTTCTTAGTTAATGATGATTTTTAATTAATATTAGTTATAAAATAACATTTTATTTTTTTAATTAAAAAATGTGTGTTTACGTCGTATATAGTGTGTTTATATTTTTTAGTATGCATTTTTATTTACTTGCATGCATGTTTATGTGAATGTGTGTGTGTATGTGTGTATGCAACAAAAAAGAATGTTAGAGCACTCACATGCGGCCTATTTGAGCAAGAAAGAGTTGGAAAAATGTGCTCAAACCTACACACACACACACACACACACACACACACACACACACACACACACACACACACACACACACACACACACACACACACGCAAAGGGTGACAAAGTTATAGTCAACTATCCAAAGGTGTACCCACTATACAAACAGTGTATAAAGCATTACAACAATGGTTTCACGGTCTCCTCAGTTGTAGCAAGCTCCCCCTAATTGAAACATGGACAATCCAAATTGGGATCCTATTCTTCCAATACCACTGATAAATGTGCATGTGTGCACCCTTCACGCCCATCTACAAATTCTTGGCAAGTCGAAACATGGACAATCCAAATTGGGATCCTATTCTTCCAATACCACTGATAAATGTGCATGTGTGAAACCTTCATGCCCGTCTACAAATTCTTGGAATATGGAGTCTGCAAAAAGAAGAGAAGAGTGTATATGAGAACTCTAATCTATTCTATCGAGCGTTGGTCTACATGGGGGTGCAGTTGAGCTGTCAAACGACAAGAAGGCGTCTGGAAGTACACAGGATCGCCCTAATAAATTATGTATGGGTGGTAGTAAAGATAGGCATTTTCTTTTTAGACTATTCTGACTCCCAGAGTCCCAACGAGTTTTAGTTGTGGAAAAACGTGTGTGACATTACCACCTACAAAGGTAACGAAGCAGTCCTAGGAATTAATCGTGCTCGTGTGTGGCAGTCTATTGATGATATTTTTTGTCTTCTCGAAAAGGCAAAGCTAACCTATGATGAGATATCCACCTTAAAGTTTGTAATCAATAGTTTCACACTGCGAATGGTGGATGCTTGGTAGGAGACGCACATAACACATTACATGGTGTGTTGAACAGTTGATTTTTGCAGTCGAAATGCATCTATGTGCGAAATAAAGTTTTTTTTTCAGCACATTCTTTTTGCACATAGTGCATTTTTTCTTGACACCTACGGTTCATTAGGCATCTAGAGAAGCCAAGGAATGGAGCGCTCACACTATCAAGCAAAAGCAATCTATATTTCAAATACACGACATGGAGGTGGCAAGAAAAAGAGCAATGCCCTTCACAAGATGTTCAATTGGTTCTACAGAGTTTTAGCGACGAGGAGAGAGAGAAAGAAGACTAGAGAACAAAGAAGTTTGAAATGTAGAATAGGGAAAGTGGTTAGCTTGAGGCGATCACAATCATATCATGTTTCGAGTACAAAAGATCGATTCTGGTGCCAGTTGAGACAAGGCGGCATGATGGTAGGCGTTGGGTAGAAATCTATTAAAAATTTGAAACTAACTATTTCTATTGTAAACATGCATTGCAATGCTAAGTGATTTGTTAATGCCACAAGCAGTAGTCCCATGGGTCAAGTTTGGTCTATTTTGTATTTTTTTTTAATTTATATGATTTTATTGAGTTTTTATTTTAAAAAAGAAACTTTAAGTACTATATAAGTCAAAACTCACAACTTAAAGTTCATTTCTTGTTTGCAAATTTTAGAAGATCCTCTTGAGCCCGGACGTACACACACTCATATCTTGCACAACATGGACGATACATAAGAGCACACCACTACGCACAACAATGACACCACCGCCACTGACACCAATGTAAATCTGTAGCCAGTACCTCATACAAAATCCACCGCTTAAAATCCACATCCTCAACCACAAGTGGATAACCCAAGACAACAACCCGCTCCAAACACCCAACAGCTTTCCCGATTAGAACACCTTGTGGCAGATTTTTGGTGATCTTCAGCCACTACATTATGAAAATCGCACACCTTTGCCGGATCTCCCACCAATCTTATCCCTAAACAGAACCCCACAAGAAACAAGAGCAAGTGAAGAGGAATACTCGGTTTTGTTGCTTAATGAAGATCCCTCACCTGTTGTCACAAGACCTGGAGCTCAAGCAACGGTGGCACCTAGAGCACAAGCAACGGTTGGACTTGCAGCTCAAGCAACCACAACTACACTGCAAAAATTCCCTCGACGGATGAAAAAAAGTGTGATCAAAGTAAGAGCAGGTGATCTTGTTTCAAAAGAACGAGATGACGAGAGGAGGAAGAGATTAAAAAGAAACATGCAACTGATAGAGAAGCACAAAGATTGCAAGAAGAACAAAGAAGACAAAGAGAGCAAGAAGAATGATAAAGAGCCGAGGCTAAGACAGCTCACTTGGCTAACTTACAAGCAAGAGCAGAGGCAAAGAGGAGAGTGAAAGAGGATAGAGCTCAGGCCACCCAACAAGCAAAGGCTGGGAGCTCAAGACCTTCAAAAATTCCTTAGAGAGAAAAACAATGTGCTAAAAAGAAAAAGGACAAGCTCACACCCAAAGCGCAACGGGCCTAGAAGGAGAGGAGGAAAAAGTACAAAAATGACCCTCCTCAATGGGCCAGACTGGCAGCTCCTCCACCACCGCTAGCAACGCAGAAGAAACAACGATGGAAGCCAGGAACAATTGCTTTACGTAGATCCAAAAGTATCAGAAGAGCATCGAGCCAATAATACCAAAAGCGGACTTTTCTAGGGTGGTGAGAGAAATAATGGATGAATATTCAAATTCTGTTACAAGTATACATCGTGCAGCTCTATTGGCCCTACTGGATGTCACCGAGGACATTTTGGTGCATTTGTTTCAGGATGGCGTTTCCTGTATGGTGCATGCTAAGAGAGTTACCCTAAAAAATACAAATCTAGCACTAGCGATCAATCTGAGAAATGAAGGGAGGGTAAGGGAATCTTTAGCAAGGATGGCACTTAATGCTTTGAACTTGAGCAGCTTCACAAAATCATGCTTGGATAACTCTGTGTGAGAAACTCAAAGAATGGATGGCCCTAGGTGGCTAAATAGTGCCACAAGGAGCTATCCCTACACATAGGATCGTTGCACGAACCTCTAGTATGCATTGAAAACTTGTCAACATGGTATGTGGTCTGCAAAAAAATTTTAACAACTTCAACACTTGGTGTAAGGAACAATAGACTATCGCGAATAGGTTAAAAAAATGCTTACCTCAGTTTCTTCATCCATCTCTTCAAGAGTTTTCCTTGTAGGTTGATGCTAGAGCGATCTTATCCATCCATAGTGATCAACAGTTTGTGTGGATGGAAAGCACTTTTTGGGATGCTTTCAAAGGCACATTGATTGATTTCTATAAGTGTATTTTCCATGGTTTGTACCAGCTTCTACTCGTTTTCACTAGGGAGGGAAGAGAGGCTTGCTGGGAGACCTTGGTCTTCAAAGTCAATTTGAAAGTTGACCTTCTCTTGCTTTCCACTGGGATCCGTCATGCCCGCATAGGTAGTAAGCACTAACAGTGACTCATCTTCTCTGAGTCCTAGTGTCTTGGTCAGGAAATTCCTCCAACACCTCGTTTCCCTCTATCATCCGATCTTCCTCCCTAGTGGAGCTGGAATCTTGTAGGAAGACAAGTTCCATAAATGCTACAGCCTGCTCATCAACCTCTTTGATAACTTCATATGATTCCTCCACAATGGTCACATACAATTTTTGGTTGGCCTTTTCCTTTTATTTTCCCTTCTCCTTGCCCTCAAGAACAAGCAAGACAGAACCATGTCCCAAGAGATGAATTGGGTGCCTATGCACCCCATGCCCAAGTCTATGAGGTCATCCTTATCCTCTGTCCTACAATCCCGCTTAGTAACCCCTTTGATAAACCTCAACAAGCGATAGCAAAAAAATTTTATCGGGCGCATAGAGGTGTTTGAGAGATTCCATTGTCAACCACGCCATGTCGGATCCCTCAAAGACTATTGCATATTCTTCCATGTGCTCCATCATGTAGTCAAGAAATCTTTGAAATGCCTCGGTTAGCAGTGGCATGCATGTCGGTCGTCCCCTCAAACACACTGACTAGTTCATGTGCACGATCTACAAGTCCTATCTTCTCTAGTTGTGTAAGAAGTGCATCAGAAGATGTTGGCATAATTTTGTTTGCGAAGAAGATGGGAAGAGAGCTGAAAGCTAGAGTTTTATGAATGTGAGAAATGATGTTTAAATCCTAGAAAGTCACTTTTATACTCAACGTCACTTTTTAAAAGCACTTAAAATTAACTTCAAATTAAATTAAAACTATAATTATAAACAAAATCACGCAACAACATTGAAAGACACTAACATTGAAAGTATTCACGCTCCAAATTAAAAACCTTGCACATTTCAATCAAAATATTGAACAGATTAAGAATGAAAAAGTTTGTGCAGAGAAGAGATTCAAAACACCATATGTATTAATGGGAGCGAAATCCGCTTCTGTTATAGGTTTCTACATTAATACATCGCGTAAAACCAATGTTTGCACACAGAAAGCTCTTCTCTTTTTTGGAATGAACAACCTTTTTGTTGATTACAAGGACATATTGGTTGGGCAAGGTATATCTAAGATTAAGATACTCACGAAGGTGATTGAGATTCCAGTCTATTCATTGAGATGTCGTGTACTGCATCGTTGTGGAGGCATATTTGCAAATCAATTGATTCTCTAGCAGCAACATCAGAGTCTAGTGTCTCCCATTCTCCCTTCATCAGCCTCCATCTTCTGAGGGAAAGACAATAGACAAGATTTGCTTCGTAATATGGTATGTGCACACCACATTCTCAGCAACTACAGAGCACTTGATTGTATCTCCTTGGTGGTTGACCACCTTAGTATCCCATCCAACTACAAGGAAGACATTGATCACACTTCCCCCTTTGCAAGTCCACATTGTTGGTGTCCTGTGAACACTTTGCAGTCAAAAGATAAACACAAACACATGAAGGGGCATAAACCAAGTTAGGGAAGCTTTGTGGGAACCATAGGTGCACTTCTATTGAATGCACATCCGTCTTGATTCTCCTTTTTGTTTTGCTATGATCAAGGCATTATCTAGCTTAGACCATTTCATACTCTACAAGGTTGGTGGGTGAACCGGAGAAAGATTATCATACCTTGTTTTCCTAGGCGTTACATTAGTATGGTTATAAAAAAAAATGTCCCGTGAGACAAGCTCCGCGGATGGACAACCAACATAGAACAGCTTGTCAAGGTCAATGCGGATGGCCTCAAAAGTTCCTTTGAAGGACTCTATTGGATCCCACTCTACAAAATCGAATGGGAAAACATTTGCAAACATGAACAAGCAATGAAAACCTTAAGACATCAAAGAAATGTATACAATAGAAATACATAATAAACAATCTAAAAACTTGACAACGAAGTGAAATTACAGTTTGTAGGAAACCTTGACAGAGCCACTAATGTCTCTAGCTTCAGTTGTGAAGCAACTGAAGCAACATACACGTGATTCATCTTTGCAAGTTGTGAAGCAACATAGACATGATGCACCTTTGCAAGCCGCTTGCCATCATGGGTTTCCTTGAACTCCATGATTCTTCCCTTCCAATGGTGTTCTCAAGAAGCCATGTGTCTCCTTGAGACCTTGTGTGCACCTCTTGAGCTAGCCTGCATTGTCACCCACATCAATCGTTTGAACTCCATAGTCACCCAACATCCACTATCGTCTTGTACACTGATGCATGAAATGGAGTCCATGGCACTCCTAGGTTGTCAAGTGCCTGATGATGCCATGGAAAATAGTGGCACAACCTGCAGATAAACACTTATGATTGACCTATAAACATCCATGTTCTCAGCTGCACAAAGAGAAAGATTCTTGGTGGTCCATAAAGACAGTTGATGTCACTTACTATTGTACTGATCCACTTGCAAGTTGGCTTAATGGGAAACATAATGGTGCAAAGCTTGAGAGGGAAGTAGATCCTCCCTAGAGAGGTTAATAGAGAAGGAGCATGAATCCAATTGAGGAAAGAAAGAGGGAAGATCTAGCAGAAGGATATGCTGCAGATTTTCAATTTTAAGTAGAGGTGTTTATTAGTGAGGGTCATGGAGTAATGGAGAACTTTAGCTTGAGTAGAATGCAATGAGCTTGAGGAGGGAAATGAGGTTCAAACTTTTGTTGCAGAGATTTTGGGAGGGAAAAGTGAAAGAAAGTGAAGAGAAGAGAAGAGAAAGATGGTACAATAGAGAGAGAGGGAGGGAATGATCAACACATTTTTGGGGGGGACCCCTTTTAGGAGAGAGGGGGGAAACTAGTAGCCACTAGAGAGAGAAAGGATTGGTTATTACCCCACTATATAGAGAAATTTCAATTTTTTGAATTTATATGAGGTTTTCTCTTTATATTTTATAAAAGAGCACAAGTTTGACCACTTACTTTTACGCCTTGCCATCCCCACCATTTCAGTCCACATGGCATCCACCCATTTGTCCCTTCCATAATCTCCCTTTTAATCCCATGGCAAATAAAGAGGCCCCCTTAGACCCCATTCCCTTCCTAATGCTAGAGAAGGTCTCACTAACCAAGTTGAAGGGAGAGCTTTGCGTACAAAAGTTACAAGTTTTTGTGTGCAGGTTTTTTCTTGAACGTGTAATTTCCAGGTATGGTTTTGCTGGTAAAATCATTGCTAATAGAGGAGAGCTAGATGCGAATGAATCTCATGAGTTCTTTGCTTCTTTGGGCATCAAATTGGCCCTTATTATAGCGTACAATCCAAAAGGTAATGGGAAAAGTGAAAGAGGGCATCCGCTTATTGTTGAGGCTTTAGCAAAGGCATGTCGAGGACATATTGGTGATTGGCCTAAGCTACTACCTTTTGCTTTATGGGCTAATTGCACTATATATAGTTTTGCTACACGGTTTATGCCATTTTGAATTGATGCATGGGCAAAAACCCATTATGCCTATAGAGGAGGCAGTTATATCTTGGACTATAATGCCATGGGAAGTAGGTACGTCTATAGAAGATTTACTTGCTTTACATATTTGCCAATTTGAGAGGCATCAATAAGATATTAAGCAAGCCAAAGCAAATCTCAAGGAGGCATGATTGAAGAATAAAGAACCATTTGATGTGAAGCATAGCTATATGCTATCAAAGATGGTGACGAGGTACTTGTTTATGACAAAAGTTTGGAAAATCAATACTTTGTTATGCGAAAGATGGTCAAACATTGGCTTTATGCTATCAAAGATGGTGATGGGGTACTTGTTTATGACAAAAGTTTGGAAAACCAATACTCTGTTATGCGAAAGATGGTCAAACATTGGTTTGGACCGTATGTTGTACTTCATGCTTATGACAATGCACCATATAAATTTTTTGAGCTTGATGGTACTGAGCTTAGAGTGCATATTATAGGGGGGGAAATCAAGCTATCAAGAAAGGAGAAGGTGACCTCAATTTTGAGGATAAAATCATAGATCAGCTATAAGGGATGATGATGATATGTATGCATCAGACGATGTGTTTAATGAAGCTTTTGATGATACAGAAGATAGTTGGTACATGCCAAAGGATGTGCAGGTTTAGAGGGGGTGGATATTGTGACACTTTGCATCCACAAGGACAAAGTCAAATAGGACGTAGGGTTTTGACTTTATCACCACCCTAGGAAAATTTAATGGCATCTGCTATCAACTTGGTTATAGGCTATTGGGGAAAAATATCATGATTGTCAATGCTTTGGGTGACTTGCATGCTGATGTTGTGGATAACAAAGCTTTGATCAATATGTATGCTCATTATTGGCTAGCTTTGTGGCCATTAAAGAAGACTGTGGTATTTGGTTATGCTCTAGTTGATATTTATGCCAAATATGATGCACTTTAGAGACCAATAAGTGCTTGCAAGAATTTGTAATGTATGGGCATTGCAATGATGTGGTACTTGACAATGCTTTAGTCAAAATCTAAGCTTGATGTGGTGTTTACCAATGCTTTGGCCGATGTTTATGCAAAATGTGGTGGACTTTAGAGGGAAAAAAGTGGCTGAGGAGCTTTGGCAATGCTTTGATTGATATGTATACCAAATGTTTTTCTTGGTGATGCTTCGGTAGATTTGTATGCCAAATGCAGTGCAAAAGTCAAAGAAAATGTTGTGCTCAACATTGCCTTGGATGATATCTGGGCCGACTAAGGTGCTTGGCAATTTGCGGATGATTGATAGAGATGTATTCTAAATATGATGCTTTTACGAAAGCATAAAGGGTTCTTGAAGTGTTTCTTATTTGAAAATTCATTATTTGGAAAGCATTGATTGCGGTATAGTCCAACATGGCTTGGCCTTGTTTGCTATGGGAGAATCGTGTTGTGCTAGGCAATGCTTTGGTTGATATGTACATTAAATGTGGTACCTTAATGAAAGCATTACTTATGATTGCACCTTGAAGAAACGAGGGCATTGTGTGAAGGATATATATACAAAGCAGGGATATGAAGAGGGAAGTTGGAGAACAAACTCTCTCTCTATCTATCTCTCTCTCTCTCTCGCTCTCTCTCTAGACAGCAGTTCACTCTTTTGACCATAACTTGCTCATCCGAACTCCGATTTAGGTGATCTATAGCCTCAATCGAAGAGCACAAAGCCCTCCACGCATTGATGTAAAGACAGAATTTTTTTGTGTAATGGAAGGCTTTGCTGTAACAGCATCTCAGAACTGAAAAAACTATCAAAACTTTGCGTTTTTGTTGCCGACTTGAAGGCAATGTCAGACAAAACTCGCAAGGGTGGAAAAGCCACACTCGCCATGGAGAATGATGCAAAATCTCCAAGGAATTTGGATGCTAATCCAACCACATCATCTACAACAACGGAAGCAATGATCATGGCTTACTTGATCTCGTTACAAGAAACCGTCAACAAACAAGGTGAAGAGTTTCGCGCACTTGCAATGGAGAATGGTACTTTAAGAGTTCTCGTTGTGGAGAATGAGCACCTCAAGAAGGTTCTTGAAATGCAAACAACACGCTTGATGCATCTTGAGAATGAAGTTCAAGAATGTAAACGCTCTCTTGTTGACATGAATGTATTGAAAGAGAGCTTGAGCAAAGTTGAGAGTGATCATGTATTGAAAGAGGAAACAATAGATACAATACGACATGATGTATGTGAGATGAGAAATGCATCCAAATCATGGGCTGATATATGTAAGGATAATGTGGTTTCTACATCTCCTATCACGCAAGCCGTTGTCCAAGCAAAGAATGTAGAGAATGTGGACACTCAAGAATTGCACGAACGACAAAAACGCTCAAAGAACATCGTCATTCGTGGAATCAAGGAGGAAAGCATGGAAACACCCCAATCTCTTGCAGTTGCTATTGAAGAGTTTTTTGCTACACACTTTGGCATGTCAGGAATCATGGCTTATGGTGCACATCGAGTTGGAAAACAAGGAGTTCCTCGCTCGGGAGAAAGACCTATTGTATGTACCATGGCTGATGAGGTAAAGAGAAAGATCATCCTTGACAATGGTTGGATCTACCTCAAAGGAACAGGTTGTAATGTATATGAGGATCGCACTATTATGCAACAAAATGTACGTCGCAAAGCATATGAGGAAAGAAGCAAGAAGGTTAAGGTATCACCTCAAGAAGAAAAGCCACTTAAGGAGGATGCAAGTCCACCCAACAAATAGGGACACGTGATCTATGAGACCAACTCACGCTTGCGAATAAGCTTTTGGAATTGTAACGGGTATCCATGGAATGCGGGAATTGGCATTGATGAGCTTACCAATGACTCCGATGTGATACTTCTTGTCGAAACATGGGAGCATGATGCGCAACGAATTCTTGGATTTGACAAATACGATGTGCATTCTTTGATGTGGGCCAAAAATGCAAAGCAACGAAGAGGCCAAGGAGGCGTAGCATGTATGACCAAAAAGGGTTTGAAAGATGTTTCCATTGTCAAAGAAGATAAGTATAAACGCTACTTATGGCTGAAAATCAGCCCACCAAATGGTCAAGTCATGTTTGTGGCCGGTTGCTACATTCCTCACTATGACTCCAACTTTTATGCTTGCTTGAATATGGATAGAGATCAGCCCTTTGTTGAATTAGAGGAAGACATTGCTCATTACAAGGATCAAGGTGAAGTCATTGTTTTTGGAGACATGAATGCTCGCACAAATATGCTACAACACGACACACAACAAGTAGACATGCCGCGTATCTCAAGAAGAATGGATGACTCATACATGTATAATCGAAGTTCTAATGATGCAAAAGAAGTGGATTACTATGGAAAGTCACTTCTACATATGTGCAATAGTACCGGAATGCTCATTGCAAATGGTGTATCTCTATGGCAAGGCACTAATGACTTTACATGTAGAAAGCACAACGGTGCTAGCGTGATTGACTATATGTTGTTCTTGGAAGCCACTCTAGAATGCATACAAAGCTTTACACTTGGTGAATGGAATCCGGAATCGGATCATAGGATGTTATGTATTGACCTCAAGTGTGGTAAACGGCCCGAGCATGTAGCCTCCAATCATGATGTGAATCATTTGTACCTACGTCTAGACTTCAAACGAGCACTTATATATGCTGATATGGTGGACCAAATGTTAAGCATGATAGAGCATCAAGAGAGCCCAACATTAGAATGCAAGTGGAAAGTTTTCAAAGAAGTAATTTTCTCTTGTGCGAAGGAATGCTTTTCAGTGAAACACATGTCTTGCAAAAGGTCTAAGAAGGGTAGCACCAAGAAGAAATGGTTTGACATGGAATGTAGTCAAGTCCGAAAACACTTGCTAAAATTGGATGCAATCAAAGACAAGGAAGTTTACTTGGAATGTTCACACACATACAAAGCACTTGTTCAAAAGAAGAGGAGAAGGTGGGAAGTCGAAAAACAACTTCTTTTAGCACAAGAGAAAGCACATGCATGTGGCAAGTTTTGGCAAAATCTAAAAGGCAAACGCGTTGAGAGCTTTGGTGACTTGACTCTTGAGGATATGTATATGCATTGTAAGAATCTCTATGAGCAACCCAATGTTGATAAGATGGAGTGTTGTAGCTCCCTTCCGTTTATGTCTCCCTTCTTTACCATTGAAGATGTATGCCGTGCGCTTGAGAAACTTACTACTCGTAAGGCAGGTGACCTTCAAGGTGTCAAGGCTAAAATGATTAAATGGACAAGCAAGAAAACACGATATTGGATATGCGATATGTTTAACCTTGCACTTCAGTATGGCATGCCTCATGATTGGAGTGCAAATTGGATCAAACCTTTGCACAAAGGAGGAGATGTAAACAATGTGAACAACTATCGCACTATAATGGTTGGTTCTTTAATGGCAAAGTTATTTGGATGTATCATGGAGATGAAGATAAGTGAATGGGCTGAAAAGAATGGCAAACGTGTACTTGGCCAAGCAGGTTTTCGAAAGCATCATAGCACTATTGATCACCTTGTCACTCTTCGAGTTCTTATGGAAGCGTCTCGATTGAAAGGAAAAAAGTTGTATTGTTGCTTTGTGGATTTCAAAAAAGCTTTTGACATGGTACCGCGAGGAAATCTTTGGAGACGTATGCAAAGCCTTCAAGTGCCGAGAGAATTTATGCATGCAGTCTTTCGCATCTACCAAAAAGTGATATGTCGATTACGTATGGGAGATGGAATTTCAGAATTTTTTGCAAGCACTATTGGTGTCAAACAAGGATGCCCACTTTCCCCAACCCTCTTTGGGCTACTTATTGATGAATTGGAATGCATGGTTCTTGACTTTACGCAGCAAGAAGGCATAGAAGAGGTTAAGATTGGAAATGCGGTGATCATGCTTTTGCTTTATGCCGATGATGTAGTGCTCTTGGCACATACCTTAGAAGATGCACAAAAGCTTATGAGTGTCTTGGAACGCTTTTGCCTACATAGCGGGCTGATCGTGAATGGATCCAAAACCAAGGTTATGCTTGTAAAGACCCTCAATGATGAAAATCCATGCATTGTATATAACAATGAGAAACTTGAAGTGGTAGATCACTTCAAGTACCTTGGCCTTGAGGTTCCATCCAATCATAAATGGAAGGATTGTGCAATGCGTCGCTTGGAAGCCGGAAAGAGGGCCTATTATGCATTTGAGAACATGTGCAATGCAGGAGAGATCAAGTGTTGGGCTCTCAAAAAGTACCTCTTTGACACATTGGTGACACCGGTGCTTCTTTATGGAGTGGAGGTGTGGGGTGGAAGCATCGGGAAGTCTACTTGGAAAGAGTTTGAGAATGTCCAAAAGCGTTTTCTCACCAACTTTCTCCAATTCAAGACACAAACACCCTACATGCTCTTACTTCTTGAGTCCGGATTGCTTCCCATTGAGGTCTTGGGCATGCAAAGGGTTGTGGAGTACATGCGTAAGACACAACGTAGCCCTTTGCATCGACTTCCTAGAATCGCATATGAAGCAAGTCAAATGGTTCAAAAGACATGCAAGAGCAAAATACTAAGTTCGGGGTGGATGCTTGATATCAAGAAATGGTTTGGAAGATGGGATGCATGTCACTTGGTCAAGTATGCGTCGATCGATTAATGAGGCCTTCTTACAACGCCAATGTATCACGGCTTGGGAGAAATCCGGAGGTTCTCGCATCAGCCATTACACCACACACGTTGCCCCAAACTACAAATCTCTCGTCTTCTCGGAACGAGGTAACCGAACCCATTCCTACGTCCTTGAGTCCATCCCATTGAGTGCGATCCGCACCATTGCCTCCATTCGTCTTAGCTCCCATTCTCTACGCTGCGAGACAGGACGTTGGGGCACTGGCGAGGAGTGTCATCGACTTTGCACCTTATGCCCTCGTCAAGTGCGAGAGAGTGAGTACCACACACTACTTGAGTGCTCAGCTTTTGACCACATTAGGTCCTCTTTTCCCCATATATTCAGCCATGATCTCTCCCTACATACCTTCCTCTCCCAACCACGATGTGGACTCTCTATTGCGACGCTCATTTCAGCCATTTTTGAGCATCGAGAGTCACTTATGAACTCCACTCACACCACGTCACATGTTCATTTGGTCCCATAGGTCATATTTGACCTCCCAGGACGATAATAGAACTATCTCTCTCTCTCTCTCTCTCTCTCTCTCTCTCTCTCTCAACTCGATGAAGCAACCAGGAGGGGAAGGAGCTGGAAATGTCTCTCTTTCTCTCTCTCCCTCTTATTGAAGAGCCTTAGCTCTCAAATTTTGGCTCCCTCACCTTCAATTAAGAAGGGCTCTCTCTTGGCATTAATGAGAGCATCAAGGATGGCATGAAGCAAGGGAGATAGCATGGGTGTGAGGAGGAGATACAATAGAAGGGGAAGGAGGTTTGAAGGAAGGGAAGGCAATCTCAAGCTCTTGCTTGCTCTCATAAGGGGGAATCGGCCCTCCCTCCCTGGATCTCTTGAACTCTCACCTTCTCATAAGGGATATATGAAGCAAAAAAGGAGCAAAGAGGAGGGAAGGAAAGCAAATCAATAATCTCTCTCTCTCTCTCTCTCTCTCTCTCTCTCTCTCTCTCTCTCTCTCTCACACACACACACACACACACACACACACTCATAGCTCTCAAGTGTCCCACTCTCTCTCATGTAGCCTTCAAGCTTCGTAAACTCGACCTCTATCACTCACTTTGAAGGGAGGAGTGTGAAGGGAGCATAAAGGAAGGCATTAAGGAGGGTTGGAGCTTCAAGGAGAGCATAAGAGGGCAGGAGGAAGAGAATTAATGCACAAGTTTTTCGTAAGTGCTATCAGTGTCGTTAATGGCTAATCTTTGTAATCAAATTCCATGTCAACTAACCTTTATGAATAAAAAAATTTATAGGTGTCATTTATAAGTCTTCCATGTGTTATTTAAGTACTTTTCTTTGTGTGGTGCATCTGCTCTCTCTTATTTCCCGCACCGATCAGCCCGATGCTGACCCAACTCACCTCGCAAACCTGTTATCCCCGACAATGGGAAAATCTATGCACTACAATTGGGCAATAGAAAGTTTAGTCCCTCCTAAATAGGCCCTTGAGGTGAAGGGAGTCTTAGGGAGATAGGAGTATACGTCTAGTTCAATGATTTTCAACTTGCCAAAGGGTCCCAATAACTTTCTAATTATTGAAGTACCTCGTGTGAACTATCAGAAGCTTCTCTTGTTTTAGAAGGTCTTCAAGGATTGATTGCCCCTCTGGCTTCTATTCCCTTTTTGGGTAGTCAACACGAAATATTCGAATGTACTTCAAGAGGTTTGCAAGCAGCTACTTATTACATTTTGACATAAGAAAACATGTGATAGAGATAGACTTTGTGTATAAAAAATTCTTGCTTTGTATTATTTGAAAGTAAGCACTCAAGGAAAATGATGCTAGCCCTTTGCAACACATAAACTCTTCTTTAAAGTAGTGAGGTTGATTGGTTGTTGGAATTTTTTGTTTTAAGATAACTCACACATCACCTGAGAGAAAAAATTACAAGATTCCTCATTGTTAAGCAACAGTCCACTTGGTCGGGTAGTGCCATAGCTATGGTCATGGACAGGCTACACGATCAAAGGATCAAAGGATCAAACTCATTACCGTTACAAAATTAGATAAGAGATTTATACTACCTACACCTTATCCCTTACAAAAGCTTTTGAACCTTATTGCCCTCTCTCTCTCTCTCTCTCTCTCTCTCTCTCTCTCTCTCTCTCTCTCTCTCTCTCTCTCTCTCTCTCTCTCTCTCTCAAAACATTCCTTTGTTATTTCATGCCAGTGTGGTAAGCTCCTTCTTGCAAAAGTAGAGGAATGAAAACAAGAGTTGGTGAATAGTGGAAAGGATGGACTCTAACAAAGTCAAGTGGGGTAAAGATAGGGTAATGGGAAGTCATAAGATTACAACATCCCCATTGTTGGAGTTAGGGTTGCAGGGAAACACACACATCTTGAAGAAGATGAAGGAAGCCCAAGGCACACAACAAAGAGTATACTACTTAGTGTGCAATGGAAAGATGAGGTAGCCCTAGAGTAATGGGCGTATATACAATGCATGGGGGATAAAACCTCCTAGGGAGGGAAAAAGGTCCTAAGTGTGTTCACACACATTACTACCACATGTATATGGTACCAAATCCCCCTGGGAGTGATGCAGTGAACCAGAGTTGGCACCTAGAGTATAGGAAAGGGCCATGCGCTTAGGACATGATCAGCCCAGACAAAGGGGAGTAAGCACAAAGCTTTGTGGAAAGCTTTAAACTTCTCACAAGACAATGCCTTTGTGAAAAGTTCTGCAAGGTTGTCTTGTGTTGGCACATAAGCCAAGCTAATATCTCCTGCTGAGAGCCTCTCCCTGACATAGTGGTAATGCACCTCAATATTATTTGTGCGAGCATGAAAAATTGGGTGCACTCTGACTATCAGTATAGCCTTCCAATGCTTAGACCTTGGGCTATGAATAAATATGTTGATCTGTGAGACTACAAACGGAATATCCGACCTTGTGTTGCATACATAAATGAGGCAGCCAACATCAGTTTGGTAAAGAGTGACATCGATAGGATCACCAGAATCATGAAGACTCAATTTCAAACTTGTTTCCATGGGAGTGGCAATAGGTTTGCAATCCTCAAGTCCAAACCTACATAGCAATGTCTCTATATAACTTGTCTGACACAAGGCAATACCACCATCACACTGCTTAAATTGTATACCCAAGTAATGATGCAACAACCCCAAATCTTTCATCTTGAAAGTAGCATTCAAATCAGCCTTAAATTCAGCAACGTGTCTCTGTTTTGGTCCTGTAATCAACAAAACATTCACATAGAGAACGACAAATGAGAGGTACATCACCCTCATGCTTTACATACAATGTGCTTTCTATTAGACTGTTATGAAAGCCTCTTTTAACCAAATGGTTGTCAGCCTTCTCATACCAAGCACGAGGAGATTGCTTCAACCCATAAATTTTTTCTTACATTTGCACACTTTATCCTCTTGTCCTTTCTTAACAAAACCATGAGGCTGCATTACATAAACTTTCTCAAATATGTCACCATTCAAGAAAGTAGTAACAATGTCTGACTGATGTACACCAACCAAAATGAGCTGCTAATGCACATAGAAAATGCACAATAGTCATATGAAAAGTGGGAGAAAAATTTTCTTCATAATCTATGCCTTTTTACTGTGCATAACCCTTTGCAACAAGTCGAGCCTTATAGTGATCAATCTCACCATCTAGCTTGTGTTTCAACCTGTAAACCTTTTTCATACCAATGGCCTTTTTGACAGGAGGCAAATCACATAAAGTCCAAGTGTCATTTTCTATAAGTGCATCATATTCTGATTGCATGGCAGCCATCCAATTTTTTGAATTTTGTGCTTCATCAAAAGACAGAGGTTCCTCAACATCACATAAGTTAGACACAGCCAAAGCATAAAAATTTGATGCATAAGATGCATGGTGAAAACTTGAACGCGTACGACTAGACAAAGGGGCATCCAATTTACTATCACCCAAAGTATGCACCAACCATTTTGGCATACCTCTAGCCTGCTCATTCTCAACCCTTTCCTCATCAAATACATCATGTACATCTAAGTTGATCTGTAACATTTTTTCAAAAGCTCCCATAGGCTACATTTGCCTCATTGGAATTTATATTTGAACTTCCACCACTAAAAAGAGGGCAACAAAGTGTCATAAATGTCCTGTGAGCTTACATTATTATCTCTAGTACATGACATCAAGGGTTGAACACAATCTTCCACAAACACAACATCCCATGAAACCAAGATACACTTTGTTTGCGGATGATACAACCTGTAACCTTTGCTTTCAACACTATAACCAACAAAAATACATTTTCTAGCCTTATCATCCAATTTTTTGCGCTACGTTTGTGACATCAAAGCATATGCCAAACATTCAAAAACATGCATGTGCTCAATAGAAGGCTTTCTATCATGCCATATATGGAGTCATTGACTACAAGCTTTTGTAGGACACATGTTAAGTACATAAGTATCACACATAATAACCTCAAGCCAAATTGAATGTGGTAAAGCTTTTGACCATAGATCCTGCCATTTTCATCAGAGACCTATTTTTCCTCTCCGCAACACCATTTTGTTGAGGATTATATGGCACTGTACATTGGTGTTTTATCCAACGACTAGCCAGAAACGCATTAGATTCAAGAGACATATATTCCCCCCTTGATATGAACGGAGGGTGCCCATAGTACATTTTGAGACATTTTCAGCGATAGCTAGAAATTGTTTGAAATACATAAACACTTTAAACTTTTACTTAAGCATGATACACCTATGCATGCTTGGAGTAATCATCAATGAAAGTCACGATTGAAGGTAATTGCCCAAGGATGGAGTTTTCATGGACCCACAAATGTCACCATGCACAAGTTGCAACCTGCATGTGGCCCTAATTGAACCATCCTTTGGAAACTTTGAACGCTACATCTTACCCAAAATACAGCCTTCACAAACATGTTTGACAGGTGCTTCAAGAGGCAGCAATGAAGCAACCATATCAGATTTTTGCAAACCCAGCAAACTGGCAAAATTTAGATGTCCAAAATGTGCATGCCAAAGTTTTGCATCTGAAATAGCCTTAGAATCCATAGCTGCATTTGCAAAATTCTGCCCACACTTGTCATACAAAGTGAGCTTATACAACCCACAGCATAAAATGCCATATTCAACAATTTCATCACCGAAACTGAGATCGTGTATTGTATATGTCATCAATTTGACTACAAGACCAAGTCTAGCAAGTGCAGATACAGACAAAAGATTCTTCTTGATCCCAGGTACATAAAGTGCATCAACAAGTGTGAAAGAACTGCCATTTGCAGCAATAAGCACAATCTTTCCAACTTCCTGAATCAGATAAGAGGCATTGTTGGCACAAGTAACTGAATTCACATGAGGGACAGACTCAAGAGAGGTGAACAAATCAAGATGTGAGGTAATGTGCTTTGTAAAACCACTGTCAAAATACCACACATGTGAATCTGCAACAATTGACATGCATGCATCATGGACATCAAGATTGTAGGTACACTCTGCACTAAAAGCCCATTCTACATCAACAACAGCATCACGGTCTTCTTTCACAGAAGACTCAACAATAGCTGCACTTGTAGTGGAATCGGCATTAGTAGTGGAACCAGCCTCTTTGGGCTTCAACTGAGGAGACTGCTTGATCAAGTGATCATTAACTTTACAATAATGGCAACGTGTCTTCTTTTTTCCCTTATCACCAAAATTCTTGCTAACGCTTGCCAAATCTCAGAGAAAGTGAGCAAGCGTATGATGGAACTGCTGGCAACTAAGCCTGAGAGGATGCAACCTACTTTGATACCAATTGTTGGAATTAGGGTTGCAGGGAAACACACAGAGCTTGGAGAATACAAAGGAAGCTCAAGGCACACAATAAAGAGTATATTACTTATTGTGAAATGGAAAGAAAACATAGCCCTAGAGTGATGAGCATATATACAATGCACATATTACTTAGTGTGAAATGGAAAGATAAGATAGCCCTAGAGTGATGGGCATATATACAATGCACAAGGGAAAAAAACTCCTAGTGAGGGAAAAAATGCCCTTGCGGTCCTAAGTGTGTTCACACACATCACTACCACATGTATATGTGAACACCCATGGTTATTAATGCTATATTAATGGCACTCTCTGAAGCAATTAGAATAAGATAGCAAAGTAGATTAAAATGAGCAAATAGGTGGGCATTTTATTTAAGAAAGGAACTCAATCATGAGGCTTAAAATTGAGGGTATGTCTTATAGATGGTGGTAAGCTACTTGTTCAAGGGGCCCAAACTAGAGACATGAGGCTAGAAGTTATGACTAGCGAATAGGCTAGATGAGGGTAGTAATTACTATGCTTAAAGTTGAGAGTATGTCATTTTGATGGTGATAGCTATTTGTCCAAGGGGCACAACTAAGAGACCGTAGTTTCAAATAGATCAAAGATTCAATGATACCACTCAAATACATAGACAACATGCCATTTCATAAGTAACCCCCCTCCAATCAATATTGAAAGGTCCCCTTCAACCAATCAGCCTTGATTAAAATTTCAATATTGCTATTGTCTTGTTGATATTTGGACTTATGCAAGGAATTCTGGTTAGTTAAAGAGATTAATCTATGTGTATAATAGGTTCCAAAATTACATAATTTTACTAGATCAGTCACGCATACACACATGTAGTGATTGTTAAGTATGGAGCCTAATTTACCCTTGAAATTTTCTGTGGTAAAAGCGCACATTTGTAAGGCCCCCATTATGAGGAGAAGCCATCGTGCGTGAAGGAAAATCACTCACCGGAAACCAAAATTTTCCTGGACAAGAATCAGGGGCAACTTTAAAGGCCTCGAGGGTGGAGGCCCTTGAGACTTTTTTTTTGCCAGAATATTATGGTCGGACGGCGGCCGGAAAGTGGTCGGAAAACAACCGGTCGGTTGGCCGGTGGCCGGTAGTCAATGGCCGATGGCCGGTGGTCGGAAGTCAATGGCCGGTGGCCGGTGGTCGGAAGTCAATGGCCGGTGGCCGGTGGCCGAATTCAAAAGCGGACTTGTCTTCTCAAGGGCGGCCACACATGGGCGGATTGGAGGGTCCGATTTGGACTTATTCGCACAAGGGCGGCTACACATGGCTGTCTCTCATAAGAGAGGGCAGCCCTTTTGGCCTATAAAAGGAGGCCATTTCTACACACATTTCATAGTGTGAAGTTGATGCAACAAGGTGAGTGTGAGGTGGTGAGAGTGAAGCAAGGCGGGAGCTCCATTAAGGGTATAATCCCTTTGTAAACTACTTCTTGTTTTGAAGTACTAAAGCCATTGAGTGGAGGTACCAAGGTTAAATGCCTCAGATCCGACAATGGAGGTGAATATTGCAGCCAAGATTTTGAAAGCTTTTGTGCTAGCAATGGCATTCAGAGGCAAAGGACAACCCCAAGGACACCTCAACAAAATGGGATTTCGGAAAGGTTGAACAGGACAATCATGGAACGAGCACGAAAAATGCGGCTACATGCAGGCCTACCGCTTGAGCTTTGGGCGGAAGCTGTAAGTACGTCTATGTACTTAATCAATCGGTCACCCTCAACGGCATTGGATGGGGGAGTTCCAGAAGAGGCATGGACAGGTAAACCGGTGAATTATGCATTTCTCAAAGTGTTTGGGTGTGAGGCTTTCATGCACATAGATAGAAGCCTAAGATCAAAGTTAGATGCAAAGTCCAAAAAGTGTTTCTTCATTGGCTATGGAGAAGGAGACTTTGGGTATCGCCTATGGAATCCTGAAGATGGTAAAATCTTAAGGAGTAGGGATGTAATTTTTAACGAACAAAATATGTACAAAGATTACTTGGAAAGAAAACAAACAAAAGAAACAGGTGATGAGTACATGGAGCTTGAGGACGGTGAAGACTCAAGGACTGCAAACGGTGACAATGTGCAACAACGTCAACCAAATGAGGAGCCTCAACCTATTCCCCGAAGATCTACAAGAGCAAGTAGACCTCCAGAAAGGTTTGTTCCTTCCTTCAACCATCTCTTGATCTCAGATTCTGGAGAGCCGGAATCATATGAAGAAGCTATGCAACATGAATCCAAAGAAGAATGGACGAAGAGCATGCAAGTGGAGATGGACTCACTACATCGCAACCAAACATGGGAGTTGGTTGAGTTGCCTAAAGGTAAGCAGGCACTTCAAAAAAATTGGGTGTACAAGCTAAAGGAAGAAGAAGGTGGGAAGAAAAGGTACAAGTCTAGGCTTGTGGTAAAAGGTTTTTCTCAAAAGAAAGGTATTGACTTCAATGAAATATTTTCTCATGTTGTAAAAATGAACTCAATTAGGCTTGTCTTAAGCCTTGTGGCTGCTCATGATCTAAATCTCGAGCAAATGGATGTAAATACGGCATTCCCTCACGGTGACTTAGAGGAGGAAATCTACATGCTTCAACCAAAGGGGTATGAAGTAAAAGGTAAGGTGAAAATGGTTTGCAGATTAAAGAAGAGCTTGTATGGTTTAAAGCAAGCATCAAGACAATGGTACTTGAAGTTTGATCGATGGATGTTGGATCATGGATTCACAAGATGCAACTCGGATCACTGCGTCTACACGGAGAATTTGGGAGATGGGAAATTCATCATCCTAATGTTGTATGTTGATGACATGTTGATTGCAAGTGCTAACATGCAAGACATCAAAGACCTAAAAGAGGAGCTGTCCAAATCTTTTTCAATGAAAGATTTAGGTGCTACAATGAGGATACTTGGTATGAAAATATCAAGGGACAGGACGAAGAAGACAATAAAGCTATCTCAAGAAGATTACATCAAGAAGGTACTAGAAAGGTTTGCAATGCAAAATGCAAAACCAGTTTCTACACCTTTGGCTGGTCATTTTAAACTAACGAAGGATATGTGTCCAAAGACACAAGAGGAGATAGCCTATATGTCTAAAGTTCCATATGCTGCAGCGGTAGGTTCTCTAATGTATGCTATGGTCTGGACAAGGCCAGACATTGCACATGCAGTGGGAGTTGTGAGTAGGTTCATGGACAACCCAGGTAAAGAGCATTGGCAAGCTGTGAAGTGGATACTTAGGTATCTAAAAGGGACAACAACAAATGCTTTGTATTTTGGAGGAACTGATATTTTTCTAGAAGGGTATGCTGATGCAGATATGGCAGGTGACAAAGATACTCGAAGGAGCACTACTGGCTATGTGTTCACGGTTGGAGGCACGGCAGTAAGCTGGGCTTCAAAGCTGCAGAAAGTGGTTTCACTTTCTACCACGGAAGCAGAGTATGTAGCAATGACGGAGGCAAGAAAAGAAATTCTGTGGCTTCACAGATTCTTAGAAGAGCTTGGATTCAAACAAGACAATTGTGTCTTGTACAGTGATAGCCAAAGCGCTATCCATCTTGCGAAGAACTCAGCCTTTCATTCAAGGACAAAGCACATTGAGGTGAGATATCACTTCATACGCACTCTTTTGGAAGAGGGACAACTAAAGCTAGGAAAGGTGTATACAAGTGAAAATCCTACAGACATTTTTACAAAGGTGGTCAACAAGGAGAAGTTGAGCTTTTGCTCATCTTCAATCGGTATTCAAGGATAAGAAGCCAGAATGGAAAGCAGTCACAGGTTTGGTTTGGAGAACAGTCTCCAAGTGGGAGATTGTTAAGTATGGAGCCTGATTTACCCTTGTAATTTTCTGTGGTAAAAGCGCACATTTGTAAGGCCCCCATTATGAGGAGAAGCCATCGTGCGTGAAGGAAAATCACTCACCGGAAACCAAAATTTTCATGGACAAGAATCAGGGGCAACTTTAAAGGCCTCGAGGGCGGAGGTCCCTGAGACTTTTTTTTTGCCGGAATATTATGGCCGGACGGCGGCCGGAAAGTGGTCGGAAAACAACCGGTCGGTTGGCCGGTGGCCGGTAGTCAATGGCCGATGGCCGGTGGTCGGAAGTCAATGGCCGGTGGCCGGTGGTCGGAAGTCAATGGCCGGTGGCCGGTGGCCGAATTCAAAAGCGGACTTGTCTTCTCAAGGGCGGCCACACATGGGCGGATTGGAGGGTCCGATTTGGACTTATTCGCACAAGGGCGGCTACACATGGCTGTCTCTCATAAGAGAGGGCAGCCCTTTTGGCCTATAAAAGGAGGCCATTTCTACACACATTTCATAGTGTGAAGTTGATGCAACAAGGTGAGTGTGAGGTGGTGAGAGTGAAGCAAGGCGGGAGCTCCATTAAGGGTATAATCCCTTTGTAAACTACTTCTTGTTTTGAAGTACTAAAGCCATTGAGTGGCTGCTTTCCCGTGGACGTAGCCCACATTGGGTGAACCGCGTATATCGTGTGTACTCTCTCTCTCTCTCTCTCTCTCTCTCTCTCTCTCTCTCTCTCTCTCTCTCTCTATAATCTCGTGTATATAAATCTGTCTCTCTCCATTAAGTAATCTACTCAATTATCTATTTAGCTACGTCTTATTTCCTAACAGTGATGTGAAAAGAGAGAGGTAAAGTGACACCAATTGAGGTGGGACTTTATGGAGCTAACCCCCCTCTAAAAGGAATTTTACTAATTAATTATCTCTTTGAGAAATGATTTGAATCAATGCAAGTCTGCTTATCTGAATCAAGGGGAAATTGCTCTAAAATCCATCATCACCATGGTTGACTAGATCCTTAACCAAGAAGAAGAAAAATAAGCAATTTGTAGCTAATTATGCACAACAGATTTTTGTTTACATAATCACAGATAGAAGAGCTTCGTGGCTATGGAGTCTTGTGTGTAGAAAAAGTAGATGAAGTAAGGTATGAGATGAGCCCATCAACTTGAAAAACAAACCATAAATCAGCCATGCACAAGACAAATTGACATCATCCATCTGAGCATGCTATTCCTAGTGAAAAGTTCCCTAGCTTGTGGTGAAATGTTGTGGAAGATGGGGAGTGGAGGCTGCTTGCTCCACACTCAACTAGGGTTCCCCCTGCTAGACCCCTCTCCCACTTCATGGCCACCCATTCTTGCCTTGTTCACCAAGTTTAGCCTTGATGCCCCATCTTTCCCTTTTGGTTAACCTTTTGTAGACTTTTGAATGCATGCAAGACCATTTATAATGTCGTTTTGATCTCGTAAAGACACATTGAAATCCAACATGAGTTCCCTATGCACTTTTAAAGGTAGCATAACGCTTTTGGCACTAACACACCATGAACACACCGCTCTATACATTCCCCTCCTTCAGTTGACCATTCAACTAATTCCATTTTGGTCCTATGAAAACACGTCAAGACCTAGAATAAATTCCATAGAAACTTATGAAGGTAGCATCATTCTTTTGGCACTAATAGGTCATGAATGCACCTTTCTACCACCTTTGTAATACTTGGTCCTTTGATGATTTTTACAACTCGATTTAAGGAGACTACAAGTTAGGTTGTAGTATCTTTTTAATACCTTCAAATTCAGGAGGATCTTTTGTATCTCCTGCATTGGTGGAGGACGTTGATAAGTGTTGAGCAAGTTGACATGAAATGCATTATGAATTGCCCAATGAAATGGCAATTTGAGCTCATAGATAATTTCATTGATGGGTTATTAATGTTGAAATGGGTCACAATATTATCGGGCCAGCGTAGTACAATACCTTTGCTCACAGATCAACTCTTCTTACCAATTTTTCGTAGTAGTATGCATCAACCAAGCTTTGGGGAATTTGAGAAGTACCCAATATTTACCTGACTAAGGCATATACTTTTCCCATTGATTGTGTTGGTTGACTTTTGTGACACATGGTTTTAGCAGATCTAGTACAATGGAATTCACAATTAGGTGGTAGCAAGAAAGGATGGTAAAAAAGTTGTATCTTTGACACCACTTGTGGGACACGTTGGGAAGGTTCTTTGCTGAATTTCATTTTGAGTGAATTTTCTTTTTTTTAGTTTTCTTTCATAATAATTAAATGCTCCTAACAACATTAAGGGTTCTTGTTGTGTGTATGTGTGTGGACCCCTAAGCATGGAAAGTTTATTGTTACTCTCTACACAAGAAATTGATCAATTTGATTTTGACCATTTGTTTGAGGGTGATAGGCCAATGAGAAATTGAGGTTTGTGCCCAAGCTCTCAAATATTTCTTTCTAAAAGTTACATGTCTTTCTAGGATGTCGATACTAAACAATAAATGTGGGTAAACCATGTCTATTAAGGAGTGAGCCATAAAGAAGATAATTTGCAAAGGCGGTAAGTGTGTTTTTTAACGAATTTGATATTTTCTCTGAACGAGAATGTTGACACTCCTAGACCAGATCTTACCTCAATATTTTTTATTGATCATGATAACAACTTATTTTTTGGGTAGAGATATTAGGATGATTGTGGAAGGCCCTAATATTGGAAATGATTCTCAATCTACTTGGTCATTTTGATTTTGAAGCCATGAAACAAAGGAAACTATGAGGTTGTATTGAGTAAAGTTTATGGTTCCTTTTCCTTTACTTGATACTCATACAAGCTTGTGAATTAGATACCGCGTGTTACATGGATTGTTGTTTTTATACTTTCTTTATAAGGAACATGTTTTATTTTTTTGTTGATACATTACTTTGTATTAGTTTCTTTATCCCGTCTTTTGGTTTTTGAGATAAAGGTTTTGAGAACTTGGCGATGACATTCAATTTCAAATGGTTGCTTATCAGACGTGCTTACTGATTCCTTGGGTTGACAAATCTTAACTATAGAATGAGGTATTTTGATGGGAAGTTTAGGTATGTAATTTTAGGTGATGAATATGCTCCCTTCTTTTGGGTCCAACTTACCTTCATCTGATACTTTTTGATACAAGCTTTTATGGATAAGATGGATGCTGACTGATTTGGTAATAGTAAATCTTGCAAGTTTGTTGGTGGTTGACTATTAAGTAAATCTAATTTACTGGCTTCAAATTGGACTTCCAAGAGTTTGTAGAGAATTTTGATCCCAAAAATCTATTGGTTTTGAGAACTTGTCCAAAAATTTTAATTTAAGTGAATGCCTATCACTTATGTTTACTGCGCTTTACAGGTTGCCAAAACTTTGTTGGCATAAGCTGATCTTGTTGGTTCTTTAACTTTAATATTATTGCTAGTATCTCTATCTACCTCAATTCAAGAGGTTTTTGAACATACGTATATAATATTAGAAATACTATTAGTTATACTCACTAATGGTTTGTTGTAAACTAGGTGTTGTGAGGAACATTTGTACTTTGTATCTTTGGATAGGAGAAATTGAAGTAATATACAGAATAATTGTTGAGATCCTAGCTATCTTACTTTGGCATGCTAACTATGAGATCTTTTTCTTAATGCTACAAGTCACGAATCCAGTAAATTTAGTTGTTTGAAATTCTCTTCAATCTCCCTCCAAGGAGATGAGACCTTGGTAGGTACCTATGGGATACACAATGATCATAAATCTGATCTCATATTCTATAGTGGATATAAATCTGACACGCTTAGTAGGAGTTTGGTTTAGAATCATTCAACTTTGCCTAATTGATACTTGCGTTGGTTAGCAATAACGTCTTATACAACAATAGATCTACAGGCTTCTTAGAGAGAGTGTAACAACTGGTAAAACACACCCAAGCCTAACGAAATGTTTCATTTGTTTGTATAGATACAAGTGAGGACCCTCTTTCCTTGGTGTAGAGATTTATTTATTGTACAATTCTTTGGGAAGGAGACCAGTAACCTTTTACACTAAACTAACTATTGATAAATTTTGTTAAAGTTAACACTGTGCACAAAGTTTTATGACTGATGAAATTTTGTACAAATACCAAGGTAACTTTCTACCCTAAACTAACTAGAAATAAATTCTATTCTTTGACACTATATGTACAAACTTTCAATGACAAATGCAATTTTGTACAAATCTGTCATTCTCTTTGGTAAGTATTAGCATTAGACACCTCTCTCTCTCTCTCTCTCTCTCTCTCTCTCTCTCTCTCTCTCTCTCTCTCTCTCTCTCTGTGTGTGTGTGTGTGTGTGTGTGTGTGCCATTTAATGAAAGGTTGCAAATTGACCATGAGCAACTACCTACCAGAGTTTGAGTGCTACAACTAGCACACATATTCGACTATAATGTATGCGTCCACGCCCTCATAAATTGGTGGGAGTGTCATATGTGATGCAATCTCATGGTAAGCTTGGGAGGCTATCTCGCTACCATTATGCACTACCTCCAAAATGATCCCATATCATATAAGTTATGGTCATTATCAGTTGGCAAACTAGAGTGCTTTGTTAGTTGCCTTTGTATTGAATTGAAGTGAGTCCAAGGGTAAGAGAAAACAAGAACCTAAAAGAGAAAAGCTTGGGGCAAGAGAGAGAGAGAGAGAGAGAGAGAGAGAGAGAGAGAGAGCTTGTGCTTTATTTTCCACGAATCCTATTACCTTAAGTTGACACGGTCCTGTGTTTACAAGGCCATGATCTTCATGTCCCAATTTTGATATGTCTAAATATGTCTAACTTTTAGATTGTATTAATTCTTTGATTCAATCTCGCTCTATTGTGTACATTCTTGTCATTTGTGTTAGTGTGGTTGTGTCATTTGAAGATTCAACAAGAGTATATATCCTTGGAGAAGAAACTGGAGAGAGATCAAAAGAGAGAGAGCTTGATACCTTTCACCAAAGCAAGTTTTCTTGTTCCTTAATTGGTACCGTCTCTAGTTCATTACGATCGTGATGCGTCAATTTTGAATTGTGTACCTCATAAAAGAACCATAAGAAAGGTTAGAATTTATGTAAAGTGATGATATGGATCATTTGGATTAAGTTCACTTTTAGATGTTGTTCCCTTTTTATGTTTGGAAAAAAAAACATGCAAGTCTCTTTGCATGGGGAGTTTGAAGAGTCCTCCTCAATTTCTATAATACGAGGGAATGTGCCATTCCCACAACAATGTGGAATTTTCAATGCGCTCATTTCATTACGTTCTTAGTAATAAGTATAGAGTTTAGAGTATTTTACATACCAATCTGGTTCGACATTCATTTGTCGATTGTCGTAACAAACACGATGATATTGGCTAAAGCTTTGTGAATGAGTTTTCCAACATGATGCTTCTCTGATCCTATTGGTATATCTTGCAATCTCATTATGGATTCTCATTCGTGTGAAGGTGTTGTGTAAGGCCACATACTTTCAAAGACCTGACTAAACTCGAGGAAGTGTTTGGAGAGAGATGTTTCCTTAAACTAGCCCAGAACTTTGTCCAACAGTGCAAGAGACTTTGTCTAAAGAGAAACTCGTGCTCGCTTATTGATCTAAAATGTCTCTCATAGGCACGACGATCATGCAATCTTCATCTCAATGGTGATACACCATTCACATAAATCTTGTAGCATCATTTGAAGCAGCTTTGAGTGGAGTCTCCGCAACTATTACCCACAAATCAATCAAGAACCATTGCAGCAACAAAATCCATCCCTAAAATGGTGGACCTTGTCGGAATCTAATGTTATGATTTCTTGCATTTCCACCTTGGAAATGAACTTTGCTGCTCTATGGCAATCAGGACATACCCTCAAGTTTTTGCCTACCCGGATGGTTGTGCCTTGAGGAGTGCTTATGAGCCCAAAGGCTATGGCTAGTTTCTATGAAAGCCCACATCTATGATCTCCTCTATCTTTAGCAACTATGGTATTGGAACGTTGATACTCAGCCCCTCTCTTGGCTGCATTTAAGAATTTAATTTAATTTAAGTTGCTCTATAGAGCACATCCAGCAATTGTCGCACTCCAGGTAACAACCTTTCTTATTGGAAACCGTTGCAATAGCATGTGAGCGTCCTCTAGATTATCGCAACTTGCGTACAAATCTATAAGTGCATTGTCTATATGGAAATCAAATTCATGCCCCTTGTCGATTACTTGTGCATGAATCGATTCTCCATGTTTTAAAGCAACAATGTTGGTACAAGCCTTTATTAGAGAAACAAATGTAAACCTATCTGGCTCTTTTGCATCATCCCTTCAAACAGTTGAAGAGCCTCCTCTCCTTGACTGTTGTGTGCATAACTGGCAATCAAGGCACTCCATGACACACAATCTTTGAAAGCAGTCTATCAAATACTGCACGTGCCTCCTCCATGTTCCCACACTTGCCATACATGTAAACAAGGGACCTACCGATAAATGGGTTGATATCTAAGCCCCTTCCGATAACTTGGTCATGTACCCATTTGCCCTACTCTTCAGCTGCAATGCTAGAGCATGCTTTGAGAAGCGCAACAAAGGTGACTTCATTCGGTTGACAACCCTCCCACTCTATTTGCTTTACACAATGAAGTGCTTCCTCTACTTGACCATGATGTGCGTACCCTGTGATCAGTGTAGTCCATGTTACAACATTTCTGTGTGGCAATCTAGTAAAGAGCACTTCGGAAACATCCAGCTTTCGGGCCTTCGAATACATGTCAACCATTGTACCACCAACAAAACCATCCGACTCAAACTCATTCATGAGAATATGAGCATGCACCTGCATGCAAGTCTCAAAGGACGCATGCGTGCAAATCACGAAATATGCCAATGTAATATTTGTTGCCAGGTTATTTCGTAATGTGAACTTCTGAAATGCTTCTCTAGCTGCGTAGTTACTCTCATCTATACAGCTTTGAAGCTGAACCTAAAGCTCATGCCCATATCAGCATCTTGCGTAGAGCCACATGCCTTCAAGATACATGCGTAGGTGATTGCATCTGGAGAGAGGAGTTGCTTTGTTTTCTCTCAGAGTACATAACAAGGTAACGAGGCATATTTTGCGGCGTTTGTTGCTACTGCTGCATCGTTGCTTTTACTGAGTGAGTTCTATACAGGGAGGCACTGCGTAGCACCATAATGAACAGCTAGCAACGCTCTGAGTACGAAAAGCATATGAGCTACATTAAACAAATCCTGCCTTTTCAAAAGCTCTACCACGCGGGTTACTAACAAGCCGTATTTTTGAATCTGCCTATATGCTAACGAAGTAACAATATGGTCATACTTTGTGGTCTTCTTTTGTTCTACGTCATGAAGCCTAGAGTGGAAAAAATTGAATGTTCGATTTCTCAAAAGCCATCTGCCTTTCATAGAGATAATTTTTGTTCTCAAGAGCCATTTGCCTCTCTCCATGATGGACATCTTTCCAGATTATTAATCCTTCCTTTCCATGATCCAAGACGTATCTTTGCAATAAAGCTCACTCTTGTAAGCAAAGTAATAGGGCATTTCACTTCACATTTTAATCAAACAGCAACAAGAAAATTTCTCTCATCCCTGAGCATGCCTGTTACCTTGACAAAGGCAATTGATTGAAACCATAACTAAAGCACATAACCAAACAAAGCCTACACGAAATCCACTTCTAGAAAAGCTTTCTGCATAAACACTATAGATGTAACCCGGAATGACCAAGTTTGTTTTTGCTTTTCGTTTACATAAGAATGAAAAGTCTTCACACTACTTCAAGGTAGAAAGTAACATCATTCACTGGCAATACAGCTCATCTTTGCAGGGAACTGGACTCCGAGACTAGAAAGAATACAAAAAGTGGTGAATTCTCGTTTGTTTTACAGTAACACTTTCAGCTTCTCGTTCATTCCCAACGAGCACAAGCCCAGATCCAGTGGCCACAACCTCATCTGATGCGGCGAAACATGGAAGCCATGATGTAACTGAAGGCGGAGTCGACTGTCGCCAAAAATACAATCAGCACCATGACAACAACAATTGTGAAAAGAGCCATCTTAGCCTGAGGACAACAAACAAAAAAGAAATGAGCACCAAAACAACCACAAGTGTGCTTCCACACAAACCATAAAATAAGTTCCGCAGGCTACCAGTTGCCCTTCATATGTCCAAAACTAGATTGATTGTTTCACCTACAGGTAAGGCACAGCCATTCAAATATTGCAAAAGCTTAAATGCACAAATTTCTCATTGTATTGATAAAAACCCGGATCACCTTATACAAGGTTTGCCCCTGCGGTAGGGTGTACTTCCTAAGAACGACAAACTTAAGAAGCTACATTGGATATGTGAATGATGCAGAAGTCATTGTGTTATTCATTGTGACTACAGAGTATAACGTGCTTGATCAGCATGTCATGAAGAGTGTCAAGCTTGAGGCAGCTCCTCAACTCGAGATTTTAGTAACTGGGGTATTCTAAGGGCATGGACTCTTCTCTTGGATGCTTTTTTGACACTGTCCATTTAAGATTCAAAGGGTTGACTTTGTGCGTGATTTTGTCGTGTCCAACCTTCCAGGTGAGATGTACTTTTGGGCATTAAGTGGTTGTATGAGTTTTAAACTCTAGATACAGTGGGTAACATACAACTTGTCATCACCATAGTTACAAGGGACGGAGGGGACGGCTGCTAGAGACAAGGGATGGCCGATTCTGGGACGGGGACAGGCTGGGACGGACGGCCGACGTGCTGCCAGCTGGTGTGGGGGAGCAGGAGAGAGAGCCCACTTGCTGTCTTATGCAATGAGAGTGAAGGAGAAGGGGAGATTGGTGCAGAAAGAGCACACGCAGAGAAAACGTGAGAGAGAGAGAGAGCTCGTTGAATTTGGGAGAAGTCACGCTATTTTTTATTTGGGCTTCACCTTTGAGTATATGAGTAAGTGACTAGGGGGCCATTCACACTTGGGCCCCCTCACTTATAAGTCTTTTAACTTATAAGTTAGTAAGTACAAGGCACTTAGGCCTTTATTCCCTAACAACCTCCCACCTAAAGGCAATGTACCTTGGGAGATCAAAGAATCAGCTAACTATGATACAACAGCTGATCATGCACTTACTCATCCAACACCCATCATCTGACGGCAATATGCAAACCGCTCTGCTGGAAGACTCTTGGTCAAAAGATCTGCAGGATTGTCATCTGTGTGCACCTTGACAAGTGTAATGCTCTTGTCATCAAGCACACTCCTGATAAAATGATACTTCACCTCTATGTGCTTTGTCTTGGCATGAAAAACAGGATTCCTTGCAAGCATAATAGCACTCTGACTATCACAGTGTAGCACAGGAACCGGTGACTTAATGCCAAGCTCTTCTACCAAACGCATGAGCCACAAAGCTTCTTTGCATGCCTCAGTGGCAGCCACATACTCAGCCTCAGTGGTAGACAAAGCAACACATTTTTGCAGTCTAGAAATCCAAGAAACTGCACCTCCTGTGAATGTAAACACATATCCAGAGGTAGACTTCCTGCAATCTGGATGTCCAGCAAAATCTGCATCTGTAAAGCCATGCACAGATGTCTCACTCTTCCCAAAACAAATGCACAAGTCTTTAGTGCCTTTCAAGTATCTCAAGATACACTTCACTGCTTCCCAATGCTTTTTGCCAGGATTACTCATGTACCTGCTTACCACTCCCACCGCAAATGCAATGTCCGGACGTGTAGCAACCATAGCATACATCAAACTGCCAACGGCTGATGCATAAGGAATCTTGGCCATTTCAGCCCGCATATCACCTGTGTTTGGGCAGTCATGTGCAGTCAGTTTTACATATGGAGGCAGCGGAGTACCAAGTGCCTTTCCCCCATCCATATGAAAACGATGTAGCACCTTATTAACATAATCTCGTTGAGATAGATACAGACGCCTGTTGAGTCTATCTCGAGAGATACGCATGCCCAAAATATGATTAGCATCACCAAGATCCTTCATGTCAAAGCGATTCTTTAAGCTTTGCTGTAATGCATCCAACTCTGTGACATTTTTACTCGCAATAAGCATGTCATCAACATACAAAATCAGCAATAGAAGAGATCCATCACTTGCCGTTTTGATATACAAACAGTGATCAGAATTACTTCTTTTGTATCCTTGAGACCTCATGAATGTATCAAATTTATGATACCATGCATGGGGAGACTGTTTCAAACCATACAAGCTCTTCAAGAGTCTACATACTTTCTTCTCTTGCCCCTTTGACACAAAACCTTCTGGCTGTATCATATAGATCATCTCAAGCAAATCGCCATGCAAAAACGTTGTTTTGACATCCATTTGCTTTAACTCCATATCTTCAGAAGCAACCAGGCCTAAAACAAGACGTAATGTGGCAAGCTTTACAACAGGAGAAAAAATCTCATCAAAATCAACACCATGCTTTTGCTTGTACCCTTTAGCAACCAAACGTGCCTTGTACTTAGAAGAAACATCAGATGTGACCTTGGTCTTGTAAACCCATTTACATGGCAGAGCCTTATGCCCTTTAGGCAAATCAACCAAGTCCCATGTATGGTTTTTCTCCAAAGACTGCATTTCCGAAACCATTGCTTTGAACCATTTCTTACTGTCTTCCCGTTGCATAGCCTCTTTATAACAAGACGGCTCACCACAATCAGTAAGCATGACATAGTCCAAAGACGGTTCATATCTATCGGAGGGCCTTGTCACCCGAGTAGACCTACGCACCCAATGATCCATAACAGGTGGATTTTCAACCTGTAAACCATCAAAAACAGCAGGCTGTTCAGCTACATTCATTGAGGTGCACTGACATGTGCGTGCCCTCCTTCATGCGGAGATCCATAAGCTTCTTAAGCCAATACACTTTACTGGCAGCACTGTTGTGCATACAACTCGTCTAAACGCTTCCACATGCCCCATGCTGTCTGCTCATTCTCTACATTGAAGAGTAAATTGTCAGACACAGATTTGCAGCTCTGATACCAGTTGTAGGTCATGAGGGCAACAACTTCCCGGGAGGTCACCCATCCCAGTACTGTTCCCGCGCATATGCGCTTAACTGTGACGTTCCACAAATTGGTCTAGCCATCCAGACCCCAAAACCTTAAGGTGTTAGGGACCTCCGGTCTAACCAATTTATGCAAGCCTCATAGATAGACACCACTTTGTCACCACAAGTTGGGCTTACCCCAACAATCGCCCCCTTAAGCCAAACTTGGGACTTTCCCGTCCCCTTGAGTACCAACGTGTTCCGCCTTTTTTCTAGGCTCAGAGGTTGAGAGCTTCAACGTGGCCGGGAGCTAGCTCAGAGGTTGAAGTCAACATCAACATGTCCTGTTCCACGGACTCAGAGGTTGGACTTTGAACCATGGCTCTGATACCAGTTGTAGGTCATGAGGGCAACAACTTCCCGGGAGGTCACCCATCCCAGTACTGTTCCCGCGCATATGCGCTTAACTGTGACGTTCCACAAATTGGTCTAGCCATCCAGACCCCAAAACCTTAAGGTGTTAGGAACCTCCGGTCTAACCAATTTATGCAAGCCTCATAGATAGACACCACTTTGTCACCACAAGTTGGGCTTACCCCAACAGCTGGGGACGCAGCCTAAACGTCCCGGGGACGGTAGGGGACGTTTGGTCAACAATCAACATTTTTTAAAATTTAAAAAAAATGACCGTTTCTAATGGCCAGTTTGCATCCAACAGCCATATTTTTCAAGTTTGAAGCTTTCAAGCCTACAAAAGCCACCCCTTGGGTCTTCATTTCTCAAGCTCTCCACCTCAACTTTCAAGCCAATTGCTCTACGCCGTACGGTCGTCGGTTTACCCTCTCCTCTCTACCTTCACCTCTACGGTCTACCCGCTCCTCTACCCTCGAGTCTCCTCTCTACCATCACCTCTATCCTCAAGGCTCAAGCTCTCCACCTACTCTCTCTCTCTCCTCTACCCTCTCAAGCTCTCCTCTACTCTCTCGAGTCTTAAGGGCCAAGGCTCTACGCCGTACGGTCTACCTCTCCTCTCTACCTTCGAGACTTCAAGTTGACCCTCACAAGTAACCTCTCCGCTACACTCTCCACCATCATGTCATCTCAAGCTAACTCCTCTTCTCAAGCCGGATCTTCTCGAAGGAGGCCCGCCGTGCAAACATTGTTAGGTGCAGCGGAATGATTGTTTGCGCTTTGCTCAAGATGAGTGCTCCGAACTGTGCTCAAGGTTCCTTTTGTTCTTATGGAAGGTAGAGCCTTCCGTTCTTAATGAGAGAATGCTATGATCACAAACAAAGTGAATGGACACTGTGCGTGCAAGTATATGAGACTGAGAGATAGAGAGAGAAGAGAATACGACACCAGAGACGTTGTAAAACCCTCCTCCGAAGGCCCCACTCTCGTCGGCGAGAGTGGTCTACTATTGATTGCGCAATCTGGTACAAATGGTATGCATGAGACTGATGCAAGTCTAGGCTATGTCGACGATGACGACGGTGATGACGAAGTCGACCTAAGGGCTGAAATCTGCAATCTTCTATCTGCTGAATTCTGACTCTATGTCGGTGACGATGTCGATGACGACGATGCAACGACGATGCGCTGAAAATGCAGATGCTGAAATCTGCGTTTTCCGGGCTGAAACTGTAAACTTCGCGGAAACTGACCCTGCGACGAGGAATTGCTGCGGGAAGGTGAGATCTGCGAGGTTCGGGACTTGATCTGCGAAGTCTGACTGCTGAAAACTGAAAACGCTGGTCCTCGGGCTGATCCTGTCGCGATAGATCTGCAAAACGCTGAGGTTGCTGGTAGATGCAAAAACGCTAGGGCTGATCTGAGGTCCTGCTGTCGCCGGAATCTGCAAGTGCAAATCGCTGGCTGATTTGGTCCAAAAACGCTAGGCTGTTGCAATTGGAGCAAAAACGCTAGGTCACTTGGGGGGTTCTGCTGAGAAGGTGCCTGTTGAGCATGTGCTCCTGCTGCCTCTTCAACGTGAATGGACACTGTGCGTGCAAGTGTATGAGACTAAGAGATAGAGAGAGAAGAGAATACGACACCAGAGACGTTGTAAAACCCTCCTCCGAAGGCCCCACTCTCGTCGGCGAGAGTGGTCTACTATTGATTGCACAATCTGGTACAAATGGTATGCATGAGACTGATGCAAGTCTAGGCTATGTCGACGATGACGACGGTGATGACGAAGTCGACCTAAGGGCTGAAATCTGCAATCTTCTATCTGCTGAATTCTGACTCTATGTCGGTGACGATGTCGATGACGACGATGCGACGACGACGCGCTGAAAACGCAGATGCTGAAATCTGCCTTTTCCGGGCTGAAACTATAAACTTCGTGGAAACTGACCGTGCGGTGAGGAACTGCTGCGGGAAGGTGAGATCTGCGAGGTTCGGGACTTGATCTGCAAAGTCTAACTGCTGAAAACTGAAAACGCTGGTCCTAGGGCTGATCCTGTCGGCGATAGATCTGCAAAACGCTGAGGTTGCTGGCAGATGCAAAAACGCTAGGGCTGATCTGAGGTCTTGCTGTCGCCGGAATCTGCAAGTGCAAATCGCTGGCTGATCTGGTCCAAAACGCTAGGCTGTTGCAATTGGAGCAAAAATGCTAGGTCACTTGGGGGGTTCTGCTGAGAAGGTGCCTGTTGAGCATGTGCTCCTGCTGCCTCTTCTGCCATTTAGTGCTAACTTGGGTTTGCTTATATACAAACTTAGCAAAATTGCCCTACCTACTTTTGTTGGGAAGTCACTTAAAAATAATAAGTGAAAAATACCAAAAATAGGGAAAATAGGCTAAATGCACTAGAAAATTCCACTGACTGAATCTGATGGATTCTGAAGGGAATACTGATGATCATGCTGTGTGCAACCAGAGGATATGCATCTATGCTAAGTGACTGGGCATGCACGGTCTACGAATAGACTCACAACAGTGCCAGATCACTTCTAAATCTAGACTTGACTGGACTGACTGAACCCCATGCTGTAGCTTGTCCACGGACACATAGGGTTGGATGTGTCACGTGACAAACATGGTCATGGTGGCATAGTTACAAGGAATGGCCATTTTCAAGTTCCGTTCCTCATTCCCATTCCAACTTCCTCTTCCGATTCCCCGTTATGTGTTTAAGACGTGAGTGTTCGTAACAGGGAATGGCATTTCATACCCTCCATCGTACCCCGTTCCGCGTTCCAATTTCCCGTTCAGGGCAACTATGCATGGTGGGATGAAGTCGACTCTACCGGGCGTGGTCAAGGTGGCGATTCAAGACCATGGACATGTAAGCTATGCCCATACAAGACAACGGGTGGTGCAAACAAAGTGCGAGCCCACCTTCATGAACCTGGCCACGAGGTGAAGTTTTGCCCACGGATTACACCCGAGAAGAGGGCGGACCTTCTTGAGAAGCTTGTGGTGAATACGGTCGCCGTAGCGAACAAGAAAGGCCGTTTTGTTGCCGTTGATCCCTTAGCCACGGCGACACCGCGAGAGCGAAGTCAAGCCAACCTTGGCTCCACCTCTCAAGCTTTCAAGTCAAATGCAACCACATCGGGGGCTTCCATTGCGCATTGGCAAAGTTACGAGGCCATGGATCGGATGATAGAGGCACTTGAGAAGCTTGTGCCTGACCCTATTCAGTATGCAAAGATTCGTGGCTTGTGTGAGTCCAGGTGGAATGCATACTACTCTACAATTCGTGCGGCAGCTTATGTGCTTGACCCCGAGTTTCAGGGAAGGCGTCGAGAGACCGACAAGGACGTGAGCAAAGGATATCGGCTTGCATTGGAGCGCCTTGAGCCTAGCAGTGACATTGAAGATGGAATAAAAGAATCCATCTACGGCCGACACTTTCGGAGGAGCTAGAGGAGGACCACGAGGCCTCATACGTCGCAGACGACCTCGACTACGACAATGATGGAGTTTGATGATCACTCTAGACTCTAGACTCTAGAGTCTACTCCTGTACCTAGCAACTAGCCCTTTACACTTTTGTTTAAACTTTACCCCCTTTTACTTAGTCTTTTTGTTATCCTTGTCATTGAGATGACACTGAAATTTGACTCATTTTGAGCCCTTGTGGCATGTACTTTTCATTTTGTATCCTTCTCGATTCTCGTGCCATCGATGTTTTATTAGCACATTTGCGTCTATATGACTAATGTTCTTTGGTCTATTTAGTGTAAATTTGTGGTCAAAGTGATGCTCTATGTGTGTAGCATGTGTCTAGGTCAAAAAATACCAAAAAACTCTTTTTTTTTTTGCTATTCCGACCCCCGTCCCCGTTTCCTAACTTTTGCCATCTCGTCCTCGTCCTCGTCCTCGTCCCCGTCCCCGTCCCCGTCCCCATCCACGTCCCTGTTCACGACCCCGGAAACCGCGGACCCGCCGTTTCATGTTACTATGGGACTCATCACAAAGAATATACCTGGACTCTATTGCTAATTTGGCTAAAGTTTAAGAACTATAACTCTTAACCAATTATCATATTAGACAAACAGATCCATGAGTGGGAATATTATAGATGCATAATCAGAAGGATGACTAGAGAAAAGTAAACAGAATACCCATGAACGGATATTTCAACTTCATCGCACAATGTGTGAGTCGTGACTCACAGCATCGCAAAGGAAATGCTTCATAAGTTCAGACAAATAAGATAATATAAGTATTCCTGGTGTGTCATTCGTTGGGTCATCAGAGCACTGAAACAAAAATATTTTACAGATAGAGCAGACTCCAAACTGAAACTTGTGCATTAAGGACATGCACATGAATGAACAAGGGTTCTGATAGTGTGGACGAGCAGATGCTTTTCGCAGACTTAGTAGGACTTGCATAGCAATCATATGCGAGACTACCTCCGGGGACACCTGGACAAGCGTATGTGAGCATGTTTGGGACGATTTGATTTTGTCCAAACCAAAATAAAGCTTTGATAGCAACAAATTAAGGTATTGGGGCTTGCTGCTGCTGTATCTTCTCCCACCCCACTGTTTCCCCCTCGCGCTGCCCCTTCTCCCTCCCTTCACACTACCCTGCCACATCCCCTACTGCTACCCGCTACCCCCTCCCCCTCCCTTTGTGCTGCACCATGCTTTCCCCCCCCCCCCAACCCCCCCACGCAACTTTGCTGTGACTTTGCTCGCCGGTGATGTTCATGCGGCATTGCTCGCCGGTGATCTCTCATAGGGCTCGCCCGACCCTACAAAGCCCACCATCCGACTTGCTCTCTCGCTGGTAGAGCAATGCGAGCCTTGCAACAGAGGTGGAGCACCTCCAGGCCGCCTCCGCCATCTACAATATCATCGGCACCCGACATAGCAGAGGGGAGGTGCGTGATCTCATCCAGGCCCGCCTTTTAGCAGAGGTGGGAAAGATCATCGACGTTCAGCTCCTCGTGCACGGCTATTATCGGAATGAGTTTGAGACTTCCGAGATGGCGTCCAAGGTCATTGCGATGAGCCCCTTGGCCATCCGAGCAGTCAGAGCTCATTTTCGATAGTGGCACCATGGCTTTGATCCGGCTACTGATGCTCTTGTCGAGGAGGCAAACCTACCCATTCAAGTCAACTTCCCTGGCCCGAGGAGAGAGTACCTCCCGCTACTTTCCACAATAGGCTCCGACATTGGGACTGTCTTTGAGACACCTCGTGTCACAAGACGAGCACCACGTGCCAATAGAAAAGAACAGACTGAACAGACTTTTAGCACTTCATTAACAATTGAATTGAGAGAGAGAGAGAGAGAGAGAGAGAGAGAGACGACACGCGACACGGAGTGGAAGAATTCCACCCCAGAGAGTATTGGCCCCAAACCTTGGCGCCCCTTTCGGTATTTCTTTATATTGCATCAACACAGTACAAGCCGGTACTCCAGACTCTGCACCTTCTCCAAGAAGCATGCCAGAGAATGAGCCCTAACCTCATATTTAAAGGCCCTTGGCCTAAAAAGAAATTACAGTGAAAAGCCTTCAAACTCAAAAGCATCTGGTCCAAAAGCTGCCAGCGTAAATCACGGAGATCCGTACAGCCTGCCACGTCATCAACCAGTGCAAAACGTAGAAATTCGTACAGCCTACCACGTCATCATGCCAACGCAATTTTCGGAAATTGTCGTACAACTGCCACGTCATCAGCTTTTGCGCGTGTGTGTAAGTCCTTTCTTTTAATCCCTTTATGTCACTGAGGCCCCATCGGACGGGATCCCCATAAGTTGGTAGGACTTCTTCTTCGGTTACTTGTTCTTCTTAGGGTTTAGGCCCCTCGGCCAGCATCTGCAAGTTGGCTCCATTCTTTAGGCTTTGACACGTCAGCAGTTTGTGACATCTCCCCTTCTTGAAAGAGAGTAATCGTCCTCGATTACAGCATATCTGCAAAACAGCTCAAGTTAGCTCAAAAATTTTCCGAGGGTCATTCCGAGGGACATTCGGAGGGACAATCAGTTTGCTCTTTTTATTAAGGAGTTAGCTTCTCCTTTCTGCTCTTTTGATCAAGGAGTTAGCTTCTCCTTTCGGCTATTTTGATCAAGGAGTTAGCTTCTCCTTTCATCCAGATCGGAACTCTTGATATTCCGGCGTAGTAAAATTAGCCATCACACCCAAACCGTACTGATCTTCCACAGGTGTCTTGATGCACTAAAATCACATACCCAGGCAATCTCATCCAATCAGGAATATTCAGTAGTTGGCACATCACAATGCAACACAAATGCTCACATATGCATGTTACAAGACATAGAAACATAAAGTTGCCGATGAACACTCCTCCCGCATAACCTAACAAGGTCCGGGCCGGGAGATATTCAACGACTCCCTCATCAATCCTCCCGCATAACCTAAAAAGGTCCGGGCCGGGAGATATAGAGGCCTTTTACAACCAGACGCCCCCCAAACCGCAGCCTGCGTCGTTTGGAGATGCTGAGAGTAACCACCGCTCAGACTTCTTAATACTCCTCCCGCATAACCATCCAGGTCCGGGCCGGAAGTCACAACAACAATTATTTTACAAGCATAGAACCAAACGCTCCCCAGACATCCCGTATGCGTCGTTCGGAGGTTCAAAGAATAGCAAAACAACATTTCTCACTACTCCACTCGGGAGTAAAATCACCAATCATTGAAACCAATATTAAAACCAGAGTCAAACATTTCAAATCGGCACCAAGACAAGTTCAAAACAGATACCATCCATTTCAAACAAATTTTCAAACAATACTTTCTAGCTATAAAGAGAAAAAAAAACAAGTAGAGAGTTCATCCGAGGTTTTGTTCGAACAATCGAACTTTGAGGACAACTGGCTTGTCTTTCTGCATCACGGTGATGGTTTGGTTCCAAACCTGGAGAGTCGTATCATTCTTGTCGTGCCAAGGCATGCCCAAGAGAACGTCGCAATTGCCCAACTTCATGATGTGGAAATCAGCTTTTCCGTGATAATTTTGAATAGACTGGAAGAGCACCAATAAGCGGTACCACTTTCTGAGTTTGCCCTATGGCTAGCTCAGCTTCAATTTCTCCACCCTCTGCATCATAATCAAAGTGCATCTGCTTTAAGAATTCTGGATGAATGAAGTTCTCTGTAGCTCCGGGGTCAAAGGAAATAAGGGCTTTGAAGCCATTGACTTTGCCATATGCTGGACACAATTCATTTGTACTTTCAAGGTGCATGCCATAAATATTAGGAACTAGTCCAATGGCGGGTCTAGCTCTCTTAGCAGGAGGTGGCGTTGGGGTTTTGACGACCGTCGGTGCGGGCGTCGGCTCCTCTGGTCTATCAGTGCGTTTGGGACAATTAGAATGATTATGCCCTATTTGAAAGCATCCAAAGCATCGGCCTTCTTGTAGTAAGGTGTCTCGTTGTTGAGGCGTTAAACGAGGCCTTTGTGGTTGACTTTCACGAAACTCTCGAGAATTTGTTCTTTGTTGGCGAGAGTTGTGGTTCGTGGCCGGAGATTCTTCTGTGGTAAACTGTAGCTTTCCCTTCATCAATTTGTAGCCGAACGCGGCATGGTCCATAAGTTCTTGCATGGTAGAGACTTGCTTGGATAGACAATATTCCTGTAATGGTGATGGTAGTCCAATGGTGTATCGCTCGCATTGGGCCTCCAAGGGAACAGATTTAAAGAAGGACACCGGAAGGTACACGTCGAAAAACCTTTGGTTATATTCGTCCATGGTTTCAGTGGCAAGCATTTTCAAGTTGCCCCACTCAACCAAAATCCGGACTTCAAACATAGAAGTCATGTAACTACATGCAAAAACTGTCTTGAAAGCTTGCCAAGTCCTTGGAGCATGCGGGTGTGTCATTTAACTCCACAATTGCATAGCATTATCTTTAAGAAATCCCGCTGCTCGAGAAATCTTGGATTCTTCTGTATAGTTCCCCAAAGCATAGATGTTGTCGAATTGTTATAGGAGCTGCAATGCTTTCTTGCGATCTTTCACCCCGGAAAAAGTGAAAAATTTGACTATCATGCCGTCATCTTTAGAATCTTTGGGTTGGTTAGACGCATATCTCGGGTATGGATAATAAGGGTATCCATATGGGCTCCAACCATTGTAGCCTTGTGGCGGTGGTGGTGGAGGTGGGGGCAATGGCGGTGGCAAACGCGGTGGCATTGGATCAAGGTCAAATGGCTGCACCATATTTCTGAAGATTCCCCCGATCGGAACAGACGGCTGAGAAGATTGCCGGTTGGAAGCTCTCGTACTTTCTGGTGCCGGAGGAGGAGGTACCACCTGGGGCATCAGAGGGGGTAACATGTAGTTCAAAAATTGTTGAAAACTTTGCAGCATCGGAAGAGTTTGCTGAGGATGCCGCGAAAGAATGTCGTGAAGCTCGTTGAGCAGAAACAGCAAATATTCTGCCGAATCCATGAATTCCAAGTCTTGGGTTCTTTATGGCTTATGCCCTGCAAGACACAGCGATGAAGACGGGAGCGTGCCCGATGCGCGATGAAGTAAGGGTGGGAGTGGCTAGTAAGTCTGGGTTGGAGGGCGAATATACCTCAAATAAAATTCCAATAGCTTTGTCTCCTCTTTTGTAGGACCGGTATGCTTTCAGAAAAGCACACGCCTGATGCTTTGATACCATTGTCACAAGATAGGCACCACGTGCCAATAGAAAAGAACAGACTGAACAGACTTTTAGCACTTCATTAACAATTGAACTGAGAGAGAGAGAGAGAGAGAGAGAGAGAGACGACCCACGACACGGAGTGACAGAATTCCACCCCAGAGAGTATTGGCCCCAAACCTTGGCGCCCCTTTCGGTATTTCTTTATATTGCATACACAGTACAAGCCGGTACTCCAGACTCTGCACCTTCTCCAAGAAGCATGCCAGAGAATGAGCCCTAACCTCATATTTAAAGGCCCTTGGCCTAAAAAGCAATTACAATGAAAAGCCTTCAAACTCAAAAGCATCTGGTCCAAAAGCAAAGCCAAAAAGCTGCCAGCGTAAATCACGGAAATCCGTACAGCCTGCCACGTCATCATGCCAGCGCAATTTTCAAAAATCGCCATACAATTGCCATGTCATCAGCTTTTGCGTGTGTGTGTAAGTCCTGCTTTATTTTTAATCCCTTTATGTCACAGGGGCTCCATCGGACGGGATCCCCATAAGTTGGTAGGACTTCTTCTTCAGTTACTTGTTCTTCTTAGGGTTTAGGCCCCTCGACCAGCATCTGCAAGTTGGCCCCATTCTTTAGGCTTTGACACATCAGCAGTTTGTGACACCTCGCACGACAGCTTTTATCGCTGCTAAGGCAGCAGACATACCTACAGTACGCATTCTCTTCAAGATACCCACACCCTCCCGAAGGATGTTTCACTACCTCGGGTGAGTGGTGGTTGGCTCCGTCAGAATGTGGAGTACTCAAGCCTCCCGAATCAGTACTCCATTAGCTCGCTTGGCTGCAGCCAAGGAGGAGGAGAAACGGCACCGACGAGGCATAGCCTCCCTACTACAGATGCAAGAGCACCACCCCGATAGTCCTTGGATGGAGGAGCAGATGCAGCAAGCTCAACAGGAGCTGATCACCATGAGTTTGCCTTTCATCGTCCGGCCTCTCAATGGACCCACGTGGGAGGCAGAGTTACTGGTGAGTTACTAGTGGGAGACAAGAGGAGAAACGGCTCCGACGAGGCATAGCCTCCCTACAGCGGATGAAGGAGCACCATCCCAATAGTCCTTAGATAGAGAAGCTGATGCAGGAGGCTCGACAAGAGCTAATCACCATGAGTTTGCCTTTCATCGTCACGACTCTCAGTGGACCTAGGTGGGAGACAGAGTTACTGGTGAGTTCTTCAAAGACCATGGGTCCTTGCCATGCACGCACCAGTGTTTGTCAGTTGAGGAGACCTAATGGGTCAGTAGCTTACAAATCCTAAGGATATGCATGCAATTGCTACTAACTTTTACCGTGAGCTGCTTTCCAATGAGCCTCAGTCAGAGCATCAAGATGCATGCAGAGAGCAGGATTGGGTGCAAATGTCTTGCCTAGTTTCTGAGGAGATGCGTCAAAGACTTGAGCTGCCTTTCTAGTTGGAGGAGCTTCACGAGGCCCTTAGGGGCCAGGGCACTTCCCTGGGGTAGCTGCCCAAGGGAAGATGGTTTGACTCCCAGTTTCTTCTTTAAGTACTGGGAGCTACTTGTTCAGGATCTTTGTAGCACTTACCAGTACATTTTGTACACTGGAGAGATGCCTCACAACATGAGTGAGGGTCTAATTTACCTTATCCCCAAGGAGGGAGGCTCCTTGGATGAGATTCGACAGTGGCGGCCCATGACCATTCTCAACTCAGCCTACAAAATCTTAGCCAAGGCTCTCAGTTTGAGAATTCAGCCTACTTGAGAGCATTATACATGAGACCCAGACACGTTTTGTCAAGGAGCGCAGTATCCTTGACAAAATCTTCACCTTTTGGGAGGCTTCTGTCCTCGCATGTCTCCGAGGAGAGGATCTTGTGATACTCCTCGATTTCCAGAAGACATATAACAGAGTTGACTGGGATTTCTTGAAGGGCACTCTACACCAAATGGGGTTTACAGATGCTTGAATCAGAGTGTCAGCTCTCTACACATGTACGCACAGTCAGGAGCTTTTGGCAGGGGGAAGAGGGGAATGCTTCATGCTCACGCATTCGGTTAGACAGGGTTGCCCTCTTGCCCCTTTCCTATTTCTCTTCTATGCTAAGGCGATGAGCAGATTTTTGACTTCACAGGAGGTTGATTTGCGTGGTTTAGAGCTCTCTATTAGGGGCGACAAGCTGCTAGACGCTAAGTTTGCTGACAACTCAGGCATGTACTTGGACGGCTAGGAGGCCAATCTGCATAGGTATGAACAAGCTCTTGAGGTGTTTTGTTGTGCATCGGGAGCACTTATCAACTGGAGGAAGACAGTGGCTTTCTGGGTTGGCAGTGCTCCTATGCCAGATTGGTCGCCTGGAGAGGGCTTCAGGTGGATCCCCCCAGGGACGCCTGCTGAGGACGTGGCAGTTGTTAACTATGTCACAAGGACGTGGCAACTGCTAACTTTAGTTGTTGGTTTCTTTCCAATGGGTTTTGTTTTATTTTTGAGACCCTCTTTTTGAAGTAGCAAACGGTCGGACATTGTATGGCCAATGTGACAGTAGTTTCACCCACAGATGGGTAGTGGTCGGCACTGGAATTCGTATAGTAAGAGGATGTCTAGGCTCAGAGCAAGATCATGTAGGTCCCCTCGTCGCACTTAGCAAGTTGGTAGATACTAGGAAGTGAACTCAATAAAGGCCTAAAGTCAAGGTGGGACGACCAACAGAAAGTATCCGACAGTTGGGCCACGTTGCACTTTTGGATGCGGTCCCAAAGAGGATAGATGGTCAGAAGACCATTGGGAGCCCAACGGAATCATTTCCTAAAAATAAGGGAACTGCTATTTTGGGCCGTGAAATGTGTTCGCGTCATTACCTCCAGTATGACTAGGGGAACATTTTACAACTCTGCCGCGAAGTCAACTAAGCAACCAATCGGGAGATTTTTAGGCGGCAAACCCGAAACGGGAAAAAGCTTGTAAATGCGCCAAGTGGCAATTTTTCATGAACTTGCCTCGTGCAGAAAAATGGGCGCTGAATTTTAAGTTGGGAGGAGGCTTCATTTGGTTCTTGTCACAGGTTAAGAGCTATGGAGTGCTTTCTTTCCCTCCCATGTATAGTGTGGTGCTAGGAGTGATGCCCTGCACGCTACACACTGCTCTCTCTCTCTCCCCTACGTGCAGTTATGTGATGCCCCACAAGAGGGCTCTTCATTTGACTGATGTACAGCTGTGTGGGTTCATGCTTTTGTGCTAAGGCAAGAGCCTCCTTGAGCGTGAACAGGGGTAGCTAGCTGCTACTCCAAAGCAGGCACCGGTGAGGGTCATAACCTCACCGTACAGGTGCAAATTCAACGTTGTGTATGCGCAGAAAATTGACTGTTTTTCAGCCATATGGACGCCAGAACCCTTGGGAATCGTGCCCCACTGGCAGAGAACAATTCGGGGACTGTTTAGGGCTGGAAACAGGGCAAAAACCAGTAAATACAGCAACCTGAATTTACTGTTTTTGGGCAGGAATCAGAGGGTATACGCCAGTAGAAGTGAGTTCTAGCAGGGGAATTGGTTTCGCGCAAGTTTTGGGGCTGTTTGCTGCCAAAATTTGGCCAAAACAGATGGTATCTAGCTGGATACAGGTGAAGGATTCCCAGGACTCTTCTTTGTAATTTACCCTCTTAAAGAATAAAGAAATACCGAAAGGGGCGCCAATTTTGGGGCCTACACGTTGTCGGCGTCTGCTCGGAGCATTCTAGCTTCCGAGCCGTGTGTGTACTTAAGTGTTAATCCCCGTTGCAGGTTACCTTTACAAAGTGCTCTGTGTGTGTGTCTAAAGTAAAGAATTTTGGGTGAAAGCCAACGCCTACCACCCCACGGGCCGGTTTCACCTACACGCTACTTAGGTTGTCAGGTTGGTTTGAATTCGTCTCCAAAGCAGCAGACTGCTACTCTCCTCCTGACCATTAGGAGGAAACTGCTACATTGGAGCACGGCACGACTCTCTTGGCTGGCAGGGTTGTATTGGCCAACCAGGTTCTTTTGGCTACTATGTGGTACATCATGTCTTGCTGCATTAGCCAGCTGGAGAGGCCGATCAAGAACTTTTTGTGGTTAGGGCGTGACACCTAGTCAGTCCGAGCGTCGTGGCAGGTCATTACTTTACCATGTTCTCAGGGAGGGCTGGGGATCATCGACCCCGCACGGCAGAGCAGAGCCCTTCTTGGGAAGCTTATGGTCAAAGGATTTCTTCCAAGGGGGGAGCCCCGGAAGGAGTTGTTGCTTCACGGGATTCGTGCATGAGTCCCTCATACGGGCGGCCCTTGGAGTCCATTCACCAAGTGGATCTTCACAAAGATTGCGCAGAGTTGGCTTGGGCAAGAGCTAGGAGGACCGCTTTGTTGTGAGCCTGCTTAGGTCTTGAGAGCAGCTGCAAAGCGGCCTTGAGCAGCACCAACCCACATGCATTGAGAAGCGCTTGGGGGCAGCCTCTTGTTTGGAACCCCATGGTCAGCACACAACGAGGCCACTTGGTTGGTAGCAGGCCTCATGTTTCTTGGGGTCCCATGGCAGAGGGTACTTTTGGAGACTGGCTTCAATTTCTAGGCCTTCCCGAGGAGATTCACAGCATACAGCTACGAAACATGAGGGGGATGCAGAGCATGTGTTAGGATATTACAGAGGCTGAGTGGCATACCCCTCTTGAGGCAGAAACTCCTAGATGGATGGGGGCCTTCACGTGTCTGGAGGTCCTCATTTCAGTTAGGCCTTGCTCAGAGTTGGTACTCCACATGTTTTTCGAGGTTCAGGGGGAGTATCGCCTTCATAGAGTCTCAATAGAGGCACCATAGGTTGCAGAGTGCTGCTTTGGGCATCTATGGCAAGACTTGTGTCGTAGATCCTAACCCACCAGATCTTGACTAAGACACCGGCAGCTTTGGGCTTGGGAGAGCCGCCTTCTGGTACAAGTGCAGTGGGACCCAAGAGAGTGGTTCTAGCGGGATCCTTTCTTTTCAGTTGTTCCCCCAGGCACTCCTTTTTTCCAATACACACCTCGCTTGGGGCGACACATATTGGTAGCACGGAGCAAAGCTCGCCTAGTTGCAGCACTCCACTAGCAGGAGGGTGGTCTCACAGCCCAGTTCTTGTCAGTCTTCTGGGAGCGGTTGTGGGACAGCAGGCAACCGAGGAGAGTTACTATGTTTCAGTGGCTAGTTTCACACAAGGCTACAACAGTTGGGAGTTGGTCGGTACACAACGGCTTCTCGGTAGCATGTGTAGCCTATGGCCATCCTTTGGAGAGTTAGCGACAAATAGTGTGCTAGTGTCTATGTTAGTCATACCATGTGTGAAGTAGATTGTAGTGTGTGCTTAGCATCACTGTTTGTGGGACTGCCCCATGGCACAACAGGTTTGGCTTCGGGTTCTTCGGTTGATGCCAATCCTCTCCACAACCTGATAGTACACTTGGGGTGTTGTAGCCTAGTCCACTCTCACGGGCCCTGCGCTCCATTTTGAGTTGGCTTCTACTAGCAGGATGATAGTGATTCAGGGGGGTCGACCTACACCTCAGCTTGCCACATAGCTCATCCCCCACGAGTGGTGCACTGATAGAGAGTGGTGTTGGGAGCTTGTCTTCGGCCTGACACTCTCGTTCATCTAGCCGGCCCCCTGCTTTAGCAAATTCGAGGCTCGCATTGTCCCACCGACAGAGACTGTTTGTGACCTTTGGTTGGAGCTGATTCATACACTCAGGGGTCAGTTTGAGAGACTTCAAGGCAGCTCCGAGGGCACGCGGGAGCGCCGAGAGACTTTCTTGCGACTTTGGCGCCCAGGGCATTTCTTTACCACGGTTTAGGGCGTGCCTAGATGGCACTACCAGCCACCAGTGTGGCTCTTTCCTCCTCCCATCTCGTGATCTAGCCCTTTTTGTAAATACTTTGTTTTCTCACTGGGAGAGTCTCCCCATGTCTCTGATGTCGCCCTCTCTCGCAGAGGTGGTTTTGTAGCCTTTGGGCAGTTTTATTAACTAAATGAAGGATCGTTTTCTTGGGGGTGGGGGGGGGGGGGGGGGGGGAGAAAGCTTTGATAACAATGTCAAGCACACCGAATGATAAAGGTGACATTGAATTAGATATCACAATAATCCAGCCAGCCCCTCCTTGCCCGGTTGTGCTACTACTTATTTGCTTGGTCTTTGCTTAGGGAAGTCTCCTTAACTGAGAGAGAGAGAGAGAGAGAGAGAGAGAGATGACACCGACATGCAGTCCCAACCAACCCCCTCAAGGGTCCCCACTCCACACTAGAGTGTTATTTGCTTCTGAATTGCACAAACGATGTGTACCAGATACGAACCTAAATAAATAGGGGAGAGTGGGAAAAATGTGGAGAAGGGCCTAGGAAGCACAGGAGAAAAATCTACGAGGCCTGCATGAGACTACATGTGCATGGACAGAGCCAAAACCTTGAGCTAAACATGGCTGGAAAATCCCGACATGAGAAAACTACCTCACTCTGGCCAGGGACAACCACAAAACAGCCCTCACTCCCTATCACTTGTCCTTGGGAGATACTGGGACCGACAGGACGAATCCAGAGATGCCATAACTTTTAACAATTTCAAGTGGAAACCTCAAGGGTAACTTGAAGGCAGCTTGTCAGAAGGTTCATCAAGCTTAACAAGAACCTATAGAAGTACTCCTTACATTCGCAAGGGTTCCTGACATATACTAAAAAACGACCTGTAACAAGTTTTAATGAGCTCCAAATAAAGCAGAAATATTATTGCACTACAAGCCTAAGCAGCTCTCAAAATGACGTTGAAGATTAAATGCTAATTTTAATTTGTTGCTCATTCAGTCAGTGTTCTTAATGTGACACATTTGAACATGTTGTATTGCATTCAATAATAAGAAGTTTATCAAATGAATTCAAACCCTTTCTTCTGATGCATAGGAGTCTCGGACACGCAATCAACCAGCTCCACAATATAAAGCCAAACCAAAATAACATTTTAACATAACATTCTTACAGCACTTTGTAGCGATGGAAACTCGAGGTATTGAAGCTCCTTAGGCTGCTCAAACAAGAACATAATACCATTTTGTAGATCCCTGGCACATAAAATTGCATGCGTCAGAAGTAAAACTTCCCTAAAATATGGCTTCAAAAACGAACACACTCTACCTCAAACGACATCAATATGCAAAATTACTACTTCCTGCACCCGCACCCAATATGTTCTACACATAGTAGCACATATACTGAGTGTTTTTGGTTTATCTGATGTAGTGTTTATTAACTTTGAGTATTGCTCATCACATACTAAACTTTAAGAAAGTGAATCACTTCATTTGCACTGTGTTTCCTTTTATTTGAATCCTCCGTGTTTCTTGATGCATGGACTTGTTTCACCATCTTCTCTTCTGAAACATTTCTATCCTTCCAAAAACAATAGATCGCCCATTATTGTCATCTGAGAGGTGAGAGTGTAACAAGGCGATATAGAGGGAAAGAGACCACACCACAATGGGATTAAAACCAACCATCTCAAAGGCCCCCCACTCTGTTACCAAAGTGGTATTTGCTTCTTACTACACAAAACCTGATGCTCACCCAATGATGTACCTCTAAGATGGTCTCAATTGTATGGTCTACTCAAGATTTTCCTCCAAGCACAGCAGCCACTACTCTTGCCGTACGAAGAGAGATTGTATTATACATGTCCAACGTGTTTCGACCTTTTAGGTCTCATCAAGGCCAATTTACAATCTCTTATGGCATAGACTTAAGTAGATTGAGGATTCTTGACTTGAGTGTGATGGATGAAGCATGGGTGAGGTTTAAAGAGGCTAGAGGGGTATAACAAGGCATTCCATAAAGTTGGTGATTGAAGGCTTCCTAAGGTGTACCAAGAGATTCCCTTAAGAAAGGAGTGAAGTAAAAGCTGATAGAGAAAGGGTAAGTTTTGAGCTTGAAAAGAGATATAGTTAGGACCATCCTTGATGGTATTGGCTTATGAAAGCAACAAGTGTCAAGCGTGTGGTACACTCGGTAAGGATCGTTGTGAAAGAGAAAAGGGGTGTTGTGAAAGTGCACTCAAAGGCGTGGTGACAAGGGAGCGCATGAGAGAGAGAGAGAGAGAGAGAATATGGACAAACCTTGCGAGGCAAACTCTCCTATCACAAGAGAGTACAAGGCTCTACAAATGCCACAATATCAATGGGGTTGCCCCCTCCTCTCTACATAGGTGAGCACAAAAAGTGCCCGACCCACTCCCATAAAACACCATGACCCAACCCTAAAATCTGGGAACATGGAAAGGGAAATAAAATATGGCGCTAACCAGAAGGGCCACAAGTGGCCGGCCAGACTAAATATGGTACATCCCCCTCAAATGCCTAGAATCTGGAAAAACCTCACAAGGCCGGGCGTAGCCACAAAGAAACCCTTAATCACAAGATATAGACAGGGAAACCCACGAGATGACCTCCAAAACTCTAACACCCCCTCTCAGATCCTGGGTACACAACAAGACCAGAAATTTGGGGCCTCCAAGAGTGATGAAGGAATATGCAAGTCCATTCAGCCACTGCATCAAGCACACCTCTCTATAGAATCCCGGCTAGACAATCCTGCCCTCCAATGGCAACAAGTGCGCACAACCGCCATCAGAGTCCATGGAGACGTATCCACCATATAAGCTTCTCTACCAATTTAGAGGACAAGAAGCAATGTGTACTACAAGAATCGACTAAGAAATTCAATTTCAGATTTTTGAGTTTACCCACGAATTTAATCACAGCAGCTTTTAAATGACACACACAAGACGTAAAGCACCGCAACGGAGGGTCAAATGACTTACCTTTATCATCCGCATCGCCAATAGTCTCCACTTCAGCCATCTTGGCCCGTACTGCCTTATCGATCACTTTCTTCGGGTATTCAAAAGTCCGGTGGCCTTGCTCTCCACATCAAAAGCTGTCACGTGACACATCCAACCCTATGTGTCCGTGGACAAGCTACAGCATGATCAGGGTTCAGTCAGTCCAGTCAAGTCTAGATTAGAAGTGATCTGGCACTTTTGGAGTCTATTTGTAGACCATGCATGCCCAGTCACTTAGTGTAGATGCATATCCTCTGGTTGAGCATGATCATCAATATTCCCATCAGAATCCATTAGAATCAATTAGGGGAATTTTCCAGTGCATTTAGTCTATTTTCCCTATTTTTGACATTTTTCACTTATTATTTTTAAGTGACTTCCAAACAAAAGTAGGTAGGGCAATTTTGCTAAGTTTGTATATAAGCAAGCACTTTCTGGAAGAAGAGGCAACAGGAGCTTCCCGCTCAATAGGCACCTTCTCAACAGGAACCCCTCAGCACCCCTAGCGTTTTTGGATCCTCATCCTCGCCGCACATCAGCCCAACGTTTTTCAGCTTGGATCACCGCCATCCTCTCTGGCAACCTGGCATTTTCAAGCAGTAGCAGCATGTCCCCCGAGCCAGCATTGGATCACCATCAAAGCTGCCATTTTCCAGCGATTGCATCAGCGTTTTCAGCATTGCAAAAGAACGCAGATTTTCAGCAGTAGCAAAAACGCAAATTCAGCAGCATAAAAAACGCAGCAGATCAGCGTTTAAAAAGCCCAGATCAGCCCTAGTCGGATGCAGAAGAACCCCATTTTCAGCCCTCAAAAACACAGCCAAAACAGTCATTTTCAGCCACCCAAAACAGCCCAAAGATTTGCAGTTTTTCAGCAGTTAGAAGACCACAGATTTCAGCCCTAAAGTCGTTGTCGTCGTCATCGGCATAGTCCCAGATTGCATCAGTCCATTGCATCGTCATTGTACCACTTTGTGCAATCAAAAGTAGACCACTCTCGCCGACGAGAGTGGGGCCTTCGGAGGAGGGTTTTACGACGTCTCTGGTGTCGTATCTCTCTTCTCTCTCTATCTCTCAGTCTCATACACTTGCACGCACATTGTCCATTCACTTTGTTGTGATCATAGCACTTTCCAATAAGAACGGAAGGCTCTCCCTTCCATAAGAACTAAAAGGAACCTTGAGCACAGTTCGGAGCACTCATCTTGAGCAAAGCGCAAACAATCATTCCGCTACACCTAACATTGGTATCAGAGCTTTGGCAGTGTTCTATATCACTCAAGGAAAGAACCACAAGAACCATAAGAAAAAAAATTTGCTTGTTGAGGTCGCACGAACCCAAGTTCACTTGGGCGTGTCGATTCCTAATCGTGTTTTGTTGAAGAGTGACAGGAGTCCCAAGAAAGAAGGGCTTGTCCAACCTCCCCTTGTCTCTTTTTACTCATTGAGAGCGGACCGTGCACTTAGCGGCCAGCCAATCGACGTGAGGTGGGAAAAAACAACCTTGGTGTGAGCGCAAGGCCGCCAAGGGGTGCGCCCGCAGAAAGGAGTAGAACTCGGGTGAAGAGAAGATCCTTCTCCAACGCGATTTGCAAGCGAAAGAAAACCTCAAGAACCTCAAGAACCAAGACCCCCAAGAACCCAAGTTCCTCGTGAACTTAAGAACCCAAGATCCCCAAGAACCCAAGTTCCTCGTGAACTTAAGAACCCACAAGAACCCACGACTTCAAAATGGTCATCACTAGAAGCGGAATGGATACTTCGCTTGGAGGTGATGAGCATGAGAGAGGCGAAGAAGAATTTTCCCCACCAGGATGTTTTTCCGACCCTTCCCCATCTACGACAAGGATTGCACTAACTCCTATGGAGGCTTTCGACATGAGGATGATGGACAAGAAGTTAGAAGACAAAGCAAGAGATGCCGAACGAGAAGCAGAAAGAAAAGCCTACGAAGAAGACATGGCAACCATAGAGCACCAGTACCAAGAAAGAATGGCAGCCATAGCGCGTGAGAGCGAGCAAGCACGCTTAAGAGCCATCTTGGCTCTCGAGCCTAGGTCAAAAGAACCCCCTCAGGAAGAACCCCTTCAGGAAGCAACAATCTTGGCTCTCGAGCATAGGTCCAAAGAACCCTCACAGGAAGTATTATGTTTTCGCATGATTGATACGCACGCATTGTTCGAGAGTTTCATTCGTGACCGTTTCCTGTATTTTAGTCAGCATCTTTATGTGATCCCTTTTCCTAGGCATGACATATTGTATGTTGAGCAAATTTCTCTCTTGGATGAGCACGAATGTATCCGGATTTTTCATAAAAAGCTGAAAAGTATGTATGTCAAGAACTCACATTCCATGTCTCTTCCTTGGCATGACACAGTTTCCGAACGAGTCCATGAAAGTGTGAGCACCAAGCATGGGCATTTCCATTGTGAATTGCCACAGTTCATTGCTATAGATCATAAGCGAAAGATTCGATCTCATTGTTTGCATGTGTTTGATGAACGGGTTGTCACTCCGTCTCTATGTTCATCGACACTGCATGCAGAGTCTTTGAGGAAGACAAGATTTTTTTCAGTCACTTTACATGGAATGGGTATGTTCATGTTTTTGTGTTGGAAATGGTTTCAGGAATTTTCAGCCATGGAGATTCTTGAAGAAGAAAGAAGCATGACTCTCGACGAAGTTGAAGCATCGAAGGAGCCACAGAAGACTTTGTGTCGCTTTCGGCATGGCCCAGAGAAGAAGCATTGCAGACCTTTATGAAGTTCAAGTACCGCACGACCCACACATCATAGTGGGCCGCCGAAGAGTCCCTTCCAGGATTCCGGATGCTATTGGCGATCTCCCTCGACGCCATACAGTTCGGTACCAATACCTCACTTTGAAAAGAAGGGGATGTCACGTGACACATCCAACCCTATGTGTCCGTGGACAAGCTACAGCATGACCAGGGTTCAGTCAGTCCAGTCAAGTCTAGATTAGAAGTAATCTGGCACTTTTGTGAGTCTATTCGTAGACCGTGCATGTCCAGTCACTTGGTGTAGATGCATATCCTCTCGTTGCACACAGCATGATCATCAGTATTCCCATTAGAATCCATTAGAATCAGTTAGGGGAATTTTCCAGTGCATTTAGCCTATTTTTGACATTTTTCATTTTTATTTTTAAGTGACTTTCCAACAAAAGTAGGTAGGGCAATTTTGCTAAGTTTGTATATAAGCAAACCCAAGTTAGCACTTTCTGGCAGAAGAGGCAGCAGGAGCTTCCCACCCAACAAGCACCTTCTCAGCAGGAACCCCTCAGCACCCCTAGCGTTTTTGGATCCTCATCCTCGCCGCACATCAGCCCAACGTTTTTCAGCTTGGATCACCGCCATCCTCTCTAGCAACCTGGAGTTTTCAAGCAGTAGCAGCATGTCCCCCTAGCCAGCATTGGATCGCCATCAAAGCTGCCATTTTCCAGCGATTGCATCAGTGTTTTCAGCATTGCAAAAAAACGCAGATTTTCAGCAGTAGCAAAAACGCAAATTCAGCAGCATAAAAAACGCAGCAGATCAGCGTTTTAACAAGTCAGATGCAGAAGAACCCCCATTTTCAGCCCTCGAAAACGCAGCCAAAACAGTCATTTTCAGCCACCCAAAACAGCCCAAAGATTTGCAGATTTTGAGCAGTTAGAAGACCACAGATTTCAGCCCTAAAGTTGTCGTCGTCATCGGCATAGTCCCAGATTGCATCAGTCCATTGCATCGTCATTGTACCACTTTGTGTAATCAAAAGTAGACCACTCTCGCCGACGAGAGTGGGGCCTTCGGAGGAGGGTTTTACAACGTCTCTGGTGTCGTATCTCTCTTCTCTCTCTATCTCTCAGTCTCATACACTTGCACGCACATTGTCCATTCACTTTGTTGTGATCATAGCACTTTCCAATAAGAACAGAAGGCTCTCCCTTACATAAGAACTAAAAGGAACCTTGAGCACAGTTCGGAGCACTCATCTTGAGCAAAGCGCAAACAATCATTCCGCTGCACCTAACAAAAGCATAATCCAAGTCTTTGAGCTCTTTCAAGAAACTCAGAGTCTTGTTGCCAACGCACTGGAGGTTGCTTCTTCTAATTTCCATATCCCCCATTAGGAACGGTCCTCGTCGCTAATGTGCATTGTTACCATGCCAATTAGGAAAGATTGATTTGGCTGGTTCTGAGGATTTGCTGCAATGTTATTCAAACGATGGCCATTCGAAATCATCCTCTTAGTTTGGTTAAATTTGTCCGACTTCTCACAATTTTCGGCTTTTGCCACAACATCCTGGAAATCAACACAACCTACACCCTTCACTTGAAACTTCAACACATCTCGCAAGCCCTCAATAAACAAACTTCATCTTTAATGTGTCGCCCGTCACCTTTGGAGCATATTTATGTAAACACAATAATTCTCTTTGCATTCATCCACAGTCAGAACTGGTTTATGGGCTTCATGATGCTTGAAACCATCAAATTCCATCTTCTTCTCCATATTGTATTGAGAAGAACAATACCTTTTTTCAGCTTGTACACAAAATTCCTTCCATGCAATTACACTTTCATCAGGACGAGTCTGCATGTATGATTTCCACCATAGCTTTGTAGCGCTGCAAAGCTGCGGGATAGCAATCTTTGCTTCGCTTCTTCCGAAAACTCCTGTAAGGCAAAGAAGTCTTCGAGTTCTTCAATCTGTGGCGGACATATGGTTTGATCTCAAGGAGTTGCTTGAGTAGCTAAATCTTGCAAGACCCCGACAACTTCTTTGGCAAACATGATCCTTAGGTGACAGCCTTTGTGGTGTTCCGTTTCTTAGCAGATTGAGCTTACCGATGGCTGGGAGTAATTTTTCCAACATTGCCTTAATGCCCTCGAACCCTAGGTGCCTCTAAAGGTTCTTCTCCCAATGTCTATATTTTTGGCCTTTATTTCATAGTAACAGGGAATGGCCGTTTTCAGGTCTCCGTTCCCCGTTCCCATTCCAAGTTCCCGTTCCGAATCCCCGTTCCATGTTTCAAACGTGAGTACCCGTAATAGGGAATGGCATTTTATTCCGCGTTCCCGTTCCCCGTTCCCGTTCCGGTTTCCCGTTCCGGTTTCCCGTTCCTGGTAACTATGCTTTATTTCCATGTCATGGGGCTGCCTATGTGGGTCGGGTAGCCTCTCATGAGGGGTATATGGGGGTGGGCAGGGGGAGAGTATGGACACAACAGCCAGCTGTGTTTTCAGAAACAGTGTACACCAACGCTTCTAGCAGCCGATTGGGACATGAAGTGGGTCTCTCTTTCTTGAGAGCCCGTGCATACGCTACTGCAACAAATCCTCTCCATAGCAACCTCTTGATGGCAATCACTTGTTTCTGGCGATCTCATCTTTAAGATATCTCCGTTGGCATGCCGATATAGGTCGCTGCTGCCGTACGCTCCCACCCTCGCCATCGCTAGCGCTTTCCCCTCTCCTCTCTGCCCACGCGCATGCTGCTGCTGCTGCCTGCTCTGCGCGCAGCCCGCCCGCCTCAGCCCCGCGCCCGTGCCCCCTCAGCCTCGTGCCCCCTCTTTCCCCCGCCCCTTTCTCCCAGCCTTATCCTCCCCTCGCGTCACGTTTTCAGCTCGCAGGTAGACTGTGTTTTAGCCTACTGTGTGTCTCCTCACCAACGCCCTCCACAATTCAGCAGCAGACAAAGAATGGCGGCTTCTGCTCCACCTCAAAGGGACTCTACAGAAGCCCCCTCGCCCGACACCGTCGAGCCGACCCTTCGACTTGCTCTCTTGCCAGAAGAGCAAGCGAGCTTGATGGCCGAAGTGGAACGCTTGCAAGCCACTTCAGTTATCTGCAAGATCATTGGCACTCGGCCCAGTCGGGGCGAAGTTCGGGATCTACTTTAGGCCCGCCTCCTCTCCAATTCAGGCAAGATCACCGATGTCCAGATCCTCGGGAGAGGTTACTACTAGATAGAGTTCGAGTCTCCAGAGATCACGGCCAAGGTGATTCCGATGAGCCCGCTCAGCATCCGAGCAGCTCGAGCTTACTTCAGACGATGGCATCATGGTTTTGACCCTACTACAGATGTGCTTGAGGAGGAGGCTGCCTTGCCTATTTCGGTCTGCTTCCTAGGCCTGAGGCGAGAGTACCTCCCTCTTCTCCCCAGGATTGGTTCCATGTTCGGGACAGTTCTGGAGTCTCCGCGATCTGCAACGTCAATTGTGATCAAGGCCGCAAGTTTACCTACTGTGCGCGTTCTTGTTCAAGACACACACTCCCTCCCGAAGGTGATACTATTGCCTCGGAGGAGTGGGGGTTGGATCAGATAGAGTGTGGAGTATTCGGGTCTCCCGAATCAATGTTTCATTTGCAGAAAGATGGGCCATTTAGCAAAGGCTTGTCCTCGCTGGAGATCTCGACCCACAGCACATGTGCAGCCTCCCAAGGCTGAGCATGCCCAGCAACCAGATACACAGGACGCACAGGCGGGTACCTCGACAAAGACCAGCGATTCGACAACTGACGTTGGCAGCAGGTGCCTGGCTGACGTCGACAAGAACGGGCTCACCCACTCCTCACCCTGGTGGCCAACCTCCTGCAGCTCAACAACACTGGGTTCCGAAAGGGAACCGTTTTGACCCCCTTTAGCAGGACCCGCCTGAGGAGGCCCCATCCACTTCACATCCTCCGCCTCCACCTCCTCCTTCCTTAGACGTCACCGCTCTGCCTCCCCCACCTCCTCCCCCTCCTCAACCCTCATCCCCGCCTCTTGTCCCTCCTCTCTCCCCAGTGGGGCCCACAGCCTCATCTCTCGACCCTCCCTCACTCCTCCTCAGACGCAGGGGACTCGACACGCGTCTGCCACGAGGCAGTCTCTTGGTAGTGCTTTCGCTACGAGCCGTGTGGCTCGAGAGGGACAACCCCGTCTGAGGCCACCTTTTCTAGTGCAGACTCCTCCTTTTGCAACAGTCCCTAAAGGTTTGACTAGCTTTGACATTCGCAGACGCTGGGACTTCTTCGACTACAGCTTCACACGATTCCTAGGTAACTCTTCTCCTGACCTGGAGGAGGCTTGCTTTCGAGTCCACGTCCTCTTTCTTGCAGCTCGAGGCATTTGAGGCTTTGGACACAGCGGTGGGTTTTTCCTTCCCACTGTACGGCAGGGCTCCTACAGAGTGGACCCTACACACAGTTCTTGACCAGCTCCAGAATTTAGGCTATCAAGTTCTCACACCACACAGGGGACTTAGGGGTGACGCATCTAGTACAGACACTTTGGCCTCTAGCCAAGTTCAACGTGACGCCACCGGATGTAGCGGGTTGAAGGCACATTGTGGTGCATTTGCATTTGTTTGCTGACACTCAGAGCCCTCCTTGCTATGTATTTGTACATGAGGATTCTGTGACAGAGGACGTAGCCCTACAGGCTGCACGCTCGGCTTGGGCCTGGGTGGGACAATGACTCCAGACGCGCTTGTCTAGAGGTCATTCAGATGCGGATTACTCCCCATCCAAACCGGCCTCAAAGATAGCGAGGTTGGCTGCTGTTGCAACATCTGTTTTCTCGCACTGACTCCATGAGGATCATCTCATGGAATGTGCAGGGATTAGGAGGGCCCCAGTTTCAACGTCAAGGGGTCGGCTGCTTCAGGAGCTTCAACGATGCCTTGTGGGTGGTAAGTTTGATATTCTTATGCTACAGGAGCATCATCTGAGTGAGAGCCGCATTAGATGATGTAATCAGATTTTGCGTGGTCGCTATGAGACGTTTTGGTCAGCTGCATTTGGACCTGGAGGCATCCAGGGAGGGGTATGTATGACTATTGCAGATTCTTTGCAACAGGCCATTGTGGGCAGAGGTATTATTGTACAAGGCAAAGCTCAGTGGATTACTATGCAGGTTCAAGGTTGCCTCATGGGTTTCCTAAACATTTATGCGCCCAATGTGGCAAGTGCACGGGTAGAGTTCTGGTCTCAGGTTGTGGAGTCTCTGCCGCATGCAGAGTGGTGGTGTGTTGGGGGAGGACTTCAACATGTTGGAGGAACCCTTTGATCGGATTGGAGGTGACCATGTCACCATGCACGGGGCTGAGCTGGCACCTTGGGAGCGGCTATGTATGACTATGAGGGTTGCTGATGTTTGGCAGCATTCAGGTTTTGTGAGACCCCCTGATAGCTTGACTTTCTCTCACTCTGATCGCACGGTTGAAGGAGTGAATCTATCTAGGATAGATTGCTTCTACGCTAGTGACCGCATTTGTGACATGGGGGGATCTGTTTGTATCCTTGCAAGGACTACTTTTTCTGACCATGCGCCTGTGATTCTCACTGTGATAGACAGATAGAGGAGGGGGGGTGTGATGCTACGCATCCCTGAGCGGATCTTGCTGGATCCCGAGCTTCGAGAGAAAGTGGAGATTCTTTGGACTGAGAGTCTGGACACGCAAGACACCCCTACTGGTAGAGTGGCCTCTGAACTGGCAGAGCTTAGTCGCTTCTTCCTTCAGGAGTCTGCAGCTCGCTTGGCTGCAGCCAGGGAGGATGAGAAGCGTCTTCGAAGGGGCATTGTTTCCTTACACAGGATGCATGAGCAGCATCTAGACAATCCATGGTTAAAGGAGCAGATGCAGCAGGCTAGACAGGAGTTGACTCGCATTGAGGAGTGGCGCCATGAATTTGCCTTCCATCGGCAAGCATCTCAGTGGACCCAAGTGGGTGACCGAGTTACTGGGGAATTCTTTGAGACAGTGGGGCCTTGCTATGCGCTCACCAATGTTAGCCAGTTGAGGAGACCTGATGGATCTGTTGCTTTTGAGCCTGAGGATATGCGTGAAGTTGTTACTGACTTCTACCGCATTCTGTTGTCATTTGAGCCTCGGTCAGAGCACCAGGAGGCATGCAGGGAGCAGGTTTGGGCACAAATGCCTTGCCTTGTTACGGAGGAGATGCACAGAGACTTGAGCTTCCCCTCCAGCTTGAGGAGCTCCATGAGGCCCTCAGAGCACTCCCCCGGGGTAGTTGTCGAGGGGAGGATGGTTTGACCCCCAAATTTTTCTTGGAGTACTAGGACTTGCTTGGTTCAGATCTGTGCAGTGCATTTCAGTATGTTTTGCACACTGGCCAGATGCCTGACAGCATGAGTGAGGATTTGATCTACTTGATTCCCAAGGAGGGTGGTTCCTTGGACGAGATTCGACAGTGGCGACCCATTACCATCCTCAACTCATCCTACAAAATTCTAGCAAAGGCTTTGAGTGAGGATCCAACCACTTCTAGAGAGCATCATTCATGGGACTCGGACAAGTTTTGTCAAGGAGCGTAGTATCCTTGACAACATCTTCACTTTTTGGGAGGCATTGGCCCTCGCGCATCTCGAGGAGAGAATTTGGTGATTCTCCTTCTCAACTTTGAGAAGGCTTACGACAGAGTTGACTCGGACTTCCTGGAAGGCACTCTACGCAGGATGGGTTTCACAGATGCTTGGATCAGAGGTGTGTCAGCTCTTTACAGGCAAGCACACACAGTCAGGTGCTCTTGGCAAGGGGACGAGGGGAGAGCTTCCTGCTCACATGTTCGATCAGACAGAACTACCCTCTTGCCCCCTTCCTCTTTTTGTTCTATGCTAAGGCCATGAGTAGATCCTTAACTTCCCAGCAAGTTGGCCTGCGTGGTCTTGAGCTCCCTATTAGGGCAGAGGAGCTTCTTGATGCTAAGTTTGCCAACAACTCAACCTTATACTAGGAGGGCCATAAGGCCAATTTGCACAAGTGTGAGCAGGCTCTCGAGGTGTTTTATTGTGCATCAGACGCACTAATCAACTAGAGAAAGACAGTTGCTTTTTGGGTTGGCACTGCTCCTACACCTGCTTGGTCGCCAGGTGAGGGTTTCAGATGGATTCCTCCAAGGACTGCGGTTCGCTACTTGGGTTGTCAGGTTGGCCTAGACTTGTCTCCCGAGCAGCAAACTGCTCCCCTCCTCTTGTCCATCAGGAGGAAGTTGCTACATTGGAGTTTGGCACAACTCTCTTTGGCAAGCAGAGTTGTAGTGGCCAACCAGGTGTCGTTGGCTACTATGTGGTACATTACATCTTGTTGGATTTTCTTGAGCTCATATATCAGCCAATTAGAGAGGCTGATCAGAAATTTTCTTTGGTCAAGGCGCGACACTCAGCTAGCCTGGGCCATAGGGGGTCCAGCACGCACTCTAGGCGATTGGCTTCAGTTCTCAGGTTTGCCAGAGGAGGTACAGAGCATCCAGGTGCAGGGCATGAGAGGGGTGTAGAGCATGTGCCAAGACCTCAGAGAGGCTTTGCCAGCTGAGTGGCTCACTCCTCTAGAGACTAGAGCTCCCAGATGGATGGGGGCCTTCACGCGACTGGAGGTCCTCATTGCAGTTCGCGCTTACTCAGAGACCGTACCCTCCATGTTCTTCGAGATCCAGGGCAAGGGTTGACTACACAGAGTCTCAGTAGAGGCTCCATAGGTCGCAGAGTGTTGTTTTCAGAGGATACGGAGTAGTGAGCATCTGTGGGAGGACTTGTGTCATAGATCTTGATCCGGCAGCTCTTGAGACAGGCCATTGGAGGCTTTGGGCTTGGGAGAGCTGCCCTTTGGCACAAGTGCAGTGGGATCCTGGAGAGTGTTTTTGGAGAGACCCTTTCTCTTCAGCCAACCACCCAAGGATCCCCTTCTTTCAGTACATTGTTCGATAGGGGCGTCACATACTGGCAGCACGAAGAGGCTCGTCTTGCTGCAGCACTTCATTGGCAGGAGGAGGGTCTCACAGCTGAGTTCTTGTCACGCCTTTGGGCGAGGTTGTGGGCCTCGAGACAGCCACGGCGAGTCACTTTGTTCCAATGGCTAGTTGCACACAGAGCGACAGCAGTGGGGAGTTCACTGGTACATAGTGGCCTCTCGGCAACCTGTGCAGCTTGCGACCATCCTTTGGAGATTCAGCGTCATTGTCTGTGGGACTACCCCATGGCACAGCAGGGTTGGCTTCGGGTTCTTCCGCTGATGCCAGCTCTCTCCACAACGCGACAGTACACTTGGGAGTGTAGCTGCTTGGTCCACCCTCACGGGCCCTGCGCTACAGTTTGAGCTATCATCTAGCAGCAGGATGATATTGATCCAAGGGGGCCGACCTACACTCCAGCCTGCTACAGAGCTTACTTACCCCCCAAGAGTGGTGTAGTGAGAGAGAGGTGTGTTGGGAGCTCGTTTATGGCCTGACACTCTAGTTCATTTGGCGGGTCCATTGCTTCCGCATCTTCGAGGCACACCCTATCCCACCGGCGGCGGAGACTGTTCGTGATTTTTGGATGGAGGTGATCCTTACTCTCAGGGGTCAGTTCGAGAAACTTCAGGGCAACTCCGACCTCATGTGGGAGCGTAGAGAGGCGTTCCTGCGACTCTGGCGCCCTGGGCCGTTCTTCACCATGGTCCAAGGTGAGCCCAGATGGCACTACCATCCAATTGTGTGGCTTTTCCCTCCTCCCATCTCTTGATTTAGCCCTCATTGTGCATATGTTGTTATTCATTGGGAGAGTCTCCCCTTACGGTTGATGTAGCCCTCTCTGGTAGAGGTGGTTGTAGCCCTATGGGCAATTTTATTAACTAATGGAAGGATCTCTTTCTTGGGGGGGGGGAAAAAAAAAGATATCTCCATTGATGGTTCAGCCTATAGCGGATAGAGCTCTTTGAAGTTTGTGCCTCATGTGGACGGCTATGTTACGTAGCCTAGAGGCTTGTATCATTCTCCCGTTTCTACCTTGATGTCAAGAGGTGGTGTAGTGACATGTATACCCCATTCTTGCGAGATGGTTGTCCATGTGTGCCCATGTTAGAGGTTGTGTCAGCAGTGTGCAAGAGCAGATGGCAATAGGAGTAGTAAGTGTGTACCAAGGGTCTATCCATCGAGGGCATGTCACATCTATGTCGGACCACCATTTGGTCACTTGTATATGTAGCTTTGTATCAGCATTCTCAGATCTCTCTCTCACATTCTCAAACGTCTCGTCTCTTTCTACCTCAATGATCTCTCTTCTCCACAATTGCTTTGTGCAATGCATGTGTTCTCTAGTGTCTAAGGATCTTCTCGGAGTCGAGCCAGATTGAAGTCGAGGTGTCCATCGGATCAGAGGCCAGTTCGAGTCTTATTGCATCTTATGCTGCCTGTTCTGACATATCACCTGTTCACCTGACATTGACAATTGCTCTTGAACCTCATGGAACTTTGTAATAGACTTGGGACACTCCAAGCCAAAGATCTACTGCAACACACATAGGAAATTTGCAAACAACTGAATTGAACTTGAAAATAGGGGGAGAAAGAAGAGGAGAGTTGTATGAAGCGGCAGAGTTCGGCTTCCAAATGCACTGGCCCCAAAGACTGGCGTCCTTTCTGGTATTTCTTTATTATTAATGTTGCACAAAGTACAATATCCGAGGGTCCTCTCTCTAAAGGTGCTCCCAAGCTGATCTACTGAAGAGAGGCCCTGATACACTTATAAAGGCCCTTAGCCTAAAAGCAAACATAGTGGAAAGCTCAAGTCTCCAAGAACCTCCTCCTCCAAAAGTTGGTGCCCATAGGGCTAAGTAGCGTAAAACCCAGGCTATTCATACTAATGCCACATCAACAACCGTCCAGGTTTTTCGAGAGACCTGTACAACTCGCCATTTGCGTAGGTTGCTTTATTTAAGGGTTTAGGCTTAAGTTGGGAACGTTGGGTTATTACAACCCTAACCCCCTAGTCCTCTCGGCCAATCTTCTAAGTTGATTGTCATGCCACATCACAAACTTGTGATATACCTCCCTCTTGAAAGAATAGTAATCGTTCTCGATTACAGCTTCAAAACAAACAAAGGACAAAAACTAGCTCAATAGACACCGACTCTTAAGCACTAATGTACTAGATTGCACACATCCCAATGATAACCGTTTTTCGGCTTTCCAAGTTTGGAACAACAAGCTACTGCCCTTTATCCTTGCAATAAAACATATGCTCTCGGGTAGGCTACCTTTGCAAAGCAACAAAATATTTTAACCAAGGCACAGGTTCGAAAAATTTACCTCCTCTTCTTATTGTACATAGGCCTGTGTGAGTTAGGGACTTTTAAGTTTTTCCATATCTCCTTGAAAACCCCCAACTAGCTAGTCACTGAGCTAGTTGAGCCAAAAAAATAAACAAAAATAAAAATAAAATTTATATTATGCATGTAACAGACTTGGACACTCCAAGTCAAGAATCACCACGACAGCACCCAATAACCACTTCAAAACAGTTCACAATTTAATTCGACACTGGCCCGGCGGAGTTCCGTGCCTAGAGATATTGGCCCCAAAGACTGGCGCCCCTTTCGGTATTTCTTTTTGTATTAATCTGAGTTCAAAGTACAAGAGTGCGGGCAGGCGCTCACACTCAAACTCTGCGTCCAGATGCTCTGAGTTGTGAGAGGCTTGCTACAAATTTAAAGGTACAAGGGATGCCAAAAGCAGTGCCCCAAAAGCTGAAAATCAAAAGCTCAAAAGCTTTGCCAAAAATAAAGCAGTTTCTCTTTCTCTTTCTCTTTTGCTAAAATAAAGCAAAGAGGCTTTCTCTCTCTTCTGGTCCTTATGCTTTAATTAAATAAAGCAACTCTTCAAAAGCTCTCAAGCCCCTTTTGCGTAGAAATCAACAACTAGCAAAAACATCACCCAAATCTCTGCCAACACTGCCACGTCATTTTTGCAAAATTGCGCCGCAATTCACGGGCTGCCACATCAACAAACTATCCGGCTCAGCATTTCAGTTAGGATTTCCTGCAGCCAGCCAATTAGAGTTTCCTGCAAAATTAGGGTTAGGGTTTCATCGGAATTAGGGTTTTTGGCAGCCACGTCATCACTTTGTGACATACCCCCATCTTGAAAGCATTGTGATCGCCCTCGATTACGCTTGCAAAACAAACAAAGGCCATAAACAGTCTTAGCAGACACTGACTGTTAGTACCTACATAGTAGGAACACACATCTAGCACATGTACTAATCGACAGTCACATCACACGACATCACAGGACATCACATGACATTTAACATTCATTCGGATCTTAGACCATGATTTATCGGCAATGTAGCTAGCAATCGCATCTAGATCCAATCAGGACCTCATCGATGCCCGATTGACTAACCCCTATTGCAACCATGTCTATTTGAGATCAATTAGACCAAAATGCTGCAGTCATTTCGTCATCGGTTCCTGCACTTAAAAACAAGTCAAGAACAAGTCAATTTCATATTTTCCGGAATTCCATTTCATAAAGTCATCCAACAAAATACTATCAGCTTGTAACAGACTTGGACACTCCAAGTCAAGAATCAATCGCGACAGCACCAAATAACCACTTCAAAACAATTCACAGATCACAATAGATTTGCATTGGCCCGGCGGAGTTGCGTGCCTAGAGATATTGGCCCCAAAGACTGGCGCCCCTTTCGGTATTTCTTTATGTATTAAATCAATGTCAAAGTACAAAGAGCGGTTAGGGTTTCACTCTCAGACTCTGCGTCCAGATGCTCTGAGAAGTAAGCCCTAATCCGCGTATAAAAAGATTACAAGGGATGCCCAAAAGCAGAGCCCCAAAAGCTTACATCAAAAGCAGTTTCTCTCTCTCTTAATGAGAGCAAGTAAATAAAGCAAATTCAATCTTTCTCTCTCTTTCTCTCAAAGCGTAGCCAAAAAAAAAGCCCAAAAGCTCAATTTGCGTCACTGACTACTTTTTTTTCCTCAACTTCCGCAATTTCCGGGATTCCGTACCTGCTGCCACGTGGCACTGGCACCAGATTTTAGGGTTTCCAGCCACTTAGGGTTTCAGCCAGCAATTAGGGTTTCCAGAAATTAGGGTTTCTACAAAAATTAGGGTTTTTGACAAAAATTAGGATTTGTAGAATTTTTAGGATTTCTGGCAAAAATTAGGGTTTTTGCTGTCGACAGCCACGTCATCACTTTGTGACATACCCCCCTCTTGAAAGCATTGTAATCGACCGCGATTACGCCTGCAAAACCGACAAAAGCCATAAACCATCTTAGCAAACACTGACTGTTAGTACCTACCTACTAGGAACACACATCTAGCACATGTACCAAATCGACAGTCACATCACACGACATCACAAGACATCACTAGACATCATATGACATTCAACATTCATTCGGATCTTAGACCATGATTTATCAACAATGTAGCTAGCAATCGCATCTAGATCCAATCGGGTCTAGAGAACAATCGGCTCTCGTAAGCAATGACATGGCCTTCTTGCATTAAGACCGCACCCAGATTACGACCACAAGCATCACAATATACTTCAAATGACTTCTGCAAGTCCGGCAAAGTCAAAACTCGTTCCATAGTCAAGTTCTCTTTCAATGTCTAAAAGGAAGTCACCTCTGTGGATCCCCACGAGAAAGGGACTCCTTTCTGTGTCAAGATATGCAAAGGGGAAGCAACCTCTGCAAACTTTCGTATGAACCGCCTGTAGTATGAGCACAGTCCCAAGAAGCTTCTAACTTCATGGACATTCTTCAAATCGGGCCAATCATGGATAGTGTCTATCTTAGCCGGATCCATTTGCACTTCTGCTACTGAGACAAAGTGTCCCAAAAAGTGAATCTCTGAAGCAGATGATCTCTGTGTTCTGCCTCATTCTTGGAGAAAACAATGATATCATGAAAGAAAGTGCCAACAAATAGCCTGTACTCTCGAAAATCATGTCCATCATCCGGTTAAATGTCGCAGGAGCATTGGTTAAGCCAAAAGGCATCACCAAAAAACTCAAATAACCCAAAAGTAGTCCGAAAGGCTGTCTTGTAGACGTCTCCCTGCACAATTCGGATTTGATGATATCCACTCTTCAGATCAATCCAGCTAAAGCACGAGGATCCCTGTAACCTGTCGAGTATATCAGCGATCCTAGGAATCGAAAGTCTGTTCTTGATGGTGATTTTGTTGAGAGCTCCATAATCGATGCACATTCTCCAAGATCCGTCTTTCTTCAAAACCAACAACACTGGAGAGCAATACGGTGAAGTACTAGGTTGGACAAGACCCTTTTCCAAGAGGTCTTTCACTTGGTTCATAATCTCTTCATTCTGTGCTCGGCTCACACGGTAAGGTGGCCGGTTCGGTGGTGTGCTTCCAGGTATCAGATCAATGATATGATCATCAGGCCCTCTAAAAAAAAGCAATCGGCATGAGTTTGGAGAAAAATCTTGGCCTTCCTTTGTTCAGGTCAAAACATATTCGACCTTTATCCATCGTTCAGTTCTCTCCCAAAAGAATGAGTAAAAAAACTGAAGTTTATCAAGTACAATCTCTGAGCCCTTCATTTGTCAAAGTCGCTTTCTCGGCCCGGTAGTCAACCACGGCGTAGTTCTTGTGGTACCAAGGGATTCCGAGTAGAACGTCAATCGCGTGCCCTGAACACCCCTGTCATTGCTCGGTGTAATGGCAACATCCCGTCCGGGTGCCAGTCGAACTACCTCCGCCTGTGGCGTCAGTCTGTCGTGCGTAATTCCAAATCGAGCCGCCAATTCCAAGTGAAAAGAAGTTGGCCTTGGCTCCTTCAAAAGAGCTTCTTGATCCTTCATTTTGCTCCAAAAAGCGGCAAAGTTTGTACTTTCATTCATTTGATTCGGTGCAGGTCCCACGCCATGTGGTACTAGTTCTGCTTTTCTATCTGCCTTGTCTGCCACGTTCCTCAGCTGCTCTCGAACTCTCAGGACTGTCGTCGTCCCTATCATTCTGTTCTTTTTGTGCCTTTTTAGGGCACTTCGCGGAGATATGTCCATGTTCCCCGCATCCAAAGCACTTCCCCTCTCTGATGAAGCGAGCTCTCTCTTCAGGAGTAAGCTTGGGTCGTGCATCCTTTTCTCTGGGTTGCTCTTTTTCTTTCTACTTTCATTCCCAGAAGTCTGTTCGGCTCGTTGTGTCATGGCCTCATCTGTGGGGTAGGTCAGACTGCCAGAGTGAATGGTGAAGCCCCGCTTCGCATGACTCATCAACTCCTGAATAGACGCTGACTTCTGCTCCAAGCAGTGATCTCGGATGTCTGTAGGTAGACCCAAGGTAAACCGCTCAATCTGTTCTCTGAACGAGATCTTCTTGAATGAAGAGGCGGGTAAAAAAGAGCTCCAGAATCTCTCACAGTAAGCATTTAATGTATCTTTCTTGGTCATCCGAAGATGGTTCCAAGCAGCTCGAATATCTCGTTCATACTCTTGCGTCAACCAAGAAGAAATAAAAAGCTTCTTAAATTTCAGCCATTTAACTGGAGCAGTCTTGTTTAAAAGAAGCGTGGACCACCAAGTTCGAGCATTCCCCTTAAAGTAAGAGGCAGCTCTCCGAATCTTGGAGTGCTCTGAGTAGCGTCCTCCGCGAAAGCGATGTCAAACTGTTGTATAAAAGACAAAGCCTTCAAAGCATCTGAGTATCCTGAAAAAGTATCAAATTTGATCGAGTGTCCACCTTCCTTAAACTCTCGAACTTTCTTGCTTTTATCGTCCAAAAAGTCATACTGGTTGGCTTTACAAAAATTCTTCTTGTTTGCATAAAAGTTTCCGTCATCGGAGTCTGAACTGTTTGTAGACGAGTCCTCAGTAGAACTGTCAGTCTCTAGGCGAGATTGAGCCTTCTTTGCCTTTTTCTTGCCCTTTCCGAAGCGTTGTTTCTTGCTTCGCTTTTTACCTTTTCTGTCTTCTTCGCTCGAATCTGAAGAGCTAGAAGAACTGTCAGAAGAAGAAGAAGAAGAAGAACTGGGTACTCCTTCAAAGTAAACACGCTTCTTCTGTTTCTTTGCTTTGTCAAATGTCGACTGACAACCCAAATAGCCCGAGAAGTCAGTGCCTTTCTTTTGCTTTTTGCCGTGCTTTTTGGCTTTCTTTTGCGCGTCAAAAAGCTGAGCAATCCGTGCATCAACCAACTCTTCTGATTCCTTCTCTAAATATTTCTTATGAGCAGAAGGTTTCTTGAGAGCGGGTTTCGGGGGTGGTGTAGTGGTTTTCTGCCACTGTTCGTGTACTTCCTGAAAAGAAGTCTCGCTCATATATTTTGCAAATTTTGGGCCCTTCGCAAAATTGAGCATCATCTTTGTTGCATCGCCGATCAATTGACGACGCTCCATCTCTCGTCGCTCCGCCTGAGTAGGCCGAGGCGGGCCATACTCTCTGCCGGAATCTTCGTTGTGATCCCTGCCCGCATCTCCAGATGTAGAGAGTCGATTGATCCTTGCGTGAAGCCATAGGTGCCGCAGAAAAAAAAAATTTGGGGATTAGATTTCCCCTAGAAGAGAAATCGATCGTGCTATGATACCACTGTAACAGACTTGGACACTCCAGGTCAAGAATCAATCACCACAGCACCAAATAACCACTTCAAAACAATTCACAGATCACAATAGATTTGCATTGGCCCGGCGGAGTTCCGTGCCTAGAGATATTGGCCCCAAAGACTGGCGCCCCTTTCAGTATTTCTTTCTGTATTTATCAATCATCAAAGTACAAGAGAGCAGTTAGGGTTTCATTCTCAGACTCTGCGTCCAGATGCTTTGCAAAGTGAGCCCTAAACCACCTTTTTAAAGATTACAAGGGATGCCCAAAAGCAGAGCCCCAAAAGCTTCCAGAAAAATAAAAGCAAAATTCTCGCTGTCTCTCACACAGGAGAGTTCTGTCAAGAATAAAGCAATTAATTCTCTCTTTCTTTCCTTGGCAACTTGCGTGGACAAAAAGCAGCAAAAAACCAGTCGCGCTGGGCTGAAAAATCAGCGCAAAAATCCCATGCTTTTCCGTACGGTGCCACGTCAGCATGCCAACGCATTTTCCGGGAATGCTGTCTTGCTGCATAGGGTTAGGGTTAGGGTTAGGGTTTAGGACAGGTTTTAGGGTTAGGGTTAGGGTTTTTGGCAGATTTTAGGATTTGCAAGTTTTAGGGTTAGGGTTTGCAAAATTAGGGTTTTCAGCAGCAGTAAAGGCTAGGGTTTCCCGCATGCTCTCGGGCAAACACGTCATCACTTTGTGACACATTGCTATACATTACATATGCAAGAACCCATATAGAAGGATGGCTACTACGAGCTGAAAATCAGGTTTAGAGAGTTTGCAACTTAAAACAGTATGCTACATAGAACAAGCGTGTGGGAGTGCATTCCAATGAGTGTCAACACCAGTAGTATGACCCAGGGGAGCTCCGTAGCTATGTAAACCTGCAAAATCTGCAGCCCTCAAATAGCTGAAAACTGATTAAGGTGCCCCTAAGCTGTCCCCCTGCTACCTGCATGCTGACTTGTCAAGCAAGTAGCTCTCCTCTTGCCATGTGTCCCACTTTCCATTTAATGAAGCCTCTAAGTCTTGGCCATGTAATTTTTTCATTAATATTCATGTCCAAGACAAATATTGTCCTCTCATTAGTTCATTTCATACATAACCTTATCATTGACTATGTCCACATTTATAGAGGTTGGCCGCGCTAATAAACTAGCGTGCACCGCTAGGATTTCAATGCCAAAGGGCTCAAACACAAGCCTCACTCGTAGCCAACTGACTCTGGCTCATTTAACACTGGCCATGCATTGTCCTAGGACCTCTAGACCTTGTTTACTTGCCCGTATCAAGAGCTTTAAGGAAAATGAAACAAATTAAAATAAAATTAAGATAATTCAAAATAAAATAAAATAAGTACACACCAAGATACACCTCCTCGTGACACCCGTTGTCAGGAGTTTTTTGGAGCAAGGGATTGCGCATATGTACATACACATGCATGGTGCATCAAATAAAGAATTGCCCATTCTCCAGAGCCAGGTGGTTATGTGGGGCCCACATGTGTACAGGTAGGACAGCATGTACATAGTGCATCGATTTTCACTATTACCAATACCAGTGTGTTTTTTCTACAATAAGGAGGAGTTGGTAGCGCGTAAAAATTCTCGAGGAAGCTATCGGGCCGACGACATGAGGTAAGCGAGTGCGTCAGATGGCATCTAGTGGCGTCAGGACGTCGAATGGGGTCAATACTTGCACGCGGATGAGTACAGACCCGACGTGGGTGTTTGCTTGTGAGAATTATGCAGAAAGGTCATCATGAGGACCTTTTTTTGGGGCCACTTCACGTGGTGGCAAGATGCATTATTGGAAAAAAGTTGAGTGCCAGGTGTGCGGATGATGCAAAAAGGTGACAACTATGCACTGCGAGGTCAGTTTTTGGCCTGTTCGGGGTCCGTTTGAGGTCATCTAAAAGTCCAAGGGTGCCCAACTAATAAAGCTAAGTGTGGGAACTGAAAAAACAGAGAGAAGACCAGAAAAAATGTGGAGGAGAGAGAAGGAACAGTCGCAGGTGTGTTTTTGAGGTTTTTGGAGCCTGTTTTGGCCATAAACTGCTCATCCGAGGTCAGATTTGAGCACTTTGACATTGTAGACTAGGGTTTTGGGCCGTTCCGGACGCGATGGCGCTGTCCATTTTACCAAATTTCTCACTATTTTTCTGTTGTTTTGGCTGTGTAAGTTTCTCCTATGAGCGAAGTTTCTACTCCAATTTGTGATTGTATCTGGCTTATTTTAGCCATATTTTGTGAGCTATTTGCCCCATTGGTGTTGGCCCAAGCTCATTTGTATCTAGACATCAGAAATTCTCCTCTTTTGAGCTGAGTTTTTTGGGTGTGTGTGTGTGTATCTCTCTGTGTGGAGTGGGCAAGTGGATAGTCTCTCTGCTATCACTCCATAGGTGTGTTCCCTATCTCGGCCAGGTGTGTTGTGTAAGCCGAGTGGTGCCCCATAGTGTGTGTGTGTATCTTCCCAAGAGTGTGTGTCGGATCGTTATAGAGACGCTGTGTGTTTTTTCATCCCGCTCACATTCTTTTGGCGCCCCCACGGAGGATCTTCTTCGAGTACCTTCTGCTTCGAGCTTCAAGCTTCGAGATTCGGGATTACAGGTTGCAGGTTGCAGACTACATGTTACAGGTTACAGGTTACAGGGACAGGTACAGGTACAGGTACAGGTGATTCACACAGGTACAGGTAGCTGGAGTACAGTGATATATTAGCAGTGGTGTCACTTGAAGTGGTTGTGGGTATGCATCACTTGGCGCCTGTTTGAGCACATTGTCTATTGGATTGTACGTTACTTGTGGAAACTGCCATGGTACGCCTTTGTGGAGCCATATATGGTTTTATTTGGCAGTCCCATCCATTTCTGAGACTTGGTCTGGAAGATAGTCATTTCTGAGACTTGACTATACGCGATTTGCATTAGCCTTCGTGTGAGGGTCGATAGCGTGAGGTTTTGTTGAGCTGGGGGGTTCTCAAATGTGGAGATCCTTTCAGTGATACAGGTAGCTGGAGCACCCTTTTCGTGACCTCGCCATAGGCTATGTACTAGTGATTCCTACTTGAGGCTCGGGTTCTATTGTTGACAGTTTATGCATACATATACAGTCTATATTTTGAGTTCTCACTGCTCTATTTTTGGGGAAACTCTGCCAAAATTTTTCCAAGTTATGATGGCTGGCTTTTTGGTCTTGTGAGCCATTTATGCTGTTATGCTGCTGAAATTTTGGCAAAATCAGAGGATAAGACAGGTGTGCTTTCTTGGGAGCTACATTGTTGGCTTTAATGGATGATCAAAATGGCCCTCAATTCACTCCTTTTCATTTAACTCAGAGAATCCAGATAAATGTTCATGTGTCCAGAGAGATCTTTTTCCAGCAGCGCATAGTCTTTATGTTCGGGCCAAGAAGATTACGAGAGATCCTGGAATGTCCTTTGCCTGTTGTAATTCCGATGATTAACTATGAAAACTCATTTGATGTGTCCTTATCTGAAGTTGAGCTTCATTGAAGTTTCTGGGAATTGAGTCAGTCAAAAGTTGTGGGTTCTTGCACGTGTGTTCGAAGGGGTTCTCAAAGCATTGTAACTTGGGTAGCCATGGCTTTCTCTTATCCGGAATTTCATGGAAGAAGTGGTGAAGATGCAGAAGACTTTCTGGAGCAAGTCGAGGTGGCATGCATAAGCAACAATATGTGTGATGAGGAGAAGATTTTGAGGCTATTTGGATTGCTTTTGAAAGATGAGGCCCGTGTTTGGTTCATGGATTTGGAAGCTAAAGAAGCAGTGGCTTCTTCTTATGGTTTGAGTCTTGGCAAGTTTATAGAAGCTTTTTTAGAGCGTTTCCAAGTTTTTGAAGATGCAAATGCAGTATGGAATGAGCTCAATGCTCTTAAGCAAGGTTCTTGTCAAGGTGTTGATGCCTATGTACAAGGTTTTACAGATTTATGGACTCGTTGGTGTGTTGCTCTTAAGGATGAGACCCTCCCTTGTTCATTGAAGAAAAGTTCTTTTGTTGATGGTTTGTCACCTTGGTTGCGGTTCGAGGTTGAGTTGAAGAGGCCCGAGTCTTTTGAAGATGCGGTATGCATTGCAAAGCACAAGGAATGGAAGTTTAAGCGTCTTGAGGAACATGGTATCAGTACAGGTATGCATGTGCAAAATGGATTTGACATGGAAGATGAAGTTAAGCCTAAGCAGGTGAAAAGTAGCCTATCCTATGATGTTTCTCGTTTCTTCCCAAGGTCTATTGTGAAGCGTAAAGAGGTCTTGCAGGTTGACAGGTTTATGGAAGAGCCTAAAGAGGTGAGTAATGCTTTGGATACAAGATTCAAAAGTCTTGAAGAGGATGCATTGGATACTTGTGTACCTTATGATTCTGGGTGTGGGTGTGAGGTTGAGGTTATTGATGATGAGCACGTATCTTTGGATACTAGTTCCTTGGAAATTAGGGAAGAGGGCAAGATTGAGAGCCATTTTGTGGATTTGTTGGATGTGGAGCCTGTTTTGAAGCCATATTTTGATGTATGTGCAGTGATTGAACCGATTTGTGAGCATGATTGTGGTTTAGAGCAGGGATCTGTATTCTTGGAGACTGATGAACCCATGCTAGAAGCTATGGATAGTGGTGATAGCCATGATTATGATGTGGATAAAGTTATGTGTGATGATGAGTATGCTTATGATGATGAGAAGGGGTTTGGCATATATGAGTCCAATCTCAGCTATGTGGATGCCTATACTAGGGATATGTGTGCTGCGGGGATACTTTTGTGCTTTGGATATCAACAACTTTACCTTCACACAATGCTTTTAGCTACTTGGGTGCATAATTTGCAGGTTGTTGCTATGGATGGTGAAGCCAAGATGCCAGGTGATGAGTCACTTGAGTTGTTTCTATCGGTTGGGTTGAATGTGGCATGCAATATTTATGCTTTTGGAACTCCAGACAGGGCGGATGTGTTAGTTGGATATGCCTATGGTGCATTTTGGTTGATTGTTAACAAATGTAGGTGTGGTGTTATGATGCTTCTTGTGAATCAGGCGATATGCCTTTGGCCTTTTGATCCAGGTGGAATGAGCATCTACTAGTGCTGCTGCTGAGCATGAATGCTCTAGCAAGCTAGGGGGTGGGCAAATTATGTCAAGAGTTTTTTGGAGCAAGGGATTGCGCATATGTACATACACATGCATGGTGCATCAAATAAAGAATTGCCCATTCTCCAGAGCCAGGTGGTTATGTGGGACCCACATGTGTACAGGTAGGACAGCATGTACATAGTGCATCGATTTTCACTATTACCAGTACCAGTGTGTTTTTTCTACAATAAGGAGGAGTTGGTAGCACGTAAAAATTCTCGAGGAAGCTATCCGCGGGCCGACGACATGAGATAAGCGAGTGCATCAGATGGCATCTAGTGGCGTCAGGACGTCGAATGGGGTCAATACTTGCACGCGGATGAGTACAGACACGACGTGGGTGTTTGCTTGTGAGAATTATGCAGAAAGGTCATCATGAGGACCTTTTTTTGGGGCCACTTCACGTGGTGGCGAGATGCATTATTGGAAAAAAGCTGAGTGCCAATTGTGCGGATGATGCGAAAAGGTGACAACTATGCACTGCGAGGTCAGTTTTTGGCCTGTTCGGGGTCCGTTTGAGGTCATCTAAAAGGCCAAGGGTGCCCAACTAATAAAGCTAAGTGTGGGAACTGAAAAAACAGAGAGAAAACCAGAAAAAACGTGGAGGAGAGAGGAGGAACAGTCGCAGGTGTGTTTTTGGGGTTTTTGGAGCCTGTTTTGGCCGTAAACTGCTCGTCCGAGGTCGGATTTGAGCACTTTGACATTGTAGACTGGGGTTTTAAGCCGTTCCGGACGCGATGGCGCTGTCCATTTTACCAAATTTCTCACTATTTTTCTGTTATTTTAGCTGTGTAAGTTTCTCCTATGAGTGAAGTTTCTGCTCCAGTTAGGTGTTTGTATCTGGCTTATTTTACCCATATTGTGTGAGCTATTTGCCCCATTGGTGTTTGCCCAAGCTCATTTGTATCTAAACATCAGAAATTCTCCTCTTTTGAGCTGAGTTTCTTGGGTGTGTATGTGTGTGTATCTCTCTGTGTAGAGTGGGCAAGTGGATAGTCTCTCTTCTCTCACTCCATAGGTGTGTTCCTTGTCTCGGCCAGGTGTGTTGTGTAAACCGAGTGGTGCCCCATAGTGTGTGTATCTTCCCAAGAGTGTGTGTCGGGTCGTTATAGAGGCGCTGTGTGTTCATCCCGCTCACACCGTGAGGGGGGACTACCCTTAATCGGAGGTTGATTCAGTGGAGTTTCACCGCGGTAGATCGGAGATTCGTAGGTTACCCGTGTTAGAAAAGAGATTTGCTTGCAATCATCGACTTGATCGCCGTCTGATTCACCTTTGTCGCTGCACCTTTGACATCATCGCCCTCCACCATCAGCCCTAGCTTTCTTGGATCCATATCGCCCTCCCACTGGCATGGCATTTTATTATCCTTGGCACCTTGATCTCTAGCCCCTTAGCAAAAGTTACCTCACAGCCCATCCTTGCCCTCCTCTTGAGCCCCATTGCCCTAGAGTTCAATCTCACTATTGCCCATTCATTAGTTGCATTTTCAACCTTGCGTCTCATATCTGCATTTTTGCAGCCAAACATTCAGTCCTTGACTCCTAACACATCAAGTGTAATCGGCACCACCAGATCTATCCGCGGTGACCCTCTACAACCCACATCAAGTTGGATCTCATCAGTATGATTTTGAAGGTGCTTCATTTCAAAGAGTTACCATGACTACATCATCCATACGATTGAATAATGCCTTACATTGAGGTATTGCACCTGTGTACATTCCATTTACACAATCTAAATTGAATATCACATCATTAATGGTGTAGGGGGGCCTTGAGAGGGTTGGTTGGGTTGCCATCTCTATCTCTCTCTCTCTCTCTCTCTCTCTCTCTCTCTCTCTCTCTCTCAATAGTACCTCAGGATGGCCTTGATGAGCTCAACAAAGAAGCACAGAAAAGTACCTGAATATGGCCTTGAGGAGCTCAACAACGATGTTATCCGAATAGGCATCTTCTTTAGCACGAAGTTGTTCTCTTCTGGACGGAGTACATTCAGCCGGTTGTATCCATTTCTTCTTGGCAGCGAAGCTGACGGAACGCGAAAACCAGGGTCTGTGTGGCCATGCTGTGGCTTGAGGGAGAGGACGGGGACGGCTTACAGATACCTGAGCCTGCTCATGCAAACTTACTCTAGCCGACAGTCTCAGGCAGCTCATCGAGCTGCAAGAGAAAGCTCTTTGTTCAGAACATATATGACACGTGTATTAGAATTTCAAATATGCTAAAAGGAATAAAACTAGAGAGCCGGATTTGTATTGAATTGAATTGAAGTGAGTCCCGGATTTGTATTGAATTGAAGTGAGTCCTAGGGTAAGAGAAAACAAGAACCTAGAAGAGAAAATTAGAGAGAGAGAGAGAGAGAGAGAGAGAGAGAGAGAGCTTGTGCTTTGTTTTTCACAAATCCTATTACCTTGAGTTGACATAGTCCTATTTTGACAGCTCCACGAATTAAGTGACACTACCAAGAGGATGCCATCAAGTCTTTTTCATGATTTCTTGATGGCACCACATTTGGCATACATATAAACTAAAGCACCATCAAGCATGCCAACTTTCTTCAATAGACCTTGATTGGAGACCTCGTCGGTGAATTTTCTCACCCATGTTGATGTCTTGTGTAAGTAAGGCCACAAGGTTGAAAGATGCAAGCATAGGTGATTTTCATTTGGAGAGAGCTCTTCCCTTCGTCGCATCCACAAATGAAAGCAACACAAAGTTTCCTTGCTCATCAAGAAATTTATGTGCTTTTATTTACCTCCTATTGTGTACCTGTTAAATGCCTTCGAGCAATTTGTCGTATCGACCACAGTGCCCGCATTTGCAAGCATCCTTGAACCTCGAACCATGTCCAATCGTAAGTCAAAGCCTTGCTCGAATACTGACGATCACATCATTGCCTTGCCAATACCTTCGTACAGAAAGTGCTCCATATCAAAAGATAGGCTTTAGCATTGGCAGGTTTTCGGATGTCCTTAAGTTTTTTGGTAGCCTTGCATGCCGCTTGACGGACCCTAGTCGTGGGCGGCAACATTCATGGCAATATGCATATCCCTTGATCCTCGACCCGATCGATATTCCAAACTCGAACAACAATTGCCTGCCCAATGCGGCAAAACTAGATTTTGGATCGAGCTTCATCGTTGCTTTTTTTATATTGGCCTTGTACTTGTCAAGATTGCCAAACAAACCGATGCCATGCATGGCTATCATAAATAATCATGGCGCAATTTTTTGCAGGCTTTACAAACGGCACTATGGCCGTGATCATAACGCCGCTAGCGTGCCTTGCAGAGGCCTTGTATGCAGCTCTGACTGTTGCGACTGCCGCCACTGCGGGAAAAAGGGCTTAAAATAGAGTAGGGGGGCCCAAAATAGGGTGCCCAACTCAAAAATACAAAAATAATGTGAAAACCCCTCATGCAGCCATGGCGGGCCGACTGCGAAGAGAGTCCCGCGGAGATGATGGGCGTTGTAGGGCTTCTCACGCCATGGCCATGCGACAAGTTGTCATCTTTGGCACAGGGCGAACCCAGCAAGACCAACACGGCCCAGTTTCATGCAGGTCGACTTCGGCCTCGGCTTCGGCCGCTTGTGTGTGTAAGGGCCTGTGCCCGTGTTGCTTCTCTTGTCGAGGCTCCCACTCCTTGCAAGCAGCTACTCCCACGGATCTTCTTCTTTCCGGCCTGGACTTCGTCCTTGCTGTCGTTGTCTTCAAGGGGCTATGCCCACATCCTTTTCCATCCGAGCCTCCACGAGCTCCAAGATCGTTGAGAGAGAGAGAGAGAGAGAGAGAGAGAGAGAGAGAGAGACATGTGAGACCCTACAATGCCATGCATGAGAGGGACCGTGCTTCCATGCCCTCCACCCTTCTTCTCCTTCCTCCCCCCTGAGCTCTGACACCAGTGAAAGGACAAGGGAACTAGAACATGCTCATCATCACCCAGCCATGCCCTATATAGACCCTTGGCCTTCTAAATATAGGGACCCCCTTGGCTGCATGTCCGTCCTGGCCCTTGGCCGTGCCTGGTCCTACCCTTGGCATGACACTAGAGCTTTCTGGCCTTGCTCTTGTTGTGCACATCCTCCTGCGAGCAGTGCATTCCAAGAGACGCCGTTTCAAGTGATCCTTACACGAGGATATAGAGAGAGATTTCTTTGCATTTGCTAAAAATATCCTACATCTTTGTGGCCCTGCTCTTATTGCGCACATCCCACGTTTTGGTGCATTCCAAGGGACAACATTCCGGACAGGAAGATCCATAAGCACTTCTTGTGCTTTCTCAAGCGTACTGCATCTGGCATATATATTGACCAAGGCAGTGCTCACCGAGTGGAGAGGTGGCCTTGCTTTGCATCTGTTCAAAACGGCCCATGACTTTTGTCCATCTTTGCATCTTCCAAATTGCGGCACGCCTTCAAGATGCAAGCCTAGGTGATTGCATCTAGAGAGATGTGCTCGTTTCTTGTAGAGAGTTGCACTCGCTTTGCATCACCTCAAAATTTTCTAGAGCTTGCTTGTTCCTCTGATGTTTGGCACATCGCGCAATCAATGCATTCCAAGAGGTGAGTTTCCGGACAAAAAGCTCCTCAAGCGCTTTTTGTGCTTTCTCAAGCGCATCACATTTGGCATATATATCGAACACGACACTGCCAAGTACGACATATTTTTTCTTTTCAGCTGCCTCTGACTAACAATATAATTGTGAATTTTTGTGTCCATACCAATATCTCGGATAGAGCCACATGCCTTCAAGATGCATGTATAGGTGATTGCATCTACTGAAAACAGACTAGAGCCTTCTCTTGTGGGGCAAATCTTGCAGTCAATGCTTTGCATCCGCTGGAAACAGACTAGAGCTTTCTCCTGTCGCGAATCTTGCAATCAATGCATTCCAAGAGTCCACACTCCTAATAGGAAGCTGAAAACAACGTAGAGCTTTCTAGCCCTGCTCCTATTGTGCGTATCCCTCACCAATGCATTCTAATGCTTTGCATCCGCTGAAAACAACCTAGAGCTTTTTGGCGCTACTCTTCTTGCTCACATCCTACAATCAGTGCATTCCAAGAGACGACATTCTGGACAGGAAGCTCCTCAAGCACTTTTTGTGCTTTCTCAAGTGCACGGCATACAAGAATTGCGAAGCACAACATCTTTTTTCAACAACCTCTCACTAACAACACAATTGTGAATTTTTGTGCCCATATCAGCATCTTGTGCAGAGCCACATGCCTTCAAGATGCATGCATAGGTGATTGCATCTAGAGAGAGGCCCTCGCTTCGCATCTGCTGAAAACAAACTAGAGCTTTCTGGCCCTACCCCCGTGGGACAAATCTTGCAATCAGTGCATTCCAAGAGTCCACACTCCAGACAAGACGCTCCTCAAGCACTTGCATAGAGCCACATGCCTTCAAGACGAAAGTATAGGTGACTGAATTTGGAGAAATACAATTGCCTTGCACCAGCTGAAAATATCCTAGAGCTTTTTGGCCTCACTCCTGTTGTACATATCCCACGACCAGTGCATTCCAAGAGACACCGTTCCAAGTTATTCTTGCATGAGGATATAGGGAGAGCTAGCTTTGCATCCGCTAGAAACAGCCTAGGGCTTTCTAGCCCTGCTCCGGACATCAATGCGTATCCCGCAATCGGTGCATTCCAAGAGGCGACATTCTAGACTGAAGCTCCTCAAGCACTTTTTGTGCTTTCTCAAGCGTACCACATTTGACATACATATCAACCAAGACAATGCTGCCAAGCACAACAACTTTCTTCAAGAGCCTCTGACTCATAATATACTTCTGATTTTTTGTGCCTATATCAACATCTTGCCTAGAGGCAACCAAGACAGTGCCAAACACTTTTCTTGCGTAGAGCCACACGCCTTCAAGATGCATGCGTAGGTGATTGCATCCGGAGAGAGGCCCTCGCTTCACATCTACTGACATTCCAAATAGAACACCAGACAATTGCAACTAAGAGGGACATTCCAAGATGATTCCAAGAGGAGACATTCGAGACACGAAGCTCCTCAAGCACTTTTTGTGCTTTCTCATGCGCACCACAGTTAGCATACATATCGACCATGACATTCCGAACATAACACCTAACAGGGAGCATGATTTTGGAATTCATCAATGCTTGTGATCGACGTGCAATTAAAAAAGCTTGTGACATGTGATGCTTGGATAGGTGATTGCATCTAGAGAGAGGCCTTCACTTCCCATCTAGATTCTACCTGCGACAATTAAAAAAGCGCGACAGATCCGCATGCCTTCAAGATGCCTACGTAGGTGATTGCATCTGGAGAGAGGCCCTCGCTTCGCATCTGCTTAAAACAGACTACAGCTTTTTTCCCTTGTCCCTATTGGGAAAATCTTGTGATCAGTGCAGTCCAAGAGTCCACACTCTCAACAACGTGCTTCTGCCCTGCTACAATCAGTGCATTCCGAGAGTCCACACTCCGGCCTTGCTTCCTGTGCGTGTCCGAAGAGAGGCCCTCGCTTCACATCTACTGACATTCTGAATAGAACACTGGACAATTGCAACTAAGAGGGACATTCCAAGACGATTCTAAGAGGAGACATTCGAGACAAGAAGCTCCTCAAGCACTTTTTGTGCTTTCTCATCCGCACTACATTTAGCATACTATCGACCATGACATTCCGAACATAACACCTAACAGGGAGCATGATAGTTTTGAAATTCGTCAACGTTTGCGATCAACGTGCAATTAAAAAAAATTGTGACATGTGATGCTTGGATAGGTGATTGCATCTATGCCTACATAGGTGACTGCATCTAGAGAGAGGCCTTCACTTCCCATCTGGATTCTGCCTGCGACAATTAATAAAGCGCGACAGAGCCGCATGCCTTCAAGATGCCTACATAGGTGATTGCATTTGGAGAGAGAGAGAGAGAGAGAGAGAGAGAGAGAGAGAGAGAGAGAGAGAGAGAGAGATGACATCTTGGACGGGAAGCGCGGCACTCTGCAACAGGGCTCCAATATGCACCAACAAAGGGCATGAAAACCAACCAGGGACACTTTGGGAATTTTGGAAAAATTGAAGGGCATTTTGGGAATTTGTTTTGGGAAGTTTTGAAATTTGAGGGGTATTTTGGGAATTTCTACAAGTTAGAGGGGTATTTTGGTAATTTTCCCTTTAAAAAAGCTTGGGAATCAGCCACATGGATGAACGTGCTTCCAGATTTGAGATTTTGCCCACTACGCTAACGAAGTAATGAATACGTGTGCACTACAACACAAAAAGGGAAAATCAAATATTTTATGTAGAGATGCTCTCTCTCTTTGTCGATTGGAGTTGGAGAGGCATGTCGTAGGGGGAGCAACCTCTCTCTTCCTATTGTGGACGGCACAACTGGCCGATTCTCTCTCTCTGTCTCTCTCTCCATGTCAGGTCGAGGGGGAGTCAGGTAGGATTGCCATAGTAGTTGCTCTCTCTATCTCTCTCTTTGATTTGTGTTGATAGAGAGCAGTGAGGACCGAGGGAATGGGGATGGAGAATGAGCGGAGTGGAGTACGCAGGAGGCTGTGGGAAAGCTAACGTGGATTTTTTGGGAGGGCAAGGGAGGGGAGGAATCAAACTAATGAGTATGTGTGCCCCACAGCAAAAACAAAAACAAAAGATACGATGGCCTTCACATAGGCCTCCCGAAATGGAGGTCTCTCTATTCAAAACTAGACCAGTCCCATAGGCGCAAGTTGGTGGGTGGTCCAACTTTTTAAATTGTAGAAAAGGACCAAACGTAAACTTGTGATTGTAGGTGAAAAGGTATAGTTGACTTGCACTAGCAGGTCAATCCTCATTTTTAAGGGCCTTCTAAAATCTAGAGGGTAGTTCAAAGGCCCTCTACATTGGAGGTGCTTTTAAGATGTGCATCATATTTAATGCGATGTGGAAGGTCTATGAGAATACATTTGTTAATTTGGAAGGATCTATAAAACCACCGCTATCTAGTCTATGTGGATTTCCTCTAAATTCTAGATGCTTAAATAGATGCTCTCTCTCTCTCTCTCTCTCTCTCTCTCTCTCTCTCTCTCTCTCTCTCTCTCTCTCTCTCTCTCTCTCTCTATAGTGAAGTCGTTTTTTGACCTAGAAGACAGTAGTTCACTCTTTTGATCATAACTTCTTCATCCGAACTCCAATTTGGGTGATCTATAGCCTGAATTGAAGAGCACGACGCCCTCTACGCATTGATGTAAAGACAAATAATTTAGACTTATGGAAGACGTTTCTGTAGCATCATTTTTGAAGTGAACAGGTTCAGGAAAGTTGACTCTTATCTCTTATTTTGCATACAATGTCTTCCGACACTCGCAAGGGTTCTTCTTCTTCAACAAGGTCCACAACCATTGTGGAAAATAATCTAAAATCTCCTAAGTGTGGAGATAGCAACACAACCACCCAACCAAGGACATCGGAAACCATGATCATGGCATACTTGGTATCGTTGCAAGAGACAATAAACAAACAAGGCTAAGACTTACGGGCATTTGCAATGGAGAATGGCACACTAAGGGTACTTGTGGTTGAGAATGAGAATCTCAAGAGGACACTTGAGATGCAAACAACACGTTTGATGCAAATTGAAGAGGAAGTCAAGGAATGTAAACTCTCTCGTGTGGCCTTGAATGCTTTGAAGGAGTGCATGAGCAAAGTAGAGTATGACCATGTATTGAAAGAGGAGAAATTTGACACCCATGATCCAGGATGTATGCGACATGAAAAATGTATGCACAAACAAGTCTTGGGCCAATGTATATGGTAACAACGTGGTTCCTAATTTTTGACTCATGCAAGCTATGGTTCAAACAAATAATGTTGAGAATGTGGATGTGGAGGAGTTGAAGGAATGGGAGCAACGTTGCCAGAACATTGTTATTCGTGGAATTCCCGAAGAGAAGTTAGAGACACCTCCTTCTCTTGCCATTGTTATCGAAGATTTCTTCAAAACCCACTTTGGCATGTTCGGAGTTATGGTCTATGGAGCATATAAAGTAGGTAAGCGAGGAGCTCCTCGCTCGGGAGAACGGCCAATTGTATGCACCATGCCGAATGAAACCAAACGAAAGATTATCCTTGATAATAGTTAGATCTGTTTGAGGGATACAAAATGTTTTGTATGTGAAGATCGACTATTAAGCAACAAAATATGCGTTGCAAGGCATATGAGGAAAAGAATAAGAAAAACAAGGAGATCTCTCACGAAGAAAATGTGCCCAAGGAGGAGGCAAGTCCCTCGAGCAAATAGGGATGCATGATCTATGAGACCGAGTTACAATTGAACATATGTTTTTGAAATTGTAATGGATACCCATGGAATGTGTGGGTTGGCGTTGATGAACTAACAAGCAAAGCCGATGTTGTACTTCTTGTTGAAATTTGGGAGCATGAAACACAAAGGATTAATGGCTTGGAGGATTACAATGTACATTCATTGATGTGGTCAAAGAATCTCAAGCAACGAAGAGGGCAAGGAGGGCTAGCATGTATGGTTAAGAAAGAATTGGAAGATTTTGTATCAATTATGAAAGATGACAAGTACAAACGTTATGTAATAGCTGAAAATTATGATACCAAAAAGGGCACCCATTTGCGTAGCCGATTGCTACATTCCTTATCATGATTCCCCTCTTTTATGCTTGCATGGATAGAGATCATCCATTTTTTGATTTAGAAGAGGACATTTCTTATTTCAAAGGTGAAGGTGATGTTATTGTATTTGGGGATATGAATGCTCGCACAAAAACATTGCAACATGATACCCAACGATTTGATATGCCATACATTTCAAAGGAGTTGGAGGAAGTTCACTTGTATAATCGTACTTCAATGGATGAGAAAGAGTTGGATCACTATGGAAAGTTACTTTTACACATGTGTAATAGCACGGGTATGCTCATTGCCAATGGTGTATCTTTGTGGAGTGGAACCAATGGGTTCACATGTAGGAAACATAATGGGGATAGTGTGATTGACTATATTATGCTACTCTCCGAAGCCATCATGTATCGCATAAAGAGTTTTATGTTTGCCCAATGAACCCCGAAATCCGACCATCGGACCTTATGTATTGACCTTTCTTATTGAGAAGAAACTAAGCATGATAATCTCAACAAAAGGGAAGAGAAATTATCACTATGTATGGATTTCAAATAGGCACAAATGTACATTGAAATGGTTGAGCAAAAGTTATGGATGGCAAAGCTTCAATATGACGCACCATTGGAAACTAAATGGGAAGCTTTCAAGAAAGTTATTTGTTCTTGTGCTCAAGAATGCTTTGCCATAAAGCATCTCCATGGTATCAACAAAGAACAATGTGACACTTGAAGTTGTTGAGAGCTTTAAGTACCTTGGCCTTGAGGTTCCGTCCAATCACAAGTGGCATGAATGTGCATATTATGCATTTGAGAACATGTGTAATGCGAGAAACATCAAGTGTTGGGTTCTCAAAAAGTACCTTTTTGATACATTGGTAACACCAGTTCTTCTTTATGGAGTTGAAGTGTGGGGCAGGAGCATCTCAAAATCTACTTGGAAAGAGTTTGAGAATGTCCAAAAGCGTTTTCTTACAAACTTTCTCCAAGTAAAGACACATACACCATATATGCTCCTACTTCTTGAGTCGGGATCTCTTCCAGTTGAGGTTATGGGCATGTAAAGGGTTATGGAGTACATGATAAAGATGTGTCAAAACCCCTCACATTGACTTCCTACAATTGCATGGGAAGCAAGCAAAAAAGTTCAAAAGATGCATAAAAGTAAGATCTTGAGCACGGAATGGATGCAAGACATAAAGAAGTGGTTTGGGAGATAGGATGCATTACACTTGCTACATGATGCTTCAATTGACTCCCAAGTGAATGAAGCTTTTCTACAACGCCAATGTATTATGGCTTGGGAGAAATCCGGTGGGTCACGCTTCATACACTACACCACCCATATTGCCCCTAACTACAAAACCATGTTCTTCATTGAAAGAGGAAACCGTACTCACACGTACATGCTTGAGCCTATCCCCTTGTCGATGATATGCACTATCGCAGCCATTCGGCTTAGCTTCCATTTTCTTCGATGCGAGACAGAGCGTTGGGGCAATGGAGAAGAGTCAAATCGATTGTGCATATTATGCTCACTGCAAGTTCTAGAGTCTGAGTACCACACACTACTAGAGTGCTCAGCTTTTGGTCACATCTGAACTTGCTTCTCTCACATTTTCATCCATGACTTAGACCTACAACTTTCCTCTCCCAGCCACAGTGTGGGCTCTCCATTACGACTCTCATCACCACAATTTTGGAGCATCGAGAGTCACTCATCAGCCATACACATACTACATCACATATAACTTTGGACCCATAGGTCATATTTGACCTCCGAGGACGATAATAAAATCTCTCTCTCTCTCTCTCTCTCTCTCTCTCTCTCTCTCTCTCTCTCTCTCTCTCTCGTGAGACAATATAGCTTTCTCTTTGTGGTGTTGGAGCTCTCATGAGTGAGTACGGGTTGCAACAGTTGAGAGTTATTATAGGAAGAAGGCGAACATCAGTGGTTGCTGCATGAGGGAGGGAAAGAGTTGCACGTAGAGAGTGTGGGTTGTAAAGGGGGGGGGAGGGGAATTCGAAAAAATCTGCCTAATCATTAGATTTAGTTTTCATGCTTGACGCTATGTACCGCTGATTTTCAAAAAGAAAAAGAGGAAAGAATCAATGTAATTCACTTCTTCTTCTTCTCTCTCTCTCTCTCTCTCTCTCTCTCTCTCTCTCTCTCTCTCTCTGAGTAATGGAATGCTTTTCTGCAGCAACATTTCTAAAGTAAACAAGTTCGGGGAAGTTGACTCGCATCTCTTATTTTACATACAAGTTCTCTCTCTCTGAGTAATGGAATGCTTTTTTGCAACAACATTTCTAAAGTAAACAAGTTCGGGGAAGCTGACTCGCATCTCTTATTTTACATATAATGTCTTCTGGCACTCGCAAGGGTTCTTCTTCAACAAGGTCCACAATTATTGTAGAAAACAATGCTAAATCTCCTAAGGATGGGGATAGCAACACAAGCACTCCACCAACGATATCAAAAATCGTGATTATGAAATATTTGATATCGTTTGCAAGAGACTGTAAACATGCAAGGTGAAGACTTACGAGCACTTGCAATGGAGAATGGCACGTTAAGGGTTCTTGTTTTTGAGAATGAACATCTCAAGTGGACACTTGAGATAAAAACAACACGTTTGATGCAACTTGAAAAGGAATTCAAAGAATGTTAAACACTCTCGTGGACTTGACTACGTTGAAGGAGCGCATGAGCAAAGTTAAGTGCGACCATGTATTGAAAGAGGAGAAATTTGACACCATGAGTGCAAGATGAAAAATGTATGCACAAACAAACCTTGGGTTGATGTATGTGGTAGCAATGTGGTTTCCAATTCCTCTCTCATGCAATTTATGGCCAAAACAAAAAATGCTGAGAATGTGGATGTAGAGAAATTGAAGGAACAGAAGCGGCATTCCAAGAACAATGGTATTCATGGAATTCCCAAAGAGAAGTTGAAAAAAACCTCCTTTTCTTGCCATTAATATTGAATATTTTTTCAAAATCCACTTTGGCATGTCAAGAGTTATGGTTATGGGGCACATAGAGTAGGTAAGCAAGGAGCTCCTCGCTCGGGAGAGCGGCCAATCATGTGCATCATGACAGATGAAACCAAGCGAAAGATTATCCTTCATAATAGTTGGATTTACTTAAGAGATATGAAATGTTTTGTATGTGAAGATTGCACTATTAAGCAACAAAATGTGTGTTGCAAGGCATATGAGGATAGGAATATGAAAAACAAAGAGATCTCTCATGAAGAAAACATATCCAAGAGGAGGCAAGTCCCTCGACAAAATAGGAATGCACAACCTATGAGACCGAGTTACAATTGAAAGTATGCTTTCGGAATGGCAATAGATACTCATGAAATGTGGGGGTTGGCATAGATGAACTAACAAGCAAAGCCGATATTATACTTCTTGTTGAAACTTGGGAGCATGATACACAAAGGATTACCTGGTTGGAGGATAACGATGTACATTCATTGATGTGGTCAAAGAGTTTCAAGCATTGAAGAGGACAAGGAGTGGTAGCATGTATGATTAAAGGACTAGAAAATTTTGTATCAATTGTGAAAGATGACAAGCACAAACATTATGTATGGCTGAAAATTATGACACTTAAAAAAGCACTCATTTTTGTAGTTGGCTGTTTGCTACATTCCTCATCATGATTTTTGTTTTTATGCTTGCATGAATAGAGATTAGCCATTTGTTGATTTAGAGGATGACATTGCTTATTTTAAGTGCAAAGGGGAAGTTAATATCTTTGAGCATATGAATGCTTGTACAAAAACATAGCATAATTTGATATGCTATACATTTCAAGGGAGTTGGAGGAAGTTCACTTGTATGATCGTACTTCAATGGATGAGAAGAAGCCGAATCACTATAGAAAGTTACTTTTACACACGTGCAATAAATAGAGGTATGCTCATTGCAATGGTGTATCTTTATGGAGTGGAACCGATGGATTTACATGCCAGGCCAAGGGTAAAACAAGCCAGGGCCAAGGGCTAGGACACACATGTGATACAAGGGAGACTATATTAGCAGGCTAAGGGCCTATGGTGGTGGAGAGTCTCATGTGGTGGTCCCCACTCTCTCATATTGGTATCAGAGCTTAAGGGCGAACAGGGATGGAGGAAGAGAAAAAGCATGAGGGATCATTGCATCGATCTCTCATGGATGTTTGCCTCTCTCTCTCTCTCATGGATGTTTGCATAGATCTCTCATGGATGTTTGCCTCTCTCTCTCTCTCTCTCTCTCTCTCTCATGGTAGGCTTGTGAGCAAGTTGTGAGTTTGGACCATTGACAAGGTATCTTATGATGAAAGGGCATCTTCAACAAGCATGCAGGAAGCAATCCTTGTATGTAGGAGAAGAGAGTGTTACCTGACATTATTTGAAGTAGGACTGGCTTCAAAAGAGGTTGCTAGGGTAAGGGGAGCATTTTATCCTCCATTAACGTAGGCCAAAAGGGCATCATAGCATGCCTTGCATCTTCATCTTTGCCTGAACTCATTGCATCAGTATATGCCATCGCCTTGGAAGTTTTTTTTCACAGGATTTTAAAGGGCACCCTATTTTGGGCACCCCCCATTCTATGGGACTTTTCCCACATCGCAAGGTAGCAAAGGAAGGAAAAACAAAGCCATGCATGTGCCGAGAAGCAAGCCGATAATGGTAAAGAAGAAGCAAATTTTTCATTATATGCCGATTCTGCAATTTTAGATAAAACACAAGTTTTACAACTTGGGGCACACAGATAGTGCCAAGTTTTGATGACCTTGACAACAAGGTATTAATCCAAGGGATTACACTAAATAATACGGCCTCGATAGGAGCCGAGAATATGGCAAGGGCTATACCTTCTTTTGGGGTGTCAGAAATCTTTCTCTTGTGTTCATGGAGGGATTTGATTATTTTCAAAGATCCAGTTGTGAATAAGATTCCAACTTGGGAGGATCTGTTATTTGATTTATAGCATTGATCGTGCCTATATGAGTGGCATTTCCAAGGGTATTACCTAGATAATGCTAAATCACTCCATGAGTGTTGATGCTCATTGATTGGCCTCCTCTCAATTGTACTTTCAAGGAAAGAAGTCCTCAATCTGCCAAAGGGTAGTGGATAAGTTCAACTTCACAAGTTGATTACAATCACTATTGGACACGATAGACAATGTTGGTCACCATTAATAGTTAGCTTAAGAAATTTTCATGTAGAATCTAACCAAGGGGTTAGAAATTGAAGCATCTCACCTACGGGTTTGGATTGCCAAGGCAGAAACACCCAGGGTTGCCACTTAAATATTTGTCTATTTTCACTAATCTTTCATTTAATGTTTCACAAGTCAAAGACAGAGTAGGTCAAAGACATACTAGGTCTTTTCAAGATGGACTTTTGGTAATGTATCTTTCACGTTTGGAAAGTGCACTTGACTCCGAGTAAGCATAAGGTATTTTCCACCTCCAGGTAATCACATGATTTGGTTTCATTTCATTTCTAAATATGCTTTGATTGTGTTTTTCAAGTAACATGTATATACAAGAATGCTTTCATCCATTTTTGCTCTTCATATACATAAACAAAGGTCATGTAGAAGCAAAGAATTTTGAGACAATAGTGTACTAGATACATTTCTGTACCCTGTAATTATAGACCTACATGGTAGGGATTGTTTTGGCACATGCTGTTAGTCACAAGGGTGAAACATGGTCTAGGAACTCATGGAGTTCGGTTTAGCCAATGTGGAGCAAAGTTTATGAGGATCCCTCTCACTCATGTCGAAACATCCTTATCTGAGACATATTCCACATGTGGAGAATATGAGTCTCTGGGACTGACACTCGTGCCTGTTATTTGAATTATGTATCGTGACAAAGTCCCTAGGTGCTGGTCAAATCCATTTATTAGACCATTTTGAACACATCGTACCAAGAACAATTTTAGTGGCAAAAAATTATCAGATACCTAGTAAGACTTGTTCAGGTTACAAGTATAATTAAACAACTTTAACGGATGGTTGTTTACAAACGTAGCAAAGCTATATTCTGTTAATGAACATGTTTCATTTGGTACCTAAAATGTAATTAATTTTTAAATTCTATTATGGTCCAAATATGTTAGCATGGCTTTCACGTGATTGCAGTCAAAAGTATTTAGTTCTTTCCCTGTGTGCTGTGAGAATAACATTAGCCAAGCATTGGCAATGATAGTCATGAAAATGCAAGTTTGGATTATTTTTTGCTAAATGCATACACACTAGGAGTTAAGGGCCCTAGTGTTTAGCAAAGGCATATTTGGAGCGGTATGCAAATTCATGCAGTTGATAGCTTATGAAGCATTTTGCACTCTATGTGCAGTATATCTCTAAGATTAATTGTGGGTCTACCAATCACCATCAGAGGTCATGACTCAATGCGGGTGCTTGAAAATAAGTTGATCAAACTTTGTACACTTTATTCAATCCACTTTTCCAATCTGTACAGGTAACCAAGTTGGTTGTTATAACATTGTTGATTACTCAGCAATGTTGAAAGGCATTGTGATCTCAGTTTATCAATCATTTTGCAGGACTGTCTGTAAATGGTTGGGAAACATATCTCAGTATTTCCAGTCATCGAAAGATGGATATGCAGATTACAAGTGTTTATTTTGTGCTAAAGGATATGCTAAACGTGTACGTTAGCACAAAGCAATTCAATTGAAAATGTTATCTCTCTAGTTGGAGTTTGCTTTCCATGAGGCAAAGCATGTTGTGACTAGGTTTAGTCCTTCCATGTTTAGGTCAGGTTCTCAACCTCAATCATCAATTATGGTGGGATTGTTTATTGATGAGAAATGATAACAAGTCAAGGACTTAATCTTTGCTGATGCATTATGTCAGGCATTCCTTTTATGGAAATTCCAAAGAGGTATTCTTTTAGATACCTCGTAGTTGTGGTGACTCGTATAAAATACTCTAGTGGGTTACACACTATGTTGATGATGGGCCAGTCACACAAACATTTGCAAAGGGACAACAATGTGAAAAATCAAGATTTCTATTCAATTTCATTGAACCTCCTATTAAACCATTTTGCAATCAAATGGATCAATGGATATGTGTTCTTATGAAGATATCACCACTTGTAGTCTTAGTCTCTCATATTACATGTAGAAAACACAATGGGGATAGTGTGATTGACTATATGCTACTCTCCAGAGCCATCATGCATCACAAAAAGAGTTTTATGCTTGGCCAATGGACCTTGTAATCAAACCATTGGACCTTATGTATTGACCTTACATGTGGAGAAACAATTAAGCATTATAATTTCGACCAAAGGGAAGAGAGGTCTCTTTGTATGGATTTCAAATGGGTACTAATGTATATTGAAATGGTTGAGCAAAAGTTATGGATAACAAAGACTCACTATGTTGTGGAAACTAAATGGGAGTCTTATAAGAAAGTTATTTATTCTTGTGCCAAAGAATACTTTGCCATAAAACATGATCACACAAAAGATGGTTTGATAAGGAATGTCAAGATGCTCGAAAGTCCTTGATAAAGCTAGATGCAACTATGGAAAAAGATAACTATCGAAGTCATTTGCATACATACAAGGCATTGCTTTAAAAATACAGAATAATATGAGAATAACATAGATAAGGAAAGCATGTTGAGAGTTTTGGTAACTTGAGTCTTATGGATATTTACACACATTGGAGGCAACTATATGAGCACCAAATGCTAAAAAGATGCCATTTTACGGTTCACTCTCATGTATGCCCTCTTTTTTTTACTATTGAGGATCTGTGCAACGGGCTCAAAAGAGCTTTAAGTGCCTTGGCCTTGAGGCTCCGACCAATCACAAGTGGCATGAATGTGCTATGTGTTGTTTGGAAGCCAGCAAGAGAGCCTACTATGCATTTAAGAGCATGTGTAATGTGAAAAAATATCAAATGTTGGGTTCTCAGGAAGAGAGCATACTATGTATTTGAGAACATGTGTAATGCAAAAAATGTTGAATGTTGGGTTCTCAAGAAGGACCTTTTTGACACATTGGTGACACGGGTTCTTGTTTATGGAGTTGAAGTGTGGAGTGGGAGCATCTCAAAGTTTACTTGGACAAAGTTTGAGAATGTTCAAAAGCGTTTCTTACAAACTTTCTCCGAGTTAAGACACAAACACCATATAAGCTCCTACTTGAGTTGGGATCTCTTCCATCGAGGTTATGGGCATGGAAAGGGTTGTGGAGTACATGATAAAGATGCGTCAAAACCCCTCACATCGACTTCCTATAATTGCATGGGAAGCAAGAAAAAAGTTCAAAAGACGCATAGAAGCAAGATCTTGAGCACGAGATGGATGCAAGACATAAAGAAGTGGTTTGGAAGATGGGATGCATTACACTTGCTACATGATGCATCAATAGACTTGCAAGTGAATGAAGCTTTTCTACAATGCAAATGTATTACGGCTTGGGGGGAATCTGGTGGGTCATGCTTCATACATTACACCACCGATATTGTCCCCAACTACAAAACCATGTTCTTTCTTGAAAGAGGAAACCATACTCACCCTATATGCTTGAGCCTATCCCCTTGTCAGCAATATACACTATTGCAGCCATTCGACCTAGCTTCCACTCCGTCGATGCAAGATAAGGTGTTGGGGCAATGGAGAAGAGTCAAATTGATTGTGCGCATTATGCTCACTGCAAGTTTGAGAGTCTGAGTACCACACACTACTCGAGTTCTCAGATTTTGGTCATATCCGAACTTGCTTCCCTCACATTTTTAGCCATGACTTAGACCTAGACACTTTTCTCTATGGAGTGTTGAGAATCTTTCTCTTCTCTTCCTGAAGTGATATGATTCTTTCAAGATCTAGTTGTGGATACGATTCCAACTTACAAGATCTGTTGTTGAATATAGAGCACTAATTGTGGCTATAGGAGTGGTATTTCCAGGGTACGACACATCCAATACCAAATCACTCCATAATTGTTGAGGGTCACAGTTTGATCTCCTCATAGTTGTACTTTCAAGTAAAGAATTTTGAAATCCACCAAGGAATAGTCGACAAGTTCAACTTCCAAAGCTGATTTCAATCACTATTCGACATGGTAGACTGCGATGGTCTCTGTCAACTACTAGTTTGAGCAGTTTTCGTGGAAAATCTAATCAAGAGGTTTGACAATGTAGACTCTAACCAAGGGGTTTGGATTGCAAAGGAAACACCCAAGGTTACCAGTTTATACTTCTTGTTTTTCATTAATCTTCAATATTATTAGGCATTTGCAGGTGGGAGATTTGGTCATGTGCATTTGAATACGAATAAGTGAACACTATGCTCAACCACCAAGTACGCATCTGATTTGGTGTTATTTCATTTTTGAATATGATTTGATTGATTTTTCCAAGTAGGATGTATAAGATTCAATGCTTTCATCCACTTTGCTCTTCAGAGGTATGACAAGGTCAGGGAGCAAAGAATTTTGGGATGTAATGTCTTAGATACTTTTTTGCATTATACACTTTAGGCCCTATATGGTAGAGTTTTGTTTGGCTCATGTTGTCACACGAGGAGCAACATGGTCTAGGAACTCATGGAGTTTGGTTTTGCCAGTGTGGAGCAAGGATGACGAGGGTCCCTCTCACTCACATTGCAAAGTGTTTACAATTACCTCCACACACAAGCACATCTCGTACTTGAAGGATGTTTTTCCTTTGGACATCTTTATCTGAGGCATATTCTACATGTAGGTGTTATGGGCCCTAGTGTTTAGCAAAGGCTGATTTGGAGCGGCATGCACATTCATGACATTAGTAGCTTCTAAAGCATTTTGCACTCTATGTGCACTATCTCTATGAGATAAATTGTCGATCTATCAATCACCAATAGAGGTCATGGATCGGTTTGGGTGCTTATTGCAAAGAATTGTGATCCCTCTTTATTACTAGCAGTCATTTCGGCAGACTATTTGTAAACAGTGGCGAAACGAATATTTGTACTGCTAGTAAACGGTGGCGAAACGAATATTTGGCACATTACAAGTGTTAATCTTGTGCTAAAGGATATGCTAAGTGCATATGTTAGCACCAAGCAATCCAATTGGAAAACTTATTTCTCTAGTTAGATTTTGCTTAGCATGAGGTAAAGCATGTTGCAAGGCTAAGTTGAGGCTCTTCCTGTTTGCATAGGCTCTCAACCTCGATCATCAGTTACAATGGGGTTGTTTACTGATGAAGATTGATAACAAGTCAAGGACTTATACTTTGCCGATGAGTTATGTCAGCCAGTTACTTTCATGGGGAAGTGAAAAGAGGTACTCTTTCTTTGTTTATCATGCTCCCAAGTTTCAACAAGCATTACAACATTATATTTTCTTATTAGTTTATCTTTGCTAACCGTCGTGCTCCGTGGATATCCATTGCAATTCCAAAAGCATCATTTCCATTGTAAATCGGTTGCATTGGTCACACATTCCAATTTTCTTGAGGAACTTGTCTTCTCCTATCCTCATATGCTTTGCACTGCACATTTTGTTGCTGAATAGTGTGATCTACACATACAAAACATATTGTATCCCTCAAATAAATCCAATTATTATCAAGGATAATCTTTTGTTTGGTCTCATTAGGCATGTCATATATAATTGGTTGTTCTCCCAAGCAAGGAGCTCCTTGCTTACCAACTCTGTGTCCTCCTTAAACCCTACCTCTTGAAATGTCAAAGTGGACTTCGAAGAAATCTTTGATAACAATGGCAAGAGAAGGACGTGTCTCTAACTTTCCTTTGAGAATTCCATGAATAAGAATGTTCTTGAAACATCGCTCCTATTTCTTCAACTCCTCTACATCCACAATCTCATCATTCTTTGTTTGGGCCATATCTTGCATGAGAGAGGAATTAAGAACCACATTGCTACCACATACATAGGCCCATGACTTGTTTGTGCATACGTTTTTCATGTTGCATATATCATAGGTCATGGTGTCAAATTTCTTGTCTTTCAATACATGGGCATAATTCACTCTGTTCATGCACTCCTTCAAAGCATTCAAGTCCACCAAGAGAGTGTTTACATTCTTTAACTTTCTCTTCAACTTGCATCAAACATATTGTTTGCATCTCAAGTTATAGAGAGAAGAAGTAGAATATGTGCTTCAAATAAAATAAAAAAAGCACAAAAAAAGATCTCTCTGCCTGCCTCTCTCTCTCTCTCTCTCTCTCTCTCTCTCTCTCTCTCTCTCCCCCTAGGCGACACTTGAACGAGAGAGAACGAGAGCGAGAGCAAGAGAGAGAGAGAGAGAGAGAGAGAGAGAGAGAGAGAGAGAGAGAGAGAGAGAGAGATTGAGAGATCTTATTTTTGAAAAAGCACCTATCTTGCTCCTTCTCTCTTTATCAAAGAATCTCTCTTTCTATCTCTCTCTCACTCTCTCTCTCTTTCTCTCTCTCTGAATGTGTGTAGAGTGTGCAATGTGTGTAGAGTGAGAACAAGAGCATATACAGAGTGTTGGTGGAGCTCTTAGTGAGGATTGGTATGCCTCACTACTCCTTATTGTTCTATATGATCAAAAGAATAGATGAGATGAGTACGATTAGTGTGATGGGTCCAATCAGTTGGCATGAACCCTAACAAGCTCCCTCTTGAAGGCCAACATGGTCCAAGTGGCTTATGTATGCACATATGTACAATCTTGAAAGAATCCTATGGCTTCACCTTACACCCATCATCTCCATGAAATATGAAAACTGCTTGAAGGGTAGGCTCTTTCTAAGAGCATCTACAAGGTTGTCATCCATATGCACCTTGACTAGCTCAATGCACTTGCTAGACAATATGTCGTGGGGAAGTTCATGGTAAAAACACAATCGAGCCATTCATAATTGAAAAGTGCATAATGTAGCTTCTTAATTCATCTCCAAATGAGTACAAATGAGCTCCTTATATAGGAGAAGGAAGAGGTGTTTTGCTTACATCATGAGTGAGGTGTGAGAGATCATTTAAATCAGCCCAAGAGGAGAGTATCGAGTGGTAAAACTCATGTATACCTTTTTGGGGTTGTTTTTGATCTATCTATGGGATTCATATGCAAGTGTACTATGTCTAGAAAGGTCCTTGCATCATGCCCATGTATACATACATAGGCATCATTTGGGATATGTAATCATGCATGTGGACTTAGGGAGAGTCTCCATAAGCAGCATGCACCCTAACAAGCCTCCCCACGAGTGTCATATGTAGCACTTAAAAGTACAAAACATCCTCCCTAGAGAATTAACTGGGTGTAAAAGTCAAAGATGCTTGTCCCTTGAGAATTTGACGAAAGGGTATAGGCCAAATATACCTCCCCTAGAGAATGATAGGCAACTAGGTGGTAGGTTAAATACAAATTTGGTGCTTTCAAATGATTTTGCGTATGTGACCCTAGTGTCAAAAGGCCAAATGCATTATTGATGCCCTCTTCAAATTTGCAAAGTTGTTTGTCAATGTCGTTGTCAAATTTTGCTTCATCTTCATGTAGTCCAAAATCCTTTTTGTGTTGAGCGTTGTCTATGCCATCTTCTTCTTTGATTTTCATTGTCATTGATATTTTTTGATGCCTTTTGATGATACCTCTCCTTGCTTGAAGTGTAAAGCCCTAAAAGTGTGCTCGTGTACTTGGTAATGTGTAAATGCATCATCATTCATACTTGTGTTGGTGGATGATGAGGAAGGTCTTGCCATCTTAATGATGATAGTGTCTAGTCCTCTTACATTAGGCATATGTGCTAAAGCATGGATGTGTATGTACATTTTATTTAGAGATTTAGAGCTTGAATGTGTGCAAGGAGTGGTCTTACCAAGTTACTTGGCAATGTCTATAATACTTTTATCTTTGTAATAATGGACTACAACATGCATTCTGCAAAGGATCTTTTTGCATGAAGAGATCCTTGCACAATGAGCTCTTTGGGATATTAATGTGCAAAGATTGCTCTTGATGTAGGAGTGTAAGTGGGTGCTACAACGTGGGAAAGAACCCCCAAGTGGGAGGTTTGAAGGACTTTAAAGTGCTAGGCTCATATGAAGTGCCTCTTAGACCTTGGAGGTTGAGGAAAAACTTTGAGCATTGATAGCATTAACAAAAATTCCAAGAGGCAAAGTGAGGTCCAAAGGAAGCCGACTGGAGTCGGATGGATTGACAATTGGAGATGCTATGTGGATGAAGCTCAGAGCACCTCAATATAGGCTAAGGGTAGCAAATGCAGGTATATAGCAACTAGAGCAGCAAGAGGTGAGAGGTCCTGATACTTCACCCTACACAAATCGAGGTAGTCTAAGATCTTCAAAGATCCTAGGTTTTGATTTTGAACCAAGGCTATGCCTTTCTTGCTATACAAGAGGTGCAAGACAGAGGTATCCACGAGCTAAGAAAAGTGCAGGTGCAAGAAGCACTATTTTACTAGGCTGGCTCTTGATGACTACAGAGTGAAAAAATGTCTTGACATCCTTAGTTACAAAAAACACTCTTAGATCAATTGGTATAACTTATTTCTCATGCGATAGCCACTTGAGAAACTATATGAGAATTTTAAGTTGCAAAAGAAATCAGACCCAAATGGCCTCATGCAATGGAATTGAGCGCCATTTTTGAGCTCCTTTCGTGGGCCTAGTTACTAAAATTAGCCTTTGAGATTTGACTTCAACACCTTCCACCCATGTGCACTCTATAAAAGGTGAGTTGACCACGAGCCCACAAGCCTTTGAGTGCTCTAATTCAAAAAATATGATATAAGCCATACACACACAGTGAAACAAAGGCAAAAACATCCAAGTTTAATCACAGTGATTGGGATATCAATTATGATTAAAATGTAAAGCTTAGGGGCTCACTAAAAAGGTCTTGATATAGGCTTCCTCTAGCAAGAATATTGATGCAAGATGATGAATACACTTTTAATGCACCTAAGCTGGCTCAAAATGAGCTTTATTCATGCCAAAAAGGGTTGATTAAGGGTACTAATTGAAAATTAACAAAGCTTAGCACTAATTAGGCTACTAATGATAAAAAAGTAGTGGTCTAAGAGTTCAAAGACTCAAAGACATGCTCAAACTAGTCAGTAGAGCTTAACTAGGCATATGGCATGTATAGGAGAAAGTAGAGGCTAATACTAAGGATATAATTAGATGATTAGAAAGCACTAATCATGTTTAAATATCTGATATTGGCTGAAAGGTTATGGAAAAAACACAAATGAGCCATTCATAATAAAAAAGTTCATAATGTATACATCATCAATGAGTTGTAAGAGATCATTCAAATCAGCCCAAGAGGAGAGTATCAAGTGGAAAAAATCTTGTACACCTTTTTGGGGCTGTTTTTGACCTATCTATTGGCTTCATTTGCAAGTGTAATATGTCTAGAAAGGTCCTTGGGTCATGTATACATATATGGGCATCATTTGGGATATGTAATCATGCATGTGGACTTAGGGAGAGTCTCCATAAGCGGTGCAAAATATGGCACACACCCTAACATGTCGCATGTCACATGATAACGGACTTCTATGTGTTTTGACTTGGAGTGAAACACGGGGTTCTTTGCTCTAATGCCATCGCACTCTCACTATCAGAATGCAACACTCGAGTGTGAGTGATATTAAGATCTCCCACTAGACAAGCTAGCCATAGAGCTTCCTTGCTAGCATAAAAAATTGCCACATATTCTGCCTCTGTGATGGAAGATGACGTACAATTTTGGACACATGATATCCATGACACAGCTGCTCCACTAAATAGAAAAACATAGCCAAATGTGGATCTTTGACTATCCACACAACCCACATAATCTGCATATGTGTAGCCAACAATGGATGCATCACTATTCCGAATTTAAAAAAAAATAAAAGGTATTCCTAATGGATTCAAAAAAATCAAAAGGTATTCCAATTCAAAGATTCTCTCAACAACAACAAAACTAATGCACTAGTCTATAGTACGTAGCAACGGGCAATGACGAAGCACGTAGATTTGCAACAACATTAGCTAAAAAGGATGGATACAACATTGCGCATGAGAGAGAGAGAGAGAGAGAGAGAGAGAGAGAGAGAGAGAGAGAGAGAGAGAGAGAGAGAGAGAGAGATTTTATTATTGTCCTCGGAGGTCAAATATGACCTATGGGACCAAAGTTACATGTGATGTAGTATGTGTATGATGAGTGACTCTCGATGCTCCAAAATTGTGGTGATGAGAGTCGCAATGGAGAGCCCACACTGTGGCTGGGAGACGAAAGTGTGTAGGTCTAAGTCATGGCTGAAAATGTGAGAGAAGCAAGTTTGGATGTAACCAAAAGCTGAGCATTCTAGTAGTGTGTGGTACTCAGACTCTTGAACTTGCAGTGAGTATATTGTGCATAGTCGATTTGACTCTTCTCCATTGCCCCATCGCTCTGTCTCGCATCGAAGAAAATGGGAGCTAAGCCGAATGGTTGTGATAGTGCGTATCGCCGACAAGGGGATAGGATCAAGCGTGTAAGTGTGAGTACGGTTTCCTCTCGTAGCGAAAGAACATGGTTTTGTAGTTGGGTGCAATATGGGTGGTGTAATATATGAAGCGTGACCCATCGGATTTCTCCCAAGCTGTGATACATTGGCATTGTAGAAAGCTTCATTCGCTTGGGAGCCAATTGAAGCATCATGTAGCAAGTGTAATGCATCCCATCTTCCAAACCACTTCTTTATGTCTTGCATCCATCCCGTGCTCAAGATGTTGCTTTTATGTGTCTTTTGAGCTTTTTTGCTTTCTTCCCATGCAATTGTAGGAAGTCGATGTGAGGGGTTTTGACCCATGTTTATCATATATTCCACAACCCTTTCCATGCCCATAACCTCAATGGGAAGAGATCGCGACTCAAGAAGTAGGAGCATATATGGTGTTTGTGACTTAACTTGGAGAAAGTTTGTAAGAAAACGCTTTTGGACATTCTCAAACTCTTTCCAAGTAGACTTTGAGATGCTCCCGCCCCACACTTCAACTCCATAAAGAAGAACCGGTGTCACCAATGCATAAAAAAGGTACTTCTTGAGAATCCAACACTTGATGTTTCCCGCATTACACTTGTTCTCAAATGCATAATATGCTCTCTTTCCCACTTCCAAATGATGCATAGCACATTCATGCTACATGATTGGACGAAACCTCAAGGCAAAGGTACTTAAAGCTCTCAACAACTTCAAGTGTCTCATTGTTGTACACAATGCATGGCTTCTCCTTATGTTTGGTTTTCATAAACTTCATTCACAATCAGTCTACTATGCAAGCAAATGTTCTCAAGGACAACCATAACCTTTTGTGCATCTTTTGAAGTGTGTGCTAGAAGCACTACATCATCTGCATACAACAAAATCATGACTACCTCATTGCAAATAGTGATTGCATAAAGTCAAGTACCATTTGTTCCAATTGATCGATGCATAGATCATGAGAGAGAGAGAGAGAGAGAGAGAGAGAGAGAGAGAGAGAGAGAGAGGACACACTTTGAAGAGAAGAAAATGCTAAAGAGAAAATAAAGGTGTGAATGGGTCAGATTCATATAAAAGGTCCATTTTGACCTAAAATCCTCATTCTTGAGGTGCATGCTAAAGAAGTGCTCTTGCTCTACCTCTACCTTCTTCTCTATCGTTTGCTCACGAGTGTGTGTGTGTGTGTGTGTGTGTGCTTGAGAGAGAGAGAGAGAGAGAGAGAGAGAGAGAGAGAGAGAGAGAGAGAGAGAGAGAGAGAGAGAGATTGATCGAGAATTGTGGCGGCATCAGCAGTTGCAAGGTGGTTGTGCACGACGGTGGTGGCTCCCTCTTTTTTGTGGCATGGAATCGTTCACGATCGCAAATCATTGAGCGGTGAGTGACACACCATTGCCCCTTTGAGGTTACTAGGATACTTGTGCTTGCAGCCATTCGTGGCTCGCACACAGTGTTTGGCAAGTTCCAAGCCTCCGACACGTGCGGTAGAAGCGCACAGCCTTATACTTAGGCTTGTGATATGCTACCGTGTACTTTTTATTATACACCCAATTTCACGGCAAGGCTTGTTTGACCTTTGGCAACTCTATCAGTTTCCAAGTTTCATTTTTTGTAATCAAGCTATACTCATGTTGCATTGCATGATCCCACTTCATGCCATCTTTCATTTCAATAGCCTCTTGGTAGAAGGTAGGCTCTCTACAATCAATCACTGATAAATAGTCTAATCTTGGTTGAAACAACTTAGGGGCATAAGATACACGTATAGATCTTCTTGCTGCTTGACTCCTGGACTTCGCTCTCTCAAGAGCATCAGTACCTCTCTCTAGAGCACTAATAGTGGTAGGTCATCACTAGTAGGCTGAGATGTTTGCAATAATTGGACTTGAGACTACATCCTCAAATCTCACTTTGTGATGCTTAACCTCTTTTACAACTTGTCTGTGCATCTTTAATTTATTGAAGATCACTTGTGAGCTACGAATAAATCTCCAAGATTTGGGATGCAAGAGACAATAACCCATCTCTCCATCTACACCACTATTAATGCTCTCTCTAGAGCGCTAATAGTGGTAGGTACATCACTAGTAGACTGAGATGTTTGCAATAATTGGACTCGAGACTACATCCTCAAATCTCACTTTGCGATGCTCAACCTCTTTCACAACTTGTCTATGCATCTTTGATTCATTGAAGATCACTTGTGAGCTATGAATAAATCTCCAAGATTCAGGATGCAAGAGACAATAACCCATCTTTCCATCTGCACCACAACCAATGAAGATGCACTTGTGTGACTTGGGGTCTAGCTTCTTTCTAAGATCTCTAGGCACATGTGAGAATGCCTCCACCCAAAAACACTTTATTGGACCAGGTCATAATTAGGCTTCTTATCTATCCACATCTCCTACAAAATCTTATAGTTCAATGGTGTACTAGGCGGCCTATTGATTATATGCATCATTGTCATAACAACCTCTCCCCAAAACCCTTGAGGTATATTTGCCACATATAGCATGGAAGTGAAAAAATATTCCTATTTATCCGCTCCATTTTGAGCCAGTGTGTATAATGTAGTAAACTGCCTCCTAATGCCTTGTTTGCTACAAAATCCCTTAAACTCAGTGCAGACGTATTCTCCCCCATTGTTAGTGCAAAAAGCTTTCGACTTCTTGCGTGACTGATTCTCAACCATATTTAGAAAATTTTGGAAGAGACTAAAGACTTTGTCTTTCCTCTTCAAGAGGTAGACCCACACCTTTCGAGTAGCCATCTATGAAAGTCAAGAAATATAATGCCACCCCTAGAGACTTATGCGTCATGATCCCACATAGATTTCTATGAACCAAATTTAGAGGATTTCCTAACTTCTGATCTAATGGAAAAGTGGTAAGTCTAGTCTGTTTTTTGTATATGTAATGCTCACACAAACTAAAATCAAAATAGCTTAACATAGAAAAATAGCCAAAATGTCATAATTGCTCATTCCCTTCTGACTCATATGACCTAGCTAGCTATGCCACAACTCAAGAGAAGGTAGCTTGATTACATAGATAGAGTTCTCTTTTAAAAAATTGACATACAAGGAATATAATGAGCCAAAATTTTGGCCTTTGAGCAATGACCAAGTTACCTTTTTTTATAATCCAAGAAACGTATTCAAGATCATCAAGTTGTTCTTAGTTAGCTTTGTCACATGTCTAACACCTTGCAGCATGAACTCAATACCATTACGCATACACAACTTCATATCTCCAATTCCACATATCTCAAGCTAATGAGAATCACCCAACTTAAGTGAACCATGAATAACTAGACAACCACTTTTTGTGAGAAATAGCATGAAACTAGCAACTGCGTCAATAATCCAATCCTTCATATAGCATTTGTTAAGAGTTAACAACACTTCTAGACTCAAATACCAAGTGAATACTAGTACATCTGATGATTACGGCACATCAAAAATAACATCAACATGTGGAGACTCAATAACATTGAGCTCCTCTATCTTCATATTGCTCTTAGGAGGTGTAGAACTTATGACAATGGCTTTACCCTTCTCTCTTTGCAACAAAAAACAATCTTTTTCAAGTGTCCTTTATTGTAAAATAATGATAGCATTCAATGTTCCTCTTGCGACATCCGCGGATCTTGCTACGTGCATTCTTGTGATCTTGAGAATGATCACGATTGCAACTATGACCTCTCTACCTTTGATTGTTCCTATGGCTACTTACACTTGCCATATACGCATCATGATTCCCACTAGTATCAAGAGACTGATGTAAAATCTCTTTTGTGAGAAGAGCACTAGTAACATCACTAAGAAAAAGCTTGCCTTAGGGGTGGAGTTACTAATGACAATGTTGAATGTATCCCATGATGGAGGCAAAGACCATAGCAAGAAAATGGTTTTCATTTGATCATTGAAATTAAGCCCCTTTGATATCAATTCAATCAACACGTTGTTAAATTGGTTCATGTGTGAATTGACACTGCTACTTTCTTTCATGTTAGGATGCATAAGCTTCTTTATTAGAAACACTTTTTTTGATGTACTTGTACTATCCCATGTTGAACATAAAGCCTCCCAAATTCTTTAGCATTGGTCTTGTCCATCATCATGAAGAATATAGACTCACCAAGGTACAACCTAATAGTTGCCATGGCGGCACGAGCATCAAGCTGCTCTCGTTGATGATCATCAGTGTACAAAACCTCTTTGCACTATTTCGATTGTGTTGCAAGTCCTTTGTTGATTAGAACATCAAGCATTCTTTGCGTCCTAATACATTCATTCTAAAGACATTCAATCTTAGATGCTCTTCCACCTTGATGAAGGGGCTTCACTTCATTAGCTTTCGAGGACGGAATTTACATCAGGAAGGGGGGCATGTTAACCACTTACGGACACCCTATCACCTTTGACGACGGACGCCTTATCACTTTATTTGAGTCATGGACTAGTCTTGTGGGTCCTATAGGTGCATAGGTGATTGCCAATGAGAGGCGCACCACTTATCTCATTTTTATATTATTTTTTCTATGACTGACCACTGTGGGCATCCTTGTGTGAATGGGTCAGATTCATATAAAAGGTCCATTTTGACCTAAAATCCTCATTCTTGAGGTTCTATCTTCTTTTCCATCGTGTGATCATCACGAGTGTGTGTGTATGCTTGAGAGAGAGAGAGAGAGAGAGAGAGAGAGAGAGAGAGAGAGAGAGAGAGAGAGAGAGAGAGAGAGAGAGAGAGAGAGAGAGAGAGAGATTGAGCATTGCAGCAACGGCATTGGCGACGGCGAGGCGGTTGAGCGTGGGGCGGCGGCTCCCTCTTCTTTGCAGCACTGAATCCTTCATGATGGCAAAGCATTGAGCGGTGAGTGATACACCATTGCCCCTTTGAGCTTACTAGGATAGTCTAGTTGTGTGCACAATGTTCAGCAAGTTCCCAGGTTCTGACACGTGCAATACAAGCACACATTTTTGGCGCCGTTGCAAGGGATGACCTTGCACTAAGCTTGAGGATCAGCACTCCGTGCTGCCTCTTGAAGCCATTCTTTTTATTTTCTTTTGTTTTTTTTAAATTTGGATTAGATCTGTTAATGGCTGTAATGTGCATGTTTTAGCAGGTTTTGTTTGGATACAATGTGCAGGTGTTAGCAGATTTTGTTAGATTTGTTAAGCCCTGTAATGTGTAGGTTTTAACAGGGTGTGTTAGTGTTAATAGCTCTATAATGTGCAGCTTTTTTGAAGTGGAGAGTGAGCAGGTGGTTAATTATGTCATTGTGCAGTGTGCTGCACTAGTTAGTTAGTGTACAGTGTGCACTGTGCTGTAGTTGCAAGGTGTAGCTGCGTGCCTTAGACAGGCTTTGTGCGTGTGAGCTCGGCGCCCACACAACACAACCTTATCCACAAAAAGTTTTTTTAAAAAATAAATAATAATAATAAAATTAATTTAATATTTTTAATTAAAAACACTCAAAAAATTTGAGATAAAAAAGAAATTTTAAAAAAAAGGAAAAAAGAAAAAATCTTTTATTAAAAGGAAGGGATCGGGATCATTCCCAAAGCCCAAGCCCAGGCCCATGCCTCAATCCTCAGACTTATGATATAGTATAGATACTACTATATATATAAAGGCTACCCCCTCAAGGTGAAGGAAGGGCATGTGGGACAAGTTCTTCAAGTCTTCCATCCTTCTCTTTACACTTACACCCTTGAACTTACTAATTTTAGCCTTCTTCCTGACTAGAAAAAGACCGTTTTTAGGATTCCGAGGGCTTTAAGTAACCGAATCGGGGGCTATAAAGCACGTCACGCCCCTCTAATCTAGATGCTCATTTTGAGCTATTACACACCATATTACATGGCTTGGTTAGAAAAAGGACAAAAAAACAAGAAATTGAAAGTAAATTTGGGTTGCAAAACACCCGAAAAAAACTAGGTGAGCGGCCTTCACGGGCACTCACCAACACTTCTAGGGTGTTGAGGTTACATGCACCTACGCTCTGGATGTGTGCTAGAGGACGATCACATAGAGAGTGTCACCGTTTATGTGGGCATCCATTATTCCTTCACATTAGGCTCTAGGCCCTTAGCGGAAACCGAAGGTAGTACCACTCAGGACCCAGATATTGCATCTAGGGACTCTTTCTCTGACTACGACATCATGGAAGGTTACCCGATGCCCAATCCCATTAGTTCAAGCCAAGACATGCATGCCATGGGTCCACGGTCCAGGGCAAGTGTGCTTAGCTGCTTAAAAGAGACTTTTAGTAGAGCCACTCGCTTCGAACATGGAGCTAGCGATATAAATGAAGGGGGTGGCTAAGTAAATTCACCATTCATGACCAATGTAGAGTGTGCATGTGAATACTACATTCACTACATTCCCCGACTCTTCAGAGCTATTCCCCTCTGAGGTTGAGAAATATATCATTGCAGAGCTAGGGAAATGGAAGTTAAAGCTTACGTAAGGCTGAACAACGGAGAGAGCTAAAGGCAAAGGCCCCTATGTCAATATCCATGCTAGTCGAGCAATCGAGAGCTCCTGAATTAGCAACCACTAAGGGTCAAACCATAGAGAGCCACATTGCATATAGTTCAAAGGACACCCCTAGCACCTCAATCCTAGATGGAGCATTTCTTAATGAAAATTGGGAATATGAACTACAAACGGAGACTTAAACTGACCTATACACAGGTCACACCTATCACATGGGTTGGTTAGATATCCTACAAAGCACATCGGGTGCTACTAGCGTAGAGGAGAAACAACAAAAGAGTTTGTGATGTCATCCATAGGGTTATTGAGTTGGAGAGGCAGAAAAAAGGGATCCACATGCCTTCAACAGGTCTCATGAGATTCTTGGATACAGGGAAGGCTAAGCAACTAACTTTACCACAATGGAGACTCCCTCGGTAAGCCCGATGGATCCTCCATCTGTTGTTTTTCCAGGGGTCTCAGTACAATCTGAGCCAACAAATGATAGCTTTACCTTTCCAAGTTTAGCTTATCTTTCTCTTGATGACACCGCAGCTACCATGCCTACCCCAGTGATGGGCATGACAAAAAACACGTCATGGACCTCATTTATTAGTAAAGAATCTCTATATGGTGGCCCAATGCCTACAAGAGTACCTACAAGTGTGTATCAATCATATGCACCTATGGGCCCTTGTGCTCATGTAGCTCCTACCCCTCCCATTGGTTCAACAAATTATGCTCCACAACCACAACATCTAAGCCCTTATTTCAATGAGGCCATACTACCTAGCATTAGCATGTCACATCCCACGTCTGCTATGCCGAGGGCCACACATATGAACTTTGGGCCACCACATGGCACAACATCGTACCCAGCTTGGGACCTGAGGATCACCCGTATGCCTAACCCAATGCCAACCCCCATTCCACATGCAGTCTCAAGAGTGCCTGTCCCCACTATACGTGCTCACTTGGATGACTTGGCAACATTTTCTCAAGCTATTGGTCGATCTATTTCTAAAATATGCGTAACACGCCTGATAGAGAGCATAAAAGTAAGGCAGTACAAATAGCCAAGCTCAAACAAAAATTTAGTGGAGATGGGGATGTGAGAAAGCATATCAAAGTATTTGAATAAATATGTGATTCCCTAGGAGAACACAATGAGCTGCATAATAGTAATTCTTTAAGCCTGACCTTGAGTGGGAAGGCTGGGGATTGGTATATGACCCTAAGGGTGGAAAAAAAAAGATTTACCCTACTCTTAGAAGACTGTTCTTGAAAGGATGCATACGAGATGGAGTTCTTTGGGGTGTAGCATCTCAGCTCTAGAAAGACCAATGAGAGGAGGGAGAGTCTGTGAGAGACTTTATTAGTCTCTTGAATCATTTGAACTCTCGTTGTAATCCAAACGAGCGCCTCAATAATAACCAATTGCTCGATAGATTCATTAGGATACTAGGACATGAGGATATCTACAATGGCCTAGTCATTAGAGGTATCACCACTTGGAAAGCAGTCACCACCAATGCAATCCAATTGGAGGACAATTTAATGATTCAAGGAGAAAGAGTGTCAGTTGAGCAAAAATCTACTAGCTCGCAAGCATCCCGGCATGAGCCAATGACCATAAAGCCTATTGCTAAAGAGCCAAAGATATCTGAGATGACTTTAGCAGATCTCACCAAGGCCATTCAAGAAAGTCTTAGAGACAATCGTGCTCCACAAGACAATCATATGTATCCAAGGAGGGAGCATCAATGGTGCTCAGTTTGCTTTGGTCCACATAGTACCAGTGAATGCCCAACGTTTATAGTAATATTTAATGGGAATCGCAATGCATGTGGGAGGTATGGTCATGAAGACAAGGAATGTATGATATTTAAACGTGCCGATAGACCAACCTTAGCATGGACGGACACACCTCGAGTGCCTGCATTGATGCCGGCCCCACCTCTTGAACAACCGTCACAACACATGGTCCCTAGGGCCTTAAATGTTGTTCAAACAACACCATTCCACTTCCTATGTTAGGACCCAAACGCCCACATCCGAGAATCACTTATGTGAATCAAGTGGGTTGTGAGTCATCTATTGCTTGTGTGGATTGCAAGCATGAGTTAGACCCTAATTTTGCCTATGGGATTGATGCATTTGAAGAAATTTCACAATACTACATGGAGGACTATTGGGGAAAAATCAAACTTGTCTATCAAGTAGCTGCTCTTGCGAGAAGAGACCGAAATATCAATTTTACTGCCAAGAGACCCCCTCTTCAATGCTATGAGTGTGGGGGTGCACATCGTGTAGCCGGGTGTCCTATTAGACTACAAAAGAAGCCCACACTAATGCAAACCAATCAAGCGAGTACAACTACAATGCCGATACTCATGTATAATTGATGTGACATAGATCATTTGATTGCCCAATGTCCTAACAATCCCAATGTGCCAAAGATCACACCATTGAACTTAATTGAGGTTACGGAGGGGCCATCACAAAGTACACTTGTGGTGCACTCACACGATAGATGCTCCGAAAACAAAATTATATTCTTGAAGAAAGAGACACACCGTCAATTGCCCAATCTCAAAAGAAGAAGAAAACATGAAGGAAGAGATGGCAAAAAGTAGCAAAGTTAGACCCCAATTCAAAGACCAACATAGGGACTGGTGACAATCTCGTGTATATAAACAACACTGAAGAGGATTCTAATTCAAATGAGACCATGGAGACTAAAACGGTCACTAACAAACAAACAAACAAGGAAAATCATCATGAGCCACAATGGCCAGGACCCAAGGAACCCAAGAAGAAGATAATAACTTACCCAAAACCTATAGAGGAGATTGAGCGAGTCAAGCAATTAACGAGTTTGGTAGAAGAGACCCAAAGCGATCTAGAGCCAACACCTAGGCAGATTCAAATTACAGACACAGTGTTCCCTATGTGAAGTCAACCTCATAAGGACCACAGACCACTAGCCATGTCATAATAAATAATATCTAATTCTCCTAAATGATTTTCTCATGTTAGACTAATCATTTAGTATGGGGAAGTGCCAGGGGAGAAAAAGCTAGAATATTGGTTAAGCTGGTAGACCAGCCATAGTAGGGATCCAAAGGAGGGAAAATAGGGATCCAAAGCGGGGGCCATCTGCAAAAGAGCAATGTGAAACAATGGGATTTAAAGACCCTAAGGTTCAGCCCATTAAGACTTCCAAAATGCTAAGGTTCCAAAAATTCAAAGGTTGTGTCCAAAGGTCATTACTAGGGCAATTGGATGCTTTGTGTGTGTACCAAAAAAGTCTTCACAAATCCTACAAAGGAGGGGGCGAGCCTTGCAAGTAGGGGATGAGAGAGAAACACACACACACACACACACACACACACACACACACACTCACAAGCTTCCTTTACACAAAGGGAATGAGGGACACATGTCAGCTCCCTAGCCCAGATGCCCACAAGGTGCACTTAAATCCTATTGAATGGCCATGGAGGTGGACCAATGAGAATTAGTCTAGAGTAAATCTAGTTTAATACATTTAAAAACACTTAATAAAAGAACCAATAAGAATTAAGCTCTCTAGAAGACTATTGGACAATCTCCCAAGGGGTCCAATGAGCATTCAACAGCCCAATGGCTTGCCTGATTCCTATTGGGCCAAGAGACAAAGGGGTCCAATGAGCGTTTAGTTGAATTAATCAATTACCTAAAGCTCTCACAAAAGGGGAAAGGGGGACACATGTGAGAAGGCTATCACTTATGCTACTTAACTTTCATTGGCTAAGCTGGGAGAGGTCCAATGGGGTGTTAGCATGAGTAAAATGCAAGAGGGGTCGACCAAGAGAGAGAGGGGGCTGAATTTGTCAAGTCATTATCACACACACACACTCACACAATCTCACGTGTGAAGCAAGAAGACTCTCTCTCTTCTTCTCAAGCTTTAATGGAAAGCTTATCACCTACTCCAAGCTTGCGACAAGGGAGGCCTACACCAACAACTCTTGGATTTGTGATGCAAATCCAACCAAGAGCCAAGCGTCAATGTATGCTCATCTCCTCTACCATGCTAATTACTAAGCTATGCTATGCTAATATGAGTGATTATGTGAGGATATTTACATCTTTCTCATAAGACTACTCCTTCTTCCTCTCAATCTACTCTCATACCCCGCTAGCTCTCACCATCTTCGAAGGTGTGTGAGGTCTTGGGTCTGAGACTGTGAGGGAATTGATGTTGTGTTTTATAAGTGTTTTGCTTAGTGCTTGAAGCTTCCATATTCATTGCACTAGCTAGTTATTGAAGGAACACAAAGAATTGTATTGTAAAATGTCTCTCTTGATGGAAGAAACCTATAATACAAAGCCTTTTGGAGGGGGGACCGGCTCCATGTAAATCCAGTCCTCAACTCTTGTCAATAGCTTAATTTCTCTCTCTTTTGAAGTATTTTCCATGCTATCTAACTAGGTGTTATGCTTTTTTGTTGCTCTCTCCACCCAAGCACTCTTGTTATGCTAATTAGGAATCTATTCTAATGAAATGCTCACTATGTTCATGCTATTTTCCACTACACACAAGTTACTAGGCCATTAAATGTTACATTGGTATCATAGCACAAGGTTTCTCTTTTCTTGCTCAAGAAGGGAGGTCCTCAAGCTAACTATAAATGGTTGGTATTATTAATTACAATTAAGTAAGTAGAATAGGGATTTTTCGGCCTTGTAGTGTGCCTGCCATCGTGCAGATAACAGGGCATCACCGTCGAGAGCTATGGTTTTAATAGTGGAGTCCTACGGGGCTTGCGACGGCTTAACCACTATTGAGCTATTAGAAGCTTGATAGGAGATGGTGCTGTTTTGGTGTTGAACGACCCTCTCTTCTAATCCTTGTAATTAATTGTATTCGAGCTACGGGTACAATAGCTTGAGTTCTTTTCTAAAGGGGTAAAGAGGAGTAGCAACTATGGCTTGAAGTGCGAAAGTGCACCTAAAAAAATTTACATCTAAAAGTTGTTAGAATGGCTGACAATAATAAAGAGACTGAAATTAACGTTGATATCTTTGATTTTGCTAATGAACAGGCTACTAATGATGCCCCTATGCTTGTTAACTACCTTGTTACTAGGCTTCAACAAGCCATGGGCAATCCATCCCTCCAAAGTGAAGTGCAACGGCAACTTCGTCTCATGGGATTCTCCAAACTCCCCACCATGACAGGAGAGTACCTAGGAAGCCTCCGTGCGAGATTCCCAAAAGAGGCCTCTCTCTGATTAGGGAGGAAGAAGAGGTTCCATACGAAGGGCTCAGAAATTTGCTTCTTCGTGACGCATCTCCTTCTCAAAGGAGAACTCAAGAGCCCCCACCGAAGGAACGAGAAAGAATCGAGTCTCCTGCCACCTCAGAGGAGATGGCTCCACGAAGACGGAAAGCTAAACGCTCTCCATCACCTCCTATGTCATAATAATCAATATCTAATTCTCCTAAATGATTTTCTCATATTAAACTGATCATTTAATGTGGGGAAGTGCCAAGGGAGAAAAAGCTAGAATATTGGTTAAGCTAGCAGACCGGCCACAGTAGGGATCCAAAGGAGGGAAAATAGGGATCCAAAGGGGGGGCCATCTGCAAAAGAGCCATGTGAAACAATGGGCCAAAAAGACCCTAAGGTTCAGCCCATTAAGACTTCCAAAATGCTAAGGTTCCAAAATTCAAAGGTTGTGTCCAAAGGTCAACCCTAGGGAAAATTGGACGCTTAGTGTGTGCCCTAAAAAGTCTTTGCACATCCCTACATGGGAGGGGGCGAGCCCCAAAGCTAGGGGATGAGAGAGAAAGCCACACACACACACACAGGCTCCCTTTACACAAAGGGAATGAGGGACACATGTCAGCTCCCTAGGCCAAATGCCCACAAGGTGTGCCCAATTCCTATTGGAAGACCCTTGAAGTGGACCAATGAGAATTAAGCTAGAGTAAACCTAGTTTAATTAATTTAAAAACATTTAATAAAAGAAACCAATGAGAATTAAGTCTCCTAGAAGACTATTGGGCAGTCTCCCAAGGGGTCCAATGAGCATTCAGGAGCCCCATGGCTTGCCTGATTCCTATTGGCCAGGAGGCAAAGGGGTCCAATGAGAGTTTAGTTTAATTATTTAATTACCTAAAGCTCTCACAAAAGGGGAAAGGGGGACACATGTCAGAAGGCTATCACTTATGCTGCTTAATTCCTATTGGCTTGACCTGGGGAGGTCCAATGAGGCAAAAGCCAGACCTAATTAGCAGCTAGGGCTCGCCCAAGAGAGAGGGGGGGCTGATTTTTGCTTGGCATTGACACACACACACTCACACTTGACCATGTGTGAAGGAAGAATACTCTATCTCCTCCCAAGCTTTAATGGAGAGCTCATCACCTACTCCAAGCTTGTGAGATAGAAGCCTACATCAACACTCTCTTGGCATATGGATGCAAATCCAACCAAGAGCCAAGCTTCAATGCATGCTCATCTTCTCTACCAAGCTAATTACTAAGCTAAGCTATGCTAATATGAGTGATTATGTGAGGAGATGTACATCTTTCTCGTAAGATACTTCTTTTTCTTCTCAATCTACTCTCATACCCTGCTAGCTCTCACCATCTTCGAAGGTGTGTGAGGTCTTGGGTCTGAGAACGGGGATAATTCAAGTTGTGTTTGATTAAGTGTTTTGCTTGGTGTATGAAGCTTCCATCTTCATTGCACTAGCTAGTCTTGAAGGAACACAAAGAATTGTATTGTACAATGTCTCTCTTGATGGGAGAAACCATAATACAAAGCCTTTTTGGAGGGGGGACCGGCTCCATGCAAATCCGGTCCTCAACTGTTGTCAATAGCTTAATTGCTCTCTCTTTTGAAAGTATTGTCGATGCTATCTAACTAGGTGTTATGCTTTTTGTTGCTCTCTCCACCCAAGCACTCTTGTAATTCTCATTAGGAATCTATTCTCATGAAATGCCCACTATATTCATGCTAATTTCCGCTACACATAAGATTTTAGGCCATTAAATGTTACATTGGTATCAGAGCTCAAGGTTTCTCTTTTCTTGCTCAAGAAGGGAGGTCCTCAAGCTAGCTACAAATGGTTGGTATTATTAATTGCCTGTGAGTAAGTAGAATAGGAATTTTTCAGCCTTGCAGTGCGCCTGCCTTTGTGCAGTTAACGGGGCATCACCGTCGAGAGCTATGGTCTTAATAGTGGAGTCCTACGGGGCTTGCCTACGGCTTAACCACTATTGAGCTATGAGAAGCTTGACAGGAGCCGGTGCTGTTTTGGTGTCGAAAGACCCTCTCTTCTATTCCTTGCAATTAATGGTATTCGAGCCGCGGGTACAGTAGCTTGAGTGCTTTTTCTAAAGGGGTAAAGAGGAGTAGCAACTAGGGCTTGAAGTGCCAAAGTACACCTAAAAAGTTTACACCTAAAAGTTGTTAGAATGGCTGACAATAGTAAAGAGAGTGAAATTAATGTTGATAACTTTGATTTTGCTCATGAGCAAGCTACTAATGATGCTTCAATGCTTGTTAACTATCTTGTTTCTAGGCTTCAACAAGCCATGGGCAATCCATCTCTCCAAAGTGAAGTGCAACGGCAGCTCCGTGCTCACGGGATTCTCCAAGCTCATCACCATGACGAGAGAACACCTAGGAAGCCTCCTTGTGAGACTACCAAAAGAGGTCTCTCTCCGATTCGGGAAGAAGAAGAGAATCCATATGAAGGGCTCAAGAACTTACTTCTTGATGATGCATCTCCTTCCCAAAGGAGAACTCAAGAGCCTCCACCGAAGGAACGAGAAAGAAGCGAGTCTCCCGCCACCTCGGCGGAGATGGCTCCACGAAGACGGCGGGCTAAACGCTCTCCATCACCACCAAAGCGGAGAAGACCATCACACTCTTCTCCACGCCATAATTCAAAGAGGGATGATAAAAAGCAAGAGAAGAAAAAGGCGAGAAAGAGGACACCCTCTTCTCCATCTTCTTCATCCTCTTCCTCTTATGAAAGCTATCGTGAAGACGACAAAGATCAAGACAAGAAAAAGGCGAGAAAGAGGTCACCCTCTTCTCCACCTTCTTCAAATTCTTCATCTTCTGAAGAAAGTGATGGTGCAACTTTTGAACCATCAAAAAGAAGAGGCCATAGGAAATCCTATGCCGCATGGAAGAGGTCGTCCAAGCTGAAGAAATTCAAAGAGGGAGGGAAGAGCATCTCTTTCCTTACCTATGATGGCACCTTCGGTGCTACAGACAAAGTTTTGGCCTTTATCCAGCAATTCGATGCGGCGTTTGGAGATGAGGGCTTCACGGAGTCCTCTAAGCTACGCCATGTAGCTATGCACTTTCAAAAGTCCGCCAGACAATGGTGGTCTAGCCTACGAGCCAACGGTGAAGCTCCACGAACATGGAAGGCTTTAAGAGCTTCCATTATGAAGCAGTTTTTGGCCACCGATGCCAAAGATAAAGTACTCACCGAATGGCGAAGCTTAAAGCTCTCTCCCAATGAATCCATCCACAAATATGTAGACAAGTTTTGGGACCTACAACTCAAAGCCACTGTCTTCAAAAAGTTGGATTTTGGAGAGCAAAAGCAACAATTTTGTGCGGGCTTAACCGAAGAAATGGCGGAGTATGTCAACTCCCAAAGGCCACGTACCATATCGGCGGTAATACACCATACTATGGTGGCCTCGCGAATCAATTTCCAAATGGGGGGTAAAAGAAATAATAAGCCCCCGGAAAACAAGGGTTCCAATGAGCCTAAGGGGAAGGACAATGTCCAAAAGTCTCCTAAGGGCACTTCCAACAAAGCTAAAGAGAAGGGAGTTTACAAAGGAAAGAATAAACTCTCTCCTGAAGAGCTTGAGCGTTATCGTAAAGATAATCGGTGTTTCAAGTGCGGCGAACAAGGGCATGCGTACCGCGCTTGTCCCCAAAAGAACAACCGCCAAGATCCTCCTAGAGCTTCTTTGGTTGAAATCCAAGAGGAGGAGATTCACCAAACTCACCACAAAGGATCTCCTCTATGCCATGCTTGGGGAAAGGTAAGAGAACATGATGCTTTTATTCTCTTTGACCCTGGTTCTACTCACAATTTCATATCTATGGAGTTAGCCACCAAGCTAGGCATACAATCCTACGAGATGGGAGATATCCTACCCGCAGACAGTGCCTTCAAGGGGCAAGAAGCTTCAGTCACTCCCTTAATCGGGAAATTGAGGCTTCATGTCCAAGGCTATGTGGACAAAGAGGACTTCTTTATCTCTCCTCTCAAGCATGAGGATGTAATCCTAGGGGCACCATGGTTTGACCGCCTGGCTGCCCATGTTAAATTTCCTGAAAGGAGAATCTCCTTTAAGTTCATGGAAAAGGACATGTATATAGATGCTAAGGAGATGGGTAACACCATCCCCATTGTACATACACCAGCTTTCAACAAGTCAATAAAGAGCTCTATTTCCGTGTACATGATTTTTGTTAAAGATTCTCAAAATGAACCTAATGCTTTAGCAAAAGAAAATAAAAGCAACCAAAAGGAATTAGAGTTATCCAATTTTCTCAAGGGGTTTCAAGATGTCTTTATTGACGACATCCCTTGTGAGCTACCTCCTAAACGAGGTAATGACGACCATGCAATTGAACTTCTTCCAGGAAGTTCACCGCCTAACAAACTCCTTATAGAGTTTCTCAAGCTCAACAAGAGGAGATTATGCGGCAAGTGCATGAGTTAGTTGAGAAGGGCATGGTTAGGCCTAGCTCATCTCCATTTTGCTCACCTGTGCTATTAGTGCAAAAGAAAGACGGCACATATCGTATGTGTGTCGACTATAGAGCACTAAATAGGATCACTATCAAGAATAGGTTTCCCGTTCCACGGGTAGAAGACCTATTTGATAAGCTACAAGGATCGACCTACTTCAGTAGGATTGACCTAAAAAGTGGCTATCATCAAATAAGGATAGTTGATCAAGACATTGTAAAGACCGCATTTCGTACTACATTTGGTCTTTACGAATACATTGTCATGCCTTTTGGCTTGACTAATGCACCAGCCACATTTAACCGCTTGATGGAGAAGCTGTTCAGGCCTCATCGAACCTTCACTGGAGTGTTCTTTGATGATATTATTATCTACTCTAATTCATTGGAGGAACACAAGCAACACCTCCAGGTAATATTTCAAGTTTTAAGAGAGAATAAACTTTATGTTAATCGAAAGAAAAGTGAATTTTTCTTGCAAGAGATTCAATATTTAGGTCACATTATCTCTCAAGATGGAATCCAAATGGATCCATCCAAGTTAGAGGTAATAAAAGGATGGCCTAAACCAAGGAATCTTCATGAACTATGAAGCTTTATAGGTATGTGTGCATACTATAGACGCTTCATAGAAAAGTTCTCACAAATTGCGGGACCATTACATGACCTAACAAAGAAAAATGTTAGGTATACGTGGTCTGCTAAAGAGAACAATGCTTTCGAAAAGCTTAAAGAAAAGCTTATCTCTCAACCTGTGCTTACACTACCGGATCTCTCAAAACCATTTGAGGTCCAATGTGATGCTTGTGGTGATTGCCTTGGGGCTGTTCTGCTCCAAGAAGGGCACGCCATAGGCTATGAGAGTCGAAGGCTCGACCCTGTTGAGCAAGCTCTAGGCATATACGAAAAAGAACTCCTTGCAGTTCTACATGCCTTAGACTCATGGAAGCACTATTTATTGGGGACTCCTTTCATTCTGCGAACGGATCACCAAAGTCTTAAGTACTTCATGACGCAGACCAAGCTTTCCGACAAACAAATGAGGTGGGCAAATTTCCTTTCGCAATTTCATTTTCATATTGCTCACATTGCTGGCAAGCATAATCAAGTAGCCGATGCACTCTCAAGACGACCGAGAGTGAATGCGGTTTCCATAGCAACTCACAATGATCTATCTTCAATGATAGATGAGTATGCTATTGATCCCGATTTTAGAGATGTGATTTCAGCCCTTGCATTAGGGAAGAAAGAAGAACCATTTACTTTACAAGATGGTTATCTTCTCTATGGCAATAGACTATGCGTTACTAACTCACTACGTGAGAAAGTAATGTATGAATCTCATGCTCCCCCATATGCGGGGCATAGAGGGATTCAGTCTACCCTAAAGGGAATTGAAACATATTTCTATTGGCCTACCATGAAAGTGAACATACACGAGTATGTTTCCAAATGTGTGGTATGTCAAAAGACAAAATTTGATAGAGGGAAGCAACTTGGATTGCTTCAACCCTTGCCAATCCCTAATTCACCGTGGGAGAGCATATCCATGGATTTTATCTTTGGATTGCCTAAGTCTATCCATGGGAATACGGGAATATGGACGATAGTAGACAGGTTCAGTAAACAAGCTCATTTTATACCTGTCAAAAAGACTATCAAAGCCCATCAAATGGCAACCCTCTTCATTTCACAAATTTTCAAGTACCATGGCTTGCCAATGTCCATAGTGTCGGATAGAGATCCTAGAATGACCAGTAATTTCTGGAAGGGTCTCTTTGAGAATTTAGGAACAAGGCTAAACTTCTCTTCGGCCTATCATCCACAAACTGATGGCCAAAGTGAAATAGCTAACCTAACCATTCTTGATCTACTAAAAGCCTATGTAACGGAAGTAGATCAAAGATCCCAATGGGAGAAGTACTTACCCTTAGTAGAGTATGCTTACAATAACACTGTACATACTTCCACAGGAAAAGCACCTTTCGAGGTAATTGAGGGAAGATCAAAAAGTCCCTTGCTACTTAAGGTACATGGGAAGATCTTCGCTGCAGATGAGTATAGCCGAGACCTACAAGAATCTTTCCAAAAGATTAAGGATGCTATCTCTATCTCACAGCAAAGGCAAAAGGCTGCTGCTGACAAGCACAGAAGAACCCAAGCCTTTAAAGAAAACGATTGGGTCTTGTTAAAGTTTCCCAAGGCTCGATTAAGGCACACGACGGGCAAGAATCCTACGGGCCACCAAAAGTACTATGCTAAACTAGCAAAAAGGTATTATGGTCCCTTCTAGATTCTTAGGCCAATCAATGAGATGGCCTATCAACTTAAGTTGCCCAATCATTGGCTCATACACAATGCTTTTCATGTGAGCCTATTAAAGCCTTACAAAGGAGAGCCACCTCAAGAACCAACTATTGAAGATCCACCGGAGATCGAGGACCACGAGGAGGTGCTGCAGCCCGAGTCCATTCTCCGACATGAAGACAAGGTATTAAGAGGCGGTAAGACTATCCGACGATATCTTATTAAGTTTAAGAATTATCCTTTTGAAGATGCTAGATGGATGCAAGGCATACAATTAAAGGATAACCTAAACCTTGTCAATGCTTACAATGCTTCCCAAGAGTAAGCAAATGTACAAAATGTTAAAAATGAACAAAAATTTTTGTCTTATAAGACTCTCTTTTTCTTTATTTGTGCACAAAAATGAAGTAGTATGCATGCTTAGATCAAGTTTGCGGAGACGACGTCTCCCGAACACCAAGGAGAGCTTGTCACTCTACTATGGAAGACTGATAGGACTAATGTACAGACATGCTTGCGGCAGCCTCAGGCTCCCAAGCGCCAAATGGACTAGTCATCCATTATGGAATGATGTCGTAGGGTAACATAGGGATCCTCTACCCGCTAAAGAAAAGGACTCATGCATATGCTTTATCTTCTCTACACCATAGTCGAGGACGACTATGATTTCAAGAGAGAGGTAATGTCATAATAATCAATATCTAATTCTCCTAAATGATTTTCTCATATTAAACTGATCATTTAATGTGGGGAAGTGCCAAGGGAGAAAAAGCTAGAATATTGGTTAAGCTAGCAGACCGGCCACAGTAGGGATCCAAAGGAGGGAAAATAGGGATCCAAAGGGGGGGCCATCTGCAAAAGAGCCATGTGAAACAATGGGCCAAAAAGACCCTAAGGTTCAGCCCATTAAGACTTCCAAAATGCTAAGGTTCCAAAATTCAAAGGTTGTGTCCAAAGGTCAACCCTAGGGAAAATTGGATGCTTAGTGTGTGCCCTAAAAAGTCTTTGCACATCCCTACATGGGAGGGGGCGAGCCCCAAAGCTAGGGGATGAGAGAGAAAGCCACACACACACACACAGGCTCCCTTTACACAAAGGGAATGAGGGACACATGTCAGCTCCCTAGGCCAGATGCCCACAAGGTGTGCCCAATTCCTATTGGAAGACCCTTGAAGTGGACCAATGAGAATTAAGCTAGAGTAAACCTAGTTTAATTAATTTAAAAACATTTAATAAAAGAAACCAATGAGAATTAAGTCTCCTAGAAGACTATTGGGCAGTCTCCCAAGGGGTCCAATGAGCATTCAGGAGCCCCATGGCTTGCCTGATTCCTATTGGCCAGGAGGCAAAGGGGTCCAATGAGAGTTTAGTTTAATTATTTAATTACCTAAAGCTCTCACAAAAGGGGAAAGGGGGACACATGTCAGAAGGCTATCACTTATGCTGCTTAATTCCTATTGGCTTGACCTGGGGAGGTCCAATGAGGCAAAAGCCAGACCTAATTAGCAGCTAGGGCTCGCCCAAGAGAGAGGGGGGGCTGATTTTTGCTTGGCATTGACACACACACACTCACACTTGACCATGTGTGAAGGAAGAATACTCTATCTCCTCCCAAGCTTTAATGGAGAGCTCATCACCTACTCCAAGCTTGTGAGATAGAAGCCTACATCAACACTCTCTTGGCATATGGATGCAAATCCAACCAAGAGCCAAGCTTCAATGCATGCTCATCTTCTCTACCAAGCTAATTACTAAGCTAAGCTATGCTAATATGAGTGATTATGTGAGGAGATGTACATCTTTCTCGTAAGATACTTCTTTTTCTTCTCAATCTACTCTCATACCCTGCTAGCTCTCACCATCTTCGAAGGTGTGTGAGGTCTTGGGTCTGAGAACGGGGATAATTCAAGTTGTGTTTGATTAAGTGTTTTGCTTGGTGTATGAAGCTTCCATCTTCATTGCACTAGCTAGTCTTGAAGGAACACAAAGAATTGTATTGTACAATGTCTCTCTTGATGGGAGAAACCATAATACAAAGCCTTTTTGGAGGGGGGACCGGCTCCATGCAAATCCGGTCCTCAACTGTTGTCAATAGCTTAATTGCTCTCTCTTTTGAAAGTATTGTCGATCCTATCTAACTAGGTGTTATGCTTTTTGTTGCTCTCTCCACCCAAGCACTCTTGTAATTCTCATTAGGAATCTATTCTAATGAAATGCCCACTATATTCATGCTAATTTCCGCTACACATAAGATTTTAGGCCATTAAATGTTACATCCTAAACAGAGAAGACCATCGCACACTTCTCCACACCATAATTCAAAGAGGGATGACAAAAAGCAAGAGAAGAAAAAGGCGAGAAATAGGACACCCTCTTCTCCATCTTCTTCATCCTCTTCCTCTTATGAAAGTGATGGTGCTAACAAAGAGGATCAAGGCAAGAAAAAGGCGAGAAACAGGTCACCCTCTTCTCCATCTTCCTCAAATTCTTCATCTTTTGAAGAAAGCGATGCTGCAACTTTTGAACCATAAAAAAGAAGAGGCCATAGGAAATCCTATGCTGCGTGGAAGAGGTCGTCCAAGCTCAAGAAGTTCAAATAGAAAGGAAAGAGCATCTCTTTCCTTAGCTACGATGGCACCTTTGGTGCTATGAACAAAGTCTTGGCCTTTATCCAACAATTTGATGCGGCGTTTTGAGATGAGGACTTCACGTAGTCCTCTAAGCTACACCATGTTGCTATGCACTTTCAAAAGTCCGCCAGGCAATGGTGGTCTACCTTAGGGAAAACAACGAAGCTCCACGAACATGGAAAGCTTTAAGAGCTTCCATTATGAAGCAATTTTTGGCCACCGATGCCAAAGACAAAGTACTCACTGAATGATAAAGCTTAAAGCTCTCTCCCTACGAATCCATTCACAAATATGTAGACAAGTTTTGGAATTTACATCTCAAAGCCACTGTCTTCAAAAAGATGGATTTTGGAGAGCAAAAGCAATAATTTTGCGTGGGCTTAACTTAAGAAATGGCGGAGTATGTCAACTCCCAAAGGCCATGCACCATATCCGCGGTTGTACACCATACTATGGTGGCTTCTCGAATCAATTTCCAAATAGGGGCTAAGAGAAATCCTAAGCCCACGGCAAACAAGGGTTCCAATGAGCCTAAGGGAAAGGACAACGTCCAAAAGTCTCCTAAGGGCAACTCCAATAACAACAAAGCTAAGGAGAAGGGAGTTTACAAAGGCAAAAACAAACTCTCTCCTGAAGAGCTTGAGCGTTATCGCAAGGATAACCGCTATTTCAAGTGCTGCGAGCAAGCGCATGCGTACCGTGCTTGTCCCCAAAAGAAATCCCGCCATGAGCCTCCTAGAGCTACCTTGGTCGAAATCCAAGAAGAGGAAGCTCACCACAAAGGATCTCCTTTATGCCATGCTTGGGGAAAGGTAAGAGAACATGATGCTTTTATTCTCTTTGACCTTGCTTCTACTCACAATTTCATATCGACAGAGTTGGCCACCAAGCTAGGCATCCAAGCCTATGAGATGGGATATGTCCTACCCATTAGACGGTGCTTTCAAGGGGCAAGAAGCTTCAATCACTCCCTTGAATGGGAAATTGAGGCTCCATGTCCAAAGCTATGTGGACAAAGAGGACTTCTTTATCTCTCCTCTTAAGCACACGGATGTAATCCTAGGGGCACCATGGTTTGATCGCGTGGCTTCCAATGTTAAATTCCCTGAAAGGAAAATCTATTTTAAGTACAAGGGAAAAGATATGTACATAGATGCTAAGGAAATGGGTAACACCATACCCATTGTACATACGCAAGCTTTCAGTAAGTCAATAAAGAGCTCTATTTCCGTGTACATGATTTTTGTTAAAGATTCTCAAAATGAACCTAATGCTTTAGCAAAAGAAAATATAAACAATCACAAGGAATTAGAGTTATCCAATTTTCTCAAGGGGTTTCAAGATGTCTTTATTGATGACATCCCTTGTGAACTACCTCCTAAACAAGGCAATGATGACCGTGCAATTGAACTTCTTCAAGGAAATGATGACCATGCAATTGAACTTCTTCTAGGAAGTTCACCGCCTAATAAACCTCCTTATAGAGTGTCTCAAGCTCAACAAGAGGAGATTATGCGGAAAGTGCATGAGTTAGTTGAGAAGGGCATGGTTAGGCCTAGCTCATCTCCATTTTGCTCACCTGTGTTATTAGTGCAAAAAAAAGACGGCGCATATCGTATGTGTGTCGACTATAGAGCACTAAACAGTCTCACTATCAAAAATAGGTTTCCCGTTCCGCGGGTAGAAGATCTATTTGATAGCTACAAGGGTCCACCTACTTCAGTAGGATTGACCTAAAAAGTGGCTACCATCAAATAAGGATAGTTGATCAAGATATTGTAAAGACCGCATTTCGCACTACATTTGGTCTTTACAAAAACATTGTCATGCCTTTTGGCTTGACCAATGCACCGGCCACATTCAACCGCTGGTGGAGAAGCTATTTAGGCCTCACCGAACCTTTACTGGAGTGTTCTTTGAGGATATCATCATCTACTCTAATTCATTAATCGAACACAAGCAACACCTCCAGGTAATATTTCAAGTCTTAAGAGAGAATAAACTTTATGTTAATTGAAAGAAAAGTGAGTTTTCTTAGAAGAGATTCACTATTTAGGTCACATTATCTCTCAAGATGGCATCCAAATGGACCCATCAAAGTTAGAGATAATAAAAGGATGGCCTAAACCAAGGAATCTTCATGAACTACAAAGCTTTATAGGTATGTGTGCATACTATAGATGCTTCATAAAAAAGTTCTCACAAATCGCAGGACCATTACATGACCTAACAAAGAAAAACGTTAGGTATACATGGTCTACCAAGGAGAACAATGCTTTTGAAAAGCTTAAAGAAAAGCTTATCTCTCAACCTGTGCTTACACTACCGGATCTCTCAAAGCCATTTGAGGTCCAATGTGACACTTGTGGTGATTGCCTTGGAGCTGTCTTGCTGCTTATGAAAGTCAAAGGCTCGACCCTGTTGAGCAAGCTCTAGGCATATATGAAAAGGAACTCCTCGCAGTTCTACATGCCTTACACTCATGGAAGCACTATTTATTGGGGACTCCTTTCATTCGGGAAATAGATCACCAAAGTCTTAAGTACTTCATGACGCACACCAAGCTCTCTGACAAACAAATGAGGTGGGCAAATTTCCTTTCGCAATTTCATTTTCATATTGCTCACATTGCTGGCAAGCATAATCAAGTAGCCGATGCACTCTCAAGATGACCGAGAGTGAATGCGATCTCTCTTCTATGGTAGATGAGTATGCTATTGATCTCGATTTTAGAGTTGTGATTTCAGTCCTTGCACTAGGGAAGAAAGAGGAACCATTTACTTTACAAGATGGGTATCTTCTCTATGACAATAGACTATGCGTTACTAACTCACTACGTGAGAAAGTAATGTATGAATCTCATGCTCCTCCTTATGCGGGGCATAGAAGGATTCAGTCTACCCGAAAAGGGATTGAAACATATTTCTATTGGCCTACCATGAAAGCAAACATACAAGAGTATGTTTCTAAATGTGTGGTATGACAAAAGACGAAGTTTGATAGAGGGAAGCAACCTGGATTGCTTCAACCATTGCCAATCCCTAATTCAACATGGGAGAGCATATCCATGGATATTATCTTTGGATTGCCTAAGTCTATCCTCGGGAATGGACGATAGTAGCCAGGTTTAGTAAACAAGCTCATTTTATACTTGTCAAAAAGACTGTCAAAGCCCATCAAATGGAAACCCTCTTCATTTCACAAATCTTCAAGTACCATGCCTTGCCAATGTCCAAAGTGTCGTATAGAGATCCTAGAATGACCAGTAATTTCTGGAAGGGTCTCTTTTAGAATTTAGGGACAAGGCTAAATTTCTCTTCGGCCTATCACCCGCAAACAGATGGCCAAAGTGAAATAGCTAACCTAACAATTCTTGATCTACTAAAAGCCTATGTAATGGAAGTAGATCAAAGGTCCCAATGGGAGAAGTACTTACCCTTAGTGGAGTATGCCTACAATAACAATGTACATACTTCCACTGGAAAAGCACCTTTTGAGGTAATTGAGGGAAGATCCAAAAGTCCCCTGCTACTTAAGGTACACAGGAAGATCTTCGCTGCTGCAGATGAGTATAGCCGAGACCTACAAGAATCTTTCCAAAAGAGTAAGGATGCTATCTCTATCTCACAACAAAGGCAAAAGGCTGCTGCTAATAAGCACAGAAGAGCCCAAGCCTTTAAAGAAAATGATTGGGTCTTACTTAAATTTCCCAACCTCGATTAAGGCACACAACGGGCAAGAATCCTACGGGACACCAAAAGTACTATGCTAAGTTAGCAAAAAGGTACTATGGTCCCTTCCAGATTCTTAGGCCAATCAATGAGATGGCCTATCAACTCAATTTGCCCAGGCATTGGCTCATACACAATGCTTTCGATGTGAGCCTACTAAATCCTTACAAAGGAGAGCCACCTCAAGAACCAACTATTGAAGACCCACCGGAGATTGAGGACCAAGAAGAGGTGATGCGGCCCGAGTCCATTCTCCGACATGAAGACAAGGTATTAAGAGGCGGTAAGACTATCCGACGATATCTTATTAAGTTTAAGAATTATCTTTTTGAAGATGCTAGATGGATGCAAGGCATACAATTAAAGGATACCCTAAACCTTGTCAATGCTTACAATGCTTCCCTATAGTAAGAAATGTACAAATGTTTAAAATGAACAAAGCTTTTGTCTTAGTAGACTCTCTTTTTCTTTATTGCGCACAAAAATGAAGTAGCATGCATGCTTAGAATCAAGTTTGCGGAGCTTGTCACTGTACTATGGAAGATTGATAGGACTAGTGTGCAGACATTCTTGCGGCAGCCTTAGGCTCTCAAGCGCCAAATGGATTAGTCATCCATTCTGGAACGATGTCGTAGGGTAAGATAGGGATCCTCTACTTGCTAGAAAAAGGACTAATGAATAGGCTTTATCTTCTCTACTCCATAGTCGAGGACAACTATGATTTCAAGAGAGAGGTAATGTCATAACTAATATCTAATTCTCCTAAATGATTTTCTCATGTTAAACTAATCATTTAATATGGGAAAGTGCCATGGGAGAAAAAGCTAGAATATTGGTTAAGCTGGTAGACCGGCCACAGTAGGGATCCAAAGGGGGGGCCATCTACAAAAGAGCAATGTGCAACAATGGGCTTTAAAGACCCTAAGGTTCAGCCCATTAAGACTTCCAAAATGCTAAGGTTCCAAAAATTCAAAGGTTGTGTCCAAAGATCATCACTAGGGAAATTGGATGCTTTGTGTGTGTACCAAAAAAGTCTTCACAAATCTTACAAAGGAGGGGGCGAGCCTTGCAAGTAGGGGATGAGAGAGAAACACACAGACACACACACACACTCACAAGCTTCCTTTAGACAAAGGGAATGAGGGACACATGTCAGCTCCCTAGCCCAGATGTCCACAAGGTGCACTTAAATCCTGTTACCATATACATGTGGTAGTGATGTGTGTGAACACACTAGGATCGTCGGGGCATTTTTTCCCTCTTTAGGAGGTTTTTTTCCCCGTGCATTGTATATACGCCCATCACTATAGGGATATCTATCTTTCCAGTGCACACTAAGTAATACACTCTCTATTGTGTGCCTTGAGCTTCCTTCGTCTTCTCCAAGCTGTGTGTGCCTCTCTGCAACCCTAATTCCAACAATTGGTATCAGAGCAGGTTGCACCCTCCCAGGCTTGGTCGCCAGCAACTCCAGTACACGCCTGCTCACTTTCTCCTATTTCAGTAAGCTTTGGCGAGTGTTCGCAGGTCGACAAATATTTCGGATTTCGATTCGGGCTCATTTCGGCCTCTGTTTCCACTACAGGCAGTACTGCACATGCTATTTTGTCATTTTGTGCAAAATTTTTGTCAGTGTCGTTTTTTGCATAACAGGTGCGTTACAGTCTTCTATGGTTTGTGCTATATAGCCCGTGTTGTTCCCGCTCCGTTTCTCCTATTATTGGGCAGTTTTCACATCACGTGCAGCATTTACCATGGGTGACAACAACAACACAGATGTGTTCAAGATGTTTGCTGCTGAGGACAGGTTGGATAGGGACAATTACCCTATGTGGGCTTATATGATGCAACATGTTCTTGTGTCAAAGGGTGTCTGGAATATTGTGCAGGGCATTGATGTACGTCCTGGTTCTAAGGATGTAGGTGATGTTGAGGATGTTGCCGGTCTTGCTGCAAGGATTGCAACTATTAGAGTTGTTTTGCCTACAGTATAACAAGCTCGTTGGGATGTAAAGGATGCGCAGGCTCATGCATTGATTGCGTTGTTTGTGAAGCGCACCATTGTTCCTCACATCCATTTAGCAAAATCTACAAAACAGGCTTGGGATATCTAGCAGGTCTTTATGCAAGCCGCAATGAGGCTAAAATTGCTTTGCTGCGTAAAGAGCTGGAGTCGAAGATTATGCATGAGGAAGATGATCTATACACTTTCCTTGCTACTGTCAAGGATTTTAATGAGCAACTTATTTCTATAGGTGAAGTCATTTTAGACAGTTCCCTTGTGCAGACTGTTCTTGATGCCTTACCAGATTCTTACCAGACTTTTGCTAGTACTTGGAAACTTATGACCCAAGGAAATCCAGAAGTTGTCAAGTTTAATGCATTATGCACATTGCTGTTGCAAGAGTCACTTTCCAGAAAAAATAGGACTAGACAACATGCAGTTGAACAGGATTTTATTGCTTCTCAAATAAAGGGTGGTAACAGCAATGCAGCCACTTCTTATGGTTCTGCTGCGAGTGGCAAAACTTCTGTTCCCAATGCTTTTGCTGGCAACACTTTGTCTGGCAATTCTGGTGATGAGAGAAAACAAAGATGCGCTGCCATTATTGTAAAGCTAATGATCACTTGATCAAGTCGTGTCCTAAGTTGAAGGCCAAAGAGGCTAAGAAGAAAGAGGGTGGTTCCACTGCAAATGCTGGTTCCACTACAAATGCAGCCATTGTTGAGTCTTCTGTAAAAGGAGACTGTAATGCTGATATTGATGCAGAATGGTCTTTTAGTGCAGAGTGCACTTACAATCCTGCTGTCCATGATGCATGCTTGTTAGTTGTTGCAGATTCACATGTGTGGTATTTCGACAGTGGTGCTACAAAGCACATTACCTCACATCGTGAATTGTTTACCTCTCTCGAGTCTGTCCCTCATGGGAATTTAGTCACTTGTGCCACTTTGCCTCTTATCCAGTTCAGGGAGTTGGAAAGATTGTGCTTACTGCTGCTAATGACAATTCCTTCACACTTGTTGATGCACTTTATGTACCTGGGATCAAGAAGAATCTCTTGTCTGTATTCGCACTTGCTAGACTTGGACTTGTAGTCAAATTTGTGGATGACAGATGTACAGTTCATGATCTCAGTTGGTGATGAAATTGTTGCATCTGGCCTTTTGTGCCGTGGGCTGTATAAGCTCACTTTGTATGACAAGTGTGGACAAAATTTTGCAAATTTTGTTGCAGATTCAAGGGCTATTTCAGATGCAAAACTTTGGCATGCATGTTTTGTTCATATGAATTTTGCCAGTTTGCTGCGTTTGCAGAAATCTGATATGGTTGCTTCTTTGTGAAGCACTTGTCACACATGTTTGTGAAGGCTGGATTTTGGGTAAGATGCAGCGTTCTAAGTTTCCAAAGGATGGTTCAGTTCGGGCCACATGCAGGTTGCAGCTTGTGCATAGTGATGTTTGTGGGCCCATGCAAACTCCGTCCTTGGGCAATTACCTTTACTTTGTGACTTTCATTGATGATTACTCGAGGAATGCATGGGTACGTCCGCTTAAAGCGAAGTCTGAAGTTTTTATGTGCTTCAAACAATTTCTGGCTATGGCTGAAAATGTCTCGAAATATACTATGGGCACCCTCCGTTTCGATCGAGGGGGGGAGTATATGTCTCATGAATTTAATGCATTTCTGGCTAGTCGTGGGATAAAACACCAATGTATAGTGCCTTATACACCTCAACAAAATGGTGTTGCTGAGAGGAAAAACAGGTCACTGACGGAAATGGCACGATGTATTGTCAGAACTCAAGCTTTACCGCATTCTTTTTGGCTTGAGGCCATCATGCGTGCCACTTATGTACTTAACAAGTGTCCTACAAAAGCTTTGCAGTCGACTACTCCATATGAAGCATGGCATGATAGAAAGCCTTCTATTGAGCACATGCGTGTTTTTGACTGTTTGGCATATGCTTTGGTGCCACAAGTGTAGCGCAGAAAATTGGATGATAAGGCTGTCAAATGTATTTTTGTTGGTTATAGTGCTGAAAGCAAAGGTTACAGGTTGTATCATCCACAAATAAAATGTATTCTAGTTTCACCGGACGTAGAGTTTGTGGAAGATTTTGTTCAGCCCTTGTTGTCATGTAGTAGAGACAGCAATGTAAGCTCGCAGGACATTTATGACACTTTTTTGCCTCTTTTCAATGGTGGAAATACAAATGTAAGCTCCAATGAGGCAAATGTACAGCCTATGGGGGTTTTTGAAAATGTTATAGATCAGCCTATTACTGATACAAATGTACATGATGTACTTGATGAGGAAAGGGCTGAAAATGAGCAGGCTAGTGGTATGCCAAAATGGCTGGTGCACACATTGCATGACAGTAAATTGGATGCACCTTTGTCTAGCCGTACTCGTTCAGGCTCTCACCATGCATGTTATGCATCAGATTGTTATGCTTTGGCTGTGTCTAGCTTACATGATGTTGAGGAGCCTCTGTCTTTTGATGAAGCAAAGAATTCAGAAAATTGATGGTTGCCATGCAATCAGAATATGATGCACTTATGGAAAATGACACATGGGCTTTATGTGATTTGCCTCCTGGCAAAAAGGCCATTGGTATGAAGTGGGTTTACAAGTTGAAACGCAAGCCGGATGGTGAGATCGATCGCCATAAGGCTCAACTTGTTGCAAAGGGTTATGCACATCAAAAAGGCCTTGATTATGAAGAGACTTTTTCTCCCACTTGTCGTATGACTACTGTGCATTTCCTATGTGCATTGGCAGCTCATTTTGGTTGGGATGTACATCAATCAGACATTGTTATTGCTTTCTTGAATGGTGACATATTTGAGGAAGTTTATGTAACACAGTCTCGCGGTTTTGTCATAAAAGGACAAGAGGACAAAGTGTGCAGATGTAAGAAGGCTTTGTATGGGTTGAAGCAATCTCCTCGTGCTTTGTAGGAGAAATCTGACACTCATTCAGTTAAACGAGGCTTTTGTAACAGTCCAACAGAAAGCACATTGTATGTAAAGCGTGAGGATGATGTACTTCTCATTGTGGTTCTTTATGTTGATGATTTGCTCATCACCGGACCAAATGAGAGACATATTGCTGAATTTAAGGCTGATGTGAATGCTACTTTCAAGATGAAGGATTTGGGGCTATTGCATCATTACTTGGGTATACAATTTAAGCAGTGTGATGGTGGTATTGTCTTGTGTCAGAAAAGTTACATAGAGACATTGCTATGTAAGTTTGGACTTGAGGATTGCAAACCTATTGCCACTCCCATGGAAAAAGGTTTGAATTTGAGTCTACATGATGTTGGCGATCCTACTGATGTCACTCTTTACCAAACTGTTGTTGGCTACCTCATTTATGTATGCAACACAAGGCCATACATTCAGTTTCCAGTCTCACAGGTCAGCAGATTTATGCATAGCCCAGGGTCTAAGCATTGGCAGGTTGTCAAGAGGATTTTTCACTACCTTAGTGGCACTTACATCTTGGCTTGTTTTATCCCAAGGGGGGATCATTGCCGCCAGACTTACATGCTTTTTCGGACTCAAATTGGGATGGTTGTTTTGACACGCGAGTGTCCACAAGTGGTTTTTGTTTCATGCTTGGAAGTTCATGTATATCACGGTGGCCAGTGGCCGAATTCAAAAGCGGACTTGTCTTCTCAAGGGCGGCCACACATGGGCGGATTGGAGGGTCCGATTTGGACTTATTTGCACAAGGGCGGCTACACATGGCTGTCTCTCATAAGAGAGGGCAGCCCTTTTGGCCTATAAAAGGAGGCCATTTCTACACACATTTCATAGTGTGAAGTTGATGCAACAAGGTGAGTGTGAGGTGGTGAGAGTGAAGCAAGGCGGGAGCTCCATTAAGGGTATAATCCCTTTGTAAACTACTTCTTGTTTTGAAGTACTAAAGCCATTGAGTGGCTGCTTTCCCGTGGACGTAGCCCACATTGGGTGAACCACGTATATCGTGTGTACTCTCTCTCTCTCTCTCTCTACTCTATAATCTCGTGTATATAAATCTGTCTCTCTCCATTAAGTAATCTACTCAATTATCTTTTTAGCTACGTCTTATTTCCTAACAACTGGTATCACAACAAGGTTTGCTCGTAGCTAAATTATCTCAAGGAAAGGATTCCTTGAATTGAGTGGGAGTTATGGCGGAGGAAGGGAAGCTCAAGATTGAGAAGTTCAATGGCAAAAACTACCAACATTGGAAGATGCAGATTGAAGACTATCTCTACCAGAAGGACCTCTATTTGCCACTAGGCGGTCTTGCGAAGAAGCCCGCAACAACGGCAGATGAAGCATGGATTGTCCTTGATCGAAAGGCACTGGGAACAATCCGGTTAAGCTTGGCGTCAACGGTGGCCTTCAATGTTTCGGAGATGAAGACCACGGAGGACTTGATGAAGTTACTTGACGACTTCTACGAGAAACCATCGGCATCCAATAAGGTATTTCTTATGAAGCGCTTGTTCAATCTAAAGATGGCAGAGAATGGTTCAGTTGCAGAACAGCTAAATGACTTTAACACAAACATAAGTCAACTTCGATCATTGAAAATCAATTTCGATGACGAAGTGCGAGCTCTCCTTATACTATCATCTCTACCGGATAGTTGGGACATCCTTGTGATGGCTGTAAGTAATTCTATCTCTGGCACAAATACTCTTAAGTTTGATGATGTTGTGGGTGTTCTCCTAAGCGAGGAAATGCGAAGGAGAAGCACAGGAGAATCATCAAGTGCTGCACTATCAGTGGAAACAAGAGGAGGGCTTAAGGAGAGGTTCAAAAACCAAAAGGGTCGTGATCGCTCAAGGCAGAGCAAGTCACGCACAAAGTCAGTTCTTGAATGTTGGAACTGCGGCAAGAAGGGCCACGTCAAGAAGGATTGCTGGTCCAAGAAGAAGAAGGAGACAGAGTCTCAAGACAACAAGCCAACATCGGAGGCCAATGTGGCAGGTAAAGTAGAGCAAGATGCTCTAATTCTCTCATTAGACAATGTGTCTAATTCCTGGATAGTAGATTCCGGGGCTTCATTCCATGCGACACCACACAAGCAACATTTCCAAGACTACACCAAAGGTAATTTTGGGTATGTATACTTGGGAGATGATGAAGCTTGTGAGATTGTCGAAAAAGGTACAGTTTCTGTCAAAACTGCTAACAGAAATGAATGGAAGCTTAAAGATGTTAGGCATGTTCCTTCTCTTCGCAAAAATTTGATCTCTACAGGACAGTTGGACAATGAAGGTCACAACATTGCCTTCGGAAACAAACGGTGGAAGATCTCAAAGGGATCTTTGGTGGTTGCCAAGGGTGAAAAAGTCGGCACACTTTACTTGTGTACTGTTAGCACGCAACCTTCAGCTTGTGCAACAAGTACAGAAGTTGACAGTGCGGTGTGGCACTACCGAGTTGGGCATATGAGTGCCAAAGGAATGCAAATCCTTCAAACAAAGAAGCTTCTACTAGGTTTGAAAGAAGTGGACTTAGAGTTCTGTGAAGATTGTGTTTATGGTAAACAAAAGAGGGTAAAATTTCAAAAATCAGGAAATGAAAGAAAAAATAAAAAAACTTGAGTTGGTTCATTCTGATGTTTGGGGTCCTACAAGTACACCATCACTTGGTGGCTCATTGTACTATGTAACATTCATAGACGATGCGACTAGAAAAACATGGGTTTATGTCATGAAGAATAAATCCGATGTATTTTCCATATTTCAAAGGTGGAAAGCCTTTGTGGAGAATGAAACAGGTACCAAGGTTAAATGCCTCAGATCCGACAATGGAGACGAATATTGCAGCCAAGCTTTTGAAAGCTTTTGTGCTAGCAATGGCATTCGGAGGCAAAGGAAAACCCCAAGGACACCTCAACAAAATGGGATTTCGGAAAGGATGAACAGGACAATCATGGAACGAGCACGAAGCATGCGGCTACATGCAGGCCTACCACTTGAGCTTTGGGCGGAGGCTGTAAGTACGTTTGTGTACTTAATCAATCGGTCACCCTCAACGGCATTGGATGGGGGAGTTCCAGAAGAGGCATGGACAGGTAAACCGGTGAATTATGCATTTCTCAAAGTGTTTGGATGTGAGGCTTTCATGCACATAGATAGAAGCCTAAGATCAAAGTTAGATGCAAAGTCCAAAAAGTGTTTCTTCATTGGCTATGGAGAAGGAGACTTTGGGTATCGCCTATGGAATCCTGAAGATGGTAAAATCTTAAGGAGTAGGGATGTAATTTTTAACGAACAAAATATGTACAAAGATTACTTGGAAAGAAAACAAACAAAAGAAACAGGTGATGAGTACATGGAGCTTGAGGACGGTGAAGACTCAAGGACTGCAAATGGTGACAATGTGCAACAACGTCAACGAAATGAGGAGCCTCAACCTATTCCCGGAAGATCTACAAGAGCAAGTAGACCTCCAGAAAGGTTTGTTCCTTCCTTCAACCATCTCTTGATCTCAGATTCTGGAGAGCCGGAATCATATGAAGAAGCTATGCAACATGAATCCAAAGAAGAATGGACGAAGAGCATGCAAGTAGAGATGGACTCACTACATCGCAACCAAACATGGGAGTTGGTTGAGTTGCCTAAAGGTAAGCGGGCACTTCAAAACAAATGGGTGTACAAGCTAAAGGAAGAAGAAGGTGGGAAGAAAAGGTACAAGTCTAGGCTTGTGGTAAAAGGTTTTTCTCAAAAGAAAGGTATTGACTTCCATGAAATATTTTCTCCTGTTGTAAAAATGAACTCAATTAGGCTTGTCTTAAGCCTTGTGGCTGCTCATGATCTAAATCTCGAGCAAATGGATGTAAATACAGCATTCCCTCACGGTGACTTAGAGGAGGAAATCTACATGCTTCAACCAAAGGGGTATGAAGTAAAAGGTAAGGAGAAAATGGTTTGCAGATTAAAGAAGAGCTTGTATGGTTTAAAGCAAGAATCAAGACAATGGTACTTGAAGTTTGATCGATGGATGTTGGATCATGGATTCACAAGATGCAACTCGGATCACTGCGTCTACACGGAGAATTTGGGAGATGGGAAATTCATCATCCTAATGTTGTATGTTGATGACATGTTGATTGCAAGTGCTAACATGCAGGACATCAAAGACCTAAAAGAGGAGCTGTCCAAATCTTTTTCAATGAAAGATTTAGGTGCTGCAAAGAGGATACTTGGTATGAAAATATCAAGGGACAGGACGAAGAAGACAATAAAGCTATCTCAAGAAGATTACATCAAGAAGGTACTAGAAAGGTTTGCAATGTAAAATGAAAAACCAGTTTCTACACCTTTGGCTGGTCATTTTAAACTAACGAAGGATATGTGTCCAAAGACACAAGAGGAGATAGCCTATATGTCTAAAGTTCCATATGCTGCAGCGGTAGGTTCTCTAATGTATGCTATGGTCTGGACAAGGCCAGACATTGCACATGCAGTGGGAGTTGTGAGTAGGTTCATGGACAACCCAGGTAAAGAGCATTGGCAAGCTGTGAAGTGGATACTTAGGTATCTAAAAGGGACAACAACAAATGCTTTGTATTTTGGAGGAACTGATATTTTTCTAGAAGGGTATGCTGATGCAGATATGGCAGGTGACAAAGATACTCGAAGGAGCACTACTGGCTATGTGTTCACGGTTGGAGGCACAGCAGTAAGCTGGCCTTCAAAGCTGCAAAAAGTGGTTTCACTTTCTACCACGGAAGCAGAGTATGTAGCAATGACGGAGGCAAGCAAAGAAATTCTGTGGCTTCACAGATTCTTAGAAGAGCTTGGATTCAAACAAAACAATTGTGTCTTGTACAGTGATTGCCAAAGCGCTATCCATCTTGCGAGGAACTCAACCTTTCATTCAAGGACAAAGCACATTTAGGTGAGATATCACTTCATACGCACTCTTTTGGAAGAGGGACAACTAAAGCTAGGAATGGTGCATACAAGTGAAAATCCTGCAGACATGTTTACAAAGGTGGTCAACAAGGAGAAGTTGAGCTTTTGCTCATCTTCAATCGGCATTCAAGCATAAGAAGCCAGAATAGAAAGCAGTCACAGGTTTGGTTTGGAGAACAGTCTCCAAGTGGGAGATTGTTAAGTATGGAGCCTGATTTACCCTTGTAATTTTCTGTGGTAAAAGCGCACATTTGTGAGGTCCCCATTATGAGGAGAAGCCATCGTGCGTGGAGGAAAATCACTCACCGGAAACCAAAATTTTCACGGACAAGAATCAGGGGCAACTTTAAAGGCCTCGGGGGCGGAGGCCCCCGATACTTTTTTTCACCGGAATATTATGGCCGGACGGCGGCCGGAAAGTGGTCGGAAAACAACCGGTCGGTTGGCCGCTGGCCGGTGGCCGATAGTCAATGGCCGATGGCCGATGGTCGGAAGTCAATGGCCGGTGGCCGGTGGTCGGAAGTCAATGGCCGGTGGCCGGTGGCCGAATTCAAAAGCGGACTTGTCTTCTCAAGGGCGGCCACACATGGGCGGATTGGAGGGTCCGATTTGGACTTATTCGCACAAGGGCGGCTACACATAGCTGTCTCTCATAAGAGAGGGCAGCCCTTTTGGCCTATAAAAGGAGGCCATTTCTACACACATTTCATAGTGTGAAGCTGATGCAACAAGGTGAGTGTGAGGTGGTGAGAGTGAAGCAAGGCGGGAGCTCCATTAAGGGTATAATCCCTTTGTAAACTACTTCTTGTTTTGAAGTACTAAAGCCATTGAGTGGCTGCTTTCCCGTGGACGTAGCCCACATTGGGTGAACCACGTATATCGTGTGTACTCTCTCTCTCTCTCTCTACTCTATAATCTCGTGTATATAAATCTGTCTCTCTCCATTAAGTAATCTACTCAATTATCTATTTAGCTACGTCTTATTTCCTAACAGTCCTTAGGGCATGGCACCTCCCTTTACTCATGTGCCAGCTCTCGTTCACCGCATCACTCCAGGGGGGATTTGTTACCATATACATGTGGTAGTGATGTGTGTGAACACACTAGGACCTTCGAGGCATTTTTTCCCTCTTTAGGAGGTTTTTCCCCCGTGCATTGTATATACGCCCATCGCTATAGGGCTATCTATCTTTCCATTGCACACTAAGTAATACACTCTCTATTGTGTGCCTTGAGCTTCCTTCGTCTTCTCCAAGCTGTGTGTCTCTCTCTGCAACCCTAATTCCAACAAATCCTATTGGATGGCCATGGAGGTGGAACAATGAGAATTAGGCAAGAGTAAATCTAGTGTAATTCATTAAAAACACTTAATAAAAGAACCAATAAGAATTAAGCTCTCTAGAAGACTATTGGACAGTCTCCCAAGGGGTCCAATGAGCATTCAACAGCCCAATGGCTTGCCTGATTCCTATTGGCCAGGAGACAAAGGGATCCAACGAGAGTTTAGTTGCATTAATTAATTACCTAAAGCTCTCACAAAAGGGGAAAGGGGACACATGTCAGAAGGCTATCACTTATGCTACTTAACTTTCATTGGCTAAGCTGAGAGAGGTCCAATGGGGTGTTAGCATGAGTAAAATGCAAGAGGGGTCGACCAAGAGAGAGAGGGGGCTGAATTTGTCAAGTCATTATCACACGCACACACTCACACAAACTCATGTGTGAAGCAAGAAGACTCTCTCTCTCTCTCTCTCTCCCTCTCAAGCTTTAATGGAAATCTTATCACCTACTCCAAGCTTGTGAGAAGTGTTAAGTATGGAGACTAATTTACCCTTGTAATTTTCTGTGGTAAAAGTGCACATTTGTAAGGCCCTTATTATGAGGAGAAGCCATCGTGCGTGAAGGAAAATCACTCACGGGAAACCAAAATTTTCACGGACAAGAATCAGGGGCAACTTTAGAGGCCTCGGGGGCGGAGGCCCCTGAGACATTTTTTCGCCGGAATATTCCTTTTCGACGGAATATTATGGCCGGTCGGCGGCCGGAAAGTGATCGGAAAACAACCGGTCGGTTGGCCGGTGGCCGGTAGTCAATGGCCGGTGGTCGGAAGTTAATGGCCGGTGGCCGAATTCAAAAGCGGACTTGTCTTCTCAAGGGCGGCCACACATGGGCGGATTGGAGGGTCCGATTTGGACTTATTCGCACAAGGGCGGCTACACATGGCTGTCTCTCATAAGAGAGGGCAACCCTTTTGGCCTATAAAAGAAGGCCATTTCTACACACATTTCATAGTGTGAAGTTGATGCAACAAGGTGAGTGTGAGGTGGTGAGAGTGAAGCAAGGCGGGAGCTCTATTAAGGGTTTAATCCCTTTGTAAACTACTTCTTCTTTTGAAGTGCTAAAGCCATTGAGTGGCTGCTTTCCCGTGGACGTAGCCCACATTGGGTGAACCACGTATATCGTGTGTACTCTCTCTCTCTCTCTCTCTCTCTCTCTCTCTACTCTATAATCTCTTGTGTGTGAAATCTATCTCTCTCCAGTAAGTAATCTACTCAAAAATCTATTTAGCTACGTCTTATTTCCTAACAAGAAGGGAGGCCTACACCAACAACTCTTGGCTTTGTGATGAAAATACAACCAAGAGCCAATCTTCAATGCATGCTCATCTCCTCTACATGCTAATTACTAAGATATGCTATGCTAATATGACTGATTATGTGAGGAGATGTACATCTTTCTCATAAGACTACTCGTTCTTCCTCTCAATCTACTCTCATACCGCGCTAGATCTCACCATGTTTGAAGGTGTGTGAGGTCTTGGGTCTGAGACCGTGAAGGACTTGTGTTTTATAAGTGTTTTGCTTAATGCTTGAAGCTTCCATCTTCATTGCACTAGCTGGTTATTGAAGGAACACAAAGAATTGTATTGTAAAATGTCTTTCTTGATGGGAGAAACCTATAATACAAAGCCTTTTGGAGGGAGGACTAGCTCCATTTAAATCCGGTCCTCAACTATTGTCAATAGCTTAATTTCTCTCTCTTTTGAAGTATTGTTCATGCTATCTAACTAGGTGTTATGTTTTTTGTTGCTCTCTCCACCCAAGCACTCTTGTTTTGCTCATTAGGAATCTATTCTAATGAAATGCTCACTATGTTCATGCTATTTTCCGCTACACACAAGTTACTAGGCCATTAAATGTTACAAGCCATACCTAGTGTCATCCAAGAAGAAAGTGGTTTTAAGTTATTTGGATGTTGGCGTACTCCCTTCTTGTTGGAGAAATGGAGATCCCATCTTCCCCATGTGAAGGGACTGAAGCCCAAAATGTGATGTTAAATATTTCCAAATTGATGGATTTCATGGCTTCAAAGTTAGAATCACCATCATGTCTAAACTATATGGAGACCACGAGCTATTCTTAGCTCTTCAAGCTTTTCTCAATGGAGAACTGAAAGTCGGGCTACCACAATTTTTACAGATGGATGGAGCTAGGGAGGTGCTTTAGAGGAGGAAAATTTAATTTTACAACCCAACATAGATGAGAACTCTGTTGTTGAAATACCTCTTAACAAGTTGGGACAATACTTTGAAGGCGATGAATCCAATGCGACCATACCAATCACTAACAAGGAATATAATTGTGAAGGGATTCCTTGATGGTGGCGTTGGGGTTAGCATTGTAACTAAAAATTGCTGGGAATCTATGGGAAGACCTCACCTTGGGACTACAAACCTTGTGAAGCTTTCTCATATCTGATGTGGTGTTCTTTTTTTTTTTTCGAGAAAAAGATCCTTCTATTAGTTAATGAAAAATGCCCATAGGGCTACAACCACCTCTGCAAGAGAGGGATACAAGCAGCATGATGGGGAGACTCTCCCAATGAAAAAACAACATAGATACAATGAGGCTAAATCAAGCGATGGGAGGAGGGAAGAGCCACACAGGTGGACAGTAGTGCCATATGAGCACTCCATGGACTATGGTGTAGAAAGGCCCAGGGCGCCAGAGTCGAAGGAAAGCCTCGCGGCGCTCCCGCATGTGGTCGGAGCTGCCCTGTAGTCCCTCAAGGTGTCCTCTGAGAGTATGGATAAACTCTAGCCAAAAGTCATGAACAGTCTCTGCTGGTGGCACACGGCGAGCCTCAAAGATGCGGAAACAGCGGGCCCGCCAGATGAACCAAAGTGTCAGGCCACTGATGAGCTCCCAACACTCCTCTCTCTCACTGCACCACTCCTGTGGAGTAAGCTCTGTAGCAAGCTGAACTGTAGGTTGCCCCCACTGCATCACTATCATCTTGCTGGTGGAAGATAGCTCAAACTGAAGTGCCGGGCCCGTGAGGGTGGACCAAGCTGCTGCCCCCCAAGTGTACTGTCGAGCCGTGGAGAGAGTAGGCATCAGTTGAAGAACTCGTAGCCACACCTGCTAGGCCGAGGGACAGTCCCAAAGACAATGACGCTGACTCTCCACCAACTGGTCACAGGCTACACATGCGGCCGAGAGACCACTATGCACAAGCCAACTCCCTACTGCTGTGGCTCTGTGTGCAACCAGCCACTCAAACAAAGTGACGTGCCTCAGCTGTCTGGAGTCCCACAGCCTCTGCCAAAAGGCTGCCAAGAACTTGACTGTGAGGCTCTCCTCCTGCCAATGACGTGCAACAGCAGCGGGGCGGGCCTCTCTTTGTGTTGCAAGTATATGACGTCCAAGCTGAACAGTGTACTGAAAGAAGGGGACTCCTGGGCGGTCTGCAAAAGAGAAGGGGTCCCTTCGAGCCACTCACCAGGATCCCACTGTACTCATGCCAGTGGACAACACTCCCAAGCCCATAGCCTCTAGTGTCCAGTCTCAAGAGCTGCCGTGTTAGGGTCTATGACGCAAGTCCTCCCGCAGATTCCCACAACTCGGATCCTTTGGAAACAACACTCTACTACCTGCAGGGCCTCTACCGCAGCTCGTTGTAATCGTCCCCCACCCTGAAGCTCAAAGAACAGGGTTGGGACAGTCTCTGAGCAGGCCCTGATTGAAATGAGAACCTCCAGTCGTGTGAAGGCTCCCATCCATCGGGGTGCTACTGGATCAAGAGGCGTGAGCCACTCAGCTGGAACTGACTCTGAGATGTCCTGACACATGCTCTGCACCCCTCTCATGCCCAGTAACCTTGCACCTCCTCTGACAAACGTGTGAACTCTAGCCAGTCACCTAGAGAGCGTGCTAGACCTGCTGCCATGGGACCCCAAGAAACATGAGGCCGACTCCCAACCAAGTGGCCTCTCTGAGTGCTAACCATGGGGTTCCAGACGAGGGGATGCCGTAGGCGCTCCTCCGTGCACATCGGCTGTATCTGCTCTAGGCCATGCCGTAAGAGCTCCCAAGATCGAAGCAAGCTCATAGCGAAGCGGTCCTGCAGTTTCCTGCTCAAACCAACTCGGCGCAACTCTGTAAAGATCCATCTGGTTGAAGGTTGCCAAGGACCTCTTGACTGAGGCACCCTGGCACAAAGCCTCTGCAGCAAGAACTCCTTCCAGGGCTCCTCGCCTGGAAGAAGTCCTCTGACAACGAACTTCCCAAGAAGGGCTCTGCTCTGCTGTGCTGGATCAATGATCCCAAGCCCTCCCCGAGAACAAGGAAGTTTGATGACCGACCAAGCCACCTTGGCTCGGGCAATCTTAGTGTCACAACCTGACCAAAGGAAGTTCCTGATCAGCCTCTCTACCTGGCTGATACAAGAACTTGAGAAGATCCAGCAAGAAGTGATGTACCACATAGTCGCCAACAACACCTGGTTGGCAACTACTACTCTACCAGCCAGCGAAAGTCATGCTGAGCTCCAATGTAACATCTTTCTCCTGATGGACAGGAGAAGAGGAGCAATCTGCTGCTCGGGGGACAAGTCCAAACCAACCTGGAAACCCAATTACCGAACTGCAGTCCCTGGGGGAATCCACCTGAAACCCTCTCCTGGCATCCAATCCGGCATAGGAGCACTGCCAACTGAGAAAGCCACTGTCTTTCTCCAGTTGATCAGTGCGCCCGATGCACAACAGAACGTCTCCAAAGCCTGCTCACATCTGTGTAGATTGGCCTCCTGGCCCTCTAAGTACAAGGCTGAGTCGTCGGCAAACTCAACGTCCAGAAGCTCATCTCCCCAAATAGGGAGTGCTAAGCCCCTCAGACCAACCTGCTGTGACACCAAAAATATGCTCATCGCCTCCGCATAGAACAGAAAGAGAAAGGGGGGGGCAAGAGGACAACCTTGTCTGACCAATCGTGTGAGCATGAAGCGCTCACCTCTACCTCCTGCCAAAAGCACCTGACTGTGAGCCTGTCTGTACAAAGCTGACACCCCTCTGATCCAAGCATCTGAGAAGCCCATCCTGCGTAGAGTTCCCTCTAGAAAGTCCCAGTCAACTCTGTCGTATGCCTTCTCAAAATTGAGAAGAATAATCACAAGGTCCTCCCCACGGAGCCATGCCAGGGCAGAAGCCTCCCAGAAAGTGAAGATGTTGTCAAGGATACTGCGTTCCTTGACAAAACCTGTATGAGTCCCATGTATAAGGCTCTCCAAAAGTGGCTGAATCCTCAAACTTAGAGCCTTGGCAAGAATTTTGTAGGCTGAGTTGAGGATGGTGATGGGGCGCCACTGTCGAATCTCATCGAAGGAGCCACCCTCCTTTGGAATGAGGTAAATCAGGCCCTCACTCATGCTATCCGGCATCACTCCTGTGTGCAGAATGTACTGAAAGGCACTACAAAGATCTGGGCCAAGCAGGTCCCAGTACTCCAAGAAGAAACTAGGAGTCAGCCCATCCTCACCCGGACAACTACCACGAGGGAGGGCCCTAAGAGCCGTGTGCAGCTCCTCAAGCTGAAGAGGCATCTCTAGCCTCTGGCGCATCTCCTCAGTCACAAGACAAGGCATCTGTGCCTAAACCTTTTGAAGGTTGTCCACTCAAATTGTAGCACAAGCCTTTGTTACCTTCTAGAAAAGACATCCAGGGGGCTCCTGCGTGCTTAGGCTCATGAAAAACTTGAATGCATGTGACCATCATTCTGAATATTTATAACATTGCACATGAGAGGTGAGGAAGGCTCTTAAAGTTCATGGCACCCGCTAGGGTTTTCACCATGTATTTTGCAGTTGTTGCTGGTCCTTGGTCTGGAGCTAGTAGTCTAGGGTAATTGAGCCAAGTTGGTATCTTCTTCCTCAATGCTTCATGTGCTGACCATGTCCTTAGCCTTGGTACATGACAAAAGGTAGTTTCTTTCAGTATTACTGCAGGTGCTCTTGTAAACAGAGTGAGGTACCTTGCTCTTCCTCCATTTGGGGTGGAGAGCCCTTCTTCTTGCATATCCTTGTATAGTCTTTCTTTGACTTGTAGTAGATCCACCTTTATCAGAGGGTAGGACAACGACTGTTGATGCCATTGAGCATTGATTTGGTTGGGAGTGAGTTGTGTTACATTGATTGAGTGGTGAAGAACTCTCATCTCCCAATCCATTGCCGCTTTCCATTCAGTATCCACTTTCATGGACAATTTGTTCTTTAAGTGCATCTTCTTCAGCTTTAGAAAGCTGGAGCATTGGTACTTTTTCTTTTTCAGTGATTGGTACTTGGAATTTAGACTCTCCTATCTGCCCTTCTATTGGCTATGTTTCCATATCTACAAAGGAGACCGATGGTATATCTATAATTGGTTGTTTAGAGGTACCTGCCTCCTCTTGAGCTTCCCCATGCCCTTCTCTCAACACCTGGTTAGCTCTCTTTAATTCCTTCATCTCTTTGAGCAACTGCTCTTCTCTTTGTACGTGTATTAGGGAGGGGTCTTGTCTTTGTGTCTCTTCTAGATTCAACTCTAGTTCTAGGTCCTTGTTTCTCTTTTCCAAAGTCTTGTAGACTTCATCTGTTCCCTTGAGTGAAGCTACAACTAGGTTTTCCCTGATCTGCTTTAGGAATGTCGCTTGGTCATTGATCCTTTGCTCTGAGTATTGCAAAGAGGCATTTGCTACATTTAATTGTACATGGAGCTTTTGGATTGATTGAGTAGTGATTAAAAGTTCATTTGTCACTTTAGTCAGCTGCTGCTGGTCCTTGCTTTTGCATGCATATGACAGCTTTGTAAGAAGCTCTCCTAAATATTCCACTTCTTTTGGTTGCTTCTCCTTGACACTTTGGTGTTGCTCTGCTTCATTTTTGAGCTCTTTGATTTGTTCTTGAAGATTCTCAATGATGATCATCCTGCCTTCAAGCTCACCTTGGACAACATCAATTACCTGTTCCAACTCTTTAGCTTTAGCAATGCCGCTAAGAGCTACTGTTCACATATTTTCTATCATCATTTGCATTTGATTTTCAGATTCATTTACTTGGATGATCACTTTATCCGTTGTTTTCCATTCTTAATCTTCTATTTGAGGCTGCTTAGAAGTTCCAACAGATTCAACTTGCGGCTCTTTTGACAGTGCAATAGATTTTGCTTGTGGCTTGGTAGATGGTTTAGCCAAATATTCTTGAGGCTTTGTAGATGCTTCAGCTGCTTTTTCTTGTGCTATTGTAGAAGGTCCAGCTTCATCTTTGTATGTTTCCTTGGGTTGTTCATAACTGGCTTCCTCCTCTTGTTTCTCTTTCCTTTTTGTTTCCTCTCCTTCATTGAATTTGGCAGTGGGTGAAGGACTTGGACTAGGCATGGGATGATCTTCTTGTTCAGTGGTGGGTGATGTGGTTCAGTTTGTTGTTCAACTTCTGCTTACCTTTGTTGCACAACCAACTCTTCTCTTGTTTTCCTTTGCACTTCTAGATCTTCTTGTACCTTCAAGGCTTCGGCTTCTGCATACATTCGCTCAAGCAGATCCTTCGGATCTTCTTTAATCTTCTTCGCTGGGTTCTTGGTCCTAGGACCCTTGATTTCCTTGGGGCTCCATGACTCCGGGTTTTCAGCTTGGCGACTTCTTTCAAATGATTCTTTCTCTCTTTTAAACCTTGCTTTTTTCTGCTGCGGTTCTTCTTGATGTGCTGCCACTGCTTTCTCCTTCATTTCTTCTCTCCTTGTCCTCTTTTCCTCATTATCAGAGCTTTCACTGCTGTAGGTTTTAGGCGAGCTTTCTGCTGATTCTTCATCTGATTTATATACCCTTTTCTTCCCTGATCTCGTGGTTTGTGGAGAGGGTTGAGCTGATACTATTCATGTATTCTGATATGGGGTTGGCGGCACGTTGTCATCCATTCCAACAACAAGGTATGTGATTCGTGTTAGAAATTTTGGAGCACCCAGGTATGTTACCTTTCCTTCCTTCTTTTTGATCTTGAGTGTTGTAAGCATGTAATGAGCATGATCTATTGTTTGCCTTGTTGTTAACTTTAACACCTATGTGAAAGTGGTTGCAACGGCATGATTTAGAGTAGTGTGTCTTGGCGGTCTCTTTGAGAGGAAATGAAAGTGTTAGTGATAAAGACGGGCAAGATCCTACGCTTTCTTCAAAATTAGATCAGAGAAGGTGACAGTAGCTGTAGCTGTATCCTTGGTGAATGTATTAATATTTTTCCTATCTCTGGCCCTCATCATCATACCTTTAGATGGCAACTTTGGTGCTTCAGCCACTATGTCCTTGGTTGTTAATGACCACTTTGACTTTGTGGCCTTGCTGATTTGTGATCTGAGCTAATCCATTCTCTTTGATTGTTGATAATAATTCATAGGCTCTCTAGAAATCTACTCCACATGGCTCTTGTTAACTGAGACAATATTAGTTAGGAGAAGCTGCTAAAGACCAAAGACATACGGATGCACATAGAAGATCAATACGAAGAAGCAGTAAAGATTGGAGTTACACATTTTCACGTTTTCACAAAATGGTCACATATTGTAAATTCCCAAATTATTTCAAGCCATTGTAATATTTTAATGTGTTACAGGCTCAATGGGAGTGCTAATCTGTAAAGAACAGGTCAGTTAGTGTGCCTAGGTTGCAGATTCAGTATGTGATGGAGCCCTAAAGCCCTTGGGCGCTCGGACATTGCATATTTTTACCCTAGGTATATAAAGCAGTGTGTAAAAGAAATTAGGGTTCTCAAGCTCATTTGTTGAGAGCACTCTTTGGTGAGAGCTCTTGAGGTGTGTGGCTATGGAGTCATTGAGCTTTTCCTTGTTAATGAGACTTGGTTAACACTAAGCAATGCTTAATTCTCTTTCACTATGCCTCTCTCATGCTTCTTATGATTGCCTATGATGCTTAAATTAGCTAGATCGTAACTAATTAGTAGTTAATCCCTCTCTAATCTTGTGTGATTGATCTCTCTAGCTTGTGTATGCATGTAGGTTTGATTGGAGTGTGGTGCTCGATTGATCTATATGTGTGTGCTTGCGATTAGTGTGTTGCATGATAGGATTAGTGTTGTGTGCATCTTGCAATCGTTAGTGTGTGTGATTGGGTTGATTAGAGGCGAAGAGAAGTGGATGTGGAGATTTCCATTCATTATGGCTTAGCTCCTCGGCTAGGCCGAGAAGCTCATGTCATAGAGTTAACCATTTGCGTTTCCATGATTAGCTCATTGATCGTGTGAGTGTTTCCATGCCCTAGGCGGGTAGCTCATCCCTCCGGATTGATAATTTTCTTGTTCATTAGAGCTATGCAATGATGGAACCCTGAACATTTGGCGCCGCTGTTGGGGATAATGGCCTACGCTAGTGTAATTGTGTCATAATTGAATGTGTTTCCTGACTAATTTCACTACTAATTTCACTTGTGTGTTTATGGTTTTGTGGATTTTTGATGTGTGTGCATGAAGCAATGTGTTCATAATTCCCTAATTTGTCACCATATCTTGCCAATTGTGTGTTTACAGACTCTAATTTCACACTAAAACCTTGCTAATTTCACTAATTTTTGCTAACTTACCAATTTGCTATAAAGGATTGGAGCATTTAATCGTCGATCGATCTTCAATGGAAAGGTAATCAAGGTGGTATTGTCAACCTCCCTAGAATCTAAAGATGTGTAGAGTTGTGTAGAGATCCCACCATGATGCAATGTAATGTTGATGCTATGTTGATGCAATGCAATGTTGATGCTATATTGGATTGAAAATTTTTCGATTGTTCGTTTTCATGCCGTTGTAATGCCGAAATTTTTAAGATTTGGTGGCGTATGAATTTGACAAGTTTCAATTGCTAATTGGTAGAAGATCGCCAATTGTGTGCTTAATTGAGTTAATTGCATGCTTGGATGGTCAATTGCAAGTGTGTGTGCACTAAAATAAAGTATGTGTGCATTCTAATTGAGTGTGTGTATGCCTAATTTTAGGTGTGTGCACTATTTTGCCCATGTTTGTGCACCTAAAAATCAATGCGTGCTTAATGATTTTTCGATTGTGATGATTGATTTGTGTTGTGGTCATGGCCAACTAATGATTTATGAAATCATATTGCAATTTCGACAAGTTTTACACTTTTGTGTGAGCACCTAAAGATTTGCAAAAACTGCCAATTTTATTAGTGTGTGTGTGCCTAAAAAGTGTTAAATTTGCATGATTGATTTAATTTTTGATTGCATATTTGATGTGTGTAATAGTTAATTGCTGCATTTTTGAGCTCAAAGCAAGGATTTACACGCTCGAATTGCATCGATTTTTGACCTAATTTTGTCGGTTTAATTGCCTACTCTTGATTTTATTGATGAAATTTTTTGGCAACTGAATTGAGGTTCTTTTTGTGGTTTTATTTGGCTGCACTATTTCCCTATGTGTGGAGAATTTTTAGAAAAATTTTGGGTATTTTTTCAGATAATTTTTGCAAAATTTTGGCATTTGTTTTGCTAATTTTTGCACTAATATTCGCTTAATTCCATAAAAATTTGATATTTTATGATCTTTACGAGCTATTTTGTGTGCGTATTTACGGCTTCATTTCGAGTGCATTTTGGCTTTTGTTGGCCAAATTTTGAGGGTTTTATTGTTTTCGGGGGCTGGGTTGACGATTTTGTCGAATTTGGCATTTTTGATAAAATTTGCTATTTTTGGTATGCTTTTGTGTGTCAAAAGTGTTCGGTTGTAAATGACAACGATTTTCTAAGATAGCTAGATTTTTTCATGAAATTTTTGGACTTTTTTGACAATTTTTTGGATTTTCAGTTGAATTTTACCATTTTCGGCTAATTTTCGGCCTATTTTTTCAATTTTGGACATTCGAAAATTAAAAAAATTAATAATAAAAAAAGCTGAGATCGATGTCCATGCCTTTTGGTGCATAAAATTATCCGCAGCAGATAGATCTTTACGATCTACTGGGATAATTATCGCCGACAATAAAATTCTTTTCTTCTTCTTTCCTCTTCGAGTGAACCCACTTTAAATCTCTCTCTCTCTCTCTCTTCTCACCCCCTCCCCAGTCCGATTATTATCACTCTCTCACCTCTCCCTTTCACTCTCTCTCTCTCTCTCTCTCTCTCTCTCTCTCTCTCCTCCCCCTCTCACTAGAAACCCGTTTATTAACATTCCCCCTTTCTCTCTCTAACTTTATCCCTCTCTCTCTTTTCCCCACTCTCTCTGTGCGGCCTCTGTGCACCCCACCATCGACCCGACCTTTGAGTTTTTTACAAACCTTTGCAACGGTGACAGTTCAAGTGAAAGGGTTTGTTCCTCTGCAAACTCCAAGTGAAATGGTTTTGCAAACAGTGACAGAACAGTGAAAGGGGTTGTGTTTTTGCAAACCTTTGCAAATTTTAAGTAAAAGGGTCTGTTCTTCAACAGTGAAAGGGTTTGTTCCTTCAACAGTGAAAGGGGTTTCCCCCGAATGGCCACTCGTGGTTCATCCTGAGACAAGCCCACCTTTGCGGGGATCGTGGAAACACCCCCTAAAACGGACAATACTATTCGCCTTCAGAATGAAGTTGAAAGGCTCCGCAAGGAGAATGACAAGTTGAAACAAAAACTCCTCGCAATTGAGACCCAGCTAAGCGCAGTGGAGATTCACCAGAAGGAGGGAATGGAGCAAATGCAAAACAAGTTCGACAAAACAAAGGAAGAAGTGGAGACCACCCTTACAAAGGCGGTCAAAAATCAAGTGCAAGAAGCCATCATCCACAAGGTTGACTATCGTGTGGCATCCACGCTACGCGAACGACAATAGCGAGAGGAGATCGCCCTCAATGTTCGCATTGATGGGTTGCCTAGTGATTGGAAAGGAGAGGGAAACCTCAAGTTCCATGAATCCATTGCCCACATCTAAACAACAACCCAGATGATAGAGTGGGGTCCAGCAACAATTGACTACATCACACATGAGCATCACACCAATCATGCGATCCTCACTTTCAAGACAAAAGTGGACCAAATTAAACTCCTTGAGCAATCAAGGCTTCTCAAGGGCACTAAAATCTGGTTTGCAGAAGATCTGACCCCCGACCAACTCAAGCAGAAGAAAGTAGAACTACAAAAGGTGCGAGCAGCGCGCATGGTGGGAAAATGGGCAGTCTATCGAGGAGGTAAAGACATAATTCAGGAGTTCCGAACTCCCAAAATGGTTCTCTCTCACCCACCCTTCCTTAGGTTTTTAAGTTATGTTCATCCCATTCTCTCTTTTGTTGCCCTCACTGGACCCGCAGTCCTTAACTGAGATGTATCTAACAATCCCTTCACTTAGAAGGAACCTTTTGTAATGCGCCGTTTTTCGGTCCCATAGGTCATATCTGGCCTCCGTGGACGATAATTCAATCTATCAATCTATCTATCTAGCTCTCTCATTCTCTCTCTAACGTGCCCCCCCTCTCTCTCTCTCTCGCCTCTGTCACCGCGTGCGTCCTTTCCCTTGTTTTATAACACACACACACACACACACACACACACACACACACACACACACACACACACACACACACACACACACACACACACACACACACACACACACACACACACACACACACACACACACACATGTTGACTCCCCCTCTTAACGTTTTCCCTCTCTCCCTCTCTCGCACTGACAGTCGCTACACCTTCAACGGCTTTTTCCTCCTTGTTGTTGGGCGCAAGACGACACCCTTTTCCCCCACTGTTGTCAAGTGCCGCCACGTCACCAGCGCGCACCTGCTCTCTTCCTCTCTCTGCCCCATGCAGTCTTTGCTGTCTTTTGGTGCAGCCCATGTGCGCGCACACAGACCTGCTACACGCTACCAGTGACCCCGCAATCACCGCCGACCCCGCAAATTGGTCAAACCGCCACGAGTCAGGTAAGGTAAGTAATCAAAAACATAAAAAATTAAAGACATTACAAAAATCCATTAAACAATCAAAAACTCAAAAATCACAAAAACAAATAAAAAATTTTAAAAATCCACTTTTCTTAAAAAGGGGAATAAAAATTCAAAAAAAGAATAAAAAAGTACAAAATTTAAAAACACACAAAAAAATTATTATTAAAAAAACAAAAAAGAGTTAAAAAAATTCTAGAAAATAGAAAAAACATTAAAAATTCAAAGAAAAATAAATAAAAAACTCATAAAAAATTCATTAAAAAAAAACTTCTTAGAAAATTCATTTAAAACATAAAAAATTTGCAAAAAAATAGAAAATCATAAAACCATAAGAAACTCCATAGAAATTCTAAAATTCACGGAAAAAATAAAAAATTACCAAAAAACTCATAAATTCATAGAAAAATTTTAAAAAATGAAAACCTTCTAAAAAAATACCAAAAAAAGAAAATTCAAAATTTCATAAAAATTAAGAAAAATAAAAAGAAAGTCGCAAAAAATACCAAGAAAAGCCAAAAAGGGCCAAAAAAGCAATGTCGAGAAAGTGTACCACAAAGCGAGCACAAATCGAGAACAGCCGAGAAAAAAATAAAATCGAGGAAACTGTGCCAAAGCAAATCAAATCAGGCAAAAAAAGCGAGAAAATAGTCAACTCGAAGCCGTGAGCTGTAGACAAATTTCTAAATTGGTCAAAATCAAGCTGAAAATTGACCAATCATGGGGGATTGCAGATTAAGCTGTTCAAGGCCCAGGTTTTCATCATTTCAAAAGGTTGCAATTATTTTTAATACCGTCAAGCTAGAGTTAATAAAATCTTATGAGTTTGAAGAGCAGTCAACTGCAAAAGTGCTTTTGCTAAAGCAGTTTAATCAAAATCGAGCAGCAGAAATTCTGCTAAGCAATGTCAAAATCTACTAGGAGACAATTTTTACAAAACCAGTCAACATGGACTTAAATCGAGCCGAGAGTTCAAGTACATCAGAGCAAGCTAGTAGCAGTGGCAACACAGATACAACCGCAACAGAGTAGATTCTACAGCTATATGGCTACAATATGGGGATAAATTTTTGTACACGGATTCAGAAGGCCATAGATACTTGATGAGTAGCAAAAGCATCACAGGAGCCAAGATTCTATTGATCAGGGTAAAGCCAGATTCAAAAAACTCCCAGATGTTCATAGACTACAGTGGAGCCAGGTATTGCAAGCCTAAAGATGAAGTGCAGATAGAAGTTCAAAAAGTCAATCCAAGTGGTTATCTAGGAATCTGCACAAGCCAGCAAAACATACAGTTGGTGCATATGCAATCAGGGTCATTGTACATGGATTACAGTGGTCAGATCTATAGGAGAGAACCAGAATTTCAAGGTCCAACAGATCAACCAATAGAAGCCAGTCTAATTGGAGAACCGAGTCAAAGACGGTACAAAGGTCAAGATGGAGCAGTCTACAGCTTGATGCTTAGTGTTTTAAAAGAAGATGCCGACAACTTGGCAAGTACAAAAGCTGAAGCTTCTCAGCTAGAGCTTGACATGATAGAACCAGTTGAAATACCACCAGTCATGGAGTATTGCTCATATTGTGGGCGAAAGGTGGACATTTTTTTGAAGATTGTCCAAGAAATCCTGACAACAGGGATACATCAACTGCCAAGCAAGGCACATAGCAAATTGGAAATGCGAATCTTGATGTAAGTGCATTTAACTTGTCACTTTTAATGCAATCAGATGATTTTGCATTACCATTAGAAGCACTAGTAATAGCACTCCAAGTTCAAAATGAGCATAAAGATGCAGACACCTAGAAATCTTAAAATAGATTCTTTGAACAACAAATTCCTGCATGACTTTAGTAAAGGTGTCGAGATATCACCAAAGGTTGAAAAGACTGTTAAGTTTTCTGCATCCATTGCCACAACTTTGCAATCATTCACCAGTCTAAGGGACACATCAAATAGAATGCTGCTAGCTTTGTATGGTACACACCATTCATATGCGCACTATGTAGAATAAAAAGGGCAACTATACAAAAAGGATCAACCAGTGTTTGAACGGCCCACATACCAGCTCATAGAAGTGCATCCAGTGATAGATCAGAAAGGATGGTTCATCTAGAGGAAAGAATCTATTATAGTCCATCCTCCCTAGAGCTGAAGGATATTACCCGAGTGAACCCAAAAATTTGTTTGGAGCCAAACTCTCCTCCATCAAAAATCAAGCTTTGACGTTGTGACCAAACGAGCACATACTTTGATCAAAATAGTTGTAGATATAGACGAGAGTCTAGCATCTATGATGCCCTGGGTCCTGAAACCACAAAAGCTTATATCATAGGAGACCCATGGGATAGACAATATTAGGACAAAGATAATGCTATTTATAGCTCGACTTGGGGTATAATTTGTCATGTTTCAAGGAGATACATAGGAAACTATGCAGAAGGCTTACAGATGCCAAATCTCAACAATGCTACCCAAAGTGTACATTCACAATCCCAAAAGGTGAGACTAAACCAGAGCCAAAAAGTTTTGAGCTCTCACAATGAAGCAGGCTATAGTGATCACCCTAGGAAGGGGGGAGCTGTAAATCCATCAAGCTTAGCTTATGTACTAGGAAATGCTACACCAGTTAGAAGCCCTAGAGCCTTTAGCCAATAGACCCCTTCAAAGAAAAAACCATTGAAAGATCATATGGTTGTTGGAAGTTTCCAATTGACCCAGATTTCATCATAATCAGTAGACAAATACCTCTATGAAGATCATCAAGGACAAAAGTTTCAACAGATCTCCACAAGTCAAAGTAAAAAACCAACAAATCCAATAGTGGTCAGACAGTTACATGTGATCAGGCTCACATATGCATATCAAGATGCACATGGTAACGAATACCAGCAAGTTCATGATCTTGTACAAAATCCCTATGGATGGTAAGACCGAAGTCAAAGACTATCTGAAGATGATGCAAAGCCTCAAGCTGCTAGAACAGACGACAAAAAATTCAAAATCAATGAAAGCTAAAGTCGAGAAAGCTACACAAAAGTCACCACCAAAATCTCTTTCGAAGAGACAAATTCTGCCAGAAAGTACAGTGGATCTTTTAAGATCAGAGGTTACCTAGATGCACATGGACAATGCTCAACAATTGCAAAAAGGTGCAATATTACAGCCAATGGAGTTAACATCAATTGAAGCATGTGATCAAAGCAAAGAAAATGCAAAAAAAGTTTAACCAAAGGACACAACCACAATAGAATCAATCACTATAGAAAGAAATCCTGAGAAGATCAAATGCAACATTGTTGGTGAAAACAAAGAAAACCTGTCAAGAGAAGTAAAGCTAGATTTTCAGCTAGACAAGAACCTGATGTCCTTTCGCACTTGCAAAAGATTTGGTTAACCACAAATGGAAGATGCTCCTGGATTTGTGAGCATATAAGGAGACAAACAAGTAGAATGCTGGGGAATCATCTCCACCACCATTGAAGTAAGTTTACAGAACATTACTGCCCAATTCCACGTGATCACAACAAAGGATATGCCAGACGACATCATAATGGGAATGCCAATGGCCTAGAAGATGTTTGCGATGCAGAATGCAAACGAGATGCAGTCTTTAGGGACAATCAAGAATGGAGATCAAGACTGGTCACCCGCGGACGACAGCACAAGGTCCTCAAGCACAGTTCAAAAATGGAGAATGATATTAAAGCATATATTATTGAAGATGAATCATCTCCATCGAGCAAAACTTCAAAAGAGCTTAAAGAAAATCAAGCAATAGCAAGTGCAGATCAAACAAAGCAAAAGAGCAACCATGATAGCTATAGTTCTCAGCAATACAAAAGGAGCAAGTGTCAGATGCAATGCTCTATTGGATAAAGAAGAAAATTGCAATATGGTTGTAGACAACATCCAGAGCATTCTAGAGATTACTCAGGAAAAGCCAGGTATCACAAAAATCATGGGTAAGTAAAAAAGAAATGGTTGCTACCCTTAGCATTCAAAATCATGAAGAGCAGGTAAAATTTTAGGTGAAGCCTTCAAAAGAAATTCTTGCAGATGCCATCCTTGGACATCAGTGGTTAGACCAACACAAGGCCTACAAAGAAGATAAAATGCTAATACTCTCTTTTCCAAGCGGTAACAAGCAACAGTTACAGGTACCATTAATGCTAGATTCAGAGCTACAGAGGTCACAAGAATCGAAGACAAATCTTGCAGACAAAGGTAAAGCTAAAGTGAACCCTCCACCGATTAGAAAAGAAGGTGTGACAAAATATGCCTCTACATCAAAGAACCCTTGTGGATTAGCTTCTTCAAGCAAGTCAAGCTTTCAAAACTTCAAGACAATTGCTGACCCAATTGAAACCTCTAAGGAGACATCCAAAAAAGCAAAGATATTTCAGCCAAAGTACTCAAGAAAGCAAAGGAAAGTCAATCAAGTGTTTGTTTTGAGCAGTTTAGTCAAAGTCAATGATCCCATTTGGATTATAGACAAGAAATCAACACAGAAAGACAAACACATGGGATGGATAGCATAAAATGGAGCTTAAAAGAATAGAAGTATTATGGAGGTAACAGACGGATATGGGTACCAAAACCGCAGGTTAGGGCATATGAAGTAACTTCAAGTCCCTCTCAAGAAAGAAGGCCCACAAGGTATCAACTTCGACAATATCCTAAGATACCTAAGAAGCAGGTATACAACAGAACAACATCAAAAGATGCTAAATTCAACCACAACTCTCAAGAGGATATAGAACAAAGATGGATCTCAAAGAATGTTCCTCTTGGACAAGGATTTTACACAGGGTATACAGAGATTTGGCTACCAGTCAACCAGAAGCCAACCGCAACTACACCAGACTTGCATGAAGATCTCAAGAACTCACGAGTGAAGTCAAAAGCCAAATGCCGACAGTGAACAGAGGCATACAACAACATCAAAGACTTCTTACAACATGCCTAATTGGAAAATCAAACAAATAATGGAGTCTTCATAGTCAAAGAAGGACAACCCAACCAACGAGAATACAGATTCGAAGAAGATAAAACAGGTATGGCAAAATAAACCTTCAATTCCAACTTGGTCCTTCACTAATCCTCTTTTTGAGGATTCAAGCTTACTTTTACCTGAAGAAATGTTTGTAGTAAGCACAAGACTGTAAAAAGTCAAGTTGCCAAGGTGCAAAAAACACTCCTTGGCATAGTCAGAGTCGGGCTGTTGAGCCATAAAATGAACAAAGCATTAGTCCCAAAACTTCATGTTTAATAAACTCTGTGCTAAGAGTCGTAGTTATTAGGCTTACGCTCAAGTTGTAAGAGTTGAGCATATCTAAGTCGTGTTGCTCATGCTGGATGAGATGAGAATAAGATTTGAAGTCTATTAACTTATAATTGGTGGAGTGTCGTAGAGTCCAACACTCACGCACAATGCACAATAAGATGAGAGAACATATCCTTGACGACAAAAACCATTCTTAAAGGGGTTCCAGCTTGCAAAGCCATGTCATATGCTTTTATAGCTACACCATCTTTATGAAGAACCCCTCAAAATATTTCTTGCACATCATATTGTTTCCCATGCATTTTTGTGTATACATAAGTGTAAAGAATGAGGATGCAAGAGAGCTACACAAGACAAGCACAAAGCACACAGAGATGGAAAGCTTCTTCTTCTTCTTCTTAGAAAAGAGAGTACAAAATGACTAAGTGCTAAAGCTGAAAAGTAGCACATATGTACATGCGGTCACTAAGTGTGAACTCGCTAGAAGCGTACTAGGCTGGCACTATAAGTGTAGTCCAGCTGTAGAATCAGTGGCAGAGATCCTCCGTGTCGGTCACCTAACGCGCCAGTGAGTAAATGCCGTAAGCGGCCAAGACCCGTAGTGGATGCCAGCTCAAGGTGTAGAGCTCGACATCTCAACACTCCCCCTCGAGCTCTGCATGTCGCAGAGTCCAAGCATAGTCCGGAAACGTCGAAGCTTCTCAGCTCCGAGGGCCTTGGTAAAGATATCCGCTATCTGCTCCTTTGTGCTGACGTAGACCAAGTCGATGTCGCCCGCCAACACTCGCTCTCGAACGTAGTGGTAATGGACCTCTATGTGTTTGGTCCTGGCATGGAACACTGGGTTCCTAGCCAACTGCATGCTGCTGAGGTTGTCACAATGGATGAAAATCTGCTGGTCCACCTGCACTCCCAAGTCCTCAAGTAATGTGCGTAGCCAAGCTACCTCGCACGCCGCAACTGCTGCACCTCTGTACTCGGCCTCTGTGCTCGATAAAGCAACCGTAGGCTGCTTTTTGCTGCTCCAAGTAACAGCAGCACTCCCAAAAGAGAACATGAAGCCACTCGTAGATCTCCTATCAACAATGCTACCTGCCCAATCTGCATCTGTATACCCATACAATGCTAATGGTGCATCTGCTACATAGAACAATGCGTAGTCAAGAGTACCTTGCACATACCTAAGTGTGCGTCGTACTCCATCCAAATGTGGCTTCCTCGGAAGTTGCATGAACTGACTCTCCAAGCCTACTGTGTAGCTCAAGTCTGGCCTCGTGATAGTCAAGTAGATTAAACTACCCACAATCTTCCTATACATGTTGACATCCTCAACAACATCACCCTTCTCTGCACTCAGCTTTGCATTCACATCCAAGGGAATAGAAATTGGCTTACAATCAGCCATACCATACTTTGACAACATGTCCAAAGCATACTGTCTCTGTGATAGCCATACACCCTCTGGAGTCCTGATCACTTCAATGCCAAGAAAGTAGCGCAACTCGCCTAAATCTTTCATTTCAAACTCCTGTTTGAGAAGACCCTTCACATGGTCAATCTCCATAGCATTGTCACCAACAATAATAAGGTCATCTACATATATGGTAATGACCACAATCCCCACATCACTCTCACGTACATAGAGTGAATGATCAACATGAGCTCTCCTAAAACCAATACTGACAAGATACTTGGCAATCCTGTCATACCATGCTCTAGAGCCCTGCTTCAAACCATACAAAGCTTTGAGAGGTCTGCATACATAATCTGGGTAACCTGGATCGACATAACCAGGTGGCTGATCCATATACACTTCCTCTTGCAACTCACCATTCAAGAAGGCATTCTTTACATCCATTTGATGCATAATCCATCCTCTAGATGCAGCCACTACTATGACAGCTCTCACTGTCGTCATCTTTGCCACTGGAGCAAAGGTCTCCTCATAGTCTATGCCATACGTCTGTGCATAACCCTTTGCGACCAGCCTTGCCTTGTGACGCTCAATGTTACCATCAGCCTTATGCTTGGTTTTATACACCCATTTACAACCAATAGCTTTCTTGCCACTTGGCAATGGCACCAACTCCCATGTGTCATTTGCTTCCAATGCAGCCATCTCTTCATTCATTGCATCATCCCAATGCACATTTCCAACTGCATCCTCAAAACATGTGGGCTCCACATCCTGTATCACCTTAGCCATGTAGGCTTGGTGATGCGCTAGATACCCATCATAAGTCAATTTCTGAACCGGATTTCTGACTCTATTAGATCTGCGCGGTCCTGGGTCACTCCTTTGCCCTCTAGCATCTTCTTGTACTTTCCTTACACCAGGTGTCCTGACAGCCGGAATTCCAAATTCCTCATCAAGACTTTGTTCAGAACCATCTGAATCCATGTCTACATGTGAAAAACCTGATGATGCATCAACCATAAAAGGAGGTTCATCAACCTTTTCCTTTCCTTTTCGTGATACATTCCCTGTACCTGTTGGTGGAGTAACCTGCGTACGTAGTCTACCATTCCATGGTTTCTCAACAGAGCCACGAGAAGAGGACTCTTGTGGTCCACTCAAAACCTGTGACTGTGGCCTCACATTTTGTACAACCACATCATCTTTTACATCAGCCCCAATAGTGCCATGTGCATTACTGTACCAGCTGCTCATCTCATCAAAGACTACATCTCTGCTCACTCGTAATTCTCGTGTAGTAGGATTGTAGCACCTGTACCCCTTTTGTTCAAGGGAATATCCCACAAGAATACATTTCTCTGCTTTAGGATCCAATTTCCTACGCAACTCATCTGGTACATGCACGTAAGCTATGCAGCCAAACACTTTCAAGTGTGCCAAATCAGGCTTTGTACCTGTAAACTTTTCCTCAGGTGTTACATCATGCACCGCAGCTGTAGGTGTCCTGTTCATAATGTACACAGCTGTATTTACAGCTTCAGCCCAGAAATGATGAGGCATGTTCTTCTCATTCATCAATGCACGTGCAACCTCTGCAATGTGCCTGTTTTTCCTTTCTGCGACCCCATTCTGCTGTGGAGTATATCTGCATGTAAACTGCCTGTGTATACCATGCATTCGCAAAAAATCTGAAAAATCATTGGAGAAGTACTCTCCCCCTCCATCTGACCTCAATGTCTTGATTTGCATATCTGTCTCCTTCTCAATCATGACTTTGAAGTCTTGAAAGTGACCAAACACTTCACTTTTGTTACGCATGAAGTAGACCCATAATTTCCTTGTATGGTCATCAATGAAAGAGACATAATACCTGCAACCATGTATACTTGCAGTATCGGTTGGACCCCAAATATCTGTGTGCACCACCTCAAGTGGCTTTTTACATACATTGCGCTCATGTGGAAATGAGCCCTTTGACTGTTTTCCAAACTGGCATGCTGCACACACTTTATGCATACCATCCACCTTAAATTTGGGCAAACCTTTTACAATCTATTTTGATTGCATGCTGCGCAATCTCTGCTCATTGACATGGCCAATGCATTTGTGCCAAATGTCAACATCAGCCACAACACCTGTGCCCTGTGCAAATAATGCAGCTTTTACCTCAGGCATGTCTACATTCAGTGTAAACATTCTGCCCACACATTTGCCCTCTATAATCAGCTTACAGCCATTCTGGAAATCTTCTATATAACAGCCATTTGGATTGAAGCGAACCTGCAAACCCTGCTCAACCATTTGTCCAACAGAAACAAGATTCTTTGTAATGTTTGGGACATGAAGTACATCTGCTAAGTACTTTGATTTCCCACTCTTCGTATTTAGAGGTATGTCCCCTACATGAGCAATGGGGTGAGCTGTGTCATCTCCTGTCTGCACATAGCCTGACACATCTGGTTTGCGCATATCTCTAAACCACTCTCCACGAGACGTCATGTGATTAGAGGCACCTGAATCCACATACCAAACATCATCTTGGGTAGAATTCTCTGCAGTCATTGTATTCATTACATGTTGCATAACAAACATGCGCTCGTTTTTGCTGTCATCTGCATCTCTGCTAGTAGATGCATAGTTGCCCTGTTCTCTCTTTCTACTTGCTTTTCCCTTTGGACAGTCACGTGACATGTGACCTCTTTCACCACAAGTCCAACATTCTCTACTATCTGGAGTATGTTGCTGCCTGCTTGATCCTGCACCACGACCTCTTTGACTCCCCCTGCCTTGAGACTGGTTTCCCCTGCCACCTGTATTGTTTTGATTTGATTGACCTTCCAGAAATTGGCCCCTGCAACCCCTTGGGCCTCGACCACGACCTCTACCTCTACCTCTGTTGGAGTTAGAATAGAAGGCCTGTTCAGAATTATTTCTGCCATGAGAAGAAGATGTGTCAAGGTTCTTCTCCTCAAGAATAAGCATAGAAATCAAATCTTGGAACACGGGGATGTCGTCTCTTGTATTCATGGAAGACCTAAAATGTACATACTCATCTCCTAGACCATCCAAGCATGCACGGACAATGTCATCGTCTTCCACTGAGACTTTAATAGATCCAAGAGCCTCAATGATACTCTTGATCTTCAAGGCATAATCATTGATTGAGAGGTTGTTCCTTTTAACCTGATTTAGCTCCGACTTTAGTTGAAGCTTCCTGGCCTTGGTGTTCACCTCGAACACTCTGCCTAAGTTTCTCCATGCAATGGCGGGGGTTTCAGCATCCTGTAGATAGCCCATCATGCCATCTGTGATGCTCATAGACAACCAATACATCACTTTGCTCTGGCCTTGTTGCCAGTCCCTCAAAGCTTTCCTTTGTTCTGTTGTAGCATTTGCCTCGGGAATCTCTGGTTCCTTTTCATTGTCTCCTTCTACATAGTCCCAATAACCTTTTCCTTTTAGGAAATTTGTTATTTTGAACTTCCATGCAGGGTAGTTATTTTTCTCAAGCTTCTCAGTAAAAATCTGACTGAAACCGTCAGACATCTTGAAGCACTAAGACAAAATAGCTGCAATCTGCAAAAACTTGCAAATCTGCTGAACCTGCTATCGTGGTTCCTGTAACGCTTTCTACACTCAACAAGTGTCCACAATCAAGCGTTTCACAACCACTGTACTTGTACAGTAAATCTCTGTATACTGCACTTTGGAGACCTGTTCAGAAACTTGTGCGAAAAACCCCTAAAATTTTTTTCGCTGCGCGAGGCGCCTTCGGCATCTGGTCGTGGATTGCGAACGAAGGGATTGTGATGCTCTTGCTCTCTTAGCCTCTCTTGCCTGCACCAGGCTCTGATACCATGTAAAGAATGAGGATGCAAGAGAGCTACACAAGACAAGCACAAAGCACACAGAGATGGAAAGCTTCTTCTTCTTCTTCTTAGAAAAGAGAGTACAAAATGACTAAGTGCTAAAGCTGAAAAGTAGCACATATGTACATGCGGTCACTAAGTGTGAACTCGCTAGAAGCGTACTAGGCTGGCACTATAAGTGTAGTCCAGCTGTAGAATCAGTGGCAGAGATCCTCCGTGTCGGTCACCTAACGCGCCAGTGAGTAAATGCCGTAAGCGGCCAAGACCCGTAGTGGATGCCAGCTCAAGGTGTAGAGCTCGACATCTCAACAATAAGTAGGATGTCCCATCATTGGACATATGTATTAGACACTCTTTTTTGCTTCCACCTATGCACCTTGAGTGTACTACAACAGGCAAACCAATGTTCCATCATGATACCCTCCCATATTTGCTACCTTTTTAATTCCATATCTATCAGCAAATAATCCCTTGAGTACTTTATTAATATTTTCCATGCTAATAAGTACATCAATAATGCGCCTATCTTAGAGACACTTTTTTCCCACTAGGTTTTTTCCCTTTGCTCATCCAGGTATTAGACCCTAATTTAGAACCTCATCATTCTACTTCCCTTGTACATATTTTTCATAAATAAACATCAGCCTCATCATTATGCTTTTACAACGGACAAATGCAACATCATCTCTCACATCAGACATATTCGGACTAATCAAGATGTTGCAACAAATTGAACCTCATCAAAAAATTCAATGACAAATGAAGACGATCAGTCCATCAACAACCAATCAAAAACCTTCCACAATCTCCACAGACACTTTTCAACAGTGCTCGAGGACGGGCACCAAAATCAGAAGGGGGAATGTTAACTGAGACAACGTCAGTTAACAGAAGCTGCTAAAGATCAAAGAAGTACTGATGCACATCGAAGATCAATACGAAGAAGTAGTAAAGATTGGAGTTATACATTTTTCACGTTTTTCCAAAATGGTCACGTATTGTAAATTCCTGAATTATTTCAAGCCATTGTAATATTTTAATGTGTTACGGGCTCAATGGGAGTTTCAAGTTGTAAAGAATAGGTCAGTTGATGTGCATAGGTTGCAGATTTAGTAAGTGGTGGAGCCCTAAAGGCCTTGGACGCCCGGACATTGCATATTTTTACCCTAGGTATATAAGATAGTGTGTAAAAGAAATTAGGGTTTGCAAGCTCATTTGTTGAGAGCACTCTTTGGTGAGAGCTCTTGAGGTGTGTGGCTATGGAGTCCTTGAGCTTCTCCTTGCTCTTGAGACTTGGTTAACACTTATCAATGCTTAATTCTCTTTCACTATGCCTCTCTCATGCTTCTTATGATTGCCTATGATGCTTAAATTAGCTAGATTGTAACTAATTAGTAGTTAATCCCTCTCTAATCTTGTGTGATTGACCGCTCTAGCTTGTGTGTGCATGTAGGTTTGATTGGAGTGTGGTGCTCAATAGATCTATATGTGTGTGCTTGTGATTAGTGTGTTGCATGATAGGATTAGTGTTGTGTGTGTCTTGCAATCATTAGTGTGTGTGATTGGGTTGATACGAAGTGAAGAGAAATGGATGTGGAGATTGCCATTCATTGTGGCTTAGCTCCTCCATAGGCCGAGAAGCTCACGTCATAGAGTTAACCATTCGTGTCGCCATGATTAGCTCACTAATTGTGTGAGTGTTTCCATGCCCTAGCCGGGTAGCTCATCCCTCCGAATTGATAATTTTGTTGGTCATTGGAGCTATGCGACGATGGAACCCCCAATAGCTCTTGATCATAGAATTCTCAAAGCCCTAACCTTCTGTTGGCTTCTTTTGTGGATGGCTTTGCGCTACATCATAAACTTATTTGGGTAGCATATGCAACTCTACCTGATTTCCATCTTCACTCTTGAATCTACCGGTGAAGGCTGTGGTGTTATGTTCCTCAAGATGCTCTTTTGATAGGTAGGTTACCTTGGCCGTTTTAACTGAACTCGGCTCCAACTGGTATGGTGGCAATTCTTGCAGCTTTTCTTTATGAGTCATCCTCTTCTTTTCTTTCTTAGCCGCTTGCATTGCACCTATTAGGAGAATACAGTTCGTAGTTAGAAAATTTCACAAATTTCCTCTCTGAAATGTCATGTGTCTGAATTGCTAGCAAATGATGTCCATTTTGCTTCAAATCAATTTTGGAGCATGCATAGATGCATAAAAACATGTAAGGATCAAAACCATGCAATCCAGGCAAAATTTGCAACCAAAGTAAATAATCGTGATTATTTACAGCTAGAAAAATTTTCCAACTTTTTGCATTTTTAACATCATAGGCTTGAAATATATGTGATTTAGATACTCTAAGTGAAGTGTGGACTCATTTGAGTGCACTGGATGGAAATGGTGCCAGATTTAGGCTTCAAAATTTAAAACAATAGGTATAAAGGGATTTTAGGTTTTTGTGATGTAAATGTGATCAAAATTGATTGGTGGGCTTGTCACAACATGTACTTTGGTCCCATAAGGTCAAAGTTGAAATTTGAGCTTATTCTGGTGAAAAAGTAAATAATCATGATTATTAACTTTTTAAAATCAATTTGAACAATTTTTGTTGCAAGTTGGTTCTAGACATGTTGTAGTGCCTCTATGTGAGATATACGATGTTGTGGATCAAAAAATGTGACAATTAACTCAAAATTTGGACAGAAGAGCCTTTAGTGCGTTTTTTGACAAAATCTGAGATTTTCTTGATCGTTTGGGCTCATAAGTGACATGTGGCATGAGATAGATGTGTACAAGTGATAGATGAAGTGACATGATGATTTTCAAGCCAATTGTGCACAAAAGTAAATAATCATGATTATTAACTACAACTACATTTTTTTCTTGAAAATATAATTTTATGACCTACACATCTTCATTACATGTAAAACAAATCCTAGAACGAATTTGGTAAGATTTGGTCGTGTTGGTATCACTTCATGCTCTTGTCGACTCTAAAATCACCGGTTTTTGTTGCTACTTGGTGTGTAGAGTTGTTTGGTCACTTTTGAAACCATGGACTTGTCCGCTACATAGTCCTGATGTTGCTCATCCAGTTTGGGCTCATTCGGAGTCAGTTTGACTTCATATACCAAAATTGACACTTTGTCTCCTTTGAGCTGTTTTCTATTGTTAGAGACTTGCCTTGACTGTTTTCTTGAAACCGTTTAGGTACATTTTGTATAGACCTTGTCTATAAGCTGCTCGTGGAGTCAGAATCCAATTCTGGCATGTGGTCAAAACCTAGATTATATACTTGGGACCCCCTCGACCCCTGTCAAATGGTCATCTAATGATATCGAAGTGTTCTAATATCTATGGGCATGCTATAGTTCAAGTCTTGTCCAATTTGGTTGAGCTGGCAGGCCGTTAGGGTCGTTTTTGTGTCATAGGAATTCGTACACAGCTGGGATTCTAGGGTTTTTTTCCTAGGCCTAGACTTGCTACCAAATTGTATAGATTTTTTTTTTGAGGAGTTTAGAACTTACCCCTCATGTCTCATGTGAGTTGGCGCTGCAAATGGGCGACTGTGGACTTCGGAAATCACGTGCGAAGAAGGTAGAGAGCTCTCTTCTAGTGGAAATGAGGTGCTTTTGGGCTACCTTGCATATCTATACTTGGACTCCCCAATCTATTTTACCCCAGATTTCCCTGTTAGTCCTACTAGGTTGTGAAATCTACGTTAGACTCAAAAATTTCTTCAATCGGACCCGTTAGTTCATTCTACGAGAATTTGTAGAAACAAACATTGGCGACCTAATTTAGGCTTCCCGCTTCCATTTGTCATTTCGATTGAAATTTTTTGTGCCTGTCTGTCTTGTTCTTTTGAACATTTGCATACATTCAATTTCTCCATCTGAGCTCATTTGCTATTTATTATTAATTTTTGACGTGTATATTGAAAAAATAAAAAAATAATTAAATGCAATAAAAAAGCAGATTGAAAAATCAACAATTAAGAAAATCCATTGAAGAACACTATTTTATCGATTTTTGGTGGATTTCTCCATTTTTAAGCTCCAATATCAAGAAAAGTTGATGAAAATAAGCAAATAGGCTATTTTTTGATGTATTTTTTGATAGTATATATACTATTTACACTCATCGCGAGGAGATGTTATCAGCTGAAATTACCCTGTTGATGATTTTTTAAAGGAATTGTTAGGTAATTTTGTAAAAAAACACACGTTAATATCCAACGTTTCCTCCCTCTTCAAACATTACCCTTAATTACTGAAGTTTCCTTCCACCCCTTCTAGATGGAGTACTCCGGGACGACTATGTGCATGGGTTGAACAATTGTGTCTATACATAGCCGTGGTTGGCTCTATCATGCTTTGAAGGTCAATGCAATTCAAACCAGTATGCGGTGCAAGCGTTGGGTCTTGAGTAGTTAACTCAAGGGTTTTTGTTGTTGAGGTTTCCTGTTGCTGTTTTTTAAATAACAGATTTTGTAATTTGTGTGCTCTTTGCCTAATTGTACCATCTGGATGCTTTGGCACACTAATTTCCTAAGCTGTAGGTTTCAATGATGACGGTTGTTGCTGAGCTTTAACTCTCCATTGGTATTTTGGTTTTCCGTTGGTGAACTGTTGTGGTTGAGTGTTTTGAGATTTAACCTTCCACTTATTCATCTGCTTTATAGAAAGATGTTTTTCTCTGCGTTGTCAGATGTGAAGCTTTCTTCAATATGGTAGATGAGATTTTGGGCACCCAAATTTGAGACGGGTTGTCCTTAATTTGTGCTTTTAGTACCCAAATTTGCCTGACTCCTTGCATGCTACTTGTAGCATTTTCTTGTCTAGAGGATGAAGTAGATTGATTACTCCATGGTTTCTTTTGTGGGAAACTTCTTTTCCATTCTTCTTTGCTTGGTGCAATTGGAACTAAGAGTTGTCCTCCTTTAAGTGATAGCTTTAGTCCGTTGGTGTCCCAATCTCGTACTTCCTTGTATGTCCGCATCAATGAGATTCCAAGAATCATCGTTTCATTTATATGTTCATCTAATATGCATACAGATTGATGTGGGCATGAAAATCCATATACTATCACATTCAAGTTGACTACTCCCAATGCCAGTGTTGGGTTTTTGTTGCATCCTTTGATACCAGATATTTTCGATGCTAAAGAATGATTCATAGCTTTCTTGTGAGTGGAAAAACTAAGTGCATTCATTTAAGCTCTGGTATTTACTAATGCATTTGTGGTATGATTGTCCAGTTGTACCATGATGCAAAGGCCAATTCCATCCAACCATTCATCATCCATTGATACTGCATCATTCTGTGATTCCCATAGTCTTTCACCTGGTTCCAAAGTGTTGATGGGAATAGGTGTTTGTTGATTTTTGAAGCAGCTTTCCTCTTGCATACTCGAACTCAAGCTTCCTCTTTAGCTTCATCAATAACTTGTTGTCAGTTAATCTTTCTTTGCTTTGCTGCATGCATTTTCTCTAGCAAATCATTGGTTAGTGGAAAATGATACTTCTTTAAGTGGCATCCACTAATCCAATTAGCCATTGGTTCACCATCTATAGTGGACAACTTAGCTCCTCCACTTGGAGATACGTCTTCAATGATAAACAGTCCATTTCCCTTTTTCTTGAACTTGGGAATGTGTTGCTTAAGTGAATAAACTAAAACTAGGTACCCTTTTTTGAAGATTTTTGTGACTAGATGTGAATCAAAAAATGTTTTTGCTTCCGTTTTTGTGCATAGATGTAAGCTACAGCTGTTATAACGCCTTTGCTCATCAAGATTTTCTAATCTTCAAGCCTTTTTGACAATTCATGTCCGGTCCACTGAAGATCTTTAGCTACCCTAAGTGTTGGCAATAGAAATTCTATTGGTAGTATGGTGTCAATACCATAAACAAGATTAAAGGGTGTAGCATTCCAAGCTGTCTTGAATGAAACTCTATAAGTCCATAGAGAGGCATGTAGATTCATTTTCCAATCAGTTGGTCATGAACTAACCACTTTAGTCAATACCGAGCTAAGAATTTTATTCATGTGCTCAGCTTGTACATTTTCTTGTGGATGATATGGAGTGGATTTGCTATGGATGACCATAAATTCATTCAACAGATACTCAATTACCTCATTGAGAAAATGAGTTCCCTTATCACTGACAATTTCTATCGGAAGTCCATATCTTGTGAATACATTCTCATACAAGAATGCGACTGTGGTTCTAGCATCATTCTTCCTGGTTGCCTTAACCTCTACCCACTTGGTCAAATAGTCTATAGCTACAATGATATATTGAGCTTGAGTTCTATAAGCATCTGGTTGTATTGGCCCGACAAAATCTATGCCCCTTTTTGCAACAAGCTCTAGCCCCCATCATTGGTCTTAAAGACATGCTATCTACCCTTGTTGGCAGTTTTGCTTATTGGCATGCATCACACCTTGGAGCATATTCTTTGGCATCCGCAAAAAGTGTTGGCCACCATATGCCTACCATTAAAATTGTTCTAGCGGTGGTTTCACTAGAAAAGTGACCTCCAGCTAATCTAGCGTTTGCTTGTTCTAGAGTGGGTATATATTCATCTTCATTTGCACAGAGACGCAAATGTTGATCCTTTCCTCTCTGATACAGATGATTTCCAATAAGAGCATAGTCTCTGGCTTCAGTTTCAATAGCTCTATGGTGGTGTTTACTCATATCCTCCGGAAACGTTCTGCTAGATAAGTAAGTAACTAGATAGTTACTCCACTTTGGAACGAGTGATATTTGAATTAATATCACATGAGGTATGGGTGTTTGTTTCTGGCATTGAAAATATTTTACAAATGAGTGAACTTCACTCCTCATGGTTGGCCAAAATACTCCAAGTCTCAAGATCCATTGCATAGTTTGGTCTTCCACAAAGTGGAGCCCTACTATGGTAATGTGTGCTTGACTTAGGTATTGGGTTTTCTCCTCAGGATTTATACACAGAACCAATATTCCATCTCGATTTCTTTTGTATAGCCTTCCAACTAGTAATTGATACATAGCCGATTGCCCAATTAATCATGGTGTAATAGAAAGTGGTATTTGAGAGCCCACTTGAGCTATGGTCATCAATGAAACCATATTTTTTCACCAATGGGGTATCATTTCCACGGAGAACATATATGCATCTGGTAGATCATCGTCTATCCCTTTTGGTGGTTCCCTTGAAATAATCCTTGATAAATGATATGCTCTTTGGTGTGTGGTGTCCTTTTTTACAAGTACAATGAAATCAAATTTCAAAAGAATGATGAACCATCACATGATTCTTCCTGTGTTGCATGGCTTGTTGGCCAAGCACAATAAAGCTTGGTGGTCCACAAAGAACATAAATTTGTTGGCTAATAGGTAATGTCTATACTTTTTTATGACATAGATAATCCCTAATCCTTCTCTTTCAATGGTTGTATATTTCTTCTCTGCCACATTCAGTTGTCTACTAGCATAAGAAATGGGAAAATCAAATTTTCCGTCTCCTGGATGACCTAATATACATCCAATGGGTAAATTGGAAGCATCAGCATGTATATGGAATATCTTATTTCAATATGGTGCTTTCAATATTGGGACTGAAGTGAGAGCTTGTTTAAGCTTCATGAAGGATTCCTCACACTCATCAGTCTATACAAAGAGTGTTATCAGGCCATACATGGGTTTTGTGATTACAATATACATATAAATGAATTGTCTGTAATATCCACAATGTCCCATGAAAGCGTGAACCCCTTTGATTGTTGTTGGTCTAGACAATTCAACAATAACATGAATTTTATCCATAGCGGTTACTATGCCATTTTTAGACACTATATGTCCAAGAAATTTTCATTGTCTGCCCATAAATGTGCACTTTTCAAGATTTAAACAAATCCTATAAAGTCTACATTTTTTTGAGTACTTTTTTGAGATGTTCAATATGATTGACTCGGATTGATGAATGTATACATAAATCATCCATATATACTTCCAAGAAATTCCTAAGATATTCTTTGAGAGCATGGCCCATCAATCTTTGAAAGGTGGGAGGAACATTAGTTAACCCAAAAGGCATAGAAAAATATCCCATTCAGTTGCAAAGGCAATTTTATGTTGATCTTTGGGATCAAACAAAAGTTGATTGTACCCTGAAAAGCCATCTAGGAAGCTTTAAGCTTCTTTTCCTGCAACTCGCTCTAAAACATGCTCGGTGATTGGAAGAGGGTAGTTATCTCTAATGGTGGCTGCATTCATTTTTTTGAGATTGACACACACTCTTAATTTTCCATTTTTCTTGGGTACCACCATAATTGGAGATACCCAATCTGTGTGTTCATTTTCAGAAATGAATTTGGCTTTCTTGAGCTTCTCTGCCTCTTCTTTATTCTTTTTGGCAAATGTTTCATTATAAGTATATGGCCTTTGTCTACTTGGTTTTGCATCATCTCTCATGGGTATGGTATGTTGACAAATGTCTGGATCAACACCCTTAAGATCTTTATAAGACCAAGCAAAGATATTTGATATTTTTTCAGTAAGCTTAGCAAAAGCTCTTCTCTTCTTCCATCAAGTCATTTGCAATGTAGGCAGGTCTAGGCTCTTCTCTTGGTTCGGCTAGATCTATTTTCTTTGCATTTTCAGGTCCTTCATATGACTCAGCCTGTTTTCATAATTCCCTTACAGGTTGCTCGACTACAATTTTGCGGTCTTGGAGAGTATAATTCTTGTCATGGGATGGAACACTCATTACATCTTTACTCTCTTCCTCGATTGTTTTCATTTTAGTGGTATACATCTCCTTTAAAGTTTTCTTTAACTCTTGATATTTTTTCTTTTGTTCAACTCGTGTCATGGATGATTCATCATCTTGATGCTTGGGTTTTGATTGAGTTTCCTTTCTCATTTTTCTTGATGTTTTTATGTTCCTTGTTTGTTGTCTGAAGGATATCTACCCGTGATTTTGTCTTTGATACAATCATGTGCATCTATTTGCATCAGAAACTATGTTCTGCTAGAAACTCATATCATAGGTCTAGATTTCAAGTTTTTTGTGTCCCTTTTTCTTCTATACCATTTCTGTCTTATTGTTTTTTGGTTCGAAAAATAGAAAAACTTTTCCTCTCCTCCTTTTAGGAGTAGTTGGGCTCTAACATGTTCTTTTTTTGACCCAGAATCGTCGGATGTAGTTGAATGTTCTTCAAACTCATCAGTAGCATCATAATAGAGTTTTGAAAAGACTTGTTGAGCTATCAGTAAGTCATTGGGTTCCTAAAATTCATCTTCAATGTGAATGGTTGAGATCATTTGTATGGAATTTTGTCATAACCATCCTCATTGCAAAATTGAGTAGACATAGACATATTCACACATACATCCATGGTTGCCAAAATTTGAGTCCATTCAATGGCTTAAACAAATGCTCCGGAAAGGGTTCAGGTATATATACATATGCTTCATTTGCGCAACCCTTTCTAAGATACATTCTTCTTGTTTTAAACTATTGTTTTCTGAGGCTCCACAGATCCAAATAGGTGTGTCTTTGTTTAACCAAGATGGAAGCTTTGATTCAGCTGAAAAGATTGACAAATCCTTGAATGGATGTTTTCATTACATCTCTATAAGTGTGATCTTTTAGATTAACCCTTGTGATTGATCCCACTTGCTTCAAATACAGGTAATTCTTTTTCCAATATTGAATGAGTTGTACTTGCCGCATGAATGGCCTTCCCAAGATGATTTCATAGAGTTAACTTTCTTTCCAAAGTCTACTATTGCAAAATGTGTTGATAATCAATTCCACAAGAACTAACTTATTAGTTTTTTAAGAAGTCTTAGGGGTCTTTCTATGTGGCCATCTGCCAATTGTAATTTCATTCAAGTTTGTCTAATGACTGGTTTTTCCTATGACTCCCAACTATTTTTGTGGCTATGGCTATGCCAACCCCATTGTCCAGTATTGCCATGGTTTCTACATCATTATATCTCACCAAAAGGGTTGTGTTTCCTTCTTTCCCTTCGTAGTATTCCCCAACTTTGCTCATAGGGACGGATCTAATTTCCTTGTTATCCAGTTCAAGTTTTAATTTTCCCATTTTTTTTTTGCGATTAGCGTTGTTATTCCTACCTTCTCTAAAGTTTTTTGTAAATCATTACATAAATATGGTCTAATTTTTAACAATTTTTCCAAAGCAAGAGTGCATTGAATGGGTATTGACATGATTGAATGGATGTTCCCTATCTCTAGGGTCTGTTACTCTTTTTACCTGAGTGGTTTTGCACACTATGGATCCATCTTCGTTGTCTCCTAAGTAAGAGGGTAGTGTTTTTAGAGTCAATGGTTTAGACATTCTTGATGCTTTAGATCCGCAATCCCCATACAAGGATTGGATATCATTGTCCATATCATGATGTAAATTTTCTAACCAAACTTCCTCTAGAGGAGCTCACTTCAAAGTTATCCTCCCATCATTAATCTCTCTCACTTTTTTCCATAAATGTCCTCGCCAATCTTCCTCCACGAACAGAATTCCATCTAAAGCATCTTCACTGTCAGGAACTATGGGTTTGGCTCTTTAGTTTCAAGGTGGGATTCTACCACTTCTTTGGATTTCTCTTTATTGGTTTCTACCACAAGCTCCTCAGGTTTTGCTATACTCTCAAGCTTTGGTTTTTTGTTTTTCTAGCATTTCTTGAGTAATTCTTACCAAATTTTGAAAAACTTTAAGCTTAGTTGCTTCCATATCTAGAGAAGAATAGTTTTTCCATTTGTTTTCCATGTTTTGGCCCGGTTTAAGTCCCACTTAAAAAGATTCCAAGGCTGCATTGATCGGCTAAAAAATTTTGTCTACCAAAATTGATCCTTCAGATTTTATTGTGGTTTCTTTGATTCCACTCTCATTTTCTTTTAGTTTTTTTTGAAATAGTTTCTTGGCCTTTTCCTCAATTTCATCTTTTTGTTTCTGTTTTCTCATCTCATACCTTTGACTTCTTCTTTTCTTGGTCTTTTGAGAGGAAATTTTAGTATTCTCTGATTTATCAGAGGAGTTATGTTTCTTTTTCTTAGCTTGGACTCTAGTGACCACCTTGATTGGAACAATATGTTCACTTTCTAAAGAGCTACTAGGTATCACTTGGACTACATTCACCACTGCTTTTCCTTTGTTTAACGGATTTTTGGACAATCTTCAGGGAAGTGTTCACCCTTTTTGCAACATTGTGTACAAAAAGCTTCAATTGGCTTAATGTTCTTGTCAGCTTCTGGGCATTCATTATTCCAATGATCATCTGCACCACAATTATGGGAGTTTTCAGCCCTTGGCTTAATCATGGGTCTTACCATTCGAGGTCTAACACCTTGATTAGCTACATAGTACATTGGTGTAAGCTCCGGTGTAGCATAAGTCACAGGTTCTTCTATTGAAGGTGGATGTGAATTATACCACTCTCCTTCTACCATTACTATAGATGGACTAGGCTCAACATATGGTGTAATAGGCACTAGTGCTTGTTCATCTATGACTCCTTCTAAATGCATGTACTTTACATGCACTGAATTATGTCTACCCAACACTGGTTGTGGTATTTCCATACCCATCGGTGGCCTTTGTGATGAGGCCATATTAGATTGATAGCTGTACATGGGTTGTCCTTGTGGTCTTACAGGCATATATTGAACATTTTCATCGCACTTTGATCGGTAATAGCACTCATTGGTCTTGTGATTATTCCACTTACCCTCAATAGCACACCATTTTTGTGGTCTAATTGGTTGTCCCTATTGAGGTATCCCTTGCCCTAGTCCTCTCATAAGTGCTTTTTGCATGTTATTCATCATTTTGTTCATCCTTTTGAGCATGTCTTCTATGGCTGTAAGTGGTGCTACAATAACTATTCCCACTTGTGTTGGTTTTGTGGATGCTGTTTTCTCGCTCTGAGTATCCTTAAGGACATCTTCTTCATTGAAAATATCACAATTGTCTCCCAAGTCAATAGCATCTGATACACACTCTTCTAGGGTCATAGGCTTCTTGCTATACAGTATAGCGTGAGGTTCTTTGTTTAGCAATCCCTCTAGAAATAATGACACTAATCTTTCCTCTGTTGGTATCTCTAATTCTGGGCATCTTGCAATGTATTGCTTCATCCTAGTTGCACAATCCCTAATAGACTCACCTAGTTTCTGTTTGAAGCTATAGATTTGAGCTACCGTATTATGTTGATCCTGGTTTTGAAACATGCAGCTACAAATCCTTGAGCTAATGTATTTAAATCCATGATTGATTTTGGTGGAATGTTTTGTAACCATGTCAAAGCTTTTCCTTCTAAAGTCATTCCAAATCTCTCAAATTGAGTGTGGAAATCAAATATGCGTTCTGCTCTTAGCACTTGCTTGAAGCTTGCTAAGTGGTCATATGGATCCCCAGATCCACTGTATTTTTTGATCCATTTTTGAAAATCAGTTGGAATAACACGTTTGTTTGGCTCAGCTCCAACTCTTCTAGTAGTTGGTCCTGTCTTGAGTCCTTCAAACCAATTAGTTGTAAACCAATCTGTTGGAAATAGTGACTCACGTAGCCCTGGACTGGCTTTAATGTCTTTCGGTTCGTTCCCGAGGTGATAAAACGGAGACCTAAATACATTTATCATCAAGTTTCATCAATATTTTCAATTGGTTAAGTGGGTTTGCCCATCCCGGTGAATCTATATAGTGGTTCTCCAAGGAGCTTGGAGTCAAAAAATTTGGTTGTGCAGTGGGCAACAAGCTATTTTTTGACCATATCTCTTAGCTTGTGCATGGTTTTCACATGACACCGAAGAGAGAAAATATTCTAAATGATGTGTTTTATCTCTAGTGTAAAGGGTTTGGGCTGATTCATAACGTTTTGTGAGTTATAACCAAAATTGCGCCACCTCTAGGACGTGAAACGAAAAGCACTTTTTATGCACACACGGGATCATAAACGCATCATGTGCAAATCAAAGTGTTAAATATGATGAAATAATAATGGAAACTTTGTACGTACTCAGTTAATCCATTCATGCACTCGTATTCAAAAAAACAATCACCGAGAGGGTGACTACTGAGAAAAACGACATAGAGAGAGAGGGATGATGATGTTTATGGAGTTTAGAGCTTCTCACCGTGCTTTAGAATTGATTAGGGGTTGTTAAAAGGCTTCTTGATTTGCCCCAAGAGAGTGGGGGAGATGAGAGCTACGTAGAGGTATCCGCCACGAGAGCTTCCTGAGAGCGCGTACACGGTGAAACGTGAGAGGAGATAGTAAGCAAGTAGAGAGAGAATATCCTTCTTCTTCTTCCCGAGAGAGAAGAGCTCATGGAGATGGTGATGAAGAGCTTTCACTTCTCCGTATAAGAGATACGTATAGCCTTGCGGTAGTAGATGCAACAGACGGCACTGCAAACTGAGCACTAACTAGTAATTTATAGGCAAGTGGAGCAGGCCTGAGTGATGCCCAAGCCAGAAGGTAGCGCTAGTTTTTGAGCTAGGAAAAGCTTCATGGTTTTGGGAACGTTGCTAAAAACATGCCTTTGCTTTTGGTGGTCACCTTTCCCACTTACCATTCAATTTCTACAATAAATTGGCCAACTAAACAGTATCTGGCCAACTAATGGAACCTTAGCTAGACTATGCCGCACCATAATGTCTCGACATAATTATGACTTTCCCGTACTGCTTCGGCGTATTTACGATACTGCTTGTTATAAAAATAATTTTCGTAAAAATCTCATTTGGTCCCATTTTTGCTCCGGGTGATCATTTTCAAATCCGACGGAGACTAAAATTAATATTTTGTTTAGGTCATTCTAAAAAGCACATTGCTTTTCAAAAACACCAAAAAGCACGAAAAGCTAAAAATAACGTAAAAAGAAAAAATTTCTAAAATTGAACCACGGGTTTCCATCGTCCTCTGGAATAAGAAAACGGACTTGCTTTTTACTAAAAAGCACTATAAATCATGAAAAGCTAAAAAAAGTGAGAAAAGACTCAAAAAGCAGGTTTTTTGAAAATTGAAACATAGCTTCCTTGGGACACGTAGAACAAAAATTTGACCTTGCTTTTTGCAAAAAAGCACCTAAAACCATAAAAAGCATGAAAAAGCTAAAAATAGTAGATTGTTTCAAAACTGAATCAAACGTACGTCTAATCTATTGAAACATGGAAACGGCCTTTCTTTTCACTTTAGAAGCTTCAATTAAGCATCTTAAATCAAAATTTGGCAAAATAAAAGAGACCCAAAAATTGGGGATCTTACATCCTGCCACACTTGAAAAATTCGAGGTGTCCTCACCTCGACATGAAATCTGGATAATTTAGTTTCATTACAAAATTGGGGATCTTATATCCTCCCACACTTGAAAAATTCAAGGTGTTCTTACCTCGACATGAAATCTGGATAATTAAGTCTCATTACATCATCGCGTTCCCAAGTGGCATCTTCTTGAGGATACGTTGAACATTTAACAAGGTGTTTAATAATGGTCCGATTATGTAGAGGCTTAGTTCTACTCTAAAGTATCACTTCGGGATATGCTTCAAAAGTTCAATCGGTAGAAGTAGATAATAGAGAATCATCAAGAATATGTTGCGGATCAGGTACATAATTCTTGAGTAAGCTGACGTGAAAAACATCATGTACTTTTATGTGTGGTGGTAATAAGAGTCTGTAAGCTGATCATTAATCCTTTCTATGATTACAAAAGGTCCACAATATCTGGCACTTAGCTTCACTTACCCATTGATAAAGAGCTACTTTTGGGTTTTACTCTCAGAAATACCATATCTCCCTCTTCAAAAAGTTTGACAGATGGTCACCATAACTCTTCTGTCTATCTTGAGCAGTCTTAATTTCCTGCCGTATAAGATCGGTTTGTAGTTGCATTTCATCCAACATTTCTTTGGATGCTGGAACTCGTATGAGAGGGTCTATCCATTTGAGTGGAGTAAGACACTCTCGCTGTACAATGCTTGAAAAGGAGACATTCCAATTGAGCGTTGGAACGAGGAATTATATGCAAATTCAACCAAATACAAATACCTAGTCCATTTACTCTGCTCATGCATACAATAAGCTCTTAACATATCTTCAATGATTTGATTTGTCCTTTCTTTCTACCCATCAGTCTGAGGATGATAAGCAATACTAAAGTCTAACTGAGTTTCTATAGTAGCTGAGAATAAGGTTTTCCAAAAAATTGAGAACTTCGCATCACCATCAAAAATTATCCAGCGAGGTAAACCGTGATACATGAAAATACCTTTTATGAAGACTTGAGCTATATCCTTAGCCGTAAATGTTGTCTTGACTGAAAATAAATGGGTTATTTTGTAAGCATATCAACAACCACAAAAATAGAGTCATATCCTAGAGCTGTAGGAAGTCCTGTAATAAAATCCATGGATATGCATTCCCATTTCATTTGTTGAGCATCAATAGGTTGAAGCTTACCGAGGTATCGCACTGGTTCAACTTTAATACATTGACATGTTCAATACCTTGTAACATAGTTCAACACATCACGCTTTAGTCCTGGCCAAAAGAAATTCTTTATTACAGTAGAGTAAGTCTTAATGTATCCTGGATGTCCTGCTATAGGTATATCATGAGCTTTGTGTAATATCTGAAGTTTGATTCCACCTTGATTTGGAATACAAAGATGGTTACTGAAGTAAAGGTTATCACCTTTGACATGGAAGCCTTTGATTTGCCTCTCTTGCTTCTCTGTGCGATTATTTAAGCTCATCAAGTACTAGACTTTTATGTAATATGGGTTCTGCATCATACCTTCTCGAATAAGGTCAATTAAAGAAGTAGTAGAGGTTGTGACAGTCGATACAATACTCTTCCTGCTTAAGGCATAGGCCATAAGATTTTCCTTCCCAGGTTTATATTTGATTCCAAAATCATATTCGCATAACAACTCCATCCATCTTTGTTGCCGCATATTAAGGCCAAGTTGGATGTAGATCCACTTCAAACATGTATGTAGTTCAAATCTCCTTCCAAGAAGATAATGTCACCATACTTTAAGAGCATCCACATCGTCCAATAATTCCAAGTCATGTGTAGGATATTTAACTCATATATACGTAACTTATAGCTATTGGTTTTCCTTCTTGAGATAGAATGCCACCGATTGCTTGTCCACTTGCTTCAGTAAGCACAGTGAATGTCTTTGAGAAGTTTAGAAGCTGTAGTATTGGAGCATTCACCAAAGATTTTTTGAGTTTCTCAAAACTAGCTTGAGCACGTTCATTTCAAGTAAACACTTTAGCCTTCTTAATCGTATTAGTCAATGGAGATGCAATCTTAGCGTAGCCTTGAATAAATGTACAATACCATCCTATTAAACCAAGAAAGCCACATACTTTTCGTACTGATTACGGTGTAGACCAAGTTATAACAGCTTTGATTTTACTTGGGTCAGTAGAAACACCATCCTTGGATACAATAATCCTAAATATTTTACCTTGTCCAGTGAAGAAGGTGCATTTTCTATGTTTGACATAAAGTTGATTCTGAAGGAGCAGTCCAAGTACTTGCCACACATGTTGTTCGTGTTCTTCTCCGTTTCTTGAGTAAACCAGGATATCATCAAAGAAGACAAGAACAAAATCATCAATATGCTCTCAAAACACACTGTTCATGAGACGATTAAAAGTAGCAGGAGCATTGGTAAGTTTAAAATGCATAATTATAAATTAATAATGTCCAAAATGAGTATTAAATCCTGTGTTTGGTATTTCCTCCTCCTTGATTTGGATTTGGTAATACCCTGACTTAAGATCAAATTTTGTGAAGATAGAAGCTCCATGTTATCGGTCAAGCAGCTCATCAATCCTTGGTACTGCATACTTATTCTTGACTGTTACCTGGTTCAATCCACGATAATCAATACAAAGACGTAGTGTACCATCCTTCTTTCGATTAAAGAGAACAAGAGTACTCCATGGAGAAACACTGGGTCGAATGAAACCTTGTTCAAGAAGTTGAGTTAATTGCTCCTTGAGTTCCACAGATTCAGGTACTGACATTTTGTAGGGTCTATGGGCAACTGGTTGAGCTCCTGGAGTAAGCTCTATTGCATGGTCAACATCACGCTTTGGTGGTAATTGTGAAATTTCTTTGGGAAATACATCATCAAATTCTGTTATCCATTCAGGTTCAGGTGACTCTATCTTCTTCTCCTTAGGGTTAAGCTTTACTATGTAAATCCTTTCATTTTTCCTATGACTCTTCATAAGTTTGGTAAAGTTCACTAGTCTGAGCTTAGGCTTTCCCCGCTTCCCAACAACTGTAACCCTAGAGTTTTGGTCATTTTTGGAAGTCAATGAAGCATCTGTTGGAAATAGGGTTGCAAGAAAACACACACAGCTTGGAGAAGACGAAGGAAGCTCAAGGCACACAACTGAGAGTGTATTACCTAGTGTGCAATGGAAAGATTGATAGCCCTAGAGTGATGGGCGTATATACAATGCACAGGGGGAAAAACCTCCTAGAGAGGGAAAAAATGCCCCGGCGGTCCTTATGTATTCAGACACGTCACTACCACGTGTACATTGTAACAAATCCCCCTTGGAGTGATGCGGTGAATGAGAGCTAGCACATGAGTAAAGGGAAGTGCCATGCCATGAGGACATGATCAGTCCACAAAGGGGAGTAAGCCCAAAGCTTTGTGGAAAGCTTCGAGCTTCTCACAAGATAGTGCCTTTGTGAAAATATATGCAAGAAGGTTTTCCGGTGTTAGCACATAGGGCAAGCTAATCTCTCCTGCTAAGAGCCTCTCCTTGGCATAGTGGTAATGCATCTCAATGTGATTTGTGCAAGCATAAAAAGCTGGGTTCCTTGCAACTGCTAATGCGCTCTGACTGTCATCAGTGTAGATAGTGTTGGCAGTGTCCTGTCCAACACCCAAATCAGCCATAAGGCGTCTGAGCCATACACACTCAATCATAGCTGTGAAGACTTCCCTGTACTCAGCCTCACAACTTGAAGTGGCCGTAGTAGGTTGCTTCTTGCTCAACCATGATATACATGAACTGCCAAGCATGAAACAAAAACCACTTAAGACATATTTAGGAATTTTGGGATTCATTCAAGTCCCATTTTTAAATGGGACTTGCAATCTCAATGTTTTTTTGTCGTACTATGTCTAGATTATGCCTAGGTATTGATTGTTTCCTATAGTAATGAGGCATTAACAAGTGGTTGGGAATGCACAAATTACTTATATTTTCTTGTCACTTCATTGTTCTACTTCACCAGACTCGTCACTCTACAAGTGAATTGGGACACACACTATTGGAGACATGGATTTAAGGTTTTTTATGTGTGAGTCTAAACTTCTCGATGATTAGCACTTCCATCAAACAATGTACTAGGAAATTTGACACTAATTAAATTGGCATTTTGTATGCCCTCATGACAAAATGGGAAAAAAAATTCAATTTCTCTGCTTTTTATCGTTGTGAATTTCCTTTTAATGGATAGCAATTGTAAACTTGCAGTCTAGCTTTGCTTTGTTAGGCACTACAGATTACAAACAGGAACATAATTCTATGTAAAATAGATATTATTAGTTTGAAGATTAGTTAGAAAAGAAATCTTTCAAGAGGATAATGCACAATTTTTCTCTTTTAATATAAGGGGAAATCACCAAATTGTATGAATTCACAGTATTTAAGGTACGAGGGCCAATATTGTGGCGATTGAAAGTTATAACACATATCATCCCCAATTGTATTTCATAAAACTGTAGCTATCGTGAAAGACAACTCAGCATAACAATACAAATGATGCTTCCTAAGTAAGATAATTATACTTCTTTTCACCTTCAGGTGTCTGACTACTATTTATGCTTATTTTGCAATTGGACCTTCCCCCCTCCTCCAAGAATTGTTTCAATTTTTTCTTTCAACTTAAACCTTGTTGAAAAAAGTAGATTATGCATGCATGTGAAATTTTGAATTTTGCTAAGCAGAAGGAAAGCTCCATGTCCCTTTTTCCATGCCATGTATTTGGCCTGCTTACCTTGGGATGGTGCACTTTGTGGAGAGAGAAGTTGGCTATGGAGCCTCATTCAGGAGTCATTCTATGAGTCAAAAACTATGTTGTACCTCCAAATGTTTGCCTAGGTGGAGGCGAAAACCAAAGTTTGAACCTCCACCCAATAGAAGGCTCAAACTTAAGTTCAAGCCTCCTAGTGATTCTTCTTGGGTGGAGGCTCGAGCTTAACTTTGAACTTATGTCTGAGCCTCTAGGTGGGTAGAGGTGCAGGCTTCAACTTAAGCTCCCCCACCGGAGGCTTGAACTTAAGTTTGTTCCTCCACCCAAAAAGAATAACCCGATTGAGCTTAATTAAGCCTTCAACCACCGAGAGGCTCAGACTTAAGTTCGAGCCTCCACCCAAGAATAATTACCTTGGGGCTTGAACTTAAGCCTCCACCCACTCAAGTTAGAGCCTCCACCCAGCAAAAAGTGTCTAGAATCACGAGGACACTCAAACCTCCACCTACAGGAGGCTCGAACCTAAGTTCGATCCTCCACCAAAAGACAATCGCCAAGGGTTTTTTCATGAATTGCAAGAGGGATCAAAAAGAGGCAAGGTGATTGCCTAGTGGGAAGGAGGTCTGTGTGAAAAGGACATGATTAGGGTAGGCCCATGATCAAGGCTTGGTAACTGCAGTCCAAGCTCCCTCTTTCTCCTTGTCTACGTCTTTTCTAGGGGCGTTTATAATTATTATACTGAGATAGATCAATGGTGATCAGATGTCGGAGCTCTAAATTTGAGGGTACTGGGTACTGAGGCAAAGCAATGAGGGGCTATATTGGTTGGGCCCTTGGCAGCACCATTTGCGAGTATAGTGATGGACCACATTGAGTGCTAGATATGATAGAGTAGAGCTCCGGATGATGCAGTCCACCAACCAGCTGCAGTAAGCATTTTGATACTGATTACATAGCTCAACTAGAAGCTTATATATAGTATTGCTACTAGTGACGTTGTTGAAGCTCCATTCGTAATACTGCTACTAGTTCTACTAAAGTAGTACTAGATGATGATGATGATCAATTTATCATGAGCATTAAATCAAACGTGGATCCTGTCCTCATGTAGATGCTCTTCACTGCAAGCATCAAAGACCTAGAATCTGATGCAGGTGCTCGAGGAGGACATACATCCAAAGTACATGTAGCAGAATCACGTGCAGGCGTAGCAGCCAATAATCATAGTATGCATGCTCGTATATCTAGTACATTGATGCATGAGTGTGGTGTTTGCCACTGTGTTTTTCCCACACTGGTATGTCTAATGTACAACTGAACTAGGTGTACCAGGTACTACACCTCATGACGCAGCAGTGTTGGCGAGGCACTGCTCCATAGTATCGATATTGGCAAGTGGTGCACACAACGTTATCTAGCTCGTGAGAAAAAATGCAGATGGCAGGTGCAACAAGGAATGACGGTGGTAGGAGACGTGGAGATTCTTAGCTTGAAGAGATGCACATAAAGAATCTGCTATGAATTTGCAGCGCCAAGGTCACAAGTCTCAGCATGAGCATGAATTTTTGTGTTGTTGAAGAGGTGCGACAACCCTAGAAGCAGAAACGTCATGGAGCTGAGACAAGAGTCGCTGGAGCCTCCATTGTTAGTGTTCCTTTGGTTAAAATTGACGGCATCAATTAGAGCGCGGCGTCAGTTTCAAAATCACCGTCAAGTTCAAATTTTGAACTTGACTATTTGATACCTTGAAGGTTTGAAGTGGGTTTTGTCTTTTACTCGACATGTCTTTTCATTTTTTGAGCAGCAGTGCAAATCAAATGAATCTTGAAGTGCAAAGGAGTTTAATCTTAAGTTTGAGCTATGAGCCTCCAGGTGAAGTGCAGAGACATTCAATCTCAACTTCAAGTTGCCATGTGAAGTGCAAAGGTGCTCGATTTCAAATTCAAGCAATGTGAAGTGCAAAGACGCTCAATCTCAAAGTTCAAGCCATGTGAAGTGCAAAGGAGGTCAAACTCAAGTTTGAGCCAATGTGTAGCCCAACTCAAGCATGACATGACAAATTAAGGAAGTGGGATTTTTACGGTGGCCAAATCAATGTTTCCTTTCAACTCGTGCCCACATTTTCACGTGTATGTCAAGCTAGTGTTTCTTCTTGTAATTTAGTCACGCAAAGTGTTGTAATGGATTCTCTCAAACTATATAATCTTGCTATGGTGTTCTTCTTCTATTCACACAAGATCTTGTAATGTAGTTTCTCAAACTCAAGCTTATTTATCATCCTCATGAAACACTATAGAATCCTTCAAAAATTTCATTGTTTTCATCAAGTGTTGATGTACACTTACATGTCCTCCTAGTAAATCAACAACACACCTTATACCACGTTTGTTTGCATGTAGAGGTTTTTAGATGATGAAAACTACAAGTTTGGGACTTCTCTCAATTATTGTTTCTTAGTTGTTTTTGGTACTCAATGTCTTAACATCCCTAGACCATCTCAACTCCCATGCAAGAGTGAGAAGTCTTACTTTTTATGTGCAGATGGACTATTTGTGTGTCTCTTCTATCATTCATCAATTCTATGCATTTTGTATTGCAGTCTTGCATTGTGGTGCTAGCTTAATGATGTAGAATGTGAGCACAAAATCTTAGCACACTAAGCTTTATGTATTGGTGAGATATTCATATGTGTTGTTGCTTAAAACACATAGCTTGATCAAGTCTCATCTATCATCCATCAATTTTATATAGTTTTGCATTGCAAAAAGTCTTGCTTTGTGGTGTTTTTGATGTTGTAGAAAGTAACCATAACATCTCGACACACTTCATAAATTTGCAAAAATGAGCTTTGGCATTTTACATCCTACATTTGCCACCCAACACAATTCACTCACTAACATGACAAAAACCTAACACTCCCCAATACTTGATAGTCAAAATGCAACCTTGACACTCAATACATGACAACAAATACAACCCAACATAATATTGTTAGCTTTGCTTGTGACATCTTGACAACCACTATCGCCGGATAACAGTGCAACATAGCACAACAAGAAGTCAAGTGATAACTACAAAGAATTGTCCCAAAATTATGCATTTTTCCCAAAATTCCTAAATATGTGTGGACACTCCTGTGTCAAAACAACCAGCCCAATCTGAGTCCAAAAAAGCATAAAAGGCTGGTGGCAATGATCCCCCCTTGGGATAAAACAAGCCAAGATGTAAAGTGCCACTAAGGTAGTGGAAAATCCTCTTGACAGCCTACCAATGCTTAGACCAAGGGCTATGCATAAATCTGTTGACCTGTGAGACTGCAAACTGATTATCCTGCCTCGTGTTGCATACATAAATGAGGCATCCAACAATAGTGTGGTAAAGAGTGACATCTGCAAGATCACCAACATCATGAAGACTCAATTTCCAACCTGTTTCCATGAGAGTGGCAATAGGTTTGTAATCCTCAAGTCCAAACTTACATAGTAAATTCTCTATGTAACTTTTCTAACACAAGGCAATACCACCATCACATTGCTTAAAGTGTATGCCCGAGTAATGATGCAACATCCCCAAATCTTTCATCTTGAAAGTAGTATTCAAATCAGCCTTAAATTCAACAATATGTCTCTCATTTGGTCTAGTGATCAAAAAATCATCTACATAAAGAACCACAATGAGAAGTACATCACCCTCACGCTTTACACACAATGTGCTTTTGGTTGGACTGTTATACAAGAGCCTCGTTTGACCAAATGAGTGTCGGCTTTCTCATACGAAGCACGAGGAGATTTCTTCAACCCATACAAAGCCTTCTTACATCTACACACTTTGTCCTCTTGTCCTTTCTTGACAAAACCGCGAGGCTGCGTTACATAAACTTCCTCAAATATGTCACCATTCAAGAAAGCAATAACAATGTCCGATTGATGTACATCCAAACCAAAATGAGCTGCCAATTCACATAGAAAATGCACAGTAGTCATACGACACGTGGGAGAAAAATTCTCTTCATAATCTATGCCTTTTTGCTGTGCATAACCCTTTGCAACAAGGCGAGACTTATGGTGATCAATCTCACCATCCGGCTTGCATTTCAACTTGTAAACCCACTTTGTACCAATGGCCTTTTTTCCAGGGGGAAAATCACATTAAGTCCATGTGTCATTTTCTATAAGTGCATCATATTTTGATTGCATGGGGGTTGCATGGCAGCCATCTAATTTTTTGAATTCTGTGCTTCATCAAAAGACAAAGGTGCTCCTCAACATCATGTAAGCTAGACACAACCAAAGCATAACAATCTGATCCATAAGATGCATGGCCAGAGCCTGAACGAGTACGACTAGACAAAGGTGCATCCAATTTACTGTCATGCAATGTATGCACCAACCATTTTGGCATAACTCTAGCCTGCTCATTTTCAGCTCTTTCCTCATCAAGTACATTATGTACATTTGGATCAGTAATAGGCTGATCTATAACAATTTTGAAAACCCCCATAGGTTGTACATTTGCGTCATTTGAATTTACATTCGAACTTTCACCACTGAAAAGAGGTAACAAAGTGTCATAAATGTCCTGTGAGCTTACATTATTGTCTCTAGTATATGACAACAAGGGCTGAATAGAATCTTCCACAAACACTACATCCCGTGAAACCAGAATACACTTTGTTTGCGGATCTCAAATGTATTTTTGCTTTCAGCACTATAACCAACAAAAATACATTTGAGAGCCTTATCATCCAATTTTTTGCGCCATGTTTGTGGCACCAAAGCATATGTCAGATAGCCAAAAACACGCATGTGGTCAATAGAAGGCTTTCTATCATGCCATGCTTCATATGGAGTAATAGAATGCAAAGCTTTGGTAGGACACCTGTTAAGTACATAAGTAAATAACCTGTTAAGCTTTGGTAGGACACCTGTTAAGTACATAAGTCGCACACATGATGGCCTCAAGCCAAAAAGAATGCAAAAAAGCTTGAGTTTTGACCTATTTTTCCTCTCAGCTACACCATTTTGCTGAGGTGTACAAGGCACTGTACATTGGTGTTTTATCCCACAACTAGCCAAAAATGCATTAAATTCATGAGACATATACTCCCCCCCTCGATCGGAACAAAGATTCCCATAGTACATTTTGAGACATTCTCAGCCATAGCCAGAAATTGTTTGAAGCACATAAAAACTTCGATCTTCACTTTAAGCGGAAATAACCATGCATGCTTGGAGTAATCATCAATGAAAGTCACAAAGTACAGGTAATTGCCTAAGGATGGAGTTTGCATGGGCCCACAAACATCACTATGCACAAGCTGCAACTTGCATGTGGTCCTAATTGAACCATCCTTTTGAAACTTTGAATGCTGCAGGTTACCCAAGATACAACCTTCACAAACATGTTTGACAGGTGCTTCAAGAGGCGGTAAAGAAGCAACCATATCAGATTTCTGCAAACGTACCAAAGTGGCAAAATTTAGATGCGCAAAACTTGCATGCCATGGTTTTTCATTTGAAACAGCCCTTGAATCTGCAAATGAATTTGCAAAATTTTGTCCACACTTGTCATACAAAGTGAGCTTATATAGCCCACGACACAAAAGGCCAGATGCAACAATTTCATCACCAAAACTAAGATCATGAACTGTACATCTGTCATCCACAAATTTGACTACAAGTCCAAGTCTAGCAAGTGCAGATACAGCCAAAAGATTCTTCTTGATCCCAGGTACATAAAGTGCATCAACAAGTGTGAAAGGACTACCATTTGTAGTAGTAAGCACAATATTTCCAACCCCCTGAACCGGATAAGAGGCATTGTTGGCACAAGTGACTGAATTCCCATGAGGGACAAACTCAAGAGAGGTGAACAATTCACGATGTGAGGTAATGTGCTTTGTAGCACCACTGTTGACCACACATGTGAATCAGCAGCAACAATTGACATGCATGCATCATGGATAGTAGGATTATAAGTGCACTCTACACTAAAAGCCCATTCTGCATGAACATCAGCATCATAGTCTCCTTCAACAGAAGACTCAACAATGGCTGCATTTGTAGTCATTAGGTGAAATTTTGACTCACAAAGGGGACCTTTAAGGAGTTTGACTTTGTCTCTCTCTACCAAAATGGGTGCATGGATAAATTTTTACAAACAAACTTCAAAGTTGGCGGAGGTTTGACAGTTAGAATGTCCTCTTCAAGCTCTATCTACTGATATATAGCACGCCATGAGATTTCTTATATTTTAGAAGATTATGTTTTTGATTCACCTATGATGTGACAACTTTGTCGAAATCTAAGTGAATTAAAAAAAGAATCTTCTAAAATACGAGGAATCTCATGGCGTGCCTTATATCAATAAATAGAGCTTGAAGAGGACATTCTAACTGCCAAACCTCTGCCAAATTTGGAGTTTGTTTGCAAAAATTTATCCATGCGCCCTTTTTGGTAGAGAGGTAAAGTCAAACTACTTAAAGGGCCCCTTTGTGAGTCCAAATTTCACCTAATGTGGAACCAACATTTGCAGTGGAACCACCCTCTTTCTTCTTAGCCTCTTTGGCCTTCAACTTAGGAAACTGCTTGATCAAGTGATCGTTAGCTTTACAATAATGGCAACACATCTTCTTTTTTTCCTTATCACCAAAATTTCCAGAAAAATTTCTACCATCAGAAGCATTAGGAGCAGAATTTTTGCCACTCGCAGCACAACCATAAGAAGTGGCTATATTGCTGGTACCACCCTTTCTTTGAGAAGAAATAAAAGCCTGTTCAGCTGCATGCTGCCTAGTCCTGTTTTTTTGGAAAGTGACACTTGCAACATCAATGTGCATAATGCATCAAACTTGACAACTTCAGGATTTCCTTGGGTCATAAGTCTCCAAGTACTAGCAAAAGTCTGGTAAGAATCTGGTAAGACATCAAGAACAGTCTGCACAAGGGATTTGTCTGAAATGAATTCACTTGCAGAAATAAGTTGCTCATTAATATCCTTGACAACAGCAAGGAAAGTGTCCATATCCTTGACACCAGCAAGGAAAGTGTCCATGCATAATCTTCGATTTGAGCTCTTTACGCAGCAAAGCAATTTTTGCCTCATTGCCGCTTGCATAAAGACCTCCTAGAATATCCCAAGCCTGTTTTGTAGACTTTGCTGAATGAATTTGAGGAGTAATGGTGCGCTTCATAGACAACACAATCAATGCATGAGCCTACACATCCTTTACATCCCAATGAGCTTGTTCTACCATAGGCAAAACAACTCTAATAGCAACAATCCTTGCAACAATACCCGCAACATCCTCAACATCGCCTACATCCTCAGAACTAGGATGTACATCAATGCCTTGCACAATATTCCGGACGCCCTTTGACACAAGAACATGTTGCATCATGTAAGCCCACATAGGGTAATTGTCCCCATCCAATTTTTCCTCAACAGAGCAAACATCTTGAACACAGCTGTGTTGTTGTTAGCCATGGAAAATGCTTGCACTTGATGTGAAAATTGCCCAAAATGAGGAGAAAGTGAGTGAGACTAGCACGTGCTATATAGCACAACTCGCAGCAGACCGTATGGGACCTATTATGTAGTAATTGGGGCTGACATAATTTTTTCACAAAATGGAAAAATTACCTGTGCAGACCTGGCTATAGTGGAAACAGAGGTCGAAATGAGCAGGAATTAGAAATCTTAGTAGACTAAGCTCTACGAGCTTCTCAAAAATTTTGTCGACCTGCGAATGCTTGCCCACAGAAATCGAAGAAAGTGAGCAGGCGTGTGCTGGAGCTTCTGGCGACTAAGCCCGGGAGGACGCAACCTACTCTGATACCAATTGTTGGAATTAGGGTTGCACAAAAACACATACAACTTGGAGAAGACGAAGGAAGCTCAAGGCACACAACTGAGAGTGTATTACGTAGTGTGCAATGGAAATATTGATATCCCTAGAGTGATGGGCGTATATACAATGCACGGAGGGAAAAAACCTCCTAGAGAGGGAAAAAATGCCCCGGCGGTCTTAGTGTGTTCACACACATCACTACTACATGTATATGGTAATAGCATCTTCACAATGTATGTGAGCATCATTGGCTTTAAGCCAATCCATTCCTTGAATTCAATCGTAGATTCCTATGGGTAAGACTCCGAAGTTTGCAGAAGTATTATGACCATCAAAAACAAAATTCAAGTTACCTACTACTGAAGTAGAAGATCTAACCTTCCTACTCGTAGCTAATTCTATTGTAAGGTCTGTATCAGGGTGTTCAGGCAAAATGAGGTTTTTGATGTGTGTGCGCGTATGTCGCACGTGTCAATGCAAGGAACTTGCCGATACACCGTGTGGGAGCCACAAATGGCTCCAAGCACACAACAAGCCTTAACTAGTAAGCTCAAAGAAGGCGATGGTGTGTCACTCACCACTCTACGCTTGCTTCGTGGAGGATTCCTCGCCGCGAAGAAGGAGACGTCGCAACGCCGCGCTCAACCGCTTCACCGCCGTCGTGCCTTCGTAATGCTCGATCGTCCACACACAGTCTCTCTCTCTCTCACACACACACACACACACACACACACACACACACACACACACACACACACACACACACACACACACACACACAAGGAGGTGAAGAAGAAGAAGATGGAGATGGAGATGGAGCAAGAGCACTCTTCTATTGCACAAATGAGAGAATGAGTGAATTTTAGGTTTAGTTGACTTAGCCAACTAATCCCTTGAATGTTCCAGTTAGAGTGTGCCTCTCATCGGCGATCACTCTTACCCTTTTCCTATTGGACCGACAAGCCCGGTAATTGACTCTACCAAATAAATAATACAATGTCTGTCGTAGGTTACAACATCCGTCGTAGGTAATAGGGTGTCCCTGAGCCGTGAGGGTTAACATGCCCCCCTTTCTGATGTAGATTCTGTCCTCGGAAGCTATTGAGTTGAAGCTTGTTATGTCCATGTTGTAGAGCATCTGGATTTGAATCTGCAAGGCAAAGTCACTGTTTCAACAAGCGGAATTATATGGCCATAAATCATGAGGGGAATGTAAAGTACATGTGGAAATGAGTAAATGCAAGATTTATGAAATGTTAGACTGCCATTAAGGACAAATAAATCTCACTTTGAGTAAATTAATTAATCAAGCGTTTTAGGCTTATGGGTGAGTCTATCAATTAGTTAGCTATGACTAAGGTTAAAACAACTACTCTAGTACTAGCTAAGCTAAGAAGATTATCTAAATGCAAGATTCCGTAATTGTGCTTGTCAGCTTTGATTAGCCAACTAGCTCTCACAACTGCAAACAAAAGCTTGAAATGTTAAGTGTAAGCTCGATGGAAGTCTTTTAAATGTCATTCATTTTTTTCTTTTTCTCTTTTTTACTTTGGTTCACAATCATTTGACGTGCGTGTTTATTTTGTATGTCCGGGGCTTTTTGCTTCTCAAAGAAAAGCGCCCACACTGGGAACCTCTAGGTCTCTAGTACCATAGACAATACATGTGAGTGAAGTACCAAATCAAGCCAGGATTTCTCTTCCAGCATTAGATTTTTCATTTGTGGCACTTATGTTTTTTACTTCCATTTCCTTTGTATTCTCACTAGTGTTTTTGTTGTTTAAGTAAGCAAGCTTCTCTATGCCTTAAACATTCCTAAGGTCTCAAATTCTCAGATAATTTTATCAGCTAGGCCTAGTGGTCAAGTAAATGAGTTAACCTAAAGTCACGGTCTCCTAATCTCAAGGCTCATCCATAAGATAAAACTCTAGGTCCATCAACTTAAGCAAAGACAAATTTATACATCTATAATGGCAGATAACAAACATAACTAATGCACTCAAACAAACCATGAAAAATCATTATTAGCAATTATACATATCCACCAACATGAATCATGGAAATTAGTACACCTGGAGGTATGGAGTTGCTCATTTCGTCGAAGGAGATGTCCTCAGCCATGTGGATGGAGATCCATATAAGTCCTACCTAACACATCCAAAAAACAAGCACTATACCTCTAGGAGGCATGTCAGTGTGAAAAAATTAAAACTCCTCGAAAACAAACTCAAAACACAATCCAGACCCCTAACCTACCTATTTGTCATCCCTTTTAGAATCAAGGAAAGAGGATATTATATAAACCGGGTGGCCACCCTAAGGCTAGGCCTCTATCCTCATCATCTAGATAAACGAAATCATTATCCGTGAGACCATAGTCTTCCTCGGTCTCTATTATTTCTTCTTCATCATCCTCTTGCACAAGCGTGTTAATCAAAAACCTCGCGATGCGTGGATACTGATCCTATGCAAAAGAATAAGCATGTGCCACCTGAGAAACATTCGCTACTGGGTAGGGATCACTAGTTATCCATAGACGTATCAGCCATTCTAAATCCTCAAAATTTCGCTCACATGCAAGTCTCTCTACCAAATCCCATTCGCAAGAAAGTATAGGGTAGCAGATGTGAAACACTTGAGAAAAGGAAAAAGGGTACCTTTCATCAAAAATAGAAGCGCATGCCTCTGGTGAACTAGCCATCTCTGAGAATACAGATAGATTTGGTTAGGTCTTTAAAACATGAGTTGTTTTTGTGTGTTTCTTGATGTGACATGGTGAATTTAGAATTATGTATAGGATCTGATAGGGTGCTCTCTCATTGCTAGTCGCTCTTGCTCTTTTACTTAAAAAAAAAAAATAAATCTTTTTTTGTTTGTTTGCTAGAACTAGTATAAGGCTTTATATATACATTCCCTAGGATTGGAGATTGAGAGGTCACGGAGGAAGGTTGAGAGGGAAACAAGTGAATGATGGATGTCAGCAAACACTCCCCCCTTCCTTGGGTAGATCATACCTTTTGGAATGATGTCGTCACCTTTTGAAACCAATTGTTCCAAGTTGTTATGGGTGAAGGCTTTAACCAATAGTTTTTGATCGCCCTATGTGTTTCATCTAGTTGCAAGGGTGGTAAGGTACTCTCCCATGATTTTATTTGCAACATTGTTGTAGGTGGTGAACCTACAACGGGAGGTGCAAACTCTTTCTTGCTTGTATGGTTATGTACAATGGTAGGTGGAGGTTGTGTCGAAGCTTCTATTTGCGTATAGGAACTACATGAAGCGCAAGAAGCTTCATTTGATTTCCCTGTTCCTGAGCTAGGTGGAACAAATCGTTCTTTCTTTGGTACCCAAACTAGCTCTAGAGCGGGTGTGTAACATTCCGTGATTTTCTCCTTTCCACGATTTTCAACTTGTTTTGGAGCCACAGGATTGGGTTTACATGGGCCAGGTGACAGGTAAGAGTACAATTTACGTTTGGGCACCCAGATTTGATCATTTCCTTCATAGTATCCTTGGGCTTCCAATAGTCGTTTAGGAATCCAACGCAATGTTTCTTTACATTTCTTGGAGTGAGTGGAACGTTTCTTAAGAAGCTTCCGTTTTTTAGCATCAGCCATGGTTACTAAAGAAGCTTTAGGGACCCACTTGTATGTTTTCTTTGTTATATTAGGATGGTTCTTGTGTGTCTCAAGCTTTCTTTCAACTACATCAGTTGAAGCTCTAGAGAGTTGGGCTATGGGGACATATGGTTCAATCTCTTGGACATGCAATGTTTTGGGTTTTATTTCCTTAAGACGCAATATCTCAGGGATTATGGCTTGCGTGGCAGGGCTAAGAGTTGGTTTCTGTGTTGTGACACCCCCTGTCCCCCAATCAATAGTGCATTTGGTGGATATCATCCACGTGCGTCCTAGGTTTATATTACCCTCCATAGTTCCAACAGGCATGACCAAAAAGTCTTGAGCTACAACCCCATTGTCATAACTGACAGAAGTGTGCCAGATTCCAGAAACCGCAATTGTTTTCTTGTTGACACCCTTGACTTGGATAATACTCTCAGATAGAGGTGGCTTCCCTAACTGACACCACACCCCATATGATAGCAAATTATATTTAGCACCCATGTCCAATAAGGCGTTATATAGTACTTTTCCATAGGTGTTGTTTAGCTCAATAGGGTATCATAGAGGTGTGTCAGAGTCCAACCAATCCTCGTCGATTTCAACGTGGAATGCATGTGTGACTCCAAGGTTAGCCTCTCGTTTTCGTCTTATATGTCATTGTCGCTCCTTAGCCTCAACTTGAGCTTGTATCTTCTTCAATTCTATCTGTGCCTTGGATGCCTTTTTTGTATGGATGGCACGCAACTCCTCTTGGCTTAAAGGATCATAGTATCTTTTAAATTTTCTCCCATTGAGGAATCCAATGGTTTCAACTCCATCAAGAGTCTCCACACGAATGGTTCCTTGTGGGGTGATCTCACATACTCTATATGGTCCTTTTCCCGCATATTTCAACTTTTTCTTTTCGTTACGCACTCCATACATAAGGAATTTATCAGCAACATTGATATATTTGTTCTTTAAATGACGGTCAAACCATTTCTTCCTCCTATCTTTCTCCACAAGTGCATTTTGCACAGCTAATTGCCTCTCTTCCTCTAGCCTTTCAAGGATATATAATCGCTCAACTAAGGGGTTACCATCCCAACCTTCTTGAGAAGCTACTCGAAGACTAGGAACGACAAACTCCCATGGCATAACCGCTTCTTGGCCATACACCATCTTAAACGGTGTGCAATTAATGGAAACTTTGTATGCAGTACGATAGGCCCATAAAGCTGAAGTTAACTTTAAATCCCAATTTGTGCGATGAGCTTCCACCGTTTTGGTTAAGATAGAGATTAAGGTCTTATTGGTGCTCTCAGCTTGGCCATTTTCTTGTGGATAATAAGGTGTGGATTTATGGTGAGCTATCATAAAGTTGGTAGTGAGTTCTTTTATTACTCCATTTATAAAATGAGTACCATTGTCACTCATAATCTCAAAGGGACAACCAAATCTTGTAACAATGTTCTCAAAGAGAAACTTGGCAGTTAACCTTGCATTGGCCTTACGTGTCACCCTGGCTTCCGCCCACTTTGTCACATAGTTAGTGGCAACGATAATATATCGAGATTGAGTGCTACGAGATGCCGGACTAATTGGGCCTACAAAGTCCAAACCCCATTTTTCAAATGGTTGAGTCACTTTAATGGATGTAAGGGCATCCTATCCTTTTGTTGTGTGATATTGTAACGTTGGCATTCATCACATCCTTTTGCAAAAAGTGATGCATCTTTAAATAAAGTTGGCCACCAATAGCCTGATTGCAATACCTTTCTAGCTGTTAGTTTCCCTGAGAAATGTCCTCCGGCTATACCCATGTGGGCTTCTTGCAGTATGTATAAATATTCATCCTCACGGGCACAACGTCTAAGAATATCATCCTTCCCTAGCCTGTAGAGAGTTCCCGCAATGAGAGAGTAAGGTTCACATTCTTTTAACAGTTTTCGAGCTATGTATTTACGAAGCTCTTTGGGTGGAAAACCATTAACTAGAAAGTTCAAAATCTTCTCACTCCATTCAGGTATGGTTTCGACTAGAAATAGAGAAGTATCAGGCAATTCATCATCGACTCAAGTAGGGGCTTCACCATTGGGTGTGCGAGACAAATGATCAGCCATGACATGTCTTTTACCACGTCTCACCACAATGGTAAAATCAAACTCAAGGAGAATTAACAACCATCGTGTAATTCTTCCCGTGGAACAAGGTTTATTTACCAGATACAACAAGGCTTGATGATCAACATAGAACACAAACTTGTTGGCCAGAAGGTAGTAGCGAAATTTCTTCACTGCATAAATCATACCTAAACCTTCTCGCTCTATAGTGGTGTAGTTTCTTTCGGCATCATTCAGCTGACGACTTGCAAAGCTAATGGGGTAGTCCAGTTTATGTTCTCCTGGTTGAGCTAGAACACACCCAATAGCAAAGTTCGATGCATCAATATGCACATGAAAAATTACATTCCAATCGGGCACTCATAGAATAGGAGCGCTAGTCAAGGTCTTTTTCAATGACTCATAAGCATGGTCACCCTCCGTAGTCCATTTGAACTCAATAAGAAGCTTGTACAAAGGACGAGCTATCTCGGCAAAGTTTAAAATAAACCGTCGGTAATAACCAACATGGCCCATGAACCTTTGAACTCCTTTATAGTTTGTAGGTGGTGGCAAGTCTGCAATGGCTTTAATTTTTCTCTCATCTGTGGAAATCCCATTTTTGGACACTATATGCCCTAAAATGACTCCATGTTTAACCCAAAATTGGCATTTGAAAGGGTTTAAGGAGATGCGATACAATCTACACTTCTCAAACAATTTTCGTAAGCATGATAGATGTTCTTTCCAAGAGGAATAAACACAAAGGTCATCTAAGAAAGCTTCACAAAACTCCCTCAAATATTCTCTAAAAGCAGTGTTTATTAATCTTTGAAAGGTAGCCGGGGCATTGGTTAAGCCAAAAACCATAACACGAAATGCGAACACTCCAAATTCGGTTATAAAGGCTGTTTTAGCTTGGTCCTCCAGCGCAATTGTGATTTGATTGTAGCCAGAGTACCCATCTAAAAAGCTATAAGCTTCCTTCCCTGCAACTCTTTCAAGCACGTGTTCTGAATATGGCAAGGGGTAATGGTCCCTCCTAGTGGCGGCATTGACCTTCTTGAGATCCACTCACACTCTGAGTTTCCCATTCTTTTTTGGCACAATCACTATTGGTGACACCCATTCTGAGTGCTCAATAGGGTATATGAATCCGCATTCCACAAGCTTTTCAATCTCTTCTTAAAAGATTTTTGCATATTTAGGATTCATTGGGTAGGGTCGTTGCTGAACTGGTTTAGCCATGCTATTCAAAGGGATTGTGTGTTGCACCACGGAAGCTGGAACACCTTTCATATCATGATAAGTCCAGGCAAATATATCCCTAAATTCCTTGAGAAGTTCTTTAAGTACACACTCCTCAGTCTCGGTCAGATCTTGGGCAATGAAAACAGGTTTAGACTCTTCTCCAGGGTCTGCTAACTCTATTTCCTTAACTATCGTTGGACCATCATAGACTCCATTGCTACCATCGATAGGTTTTCTTTGAGCCTTTGTATACACAACCTTACGTTCCTCTGTGGTACAGGATTTGAAATGTTCAGGTGTAGGGTGTAAGTCTGTGGGGTCCTGTTGTTCTGTGGACTGTGATTTAACTTCTGATTCCTTTTGTTGTTGAGATAACTCTTGATTTTGTCGTCTCCTTACGGTACGGCTCAACTTTGGCTTCTCTGTAGCCTCTAGTTGTGTGATGTCAATGGGTTGTGGACTACACCACATAATGCTTTGAAGGTATTCACCCCAGTTATCTACCAACTTTCGATGAGCATCACATGTCCCTATATAATTAAGCCATTCTGCGGTAGATTTCTTTTCATTTATTCTAGCACACACATTTTCTCGATATCGTCGCCTCTTATATCTCTTACTCTTCTTGTTTAATTCTCGATTACGGTCGATTTCCAGTGAAGACTCACTAGATGAATCACTACTTGTGTCTTCTGCTCCCTTGGATATATTATCATCTAGGTTATCACTGGGCCCTGAATGGTTTGTCCCCACATTTGCACTAAGATTTAGCTCAGACTTTTTGTCCTTAGAGTCAATTTCAATTGATGATTCTGACCCCAAATCGTGTGGGCTATAGTCTTGTGAGGCGCTACTGGTTTCAATGCAAGTCAAACTTTCATCTTATAGATCATCAAAGCTATATGCATTGCTTCTAGCATGTTTAAGGGTACAAGTGGTGGTATTTCATCCCCCTCAGGTGTTACCCAGGTCGTCCCCCTATTTCCCCAAGTGTCTATGGTTGCTGCCAGGTGGACCCAATCCACATTGTCCGACTCAGCCATCCCAGGTAGTACATCCATATAAGGAGAATCTTCCTCAACATCAGTGTCCGCTTTACACGTGTAACAATATTGCAATGGGGCTGAGTGAACTGTGGTGTCAGATCTATGATCAATTATAAACCTGTTTCCTAGAGGATGTGCTTGACCCATCACAAGATCCACTCGAATGACAGAATCTTCGAATTGCAAGTAGACATGGTTTTTAGACCAGTCATGCACCATTTTTGCTTCCCTCATGAAAGGACGTCCTAAGATCATCTCCGATGCCATAGTGTGTTTGGAGAAATCCATAACAATAAAGGTAATCCTTATTTTATGTCCAAAGACCTTGATCTTGAGATCTTCTAGCATCCCAATAGGTTTAACAATAGACCCATTGGCCATCTTCACTACTATGGTTGTGGTCGCAAGGTGAGGTCTTCCCATAGTTTCCCAGCAATTTTTAGTCACAATGCTAACCCCAGCGCCACCATCAAGGATTCCCTTCACAGTTAATCCCTTAGTAGTGATTGGTATAGTCGCATTCGATTCATCACCCTCAAAGTATTGTCCCAACTTGTTAACAGGTATTTCTATAACAAGGTTCTCATCTAGGTTCGGTTGTGGATCTATGTATTCCTCCTCTATTGGCATCTCCCCAGCTCTATCCATCTGTGCAAATTGTGGTAGCCCAAACTTCAGTTCTCCATTGAGGAAGGCTCAAAGAGCCGAGACTAGCTCAGGGTCTTTATATAGTTTGGACATGATGGTGGTTCTAACTTCTGAAGACATGAAATCCATCAATTTGGCAATGTTTAACGACACCTTTTGGCGTTGAGTCCCTTGACATGGGGAAGATGGGATATCCATTTCTTTGATAGGATCAGGTAGTCCCTCTGTAAACATTCTTTCCATCAAGAAGTGAGTACGCCCACTTTCCCATGACTTTAAGTCACTTTCTTCTTGGATGACACTAGGTATGTCCAAGGGTCTATGGACTTGGTAAGGTTGTTGTTGCGTAGGGAACACGGTGTCTGTAATCTCGATCTTCCTAGGTGCTCGTTCTAGATCCCTTTGGGTATCTTCTACCAAACTCCTTAATTGCTTGAGTCGCTCAATCTCCTTTGTAGGGTTTGGGTAAGTTCCTATCTTCTTTTTGGATCTTGGCCATTGTGGCTCATGAAGATCTTCCTTGTTGGTTTCTATGTTAGTGGTCGTTTTGGTCTCCATGGTTTCACCTGAATCAGAATCTTCTTCAGCATCGTTCATATATACGGGGTCGTCACCAGTCCCTATGTTGGTCTTTGAATTGGGGTCTGACTTCGCTGCTTTTTGCGATCTCTTTCTTCGTGTTTTTTTCTTTTTTTGAGATTGGGCAATTGATGCCGTGTCTCTTTCCTCAAGAATATAATTTTGTTTTTGGAGCATCGATCATGTGAATACGTTTACTGGTACCACGGGTGTACTTGGTGATGGCTCCTCGGTAACTTCAATCAAGTTTAATGGCGTGATCTTCGGTGCATTTGGATTATTTGGACATTGGGCAATCAAATGATCTATGCCACATCGATTACACATGAGTATCGGCATTGTAGACGTGCTCGCTTGATTGGTTTGCATAAGTGTGGCGTTCTTTTGTAGCCTAATAGGACACTCGGCTACACGATGTGGACCTCCACACTCATATCATTGAAGAGGTGCTCTCTTAGTAGTGTAGTTGATATTTTGGCCTCTTGCCGCAAGAGCAGCTACTTGATATACAGGTTTGACTTGTCCCCAATAGTCCTCCATGTAGTATTGTGGACTTTCTTCAAGCACATCCATCCCATAGGCGATATTAGGATCTATATCTTCCTCATAGCCTTCCAAACAAGAAATAGATGACTCACAACCCACTTGATTCATAGAAGTGATTCTTGAATGTGGTGGTTGCGGTCCTAGCACTGGAGGTGGTAAAGGTGTTGTTTGAACAACATTTTGGGCCCTAGGGACCATATGTTGTGATGTTTGTTCAAGAGGTGGGGCTGGCATCAATGCAGGCACTCGAAGTGTGTCTGTCCATGCTAAGGTTGGTCTATTGGCCATCGCGCACTTAAATACTATGCAATCCTTAGCTTGATGACCATACCTTCCACATGCATTGCAGTTCCCATTGAATTTTACTCTAAAAGTAGGGCATTCACTGGTACTATGCGGTCCATAGCATACTGAGCACCATTGTTGCTCCCTTCTTGGATACATATGATTGTTTTGAGGAGCACGATTGTCTCTAAGACTCTCTTGAATAGCCTTGGTGAGATCTGCTAAATTCATCTCAGATATCTTTGGCTCCTTAGCAATAGGCTTTAGGGTCATTGGCTGATGCCCCGATGCTTGTGAGATAATAGATTTAGACTCAACACACAATCTTTCTCCTTGAATCATTAAATTATCCTCCAATTGGATCGCATTGGTGGTGACTGCTTCCCAAGTGGTGATACCTCTAATGACTAGGCCATTGTAGATATCCTCATGTCGTAATCCCCTAATGAATCTATCAAGCAGTTGGTTATTGTTGAAGCGCTCATTTGGATTACAACGAGAATTCAAATGCTTCAAGCGACTTATAAAGTCTCTCACCGACTCTCCTTCCTCTCGTTGGGCTTTTTGGAGCTGAGAGGATACACCCCAAAGCACTCCCTCTCGTATGTATTCTTTTAAGAACAGTCTCCTAAGAGTAGGGTAAATCGTTTTTTCTTCCACCCTTAGGGTTCTATACCAATCCCCAGCCTTTCCACTTAAAGTTAGGCTTAAAGCATTGATCTTATGTAGGTCATTGTGTTCTCCTAGAGAATCGCATATTTGTTCAAACACTTCGATATGCTTTCTCACATCCCCGTCTCCACTAAATTTTTGTGTGAGCTTGGCTATTTATATTGCCTTACTTCTAGGCTCTCTATCAGGCGTGTTACGCATATTCTGAGCAATAGATCGACCGATAGCTTGAGCAAATGTTGCCAAGTCACCTAAGTGAGCAGGCACCGTGGGTGAAGGCGCTCCAGAGACTACATGTGGAGTAGGTATTGGCCTTGGGCTTGGCGCATAGGAAGCCCTTGGGTTCCACGTTGGGTACGATGTTGTGCCATGTGGTGGTCCATAGTTCATATGGGTGGCCCTAGGCATAGCAGACGTCGGATGTGACATGCTAATGCTAGCCGGTATAGTCCCATGGAAATAAGAGCTTGGGTGTTGTGATCGTGGAGCATAGGTAGTTGAAACAATGGGAGGGGTAGGGACTACATGAGTGTGATGACCCATAGGTGCATACGATTGGTACACACTTGTAGGTACTGTTGCAGGCATTGAGCTACCAGGTATCGATGATTTACTAACAAATGAGGTCCATGTCATGTTTCTTGGCATGCCCATCATTGGGGTAGGCATGGTAGCCGTGGTGTCATCAAGGGAAAGATGAGATAGACTTGAAAAAGTAAAGCTATCACTTGTGGGCTCAGATTGCATTGAGACCCCTGGCAAAACAACATATGCGGGATCGATGGGACTCACTGGGGGAGTCTCCATTTGTGATAGAGTGGGTTGTTTCCCTTTGCCCGTGTCTAAAAATCGCATAGGACCCGTCGAAGGTATGTTTATTCCTCGATTTTGCCTCTCGGACTGGATAATCCTATGGATGACATTGCAGATCATGTGTTGTTGTTCCTCTAGACTAGTGGAACTAGATGTGGATTGTACAACTTCTAACCAACCCACATGGTATGTGTAGCCCATGTATAGGTCAGTCAAAGTCTCCGTGTGTAGGTCATATTCCCAATTTTCATTGAGAAATACCCCGTCCAAACTTGGTGTACTAGAGGGTTTCCGTGAGGTGGATGCAATGTTGCTTCCCGTGTTTTGACTTTTAGTCACCGCTACCTTAGAGGCGACTTTGAAAGGTGGTAGCTCGGTGGGGCCCTCATTAAATGAGGTAGGTAGAATGTCCACGTGGACACTCTGAGGGAGGGTGGGGTCTACAGGAGATGTAAATGGTGATTCTACTTCCCCACCCCCTTCGCTTACTTCACTAGCCGTAGGTTCAGAGCGCGGAGCTCTACTAAAAGTTTCCATCAAACGACTAAAAACACTAGTTCCAGGTTGTTGGGCCCAACTAGGTACGGTTTCATTTGTTTCCCCGGGGCTTTGTGTAAGATGCTCTTCCATAATATCGTAGTCAGAGGAAGAGTCGCTAGCCGCTATATTTGGGTCTTGGGTTGCACTACCTTGGGTCCCCGCCGAGGGCGTAGACCCTAGCGTGGAAGGATAGTGAGTACCCCCGTAAATCGAAGCACTAGCTAGTTGTTCGGAATCTAGCACACGACCAGAGCGTAGATACATGTGCTTTGGGTGCCCTACAAGTGTCGGCAAGTACCCTCAAAGGTTACTTGCTTTGTTTTGTGGGTGTTTTGCACCCCGTTTTCTACTTGATTTTTTCTTGTTTTTGATGTTTTTTGAATGTTTTTTAATGTTTGATTTTTTTTATTAAAGTGTGTGTACTCGAAATGACTTAAGAGGGTCGCTGTGTGCTTTACAACACAATTTTCGGGCATCTGACGTTCCGTTGGTCCTCAAAAAATTGATTTTTAGCTACGTGTGAAGCTAAAATTTGTTTTTTTAAAAGGCGAATGAGGCCTAGGCCTGAGCGTGAGCTTGGGCTTGGGTGAAGGCTTGGGTCTGGGAGATATTCCCGATCCCGGTCCTACCTTTAATTTTTATTTATTTTTATTTATTTTTAAATTAAAAAAAGAAGAAGGATAAGGTCGCCGCGGCCTGCGCGAGAGCACACACGCACTCTATCTACCTACTTCTAACTAATACACCTACTCTTACACACTAACACATTCTATTAACTCTCACTAATCTACTTCCTACTTACTGTACACAGAAAACTAACTACCTTAATACACAGAGAATAAACACAGTACCTTTGAAATCTCCATTAACAAAGAAAACTAACAACTTTAATACACAGAGAATAAACACAGTACCTTTGAAAACTCCATGAACAAAAAAAACACACAGTATAACACCAAATCCCTCTTCTCAACACACACACACACACTCCTTCCCTACCTTAACTACAATAGAAATTGCACCACTTAGAAGCATAGAGTGCTACTCGAGCTTCATGTATGGCATTCTCTGGCAGCGGCGCCAAAAATGTGCGCGTATGTCGCACGTGTCAATGCAAGGAACTTGCCGATACACCGTGTGCGAGCCACAAATGGCTCCAAGCACACAACAAGCCTAAACTAGTAAGCTCAAAGAAGGCGATGGTGTGTCACTCACCGCTCTACGCTTGCTTCGTGGAGGATTCCTCGCCGCGAAGAAGAAGGAGACGCCGCTACGCCATGCTCAACCGCTTCACCGCCATCGTGCCTTGGTAATGCTCGATCGCCCACACACTCTCTCTCTCTCTCTCTCTCTCACATACACACACACACACAAGGAGGTGAAGAAGAAGAAGATGGAGATGGAGATGGAGCAAGAGCACTCTTCTATTGCACAAGTTTAGTTGACTTTTATATGAGCTCGCCCCATTCACACTTGGGCGCCCATGCTTAGCCAACTAATCCCTTGAATGTTCCAGTTAGTGTGCGCCTCTCATCGGCGATCACTCTTACCCTTTTCCTATTGGATCGACAAGTCCGGTACCTGACTCTACCAAATAAATAATACAATGTCCGCCGTAGGTTACAACATCCGTCGTAGGTAATAGGGTGTCCGTGAGTCGTGAGGGTTAACAATGTGTTACCATATACATGTGGTAGTGATGTGTGTGAACACACTAGGACCGCCGGGGCATTTTTTCCCTCTTTAGGAGGTTTTTTCCCCCATGCATTGTATATACGCCATCACTCTAGGGCTATCATCATTCCATTGCACACTAAGTAATACACTCTCTATTGTGTGCCTTGAGCTTCCTTCGTCTTCTCCAAGTTGTGTGTGTTTCTCTGCAACCCTAAGTAGGTTGCGTCCTCCCGGGCTTAGTCGCTAGCTGCTCCAGCACACGCCTGCTCACTTTCTCCGATTTCAGTGAGCTTTGGCAAGCGTTCGTAGGTCGACAAATATTTTGGGTAAGCTCGAAGAGCTTGGTCTGCTCAGAATTTTGATTTGGGCTCATTTCGGCCTCCGTTTCCACTACAGGCAGTACTGCACATGCTATTTCGTCATTTTGTGCAGAATTTTTGTCAGTGCCGTTTTCTGCATCACAGGTGCCTTATAGTCTTCTACGGTTTGTCCTATATAGCACATGTTGTTCCCGCTCTGTTTCTCCTATTTTCTGGCAGTTTTCACATCAGGTGCAGCAGTTACCATGGCTGACAACAACAACACAGATGTGTTCAAGATGTTTGCTGCCGAGGAAAGGTTGGATGGGAATAACTACCCTATGTGGGCTTATATGATGCAACATGTTCTTATGTCAAAGGGTGTTTGGAACATTGTGCAGGGCATTGATGTACGTCCTGGTTCTGAGGATGTAGGCGATGTTGCAGGTCTTGCTGCAAGGATTGCAGCTGTTAGAGTTGTTTTGCCTATGGCAGAACAAGCTCGTTGGGATGTTAAAGATGCCCATTCTCATGCATTGATTGTGTTGTCTGTGAAGCACCATTGTTCCTCACATCTGTTCAGCAAAATCTGCAAAACAGGCTTGGGATATTCTAGCAGGTCTTTATGCAAGCCGCAATGAGGCTAAAATTGCTTTGCTGCGTAAAGAGCTGGAGTGGAAGATTATCCATGAGGAAGATGATATGGACACTTTCCTTGCTAGTGTCAAGGATATCAATGAGTAACTTATTTCTGCAGGTGAAGTTATTTCAGATAGTTCCCTTGTGTAGACTGTTCTTGATGCCTTACCAGATTCTTACCAGACTTTTGCTAGTACTTGGAGACTTATGACCCAAGGAAATCCAGAAGTTGTCAAGTTTGATGCATTATGCACATTGCTGTTGCAAGAGTCACTTTCCAGAAAAAACAGGACTAGACAGCGTGCAGTTGAACAGGCTTTTATTGCTTCTCAAAGAAAGGGTGGTAACAACAATGCAGCCACTTCTTATGGTTCTGCTGCGAGTGGCAAAAATTCTGTTCCTAATGCTTCTGGAAGCAATTCGTTTGGAAATTCTGGTGATAAGGGCAAAAGAAGATGCGTTGCCATTATTGTAAAGCCAATGATCACTTGATCAAGTCGTGTCCTAAGTTGAAGGCCAAAGAGGCTAAGACGAAAGAGGGTGGTTCCACTGCAAATGCTGGTTCCACTAAAAATGCAGCCATTGTTGAGTCTTCTATGAAAGGAGACTGTGTTGCTGATGTTGATGCAGAATGGGCTTTTAGCACAGAGTGCTTACAATCTTGCTATCCATGATGCATGCTTGTCAGTTGCTGCAGATTCACATGTGTGGTATTTCGACAGTGGTGCTACAAAGCACATTACCTCACATCATGAATTGTTTACCTCTCTCGAGTCTGTCCCTCATGGGAATTCAGTCACTTGTGCCAACAACGCCTCTTATCCAGTTCAAACAATTTTTGGCTATGGCTGAAAATGTCCCGAAATGTACTATGGGCACCCTCCATTCCGATCGAGGGGGGGAGTATATGTCTCATGAATTTAATGCATTTTTGGCTAGTCGTGGGATAAAACACCAATGTACAGTGCCTTATACACCTCAGCAAAATGGTGTTTCTGAGAGGAAAAACAAGTCACTGACAGAAATGGCATGATGTATGGTCAAAAGTCAAGCTTTACCGCATTCTTTTTGGCTTGAGGCCATCATGTGTGCCACTTATGTACTAAATAGGTGTCCTACGAAAGATTTGCTGTCTATTACTCCATATGAAGCATGGCATGATAGAAAGTCTTCTATTGAGCACACACGTGTTTTTGGCTATTTGGCATATGCTTTGGTGCCACAAGTGTAGCACAAAAAATTGGATGATAAGGCTTTCAAATGTATTTTTGTTGGTTATAGTGCTGAAAGCAAAGGTTACAGGTTGTATCATCCACAAACAAAACGTATTCTGGTTTCTTGGGATGTAGTGTTTGTGGAAGATTCCGTTCAGCCCTTGTTGTCATGTAGTAGAGACAGTAATGTAAGCTCACATGACATTTATGACACTTTGTTGCCTCTTTTCAGTGGTGGAAATACCAATGTAAGTTCCAATGAGGCAAATGTACAGCCTATGGGGGTTTTTGAAAATGTTATAGATCAACCTATTACTGATGCAGATGTACATGATGTACTTGATGAGGAAAGGGCTGAAAATGAGCAGGCTAGAGGTATGCCAAAATGGCTTGTGCACACTTTGTGTGACAGTAAATTTGATGCACCTTTGTCTACTCGTACTCGTTTAGGCTCTCGCCATGCATCTTATGCATCAGATTGTTATGCTTTGGCTGTGTCTAGCTTACATGATGTTGAGGAGCCTCTGTTTTTTGATGAAGCACACAATTTAGAAAATTGATGGCTTCCATGCAATCAGAATATGATGCACTCATAGAAAATGACACATGGACTTTATGTGATTTTCCTACTGGCAAAAAGGCCATTGGTACGATGTGGGTTTACAAGTTGAAACGCAAGCCGGATAGTGAGATTGATCGCCATAAGGCTCGAATTGTTGCAAAGGGTTATGCACAACAAAAAGGCAGAGATTATGAAGAGACTTTTTCTCCCACTTGTCGTATGACTACTGTGCGTTTTCTATGTGCATTGGCAACTCATTTTGGTTGGGATGTATATCAATCAGACATTGTTACTGCTTTCTTGAATGGTGACATATTTGAGGAAGTTTATGTAATGCAGCCTCGCGATTTTGTCATAAAAGGACAAGAGGACAAAGTGTGCAGATGTAAGAAGGCTTTGTATGGGTTGAAGCAATCTCCTCATGCTTGGTATGAGAAAGCTAACACTCATTTGGTTAAAGGAGTCTTTCGTATAACAGTCCAACAGAAAGCGCATTGTATGTAAAGCGTGAGGGTGATGTACTTCTCATTGTGGTTCTTTATGTTGATGATTTGCTAATCACTGGACGAAATGAGAGACATATAGCTGAATTTAAGGTTGATTTGAATGCTACTTTCAAGATGAAAGATTTGGGGCTATTGCATCATTACTTGGGTATACAGTTTAAGCAGTGTGATGGTGGTATTGCCTTGTGTCAGAAAAGTTACATAGAGACATTGCTATGTAAGTTTGGACTTGAGGATTGCAAACCTATTGCCACTCCCATGGAAACATGTTTGAAGTTGAGTCTACATGATGCTGGCGATCCTGCTGATGTCACTCTTTACCAAACTGCTGTTGGCTACCTCATTTATGTATGCAACACGAGGCCGGATATTCAGTTTGCAGTCTCACAGGTCAACAGATTTATGCATAGCCTAGGGTCTAAGCATTGGCAGGCTGTCAAGAGGATTTTCCACTACCTTAGTGGCACTTTACATCTTGGCTTGTTTTATCCCAAGGGGGGATCATTGCCGCCAGACTTACATGCTTTTTCAGACTTAGATGGGGCTGGTTGTTTTGAGACGCGAGTGTCCACAAGTGGTTTTTGTTTCATGCTTGGCAGTTCATGTATATCATGGTTGATCAAGAAGCAACCTACTGTGGCCACTTCGAGTTGTGAGGCTGAGTACAGGACTTCACAGCTATGGTTGAGCGTGTATGGCTCAGACGCCTTATGGCTGATTTGGGTGTTGGACAGGACACTGCCAACACTATCTACACTGACAGTCAGAGTGCATTGGCAGTTGCGAGGAACCTAGTTTTTCATGCTTGTACAAAGCACATTGAGGTGCATTACCACTATGTCAGGGAGAGGCTCTCAGCAGGAGAGATTAGCTTGGATTATGTGCCAACACAGGACAACCTTGCAGATCTTTTCACAAAGGCATTGTCTTGTGAGAAGCTTGAAGCTTTCCGCAAAGCTTTGGGCTTACTCCCCTTTGTGGACTCATCCTGTCCTCAGGGCATGGCACTTCCCTTTACTCATGTGTCAGCTCTCGTTCACCGCATCACTCTAGGGGGGATTTGTTACCATATACATGTGGTAGTGATGTGTGTGAACACACTAGGACCGCCGATGCATTTTTTCCCTCTTTAGGAGGTTTTTCCCCCCGTGCATTGTATATACGCCCATCACTCTAGGGCTATCATCATTCCATTGCTCACTAAGTAATACACTCTCTATTGTGTGCCTTGAGCTTCCTTCGTCTTCTCCAAGCTGTGTGTGTTTCTCTGCAACCCTAATGCCAACATGATGCACTTAGGAGATATGAAAGAATGTGTACTCCATGAATCAATCAATAAGGTAAAATGGTTACCTTGATACTTTGCTGGGGTATGAATTACTGAAAATTGTTCATTCACTCCCTGATGTTCAGTTTTGCAGCATAAACATACGCGTTTGCCTGATTTCCTTCACCTCTAGCCCCTTGAGCTCTATTAACTTGAGGTCTTCCTTGAGGTCTTTGATTTCCTCATCCGCTTGGATGAGGTTGATGGTTAACATTTCTATTGTTGTTATTGTCGATAGGCGGTCCAGTCCAAACAAAAGGTGGATTGCTTGGTCTAAAATTCCCTTGGTTTTGAGATTGTCTCTGGTTTTGGTTAGAGTTTTGCTGATTGAAGTTCCTCTGAATTGCCGATGGTTTAGGTCTAAAATTTTCCAAAATTTTGATTCAAATTGACATTTCTATGTTCAAAATTGTCCACCACAATATCCTGTGAAGCTTGAATTGTTAAATGGAGAATCCCTGGATTGATGATTTGGATCAAGACAAGTGTAGCACAAATGATCCTGTATGGCTTTCATACGTAATAAGCTCTCTCTTCTTTGTTGTGGATTTTCAGACCTTTGTTCCTCCTCGGGACGAGGTCTTTTGATTTCACGAACAGGAACAGGTTCTGGTTTCCTCTTTTTGGTAGTAGATAACTCTATTTCAATGGGTTTGCCTGCATCAAGGACATTTGCAAAATTGGTAAGACGAAGAATTTGGAGTCTAGTTTTCATAGGATTATGTAACCCTGGCATGAATAGAGCTACCTTGACCTCTTGAGTCATCCCTGCTAGAGCCTACTTGACAAGGGTTAAGAAATATTGATAGTATGATTCCAAATCTCTGGTTCCTTGAGTACAATCAAGAAACTCAGTCATACGGTTTGAATGATAGACTTTGCTGTGCTAGTTCTTCTTGAGTTGGGTTTTAAGGTAATCCCAAGTTGTAGCATTAGGATCAATGTTGTTTTTTGTGTAATGGTCTCTCCACCAACGCTTAGATGTTTTCTCTAGTTTGAACTTCGTGAGATGATAGCTTTGTTTACTACTGAGGAATGAGCCAAATCAAAGTAGTCATCCGTGCACTCAATCCAATCTTCAAGAACTTTGTCTACATCTTTGCCTTTCCCGCTATAATTTTTAGGTTGAGACTTGTGAAGCATAGCATCAATGTTTCTATCAATGATGGTGTGTTGAGGAACAATAGGCGCGGTTGCATTAGCAACATTCGCATTTTCTCTAGGAGGCATGGTAATTTACTGCACCATATCAACCAAGGTCACACTTAGTAAAATATTCTAATCCGCTCAAAGTCCTTAAATAAAATAGAATAGACAGTTGAAGGTAAGATGAGAGAGAAATAGAAGAAATAATGATGAATAATTCAATCCAATTTCTATTTGGTTTCCGAAAAGTCTACAAGTGTCTTGAAAGTTTTTAACAAATCCTAATGGATGATATAATGCACTCGATAATACCATTGTGACATCCTTCCACCAATGGAGTATACTTTGTCCCATTCCTTGAGTATATCGGATGGGTGATCCCAATAATCGTTTTGATCTTTGGTTGGAACATTTCTTCATTGGCGTGTGAGTTATACCATTGTTGAGTAAGGGATTTTTTTCGTTATAGGTACCCCTATTTTGGTGTGAACAATCGCCTTCTTGTAGTCAAAGTAGTCATTGAAGTAAGAAGATTCTTTTGAAAACACGTACGGTGTGTCCCATCCAGCTGAGCTGTATATATTTGCACAATCTGCAAGGCACTGAGGTCTATTGTAGGCATTGTATACAACTTTTACATGGCAAGGATTGTAGATTAGTGACTTCCCAAATAAGTCAAAGAACAACTTTCAAGGTACCAAGCTAAAGGAATGTCGGTCGTTGTTTTGCATTGACGGCCCCATATATTAAACATAACAATGTCGAAGCATCCCGTACCCATTACTAAAGGAAGTATGTTTCTAGCCATCCATGTTTTCTTTGTCGGTCTTAGGGTAAGTTCATCAGTGTTTATGTACAATATTTGATTAGTGACAACAATGTCCTTTCCAACTTGGATTGTATCCATTTGATACTTCCAACAGGTGAGTGTTTATGCTCAGGTGGTCTAAACTTGGGGTTCCCTGCAGCGTAATGATACCAAGATCGGAATGTATTAGGTACAATAAAATCCGTAGACATCAACCTTTTCTTCTCTTCCCCATTATGCGTGGTAGTGACAAGCCTTTGCACTTCCACTCCAGTTTGAAAATGCTCCTCCACCATAAGGCGGGAGAGTATATCCGCCCATATCCCTCGAGGTAAGATTGCAGTCATCTACACAGACACCCCCATCACTTAAGTTAGTTAGAATGATAAAACCAAGAATCAAAGTCGAATGTTATATCCTCAAAACGATATCTGTTAAATCAAAATCAACTTTTTATAACCGCAGAAGACCAAAAAGGTACAGAGTGTTTCTAGGGAGATACATAAATACGAAAGGGTCCTATGAATCAATTCTTGGTTCTTACAACCGATGTCCTACCCCTATATTTATTCACATCTCGAGTATCAAAGTTTACCACTTTAACTTGTGCATTGAAATTCATGTCTTCCTTTTCGTACCATTCCTCTCCTCATGATACATCCGTGGTTGGTAATCCATTGAAGAAGTTTACATAAGCATTTCGTTCATTTACATCACCTTTGTAGAAATATCTACTTGAGTTTACCTCCATTGGCTGTGCTTGGGCAAAGTCACTAATGCAGTTGCGCTTCTCATAGTCATCAAAGGTAACGAGATGACATTGTGAGGGTTATATTTGAGGATAGGTCCATAGACTCTATTGAACCAATCCTGGGGTACATACTAGAATTGGTTTCCACCATTTAACTTCTTCCATACTTTAATTATGACCTTCTCAAACAAGCGGTATCTTTGGTTTAGCGTGAGGGCCTTCTTACTAAGTACGAGTTCTCAACTTGGTATGTCCAAAAGAGAACATGGGTTAAGGTAAATAACATAATCTTGTACTTTAACATCGCCTTCTTGGATCTTTTCCTTTACCCAAAGCTGCGGGTTGGTCATAAACCTATTAGGCACTTGTGTTTGATGTTCAGGATGAGCTTCAACATATAAGTCCCATGCTACGTAAGTGTTTGGCACAAGGTAGTCTCTAGTCCCCTTTGACACTTGAACCACTTCAATTCCCCAATGGAGACAGAATCCAACTGTATAATTGAAAAAAACTCTTTGTGCAAAATCACTTGGGAGTTCATCTAGACAATTTAAAATATCCATCTAAAAACAAGACAAGGAGAGAGAAACTTACTACACATGTGAACCAAAACCATGTCTACGCTTCTTTTATTCATCAAAATTTGATTTTTATGACTTTTTGCTAATATTATGGGTGTCTTGGAGCTAATTTTCTAAATATTTTTTGAACTCTTATGATAGGGTATCCTCTCAGACTTCCCACGTGACAACATGGTATGTAGTTATATTCTAGTTTTTCTTTTCCTATGACAACTGCTGAGGCGGTCCGGGGCGGGCAACAAGAAGAGCAACCTCTAGACACCCTTCAAGGCTCCCGTGCTGCTCAATGGGGCTGGGGCACAACACAACACAAACCAAAACAACAAACCCCCAGCCAAATCCCAACTACACAAGGGGCACCACCTAGTTTAAGAGCAAACTAGGACGCAAAAAAGGAGAATCGTTAGAGCAACCCACAAACAAGAAAGGAATTTACACTAACCCTAACACCAATGGAACACTCTCACACACTAAAACACGAGAGAGAGAGAGAGAGAGAGAGAGAGAGAGAGAGAGAGAGAGAGAGAGAGAGAGAGAGAGAGAGAGAGATGGTGCTCGGGCTGCTTTGAAGTGTATCGTTAATGATCAAGCAAACATAAATATATATATGTAAGAAAGAGAGAGAAGGGGGAAGGGGGTGCTTGTTGCACTAATGCCTTCTTACAAATCTTTCATGACCAATCAAAATGAGATTAGTATTTGTTCAACATAGCCTGAGTAAATTACACCACAACACATCACAAGAAAAAAGCCACCCCAATCACTGTCTTAAGGCCAGGGGAGTCCTCTCCACCCTGTCGCCCTCTTACACCTTGTGGGATTTATGGCTAAATTGATAACAATACCCGGAGACAAGCTATCAAGAACTTAAATAAAACACCAAGACACTTACACATCATTATTGTCCATGACTTCACGTTGGAAGGGAGACAAGGTAACCATGCTTAGTCCAAATTCACCCTCCTTGATTCAGCAAATGTTGGGCTTACACTAGTAGGAGAAATGATAGATTTCCTACTCTCAATTTAATGATCACTCTCTCTTACAATGGCATAGAGTTCCCTTGCTAATCACCCCTAATACAACACATACATATGCCTAATGCCAATGCGATTCCACTCAAGAGCTCCTTCTCAAGAGGTTGAGCTTGGCTTCTCAAGCTATAGCATAGTGCTCTTTCTTCTCCCCCTTTTTGTGCTAGCTACACCCTCCTTTTATAGCAATTTTGAAGGCTAGGGTTACTCCTCTAACCATGGTTGGGTTAGATTTTCAGCAATTTATCTAATTTCTTTTGCTTGGAATTATCAAGAAGTTGGTGGGGAAAGAGAGAGGAGAGAAATGGTGGTGATAGGACTTTTCATAGTGGGTTAGTGTTAGTAGAGTTAGTATTAATTTACAAATGGAATTGGATATTTACAATGGGAGTATCCATGTAGGATACAAATAAGGAAGAAAAACTCTTAAGAGGTAAGAAAAGGTGGATTTCTTACAAGGTTGATGCTCCAAGTGTCTTGAGTAGGGCCAATTTTGACGCTTGTTGACGGTCCACTAGCTTTGACGGTACATTTTCTCTCCACTCTTGACCTTCCTTGAGAGACAAGGTAATTGAAGCTGAGTAATCAACCACCATGATGCTGTCTTTTAAGAGAAGAGGCTGAATTTTGTGGTTTTTTTGATAGATATGGGTAATTTGGAGGAGGAAAAATGAGAGTAGGTGGTCAATTTTGGAATGGAATTGTGTGTGGGAGGTATGAGTTCACCATGGTTTCTCTTATTCTTCAAGGTTGAGGAGAAGGTGAGTAGGGTGCAGAGAGGAGTGGTGAGAGAGGTGGGGATGATGAGTGGAGAAGTGTGTGTGAAAGAGGAAAATGATAAAGTGGAAGAGAGAGTGTGGCTGCATAGCATGGGAAAACTGGGGTCCACTAATAAAATCATAGCTCATAGCTCGTAGCTCAAAAAAATATGAAAAAATTTGAGGTAAAAGTTCAGCCCAAGAGCTACAACTTTTGTTTGTATCACCTTTTCAAATTCGGAGAGCAAGTGAACTTTAAAAATTCAGCAAAACAGACCGTTTTTTTCCATTGCACAAGGTCCTTGTGGGGTCCTTCTTTGGATGATTCTTTTGAATACCTCCAAGAGTGAGCCCTCCATAGTGCATGTATGCATGCCACCTACCCTTGACCTTATTTGGTAGGTCTATAATTGAAGATATTGTTGAGATCATGATATAAGTGAATAGTACAACTAAGAAAATCAAATATTGAGGGGTCTAAAAAATATGTACATGTCAAATATAAATAATATAAGTGGAAAAAATATAAAGGGGTCAAAAGAAATCTCTCTCATTATGAGGCTACCATAAAAAGATAAATATTTTTGGTATTCTAATTTTTTAGAAAAAAAACAAAATAGATGTAGGAAGGAAAAAATCACAATAGTGAAAATATACACATAAATAAAACTAGTTTTTTTGGATTTTTGTTGGGGTGGAGTTACACCAAATATAAGAGAAGCTTAAGTGAAAATATTTCTATATGGAATAAAGAGTATGAAAAATGGTAAGAAAAATTATGGTAATGGTGAGGCAATGTACAGCGCATAAATAAAACACACCTAGGTAGAAATATTTAAATAAATATCAAAATAATTATGAAAAAATCTTTTATTTAGGCCCTATATACAAAGAAATATTTACATACGCATGGGCCATAATATACTTATATTTTTTATATATTTTATTTTTTTGGCTCAACTAGCCCAATGACTAGCTAATTGAGGGTTTTTTATTTCAGTAAGCAGATATGGGGAAAGTCCCCTAACTCACACGCACCTATATACAGTGAAAGGGTGAGGGTAACCACAGTGTTTGAGTGATTTGATAGGGTGAGATAACTCACAATGGCAATTATAGAGAGCCGAAAAAAGGCTATCATTAGCCCTCCCCCAAGATGATGGTATATTCATGTACCATCATAAAGAATCTTTTCCAAAGAGAGTGCTTCAGAGTCCTTGACAAGATCTTCATTGTTTGGCCCCTTGGAATTTTGGTTTGTGTTACACTCGTGCTTCATGGAACAATACTTACATGGGATAGTTGCCTTTTGCTCTGGTAGATCCTTTGGTAGAAGGCGACTCAAGTAAGGCTTCAAGCGATAGCCGTTTACCTTCCTGGAGTGCTCTTTCCCATTTAAGTCCATAAGTTGATAGTAACTTGAATTGAAAGCCTTCTTGACTATGTATGGCCCCTACCATCTTGTTTCAAATTTGGCATCAAAACGATTATCGAGTCGATTGTCATACCTTAGCACAAGATCTCCTTCATTGATGCCTTTGTCCTTCAGTTTCTTGTCAAGCTTCTCCTTTGTCTGTGTGGCTTTCCTCTTATAGCACTCGTATGCTGCTTCTCTTTTCCACTCAAGCTCAACTAAGGTAAGAAGTCGATCCATCCATGCTTCTTGATCATCTTGTGCTGATTTGCCATGAAGTCGCATTGTTGGAATGTTTAGTTCAATTGGCTGTAAAGCCTCTTGACCATAGACCAAGTGAAATGGTGTGAACTCCGTGGCTTCCCTATATGTGGTTCGATACGTCCACAAGGCACCATCCAAGAAGTCATCCCACAACTTTGTCTTGTTTTTCACCATCTTTCTAATGATGCCTGCAATGACACCATTAGCTTTTTCTACCAAACCATTTGATTGGGGATAGTAGGGTGTACTGTGACGATGTAGAATGCGAAGTTTTTCACAGACTTCTGTGAGCAATCCCTTTCTAAACCCTGGACCATTATCATAAACAATCTCCAACGGTGTGCCAAATCTACAACAAATGTGAGTGTAGACGAATTTGCTCACTGTCCTCTCATTTACCTTTGCCACACTTGGTGCTTCCACCCACCTAGTCATATAGTCTACAACCACTAGAATGTAGAGTTTACCATTTTTTGTCCTAGGCAGAGGACCCATAGCATCAATGCCCCACTTTTCAAAGGGTCCATTTGCAAGCACAATTTGCCTTGGACCATAAATCAATCTTCTATTCCCATTTACCTGACAATTGTGACAACTTTTACACCAATGTTGGACATCCACATGCAGACTTGGCCAAACATACCCTGCAAGCAAAATCTTCTTCACAGTTAATTCTTGGGAAAAATGACCACCACATGCCTCTTCATGCAAACCTTTTAGAATGGCTGGAATTTCCGCGATAGTTGGTACTCTTCTGCACACTTTATCCTTCCCTCTTTGATAGAGGGAGCCTTCTAGGAAGAGATACATGCTTGCCTTCTTCATGAGTCTCCTCTTCTGAGCTTTTGTGAAGTCTGGTGGAAACTCACCCTCCAAAATGTAGCCAATGATGGGAGACAATGACTCCAATCCCTGGTACCTCGGTTGCTTCACAGCAGCCGCCACCATGATGACCTGCACTTCTTTCTTTACACATGCAACGGCTTGTTGTGCAAGTAAATCAGCATCTTCATTTTGTTTCCTAGGAATATGATATAATTGCACCTCCTCAAATTGATTAAATAGCCTACGGATGGTATGAACTTTGGCCCTTAGTCTTTCATTTTTGCATGCCCAAATGCCTAAAATCTCCTTCACAATGAGAAGTGCATCCCCTTTTACCATGAGACGTTGTATACCATGGCCAATGCATATTGTTAAACCATGAAGTAGTGTGTTATTTTCTGCTTCATTGTTGCTAGCTGAACTTGGTAGATTGAACTTCTCTTTCATGACCACCTCTCCACTTGGGTTGAGCAACACTAGCCCTCCCCCTGCTTTTCCTGTGGCTCGACGAAAGGCTCCATCAAAGAACAAGGTAAAAGCATTAGGAATACTTTTTGGTGGTGGCAATGGTAGGGTCTTTACTTCAGGCACCTTAATCTCCTTTTCATGTACCCTATAAGTGAGGATCCCTGCCAATTGTGCACGCACACTATCTTCTACCTTGAAAGAGCATTGAAACTCTTGCAACTCCATAATCCACTTTGAGATCCTAGTACTAAGATTCATTTGAGATGACACCCAAGGGAACAAATTCTCTGCGGTGAGGATTACAAAAGGTTTTGGGAGCAAGTAGGATCTAAACTTCCTTATCACAAACATGAGAGAAAGCATCATGAGTTCTGCCTCCGTGTAGCCTCTCTCTAAAGCATTCATGACCCTACTAGCAAAGTAGATGGGCCGCATCCTGGTACTATATGGATCTTGTTGTAGCAAAACTGCACCAATTGTTTCTTTCCCAGCACTAGAGCTAACAAAGAATGTGTACTCCCAACAAGGAGGCATGAGTGTTGGTAGCTCTGACAAAATGGCTTTAATGTTACAAAATTACTCTTCAAGCTCATCAGACCATGCAAATTCTACTTGTTGTGTCAACTTTTGCAAAGGGTGAAGTAACTCCGAGGCTAAGTGAATGAAGCGTGACATATACTTCACCTTTTGAATGAATGAGATGACCTCCTTAAGACTCTTGGGTGATGGGAGCCCAATAAGAGCCTTTGCCTTTGAAGGATCCACTTCAATGCCTTTGTAAGAAACTTTATGACCAAGCAAGATTACTTCATCCTCACCTATATGGCACTTGTCGGGGTTGAGTTGACCTCCCATGTCGTAGAGCTTCTTTAAACCTTCTTCTACCCTTTGTAGATGCAATGATTTTGAGCTATAAATACAGAAATCATCAATGAACACCCTAATTGACTTTCCAAAGAATGCTTGAAACACCATATTCATGAAACGTTGGAATGTTGTAGGAGCATTTGTCAGACCAAATGGCATGACTCTAAAAGCATAACAACCCCAAGGAGTGATAAAGGTTGTTTTCAATCGATCCTCCAATGCAATCCCTATTTGAAAGTAACCTGAGTAACCATCGCACACAGTGTACTTCTCATGACCAGCTATCTCATTTAGTATCTCATCCTGGAATGGGAGGGGAAAGTGATCTCTTTTTGTTGCCTCATTGAGGGGACGGTAATCCACACACACCCTCCACTTGCCATTTTTCTTAGGAGTGACAACAACAGGAGAGACCCACTTTGAATTCTCCACTGGATAAATGAAACCTGCTGCTAGAAGCTTTCTTATCTCCTTGAGTAGAGCCCGTTCCTTTATAACTCCTAGCCTTCGTAGCTTCTGAGCTTTAGGTGTGGCCTCAGGCTTTAACTCAATCTTGTGTTGAACAACATCTACCCCACGCACGTTGGTGTAGTCTTTAGCAAAAAGCCTAGGAAACTTCCTTAGCACACATTTGAACTCCTCTCTTTCATCCTTTGTAAGTGTTGTTGATAGCATACCTTCCAGCATCCCTTCATCTTGAACAGCTTCGTTCTCTTGAGGACCTACCTCCTCCAAGCCTTGACAAGAGGTCTCTTGGTTGCTTGGCTTAAACCTTACCCCCATGACTTCGATGGAAGACTCCTCTTCAGTAATGTTGCCGCTACTTTCTTCTTCTGAAGTGCTATCGGTCCAACCTTCTTCCGTCTCACTTTGAGATGATTCTTCATGGAGCTCCTCTTGGCGTTGCTCCTTCATGTCAAAGACAACCTTCTTATGATTGTCATTCTTGCAAATTAATTTCCCACTCTCCCAATCCTGCAAAGCTCGAATTTTCATTAGCCATGGTCTTCCTAGGATAAATGGATAACCACTTTCCTTGGTCGACATAACATAAAAATCCACCGCTTTCTTAATGCCAAAGGCCTCTACAAAGACATTTTTACAAATGCCTACACACCTAGCCTTGCTATTGTTTGCCATCTTGACTTTGATTTCAGGTGTCTCATGGATGTGCATGCCTAGTCTTTGCATGAGTCCCTCTGTCATGATGCAAATTTGTGCACCCCCATCCACTAGACCTTTCCTAACCAATCTTCCTTTGATGTAACAGTCTAGCACCGGTGTAATGTCCTCATTCATTTCAGCTTGTGCAATTTTTACAACAGGCACACTCTCTTTTACCTTTCTCCTAGTGCTAACTGCCCTTGTTAAATCCCTCCTAACTTGTGGACATAATGCAAGAAATTGAGGCCATGAAATATCAGGACCCTTACCTCTCATGTCTTCCAACAAGTTGTACGGAGCCATACCATGTCCAAGAGGGAAGTCTTGGAGGTTGATACGACGTCGAGTCCTCTTGGTTTCCTTGGTTTCCTTTGCCTTCTTGCCTTGTCCATGGTCACTCTGTGATGTGACTCCTTCTTTCTCTTTACCTTTTCCTTGGCCACGCTTAATGCCATTGGCTTCCATGTCAACCTCATTTGAATTTGTCACCTCTACCACATGCACATTTGGATCTGGCAAAGGTGGAACTCCTTCTACCCCTTGTGGAGGTGGTCTTGGTCCATTTGGCCTTTGTAGAAGCCTTGGTTGTTGACCAGCTCCTTCTCCTGCATTCATGACTGGGTAATTCAAGTTAGGTCTCCCTGGCTGTCCACGGGGCCAAGAACAATTATACATCCCATGTCCAGACTCTCCGCAATTCCAACATTGCAAGACTCTCCTAGTTCGTGGATCTCTCTCTTCTGACTTCTTTGCTTGTCCCTTTGGACCTACAGCTTGTGTAAGGTGAATTGACAGGCTGCTTAAAGATTCATTTAACTTCTCAATCACTTCAGCCGTTACCTCAGGAAGCTCCCTAGATGTTGATGCTTGTGACTTACCTTTGGGTCTAAGACCTTCTATTGGAACCTCTCCCCTTAAGCACTTGAGTTTCCTATACTTCTCAGCAGCCCTAGTTTCAGCTGCATCAAAAGTAGCAGGTGCACCCGCCTCAATTTTTACCTTAAGGTCAGGAAAGAGTCCGGCTATGAACCTCTCCTTCTTTAAAAATTCTGCACCATTACCAGGGTTAGCAACATTTCGTATCCATAGAGCCCAAAGACGTAGAAACTCTTGCTTGTACAAGTAGTAGTCATCTAAGTCTTTTTGCTTATGAGAAACAATGTCTTTCCATAGTTTTTGAGTGTTTTGGGGATCAAAGAAGTATCTCTTAAAACGATTCAAAACTTCTGTGTAATTCCCCTTAACTTCCTCAGGCAAAGAGTCAAACCAAGTACTAGCATCTTTCCTAAGGACCACCTCAAACATTTCTACACGTTCTTGATCGGTTACTATCCTCTTGATACGGCAAGACATCTTGAAATTTGCTAAAAATAATTCTGCATCCTCTCCAGGCTCTCCAAAGAAAAGAGGATATCCAGACATTTGGCGTTGGCTCTCCATTATTATGAAAGATTACAACACGAGTTACAATAGGATACAATAGAGATTTAGAACCACTCGCCTGCAAATGAAGAAGTAAGAAAATACCACTCTAGGTTTTCTTCTTCAGCTATCCAAGCTTCAATGAGGTCTCGATTTGTTTGATCAAAACAAAAAGGTAGACTATTGATGAGCTCTAAGAAGGGTTGAAATTCTTCAAAGCTAAGGCGATAAACAGAAATCTCTAGAACTTCATTTTCTGGATCCAAAAGAGCAACCACGTCCCAAGTGATAAATTGCACTTGCTCTACAATTCCCAACGCACAAGTGGTTTGTATAAAAACTAGATCTTCATGCTCGTCGAAGGCCGTGAGAAAGTAGCAATTGACTAGGAGCTCCTTTCCTTAGAGTTCCACACAGTCGGAGTGAGGCAACCTTCTCACAATTTCATAAAGAACATCCTCATCAAGTCCAATCAAGTTTGGAAGATTTAAAGACTCCACTTGTGCTACAAACTTCCTGGACAAAAACTCCTTAGGATTATGGTTAAATCATTCAAAAGCATAAAGAGATTTACAATGTTTCTATGAACAAAGTGTCATAGAAAGTAGAGAAGGATGAGAATTTATACAAATTTGCAATCTTCTCTATGCTCTCTTTATTAAGACAAGCTCTGAATAGCTCCCTATCTCCTTTGTTGAAAGCGAAAGGAAGACTATTAATAAGACGCATATGAGGGAAAAATTCACCAAATGTGAGTCTATGAAGCATGAACTCTGGCCGCAAGTTTCCTGAAGAGTCTTCCTCAATGGTAAAATGCACTCGCCAAACGCCAAATTTCACTCTATTTACCAATCTTAGGGCAGTTGGATGAATGCGCGGTCTTCCTTAGTGCCCAACAACAAGAGGAAAATGGAATCCACGCGTAGGACCTTTCGTCTTAACTTCACCACCCTCTTGTTATGAGGGAGACGCCTTACTACTTGCTCCTGCAACTCAATTGGTAATAGAGCTAGATCTCTAAGGATTGAACTTTCACTGCACACACATTCCCTGTTAGAACAAATGATCGTTTTTTGTTTCTTGTAACAACTTGGACAAAGAAAAAACAAACATACACACTATTTTTCCGGGCTGCACTTCATTTTAAAATAAAATGAACACATGTACATCAAAAGAAGTGTGGTAGTTGATGAGAGGTAGAATGACAGGGTTTGGTGATGTAAGAATTTCTCCTACTCTTTGGGCACCAAACATGAACACCATTCGTTGTTGAAAATGGATCTTTCTACTAATTGCAACGTTTATTCTAATGTGTGGATTAAAATGAAAGGGAAAAACCTCTATTCCTGGGCCATCATCCATGGCCTATGCATGTCCTAATGCTTAAAATAACACAAAAATATAGACGTCCAAGCTAATATCGTACCTAATGAGAGGCAAAATAAAAGGATTTACCGAAGTGTTTATCTCGGCTAACCTAAGAGGACCTAAAATCCTACGAATTACCCGTTGAAATTGCAACTTAGTACTAACAATTATGTGTATCTTTTTCCTTGCAATCGGAATGAAAGGATCATACAAACTCTCGTGATTCATGCAAACTACTTGACTATGCTAAAAGTTGATCCTATAAAAAAACATACACAAGTTCGTTCCTCAGTGGGGGCACCAATTTGAGGCACACACACACACACACACACAGAGAGAGAGAGAGAGAGAGAGAGAGAGAGAGAGAGATGGTGCTCGGGCTGCTTTGAAGTGTATTGTTAATGATCAAGTAAACATAAATATATATATGTAAGAAAGAGAGAGAAGGGGGAAGGGGGTGCTTGTTGCACTAATGCCTTCTTACAAATCTGTCATGACCAATCAAAGTGAGATTAGTATTTGTTCAACATAGCCTGAGTAAATTACACCACAACACATCACAAGAAAAAAGCCACCCCAATCACTGTCTTAAGGCCAGGGGAGTCCTCTCCACCCTGTCGCCCTCTTATAGCATGTGGGATTTATGGCTAAATTGATAACAATACCCGGAGACAAGCTATCAAGAACTTAAATAAAACACCAAGACACTTACACATCATTATTGTCCATGACTTCACGTTGGAAGGGAGACAAGGTATCCATGCTTAGTCCAAATTCGCCCTTCTTGATTCAGCAAATGTTGGGCTTACACTAGTAGGAGAAATGATAGATTTCCTACTCTCAATTTAATGATCACTCTCTCTTACAATGGCATAGAGTTCCCTTGCTAATCACCCCTAATACAACACATACATATGCCTAATGCCAATGAGATTCCACTCAAGAGCTCCTTCTCAAGAGGTTGAGCTTGGCTTCTCAAGCTATAGCATAGTGCTCTTTCTTCTCCCCCTTTTTGTGCTAGCTACACCCTCCTTTTATAGCAATTTTGAAGGCTAGGGTTACTCCTCTAACCATGGTTGGGTTAGATTTTCAGCAATTTATCTAATTTCTTTTGCTTGGAATTATCAAGAAGTTGGTGGGGAAAGAGAGAGGAGAGAAATGGAGGTGATAGGACTTTTCATAGTGGGTTAGTGTTAGTAGAGTTAGTATTAATTTACAAATGGAATTGGATATTTACAATGGGAGTATACATGTAGGATACAAATAAGGAAGAAAAACTCTTAAGAGGTAAGAAAAGGTGGATTTCTTACAAGGTTGATGCTCCAAGTGTCTTGAGTAGGGCCAATTTTGACGCTTGTTGAGGGTCCACTAGCTTTGACGGTACATTTTTTCTCCACTCTTGACCTTCTTTGAGAGACAAGGTAATTGAAGCTGAGTAATCAACCACCATGATGCTGTCTTTTAAGAGAAGAGGCTGAATTTTGTGGTTTTTTTGATAGATATGGGTAATTTGGAGGAGGAAAAATGAGAGTAGGTGGTCAATTTTGGAATGGAATTGTGTGTGGGAGGTATGAGTTCACCATGGTTTCTCTTATTCTTCAAGGTTGAGGAGAAGGTGAGTAGGGTGCAGAGAGGAGTGGTGAGAGAGGTGGGGATGATGAGTGGAGAAGTGTGTGTGAAAGAGGAAAATGATAAAGTGGAAGAGAGAGTGTGGCTGCATAGCATGGGAAAACTGGGGTCCACTAATAAAATCATAGCTCACAGCTCGTAGCTCAAAAAAATATGAAAAAATTTGAGGCAAAAGTTCAGTCCACGAGCTACAGCTTTTGTTTGTATCACCTTTTCAAATTCGGAGAGCAAGTGAACTTTAAAAATTCAGCAAAACCGACCGTTTTTTTCCACGGCACAAGGTCCTTGTGGGGTCCTTCTTTGGATGATTCTTTTGAATACCTCCAAGAGTGAGCCCTCCATAGTGCATGTATGCATGCCACCTACCCTTGACCTTATTTGGTAGGTCTATAATTGAAGATATTGTTGAGATCATGATATAAGTGAATAGTACAATTAAGAAAATCAAATATTGAGGGGTCTAAAAAATATGTACATGTCAAATATAAATAATATAAGTGGAAAAAATATAAAGGGGTCAAAAGAAATCTCTCTCATTATGAGGCTACCATAAAAAGATAAATATTTTTGGTATTCTAATTTTTTAGAAAAAAAACAAAATAGATGTAGGAAGGGAAAAATCACAATAATGAAAATATATACATAAATAAAACTAGTTTTTTTGGATTTTTGTTGGGGTGGAGTTACACCAAATATAAGAGAAGCTTACATGAAAATATTTCTATATGGAATAAAGAGTATGAAAAATGCTAAGAAAAATTGTGGTGAGGCAATGTACAGAGCATAAATAACACACACCTAGGTAGAAATATTTAAATAAATACCAAAATAATTATGAAAAAATCTTTTATTTAGGCTCTATATACAAAGAAATATTTACATACGCATGGGCCATAATATACTTATATTTTTTATATTTTTTATTTTTTTGGCTCAACTAGCCCAATGACTAGCTAATTGAGGGTTTTTTATTTCAGTAAGGAGATATGGGAAAAGTCCCCTAACTCACACGCACCTATATATAGTGAAAGGGTGAGGGTAACCATAGTGTTTGAGTGATTTGATAGGGTGAGATAACTCACTATGGCAATTACAGAGAGCCGAAAAACGGCTATCACTGCAAGAGCTTCAAACTTCTTAGCAACTTCGGCAATCCTTAACATTTGGGAGCTCATCACCAAGTAGTAGAAGGCCTAACCATATTCTGAGTTGAAGTAGCATGAGGTTGGCAAACAAATCTCTTGGATTATCATCAATGTAGAGCGGAAGGGTTCTTGGTGACGGGTAAGGTAACTATGGTCAACATTCTTCCAAAAAGTTGCTTCCTAGCATGCCAAAGACTTTGGTCCCAATTTCTAAGTAAAAGAGTGCCCATTCATGTGGACAATCGTGTCGCCATATTGTTGAACACTATGGCCAAAACCTCATTCCCTTGGCTAAAGCATTTAGACGTCACTCTCGGAGCCATTTGTTACTACAAAACAAACATTCAAAGGAATTACAATGCCGTTGTTGAAAAATTCAACCACTTTAGCATAACTCAACCAAACACTTTCACTCAAGAATACAAGTCAAACAAGTACCACCAACCAATGTCACTTATAGATGCATCATGAATACAATATCCTTTCTCAAACAACATGCATGAATGTATGTACGATGCATAACTAACCCGACTAGTATCAGGTTTTAGGCTATCCCAATAACCTTAAGCATAGGCTTTGATACCAGGTGAGAGATACCCCTCCCTAGGGGTCTATGCACAAAATATACAATTTACACTTTTATACAATTTTCAATATACATCAGAGTTGCGGAAGCATTTGCATAGGGAAGGAGCTCTTAGCACCTGACCAAGCATGGAGTTTAGCCCATGATCCGGACTACATCCAGAGGCACCTAGCGTCTAGTGCTACCCCTGAATGGGTGTTATGAATGAAACCGTACTCAAGAAAAATATAACATTGTGGGGGGTGAATATATGTGTACACCGCGTTGTGGGAAGAGACAGAGAGAATATAGTGAAGGGTGAAAAAGAGTGCACATAGACGTGAGAGAATGACAACAAGAGAATCGTTAAATGCCCCATCTAAATGAAACAAGCAACCATGTATTAATACAATCTGGGTATACCATAACATGAAAAAGCTTATGACAAAATAACTAGCAGAGCACTGGAAGGATCGACCGGTCCACCCATTCACATCCACTCTACGATGGACAGAGAAAATTTCACTTCGCCGAGAGCAAGCCAGAACACCTCCAACCTACCTGATCCAGACATAAGCCGAGGCCGCTTTGGCTCCCTCCATGAACCCGAGCTTTGAAAAGATCCTAAGTACCAGTAGTAGCTGGTAGGGTATCAACACCAACCAACGAGTTTAGGCATCGTGCCTCTTCGATGCCCAACACCGGGTGTTTAGGCAAAGCCAAGGCAAAATCCCCAACGCGTTTAACCCCTGATGCACTAGCCGTGTAAATGAGCCTAACAAAAAGAAGAAGACCTATGCAACACCCTCGATCTAGCAAAGCCCTAGGTCAACGACCTTTAGTCTAAGGCTAAGCAATGTAGGTGATCCTAATCTTGTAGCGACGCTGCCATGAGAAACATAACACGTGAGTCCAATCACAATAGCACTTTCCATATGCATAAACAATCTTTTCCAAGCAGTTAGACTGTACAAGGTCTCTACCCTTACACATCCACCATAAAACATCTAGATCACTTTATGATCCAATCCCAAAACCATAAACCATAATCCAATTACTTCACACGGGTGAGCACTCCACCCAACTCGGGTGAGGCACAACCAACCCTGCATAACAACTTTAGAACATAACATGGCTGCAAACATTTCGGAAGCATTCGGACACCATAATCATATCCAGGAAAAAAAAAACTATGAGCCACACCAGCTTCCACCATAAAATCACAACCATAATCCATGAGGGAATCTCAGCCCTTGACCACAAATAAACCAACTCCCATACTTGGAGTTTGACTTATCTCCTGCAGTTAATCGGAGTCCACATACATATGACTCTTAAGACAGGATTCTTTCATGCATAAAAAGAGTCCGACCAGCAACTGATCATGATATTAAAATCCAAATTTTACAACATCCAACCATGCAAAGTTGATGCATCACATCTGCACTTTACCTCCCTAGCACATAGAGCTAGTTTTGACCTAGAAGGTGTAAAGCAATCATAACAATGCACATGAGACATCCACATCAATAAATAAGTTTCCATATATCATATGATATCATTCCAATACCGTAAACATGATGCAAAACAGCTCCGACCTTTAGGTCAACCATAAACCATAACTTCACACATATGCAAAAAACAACTGTTTGCCATTTTTGGGAGCATGCATAACATGCAAATGAAAGTATTTGACCTCAAACCAATTCATCAAGCTCATCTCCATAATATATAATAGCACTCTATCACATCACTTTACCCATATGGTACTTACACAACAAAAGATAACCCAGAAAGAAAGCCACTTTAATCATATCTGCCTATGTGGTTCGGGATGTCTGACTATATACCCTCACATAAGTTTATGGGAATCTAATAGCTGAAATCAACTCATTAAAACAAACCATAAATCATATATAATTAGCTCGGTTAACTCACGACGTCATATGGTACTCCTCCTTGGTAGCACCCCTAAACGCGTAGGTAAAACCGGTTATGGAACGATTAATAACTCGAATTCCCGAGGTGATAACGAAGACCTAAATACACTTATTATCAAGTTTTATGAAGATTTTCAATTGGTTAAGTGGGTTTGGCCATCCGGTGAATCTATATAGTGGTTCTCCAAGGAGCTTGGAGTCAAAAAATTTGGTTGTGCAGTGGGAACAAGCTGTATTTTGACCATATCTCTTAGCTCCTACATGATTTTCACATGACACTGAAGAGAGAAAATGTTCTAAATGATGTATTTTATTTGTGGTATGAAGGGTTCGGGCTGATTCATAACGGTTTGTGAGTTATGACCAAAATTGTGTTCTTATCGCCTCTATGACGTGAAACGAAAAGCGCTTTTTATGCACGCACGTGATCATAAACGCATCATGTGCATAAATCAACGTGTTAAACATGATGAAATAATCATGTTCAACTTCGTACGTACTTGGTTAATCCATTCATGCACTCGTATATGGAAAAACAATCACCGAGAGGGTGACTACTGAGAAAAACGACATAGAGAGAGAGAGGGATAATGATGGCTATGGAGTTTAGAGCTTCTTACCGTGCTTTAGAATGGATTAGGGGCTGCCGAAAGGCTTCTTACTTTGCCGCAAGAGAGTGGTGATGAGAGCTACGTAGAGGTATCCACGACGAGAGCTTCTGGAGAGCGCGTACACGATGAAAGGAGAGAGGAGATAATAAGCAAGTAGAGAGAGAATATCCTTCTTCTTCTTCTTCTTCTTCTTCCCGAGAGAGAAGAGCTTATGGAGATGGTGATGAAGAGCTTGCACCTCTCCGTATAGCCTTGCGGTAGTAGACGTAACAGACCACCCTGAAAATTGAGCACTAGCTGGCAATTTATAGGCAAGTGGAGCAAGCCAAAGTGATGCCCAAGCCAAAAGGTAGCGCTAGTTTTTGAGCTAGGAATACCTTCATGCTTTTGGGAACTTTGGTAAAAACATGCCTTTGCTTTTGGTGATCAACTCTCCCACTTACCATTCAATTTTTACAGTAAAATTGGCCAACTAAACAGTATCTGGCCAACTAATGGAACCTTAGCTAGACTATGCCGCACTGTAACGTCCCGACATAATTATAACTTTCCTGAAGTATTTACGATATCGCTTTTTATAAAATAATTCCCGTAAAAATCTCGTTTGGTCCTATTTTTGCTCTGGGTGATCATTTTTAAATCCTACGGAGACTAAAATTAATATTTTTATGTGTAGGTCATCCTAAAAAGCACATTGCTTTTCAAAAATGCCAAAAAGCACGAAAAGCTAAAAATAGCGTAATTTTTTTTTTTCTAAAATTGAACCACGGATTCCCCTCGTCCTTGGAATAAGAAAGCGGACTCACTTTTCACTAAAAAGCACTATAAATCAGGAAAAGCTAAAAATAGTGTGAAAAGCACTCAAAAAATAGATTTTTACAAAATTGAACCATAGCTTCCTTGGGACATGTAGCTCAAGGATCCGAACTTGATTTTTGCAAAAAAGCACCTAAAAGCGTGAAAAAGCTAAAAGTAGTAGATTTTTCCAAAACTGAACCTTCCAATACTGTCAATTAAGCATCTTAAATTAAAATTTCATAAAATAAATGTTGAAAGCTAATTTTCTTATTTTTAAAAGAGACCCAAAAACTGGGGATCTTACAGAATACTATACACCTGATCCAGAGATAGTTTGGGTACCCAAGCGAGAACGACTTGTATCGCTTGGATCGAACATAGAAAAAACAAATGAAGCTTCTTGCTCTTCATGTAGTTCTTCTATATAAACAAAAACCAAACTTCTTCACAACTTCCACCCACCACCAAAGATGTATAAAAAACAAGGAAAGAATAGCACCTCCCATTGTAAATTTATCACCTAAAACAACGTTTCAAGTAAAATCATGAGAGAGTACCTTACCACCTGCAACTAGATGAAATGCCTAAGGTGGTGAAAAACTATTGGTCAAAGTCTTCACCCATTACAAATTAGAACAATTGATTTCAAAAGGTGACGACATCGTTCCAAAAGGTATGATGTACCCAAGGAAGCGGGGAGTGTTTGCTCACATCTATCATTCACTTGCTCCCCTCTTAACCTTCCTCCTTGACCTCTCAATCTCCCAATCTTAGGGAATGTATATATATAGCCCTATACTCAAGATTTTTTTTTTGGAAAAAAGTAAAAGAGCAAGAGCCAGCAAACAAATATCAGAGCTGAAAACTTATAAATTCTAGTACATGACCAAAAATGATAATAATACATTATGCACAAGAACATGACCTTTATAATAGTTGCACACTAACCAAAATCTATTTGTGTGTATAGATATGGTTAGTGCGCTAGAGTCATCCACTCCTACCTTGGGTGAGAGGTACCCTCTTTAATTTTCACAAGTGTTTCACATAGTCTACCTGGTGCTTGCCTCTATGAATGGGATTTTGGTAGATATGCTAGCATATGAGAAGAATTGTGAGGAATTAGAATGGCTGATATGTCTCTTGACCATGAATGATCCCTACTTAGTAGAGAACGTCTTTCTGATTGCACAAGCTTACCCTTTTGACCAAGATGACTATACATGCCTAGTGATATTCTTCGTGAACATATGTGAATCTGATGAGGAAGATTTACATGATTACACGGATGGCACGTATGGTCTCACTGATGATGACTTTATTTTTTTGGACAATGGCGAGGATAGGGGTTTAATCTTAGGGCTACCCACCCATCTCTACAATATCTTGTTCCCTTGGCTCTTTATGGGGGTGCAAATACTTAGATTAGGGTTCTTTATGTTTTTTTGATTGTGTTCAATAAAGGTTGGTTACTCTTTCCACTGATGTGCCTCCTAGAGGTATTCCTTGTGTTTTCTAGTGTGTACAAGAATGCACTGCAGTAGTTGGGATTTTGAACTTCATGCAATCTCTCTTTAGTTCACTCTTTGAATCGAGCGAGATCATCAACACAAACATGTGTCTCTTGTCCATTATCATTGCCTCTTGTCTTTTTTTTTTCGCATCCATGTTTGTCTGCTTTAACTGTGATTGGCAGCACAATATTCAACACATTTGCTTAGTATTAAACATTAGATTCAATATAATTTTATGTTATAATCCCTTGTCTAGGTTTATGAATCAAGAAGTCTGACTAAGCTAGTTTGAACAAGATATACGTTAGATATCTTCTCTTAATACCATGGGAAATGCCTTCCTAATTGTCAATGGTTACTTTAGGTTCTTAATCCAATATTATGAAGCATTGTGTGCAATGTACTAGTGCTTTCTAGTGGGCTTAATCCGTCTTGAACTTTAGCTTAAGTATTATAAAGGGAGTTTACTATTGTGATGAGCCTAGAGAGGGTAACATTGTTAATATGAGCCCCCAAAGTTACAAAATTGAATTGCAGTGAAAAAAAAATGAACAAAACAACAAGTTTCAAGCATGTAAAATCTTAAGCTGGAAGAGAAATCCAAGCTTGATTTGGTACTTCACTCACATGTATTGCCTATGGTACTCCAGTCCTAGAGGTTCCCTGTGTGGGCACTTTTCCTTGAGAAGCGCTAAGCCAAAGGTATACAAAATAAGTACATACGTCAAAAATTGAATCAATGTAAAAAACACTTTGGGGGGTCAAAGAAAAGGGAATAATTTAGACGATGATTTCATATGAAATTTCTTTTATTGAAGCTTAACTACAAGGTCTTCTAGATATAGCCTCTAGTGAGCCCTTGGACATGAAATACTTTGCTCTCGTGATTAAACAGCTTAATTGACTAGAGAGAATTGAGAAGCTTTCACATGGTATTAAAAGTTGACCTCTAGTGTTTCTCGATCTTTAAATTAACAACCCTAGAATTGTTTTATTTTTTGACCTTTACAAGTGCTTATGCATTTGATTATATTACAGTTTAATGTTTAATTATATATGTTCTATGAGAATACAATTACTATGCCATTTTTGGTTAATTTTGCAGTGTTTGGAGAAAGTTAAAGACATTTAATCTCAGATGCTCTTCCACCTCGATGAACAGGCTTCACTTCACTAGCTTCCGAGGACGGAATCTACATCAGAAAGGGAGGCATGCTAACCAATTATGAACACCCTATCACCTTTGACGGACGTCTTATCACTTTTGCACGGCAAGGCTTGTTTTTCCTTTGCAACTCTATCAATTTCCAAGTTTTATTTTTTGTTATTAAGCTATACTCATCTTGCATTGCATTCTCCCACTTCATGCCATCTTCCATCTCAATAGCCTCTTGGTAGAAGGTAGGCTCTCTACAATCAGTCACAAATAGATAGTCTTATCCTCGCTAAAACAACTTAGGGGCATAAGATACACATATAGATCTTCTTGCTGCTTGACTCCTAGACTTTGCTCTCTCAGGAGCATCACTATCTCTCTCTAGAGCACTAATAGTGGTAGGTCATCATCACTAGTAGACTGAGATGTTTGCAATAATTGGACTTGAGACTACATCCTCAAATCTCACGTTGCAATGCTCAACCTCTTTCACAACTTGTCTGTGCATCTTGGCTTTGCCAAGAGTCGGTTGGTTGAGCTGTCTGCTCCTCCTTTGAGTAGACCTCCAGCCATTGTTCTTGGTTGCCCAAGCTATGGTCAACTGCTCTATCGCCCTCTATTTCCCACACTACCCATGGTACCCCACCCTGCACACGCTCCAGTAGTGTAGCCCCCACAGGATTTGCGACCACTGGAAACCTAATTCCCGACTTGTATTGATTACTCCATTTTATCTTATTTCTATGCAATAGCGCACCTAAAATTACTGGTTGGTCATACTATATTTTAATTTTTGCTCAATTTGCTATATGTTCTCTATGCTGTTTTTTATTTCTGTAACTAAGTTTAACTTTTGAAGGTAAGTCAATCGATGGTGGTTAAATATTTCAATGCTTTTTTGGTATGCGTAATATTTTAAGCGAAAATAGTGCAAAAGACATGATGTGAATGACCCTTGAAGTAAATATGCTTGGGGTTTTTTTATAAATAGCCAGAACAACACAATGTTTCATTCATCCATTCATGCGCAAGTCTCTCCACTAATTATCTACTTTCTAAAGTTATTCTTTGAGTTTTCTCTTACTCACATATATACCATGCCAAGGGAAGGTGATCACCGTGGTCAACCCCCTCCTCGTGTTAACCCCATCAACAATGTGAAGCCACTTATATTCTCAATAGTGTATATGCTATGAATGCAGTATGCACAACATAGAGTGCACACAACCACTCCTACTTCCTCCATGCAGTCGATGCGGCCACAAGCTCTTTATTCAACACCATGCAAAACCTTGATCTCAATGCACATCCAACCGAAGTGGTTATCGATCAAGTTGTCGCACTAGCCAACAGTGCAAGTATGGTTTGGGGGGGACATGGTTTTTGCACCCCATAGTAGTGTGTATCCTTTGAACGACAGGTGGAGGCTTGGGTAGAAGTGTGGATGTGATACATTGTCAGGCATGTAATAGCTAATGTAGCCAAAGAAAACAATAACAACAACAACTAGGTCTCACCTTTCCTCGTTAATATTGGAGAAATAAGGCCTTGACACCATATTAGCATATTGTACTATTTTTTCTCCATATCTATCTGATTATAGTTGTTGTTTTAAGTTATGTACTCTAAACCCTTTAAATAAAAGTCTGTGGTGTTTCTATTGTAATCTTTAAATGTTGTTCAAAATCGATTTCCATTTTTATGTAAACCATTGAAATTAATTTGTTGCATGTGTATGAGTGATCACAAGTGTGAAAAGATAGAAGGATAGTTGTCATGTTGGTGGTTTATCTTATTGCCCAACATATGTCACAACATTTGAGAGGACAAGTCACATGTTTGAGTGAGAGGATATTGACAGAGAGAGAATTATAAATTATGAATGTTTGATCGAATGTGTGTGTGTGTGTGTGTGTGTGTGTGTGTGTGTGAGAGAGAGAGAGAGAGAGAGAGAGAGAGAGAGAGAGAGAGAGAGAGAGAGAGAGGAAGATGACGATGGAGAACGATGGAGAAGAAGAAGCTTGGGTGGTAGCGAGAGAGAACAAAGTTGAGAATGGAGAAAATCTTTTTGAAATATGCTCGCCGGATTCCAAAAAGCACTCGTCGGAAAATGCTTGCCAAAAAATTATGTCCCAGAGCGTCGACTACATCAACAAGCTTATTCAATCACCCAAATCAAGGAGAAGAATCTTACCATACACAGACCAAGGTAAATGTTTTCTTGTCATCTTCATGCCATTGCACACCTTAAACATTGGGTTACTCTTCATTCTACATTAATTCATGCTTAAGCTCTCACTTTTACATAAGCAAACTTTCCTCTTTCTTAGAAGGACAAATAACTAATTATCTCTTGTCAGCTAACAACGTTTCTAATCACTAACTATGATGTTATTACAATTTCTCTAGATTACCAAACTAATATGGCATAGAGAGACTAGAAAGCACTCTCTTTGACCATAGGTGACTGGAGATCATACTTATATTTCAAGTTCCGTTCTCTAGATTACTAGACTAATATGGCATAGAGAGAGGAGAAATTACTCTCTTTAACCATAGGTGACTGGAGATCATACGAAAATAGCATGCATGTTGGACGATGATTAATATTTATGTGTATTCTTAAACCCCACCAAAAATATATTTTTCTATTAAATTTAAGATGCACGAGATAATTGCCACATAATCACGAGCAATTAAGTATTGATTTTTTTTGGAATTAACCATTCTATTGAAAGTAAAATTATAATTTACTCTAAAAATAATGCTCTTATGAAAGGTTTACAAGTTTTCTATAAATTTAAAAAATAGGAATTTTCTTCTTTTAAAGAGAAAAAGAGCATGTGTGTAAGGTTTGTTAAGTGATACAAATAAGTTAATACTAATTCTCTCAAGGAGAGTTAAGTTTTAAAGGGTAGCTCTATCTTAATCAAATGAGTTTTTCCTTGGAAGTGGGAATTTCCTTCCAACTAAGGTTATCCCCCCTCCCCTCCTCCCCGCCCCCCACCTCCCTCTTATCAATTGCAAAATCCCAAAACCATAAGCTTCTTCTAGCTACATAATTAATCCTCTCCACGGTAGGAAAGGTAAATCCCTTCTTAAAGAAGAATTTGTTAATCATTCATACACTATGCACGAGCATTTTTCACTACAATAGCATGTCCACTCTTAGGACTTCACCATTTTTTTACACTTACACTACCATGCATGAAAGGGTTTCACTCTTGCATAAGCACTCAAAGAAAGTTTCATAATTATTTGTCTCAAGATTACAAGTTGGTGCATTCCAAAGTTTTGTGTTTACCACGCATAGATCACACCAATGTAAAAATCATTATAGAAAGCATTGGCATTGTTATTTCAAGTTTGTTCTGCTAATTTGAAGGGGGGAGTAAGAGGATAACTTTACGGATGTCGTGAGTGTGTTGCTTAAACATAAAACTCCCATCGCTTCCATGGAGATGCCCCATGGATGACAAATGATGAAAAGGGTCCAAAATGGAATTTGTCAAAGTCGGGTTAACTTGAAAGTTATGTCAAGACAAAACCTTAAACTCACAAGAGAATCGTTGTATTTCTTAAGGTTTTGTTTGAGTAGACACTAAAAGGAAATAGAAACTAAGGGATTATAACTCAAGAAAATCACTCTAAATTTCAACTAGGACTAACAAAATTTATTGAGAAGATTTGATGTGGATAGCACTAGCATAACGTAGAAGATTTACATGTGAACTTGTTTTACATGTTTGGAAAAATGCTGGCACATGTGTTTACCTATGGGATGAAATGGGAGATGGTCCTTTTTGGCTAGGACTGATAACTGTTAGTCTATGTTTTGAGAAATGAGATTGAATGGGAGTGAGTCCCAGCCGGGTGATAGGGACCGGCGGATGCGTCTGGAAATCGGCCTAGTCCGGGTAGGCCCAATGCCGATGGGAAAAGGAGGAAGGAAAATGGATCCATGAAGGGATCATGATCAGGGAGGAGGATGTGATTTAATTAAGGAACTCTTCTAATTGTTTGGTAAAAAGGAACCTTGGAAAGGCTAGGAACTTAAATGGGCTATTTCGTTGTCTTTATCAATTAGACCTTTGCTTTGCTTCTCGTGTTATTGATTTAAAAATAACATAAAGTAAATTACTTTTCCACACAAGCTAAAGAAAAATAAGATTTGGAAATTGTGTCAAGGCACCGCCTCCACACGTGGGGGAGGAGACAAGATACCCAAGTCTTGGGATGAGGATAGGGATATGCCTGGAGGAGTATATGTGATTGCTTGAAAGATAACTACATAATTTTACTAATACTAAAGGAAAAAATAAGTAAAATATTCTAAAAAGGAAAATGGTGGGAAAAACCTTATAAATGCACACTTGCAAGGGTCACCATTCAACCCGGAAGGTTGAGTTTACAGTTAGTCTGATAACTCTGACTAGAAAGTTTGAAGTAATAAGGGAGATATTTTGTGACTAAGGGATCCATATGAGAGAAAGTGAATGATAGCAGGAAGAATCCTGTCTTGGTATCAGTCTCAAGAGAGAGGGATGTTGAAGATTATGGTGTATCCATTTGGAGATGGTACATCCAGTGGTCCCTGACACGACCCCCACAATTATGGAGCTCGCAGTCTGGATTGGTATGCCTCTCTACTCCTTGTTGTTCTTTATGATTTAAAGAATAGATAAGGTTAATACAATCAATGTGATGGGCGTCTAGAAAGATAGATTGAATCATAACACTTTCTCTCTACCTCCCCCTCTTTCCCTTGTTGAAGTGGGTGTCCCACTTGAGAGAGAGAGAGAGAGAGAGAGAGAGAGAGAGAGAGAGAGAGAGAGAGAGAGACTTATAATTTTTCTCTTTTTTCTTTTTTGAAAAAGCACCTATTCTACCTCTTTTCTCTTTATCACTCTCTATTGCTATCTATCTCCCCCCCTCCCCCCCCGCCCCCTCTCTCTCTCTCTCTCTCTCTCTCTCTCTCTCTCTCTCTCTCTCTCTGTGTGTGTCTTCCTCTATCTCTTCCTCTTTATTTCCCTCCCCCCCCACACACACTCTCTCTCTAGAAAGAGAGTATAGAAGAGAGAAAAGAATAGTGGGAGAGAGGTATGGAGAGAGTCAGAGAGAGTTTTCTACTTTTCTCTTTTTTTAAAAGCACCTATTCTACTCCTTATCTTTCAATCACTCTCTCCTACTCTGTCTCTTCCTTTATCTCTCCCTCTCTCTCTCTCTCTCTCTCTCTCTCTCTCTCTCTCTTTCAAGAGACCCCCTACTTGAACAAGGAAAAAGAGAGAGGTAGATAGATAGATAGATTTTATTATCATCCTTGGAGGTCAAATATGACCTATGGGACCAAAGTTACATGTGATGTAGTATGTATGGGGTTGATGAGCGATTCTTGATGCTCCAGAATTTTGGTGATGAGAGTCACAATGGAAATCCCACATTGGGGCTAGGAGAGGAACGTGTGTAGGTCTATGTCACATCTAAAAATGTGAAGGAAGCAAGTTTGGAGGTGACCAAAAGGTGAGCACTCTAGTAGCCTGCATTGTACTCAGACTCCCAAACTTGTGGTGAGAATAATATGCACAATCAATTCAACCCCCATTATTTCCCAAATGCCCTATTTTGCATGCAAGGGAGTGGGAGCTAATCCAAATGGATACAATAGTGCATATCATTGATAAGGAGATATGCTCAATCATATAAGGGTGATTACGTTTTCCTCTTTCAACAAAGAACATGGCTGTGTGGTTGGGGATATGGGTGGTGTAATGTATGAAGCCTGACCTCTCGAATTCCTCCCAAGCCATAATACATTGGCATTGTAGAAAAGCTTCATTCACTTGGGAGTCTATTGAGGCATCATGTAGCAAGTGTAATGCATCCAATTCTTTATATCTTGCATCCATCCCATGCTCAAAATCTTTCTTTTGTGCATCTTTTAATTTTTTTTTCTTGCTTGCATCAAGTAGCAAGTGTAATGCATCCCATCTCCCAAACCACTTAGACTTTATATCTTGCATCCATCTCATATCCCAAACCCAAACTCCTCCCAAACCACTTAGTTATGTCTTGCATCCATCCCGTGCTCAAGGTCTCGCTTGCTTGCATCAAGTAGAAAGTGTAATACATCTCATATCCCAAAACCAAACTCCTCCCAAACCACTTCTTTATATCTTGCATCCATCCCGTGCTCAAGATCTTGCTTTTATGAATCTTTTGAATTTTTTTTCTTGCTTCCCAAGGAATTGTAGCAAGTCAATGTGAGGGGTCTTGGTGCATCTTTATCATGTACTCCACAACCCTTTCAATGCACATAAACTCGATTGGAAGAGATCCAAACTTAAGAAGTAAGAGCGTATATGGTGTTTGTGTCTTAACTTGGAGAAAGTTTGTGAGAAAAGTCTTTTGGACGTTTTCAAAATCTTTCCAAGTAGACTTCAAGATGCTCCCACCTAACACTTTATCACCATAAAGAAGAAAAATTGTCACCAATGTATAAAAAAGGTACTTCTTGAGAACCCAAACTTTGACATATCTTGCATTACACACATTCTCAAATTCATAGTACGCTCGCTTCTGAGATTCAAAATGATGCATAGCACTTTCATGCCACTTGTAATTAGCTGGAACCTCAAGGCCAAGATACTTAAAGCTCTCAATAACTTCGTCTCATAATTGTACACAATGCATGGCTTCTCCTTATGGTTGGTTTTCACAAGCATTACCTTTGTTTTGGATTCATTCAAGGACAACCACCATAAGCTTTTGTGCATCCTCTAAAGTGTGTGCTAGAAGCACTACATCATCCACATACAACAAAAACATGATTATCACATTGCAAATAGTGACCTTGTCAATGTCTTCTTCTTGCATAAAGTTAAGTACCATTTGTTCCAATCAATCAATGCATAGACCAAAGATAGTTGGTGACAACATACATCCTTGTTTAATCCCAATAGTGCTTGCAATTGTTTTGAAATTACTCTTCCCATAAGTAACCGATATATCACCTTCTCATAGATTCAAGAAACTGCAAGCATAAACTCACTTGGCACTTGGAGTTCTTCCATCCTTCTCCACAAATTGTTACGTGGAATCATATCAAAGGCTATCTTGATGTCACAACACAACAATACAATCACTTGGCTTTCAACCGACTCTCCATGAGAACACAAAGAGTGAAAAGATGTTCAATGGTGCTATGGCATCGTCAAAAACCTGCTGGTCCTTTTGAATGCTTTCCATTCTTTTCAACCTAATCACTTAATTTAATCCTCATTATGCACCCAAATAACTTTTTTCATGAAAGACCCAATCATTATAGTTCAATAGTTATTTACATTCTTTACATCCCGTCCTTTATGCAAAGGATTGACCCAATTAGTGCTCCAATCACATGTCATACCATGTAGAAGTGCAATGTTAAACATATTTCACATTACATCATGCATAAAATCTGCCATCCATGTAATTTGGATAGATACCTTGAAGATATCCTGCTTTGCGAATGGCTTACTTTTTGAGCCCACCGCACACATCCTCAATAGTATAAAGAGACTAAAAAAAGAGGTCATACATGGGAGTGAACCAAAAAATGGCATCTTTATAACATTTGGTTTCTCATATAGTTGCCTACAATGTATGTACATATCCATAAGACTCGAGTTACCAAAACTTGGCACCCGCTTGCCCTTCAAGTTTCTTCAAAATCTTTCACATGAGTGCTTTTTCTTAAACTTGAAAATATGGATCCTTAACTTCCCATGTTCTTCTCTTCTTTTGAATCAATGCCTTGTATGTATGTAAATGACTTTGATAGTTGTCTTTGACCATAGTTGCATCTAACTTCATCAAGGACTTTTGGGAATCTTGATATTCTTTATCAAATCACCTTTTGCATGATCTACCTTTGTTAATACCATGGCCATGCTTCATGGAAAAGCATTCTTAGGCACAAGAACAAATAATTTCTTGAAATGTAAGGTTTTTGCCACCCTTGGAGAGTGGATTCCCATGTAAAGGAATACATATCAGGCCATTCTAGCCATATACAAAAAGTTACATTTTTGACAGTTTTTCTACCTGTGATGAGCTAATGATAAATATATTGTTGTAAGATTTTCAAAAATAAATTTTTTACCTTTTTGTCATTTTTGTCCTAAAATAGAAAGTTTTGAGGTGCTTACACCCACCTAGACGCGACCCTCTCGTCAAACTACCTTGTCCTAAATTTCCATAAAAATAGATGTCTATCTTGAAAACTGCTAAATATAGCAGGTGTGTGCATCCAACACCTTAGATTGTCATCCTCAAGCTCTTCTTTTAATATCAAGTTTTAGAATTAAATTTTGATAAGCCAAGCTCACTCTAGACAATTAATTTTCATCCTAGTGTTAATAAATTAATTCCTAAGTCTAAGATATGCATATGTATGCATGTGCATGGGTATGTATGTGCATGCGTATATACGTGCATGTGTATGTATGTCTATGTATGCCCATAAATGACCCATATCCATGGACCCATCTCTTATAGAATAATTGACTATGAGCATGGGGGCACTACATGAGGTGTATCATCCAAAAGGGTAAAGAGGGACACCTCTTATGACTAAGTAGGAGCTTGTGACACCTCTACTCTTTATTTTAGCAAGAGGGGGTGAGCTAGGGATGTATGTGGCTGAATTGGGCAACAAGGAACCTCCAAACCCTATATAAAGGGTATTCCCACCCAATTTTACACACACTGCAAACACACATTGGAGATAGGGAGACTCTGCTGCTGTGGCTACTCGTTGGTGAAGCTTCAACAAGGCTTTGAGAGATCAATAACTCCAAAGTGCATTTGGGTAATGTAAATCTCTTAATTAATCAAGGTTATTATCAATCTCTTCTCTCAATTGGAATCCTTTCCAATTGCAGCCATATTACAATTGGAATCCTTTCCAATTACTACCATATTATTATCCAATTGGAATCCTTTCCAATTTCTACTTTATTATCAAATGCTATACTCTTATTTACCTATTCTCAATTGGAAATCAACAATTATTATATCTATTTTATGGTAATCTCTCTACATTACAAAGTAATGAAGGTCTCGTTGTTCGATTACATAATCATTTGTGTTGATTGCATGCCCAATTCTTCTCCATTGTAACCTAGATGTTTGCATATATTAGCTACTCATATTCAAGAAATGGTCCAACTAAAATGATGGATTGTTCATGCAAGTATATATATAAGTGATTAATCATGTGATTAGTGTATGGGTTATGACGCATGGTATCATAAGATTATGACAGGATCAAGCAAGCATATGTTCTGAGTTGATGTGTAGAGTAACCATATATGTTTTGTAGCCTACTTCCATTTTATTCTTATACTTTAGCTTATAACTTCTCAAGTTAAGTTAAGTATCTAGTAGTGGGAATGGCACCCAAGAGAACTCTCTATGGTGGATCACATGATCACGAAGCCGGAAAAGTGATGGCAAAGACAAAGGAAAGGCCCCGATGAATGAGGATATGCCACTTATCCCACAAAGTGACGTTATTGTGCTCATGAACAGGTAGGAAATTGCTTTTTGTTCCTTGCATCATGAGTAAATAAGAAGGGGAAAACTACCTAAACATGGGGTCATTCCCAATGCGAAACCACATCAATTGAGCTTGTTAAATTTTCTTAAGTTGTATCAATATGGAAAGATTGTTTGGAAAGTAGTCTGTTTGCTCATAGGAAATAAATGTTTGCCTAGTAGAAGAACTCTCGAATCTTATTCATTTAAAAATCCTATACTGATATAGTGAAAAATACCTTTGATATCCAGGGAGGAGAGCTTAGCGGAGTGAACGTTGAAACAGTGGATATGATTGCACACATCTTGCGGGTTGGTGCCCATAATGCAAGATAATACTTGCGGGTTGGTGCTCAGGTTGCAAGTTAGTCACTACGGGTTTGTACCTAGGTTGCAGGACAATTTAGTTGTATGGGCAACTACAAGCATCGGGAGTTATAAATTCTCACCAAGAGGAGTGAACTCTTGGGGTTTGGATATTTAAATGAAGAAGAGTCATATGTTGTTTTTCTTCTAGAAAAGATTGTCTTGGTGCAAGGGCTATTTTAACAAACTTGTGATGGAAATCATAAAAAGGAACTTTTTGATGAACGATCATGTGGTAGTAATTAGAAAACAAGCAAAACAAAGTGTGAGTGTGGGGATAGAAAGTGGGGATTGGCTCAGGTTGCCAGTCAAGGATGGGTGTTCTTGATTAGTAGAGAAAATCTTCGCTCCTCATTGATAGAAGAAGCGAAACTAGAGACTCATTGTGCAAAGAGTCAAGAAGTCCCAATTGTACGTGCCTCTGAAAATTATGGGAAAAAAGGAAATTGGGGTTTCTCTCTTTTGAAAGGTGAGAATTAGGAATGTTAGAATATTGTCTTAGCTCATGCTTTCCCTGAGAGTCTGTCCATTAGAAATCTTATCTATTTGACTATGATTTTCTCAATCAATTAGGACCTAGTGACCTGTCAGGTATCCTCCTTTTGCCAAATGGATATGGTAACGGGGTGGGACCTTACACGTGGTATCAGATCCTAGGTTAGAAAATTGAAAAACTCGTTATTGTTTGTAAATTTGGAAAAAATGAATTGGAGACTTAAGTTCAAGAACTTATCAGCATCGATGTTTCAGGAAGATGGCGATGCTGAGTATCGCAAGATCAAGACCTTTGAGATAATGTATTATGAGGCTTGTCGTTCTTCAAATTTTTCTTTTCAATACAACATGATGAAGATTTTGATGAAGGCTTTCTCTCCTCCATCAACAAGAGTCCAAAGGGGATGGGAACTTGCATGGGATTGCAAAGGTGGCATCTTCTACATCAATGTGAGAAAGCTCGGGTGCCTCTCCTCTGATTTATAGAAGCTTGGTTGGGGGGAAGAGTTGCGAGTTATCCAACTTTACTACTTTGTTCGTACTACTAGGGATGACTACACTGTTATCTCTGAAGATGGCCTTGACATGACCTTAAATGAATGGTTTTTCAATCAAGTGGTGAAAGTGATCCCTAGTTATAGGATCAAACCCATTTCCGTCCCTGATATCTTTCCTCAAAATAAGAGTCTTGTATTCTATGAACCCAACAAAGATGTGTATAAAAGCTACTACATAGACAAAATAGTGGATTGTAAAAACTTATTCACAAATACCTATCGATTGTACCACCATGTCCCTGGAAATTCAGCTCTAAGAATCATATAGCTTTTTAGCAGAGCTAACTTTTGTATACTTCGTAATAGAATAAAAAGATACCCACCTAGCTTCTTGATGAGATCTCAACTTTGTACATATATTGATATAAATAAAGTTATGAAATCTTGAATTTAATAAGTTATCTGCTTTCCAGATTATGTCTTAAGTTGTGGAAGTTTAATGCACTTGATATTGCGTTAAGTTTTGATCAAACCATCGATAAGCATACTATTGCGTAGGTACCGTCAAATTCTTTGTACACGGTCGTACAGGAGAAAAAACTTCTCATGAAACAAGCCCAACCACCCACATTCCAAGGCGAGGGAACCCATGTCTAGCGTGATGTTGAAGCTTGGATTGAGACAATGGAAGACTTTTTTGAAGCTGCAGGGACCCAACCTGTAAACCAAACTATGCTTGCAATGTTTCATCTTACTGGCAATGCAAAAATATGGTGGAAACAACATTTCAAGGACTTGGGTGTTTTAGGATCTTCTCAATCGTGGGGATATAAAAGAAGAGGTTACAACATGATATCTTCCACCCGCTCATCATGATGCCAAAATGAATGAGTTCTTTGCTCTAAAATAGCTATCCTTATTGGTGGGAGAGTACTACTTCAAATTTGTAACTTTGCAAAGATATGCCCCAAAAATGTCCATTGACAACAGGTAGCACGTTTTTGTCAAGGATTGAATCATCCCTTGGATACCCGTCTTGAAGCAATAAGACCCACATCACTTCAGGATGCTCTCTTAAGGGCAACATCTCTGGCTAAAGACATGACTAGGAATCAGGGAAGAGGAAACTTTAGAAACCAAAGGGCCATGCCAAACAATTGGAGCCCTAGACATGCTAATCAAGCTTATCAACCTTGCTGTGTAGTAGCAGCAACTACAATAGCTTAAACACAATATCCAAATGTTCGCTACTTTGAGTGTAATGAGTTGGGTTATTACAAGAGTCACTGTCCTAGAAGGAATGTAGCAACAACTGCAAATGCCATTCCTGTAGCACCAAATGGTAGAGGCCAACCTGTTTGTCATGGAGGGAGGAACACATGAAGAGGTCATGGAAGAGGAGCGATGGCTCAAACTCATGCCATTATAATGGAAGAGCCAACATTAGGAGACCAAGCTGAAGAGAGAGCAACTTTACATGCCGCTATTGACAACCCTAATGCTCGCCAGCAATATGTAGTCATTCAAGCACGCCAAGGTGAACAAATTGAATTCTTAATTTATTGTGGAAGCACACACTCATTTATCTCTCTTAAATGCATGAGGAAACTAAAACTAGACCAATATCCAGCTCAAAGGCTAATTGTTGAACTAGAAAATGGAAAGGAAGTCCTAACTCAGCATACAACAGGAGAGGTAGAATTTTGAACTAGGGGGATACTCTACTTTTGCTCACTTTTGTACTTTACCTCTATGAATATGCGATGGGATATTGGGAATGGACTGGTTGAAGCAAAACCAAGCTCATATTCACTGTGCACAAGGTAATCTTTCCTTTACAGACAAATTAGGGAATGAAGTTCTAGTTCAAGGGAAGAATGGGAAACCTAAAGCTCACTTAGTCAAAGCTAGTATATTTCTTAAGGGTTTACAAAAGGGTCATAGATCTATGCCGTTAAACTTAACAAGGTTGAAGACACATATTCATACTTTCAACCTGAATGGTTAAGAGGGTATTCAGATGTGTTCCTTGAGGATCTTACTAGTCTTCCACCACCTAGAGAAATTGATCACAAAATTGAGACTATCCCTGGTTGTGAACCCGTTTCAAAGAGACCATATAAAATGTCACTCCCTGAAGCAATTGAACTCAAAGAAAACCTTAGGCAACTTATTGAGCAAGGATTTATCAGACAAGTACTTTTGCTTGGGGTACTCCAGTCCTTTTCCAAAAGAAGAAGGATGGGTCTTTACGACTTTGCATAGACTACCACGAGATTAATCAAGTTACTGTTAAGAACAAGTACCCCATTCCTAGGATTGATGAGCTATTGGATAGGCTACATGGGGCTAAGATATTCACAAAGATTGATCTTTGCTCTGGGTATTATCAAATAAGGATCAAAGAATTAGACATTCTAAAGACAACTTTCAATACTAGGTATGGACATTATGAGTTCACAGTAATGTCTTTTGGTCTTACTAATGCTCCTGCAATCTTCAATTGACTAATTCAAGATATTTCTAGACCTTATCTAGATGATTTTGTCTTGGTTTTCTTCGATGACATCTTGATCTATTCTAAAGATGAGGCAGATCGTGAAGAGCATGTTCGTAAAGTATTACAACTCTTACAACAACATCACTTTATGCTAAGAAGAGTAAATGTACATTTTGTTCTTCCCAAGTCATCTATCTTGGCTTTATTATATCTTTCAAAGGTATCTCAATCGACCCAGATAAAGTTAAGGACATTGTAGAATGGCCTCAACCTACTTCTATCAGTGAAATAGGGAGACTTCTTGGAATCACAGGATGGTATAGGATATTTGTTAAGGATTATGCTCTCATCGCAGTACCTTTAACTAAATTGCTAAAGAAAGGAATGAGGATCGAATGGAGAGCAGAACACGAGGCCAGTTTTGCAAAGTTGAAAGGATACCTAGTATCAACCCCAATTCTTAAACTTCCGGATTTTAGCGAGGAGTTTGAAGTTATAGCAGATGCTAGCAAACTTGCGTTAGGGGGAGTTCCTCACTCAAGAAGGTAGGCCTATAGCCTAACTCTCGAAAGCTCAACGATCATCAGAAGAATTACACGACCTATGACTTGGAACTTTTAGCAATTGTCCATGCATTAAAGCTATGGAGACATTATCTTCTCAGTCATCACAAAGTTTAGTTAGTCACTGATCATAAAAGCTTGAAATGGATCTTTACACAACCCAATCTCAACATGAGGCAAAGAGGATGGATTGAACTTCTTCAAGAATATGACTTCGACATAAAGTTTAGACCGGGAAAGGAAAATGTAGTTTCGGATGGACTTAGTCACAAAGCTTTCCTTAGTGCTATCTCTATACCTAATAATCCTATGTGGGAAAGAATTAAGGAAGCAGCCTTGAAAGACCTAAATTATCAGCAGTTATCCTTATAAATTCAATAAGACATAACACCTGAGAAAAAAAATATATCGATAAAGGACTACTCTATTCAAGAGTAATGTATTTATTTTTGACAAAGGCTTTGTGTATATAAGGACCCAAAACTAAAGAAAGAAATCCTATTTGAGGATCATGATAGCCCAACTTCAGGTCACCCTGGGTATGCAAAGACCTTAAATTCTGTTAGAAGAAGCTACTTTTGGCCAGGAATGAAGGGGAACGTTCTTCACTATGTTGAGCAATGTCTCTCCTACCAGCGGATTAAAGCTGAAAGAATCAAACTACTTGGACAACTTCAACCTCTTGATATACCTCAAATGAAATGGGAGTGTATCAGTACGGACTTTGTCATAGAATTACCCTCTGTTGGAGGCTATGATTTAGTATTTGTTGTTGTTGATATTCTTACTAAGGTAGCTCACTTGATACCTGTAAAAACTACCTTCACTGCCTTTGATATTAGCTGAATCTTTGTAAAGGAATTCTTTAGAATTCATGGTCTATCTAAGAGAATTGTTAGCGACAAAGATGCAAAATTTACCTCAAAGTTTTGGACTTCACTCTTTCAAGCCATTGAAACACTGTGTTTTAGCACAGCATATCATCCTGAAACAGATGGTCAAACTGAAAGAGTAAACTAGGTGATTGAGGACATTCTTAGAGCATATTGTTCACAGGAACCAAAGAAACGGATCCAATATCTTCCTTTGGTTGAATATGCCTATAATTCCTTTGACCATAGAAGCATAGGCATGTCACCATTTAAGGCTCTTTATGGACAAGAATGTTTGAATCTATTAAATTTCTCAGATCCTACTATCAAGGTGGAAGACTCAAAGCAAATGCTCGAAGACATGGAAGCTCAAACCAAGGCGATTCGTAAGGATATTCAAGCCGCTCAGGACAAACAAAAATATTATGCAGACAAGAAGAGATCAGATCGAATCTTTAAAGAAGGAAACAAGGTATTCCTTAGGGTCAGGCCCAAGAAAAGCAACCTATCCTTGGGAAAGTACAAGAAGCTCAGCCCAAGATATTGTGGACCCTATGAGATTGTCAAAGTGATAAGTGATCAAGCTTACCTTCTAACCTCAAAATTCATGATGTCTTTCATGTTAGTCTATTAAAGCATTATGTTTCTAACCCTGATCAACTTTTGGATTTCTGAAAAAATAGTTGTTCCAACCCAAGGAGTCCTTGAACTTCAACTTGACTATATCCTAGAAACACGGGAGAGAAAACTTAAGAATAGAAACATCATCGAACATCTCGTGAAATGGAAAGATTTCCCTGAAGAAGACACAACATGGGAAAATGAAATAACTCTCCTTAAAGATCATCCAGACTTACTTTTGAGATGAGGATATCTCAATTCTTCAAGTTGGGGAGAATGTAAGGTCTCTGCTACCCTTGGAGAGGGGATTCCCATGTAAAGGAACATATCAGGCCATTCTAGCCATATACAAAAAGTTACTATTTTTGACAGTTTTTTCACCTTTGACGAGCTAATGATAAATATATTGTTGTAAGATTTTCAAAAATGAAAATTTTACTTTTTTTATCTTTTTCGTCCTAAAATAGAAAGTTTTGAGGTGCTTACATCCACCTATACACGACCCTCTTGTCAAAATCTACCTCGTCCTAAATTTCCATAAAAATATCTATCTGTCTCAAAAACTTCTAAATACAGCAATCCGACACCTTAGATTGTCATCCTCAAGCTCTTCTTTTAAGACCAAGTTTCAAAATTAAATTCTGACAAGCCAACCCCACTCTAGACAATTAATTTTCATCATAGTTTTAATAAATTAATTCCTAAGTCTAAGGTATGCATATGTATGCATGTGCATGGGTATGTATGTGCATGTGTATGTATGTGTATGTGTATGTATATCCATGTATGCCCATAAATGACCCATATCCATGGACCCATCTCTTATAGAATAATTGACTATGAGCATGGGGCCACTACATGAGGTGTATCACCCAAAAGGGTAAAGAGGGATACCTCTAATGACTAGGTATGAGCTTGTGACACCTCTACTCTTTATTTTAGCAAGAGGGGCGATCTAGGGAGGTATGGGGCTGAATTGGGCAACAAGAAACCTCCAAACCCTATATAAACGGCATTCCCACCCAATTTTTCACACACTTGAACACACATTAGAGATAGGGAGACTCTGTTGCTGTGGCTATTCGTTGGTGAAGCTTCAACAAGGTTTTGAGAGATCAATATCTCCAAATCAAATTTGGGTAATGTAAATCTCTTAATTAATGAAGGTTATTATCAATCTCTTCTCTCAATGGAATCCTTTCCAAGTACTACCATATTATTACCCAATTGGAATCCTTTCTAATTTTTACTCTAATATCAAATGCTATACTCTTATTTACCTATCCTCAATTGGAAATCAACAATCATTATATCTATTTTATGATAATGTCTAACATTACAAAGTAATGAAGGTCTCGCTGTTCAATTACATAATCATTTGTGTTGATTGCATGCCCAATTCTTCTCCATTGTAACCAAGATGTTTGCATATATAGCTAGTCATATTCATGAAATGGTCCAACGAAAATGATGGATTGTTCTTGCAAGTATATACATAAGTGATTAATCATGTGATTAGTGGTATGGATTATGATGCATGGTATCATAAGATTATGGCAGGATCAAGCAAGCATATTTTTTGAGTTGATGTGTAGAGTAACCATATATGTTTTGGAATTGAAACACTTATAATCATTTAGTCTACTTCCATTGTATTCTTATACTTTAGCTTACAACTTCTCAAGTTAAGTTAAGTATCTAGTAGTGGGAATGACACTCAAGAGAACTCGCTATGGTGGATCACACGATCACAAAGCCGGAACCAGTGATGGTAAAGGCAAAGGAAAGGCCCCAATGAATGAGGATGTGCCACTTATCCCACGAAGTGATGTTATTTCTCATGAGCAGGTAGGAAATTTCTTTTTGTTCCTTGTATCATGAGTAAATAGGAAGGGAAAAACTACCTAAACATGGGGTCATTCCCAATGCAAAACCACATCAATTGAACTTGTTAAATTTTCTTAAGTTGTATTAATAGGGAAAGATTGTTTGGAAAGTAGTCTGTTTGCTCATAGGTAAGAAATGTTTGCCTAGTAGAAGAACTCTCGTATCTTCTTCATTTAAAAATCCTATACTGATATAGTCAAAACTCCCTTTGATATCCAGGGAGGAGACCTTAGCGGAGTGAACGCTAAAATAATGCATATGATTGCACACATCTTGCAGGTTGGTGCCCAGGTTGCAAGTTAGTCATTGCGGGTTTGTACTTAGGTTGCAGGACAATTTAGTTGTATGGGCAACTAAAGACACCGGGAGTTATAAACTCTCTCCAAGAGGAGTGAACTCTTGGGGTTTGGATATTTAAATGAAGAAGAGTCGTATGTTGTTTTTCTTCTAGGAAAGATTGTCTTGGTGCCAATTTATAACGGTTGAAGGGCTGTCTTAACAAACTTGTGATGGAAATCATAAAAAGGAACTTTGTGTATGAACAATCATGTGGTAGTAATTAGAAAACAAGAAAAACAAAGTGTGAGTGTGGGGGTGGAAAGTGGGGATTGTCTCAGGTTGCCAGTCAAAGATGGGTGGTCTCAATTAGTCGAGAAACTCTCCGCTCCGCATTGATAGAAGAAGCAAAACTAGAGACTCATTGTGCCAAGAGTCGAGAAGTCTCAATTGTACGTGCCTTTGAAAATTATGGGGAAAAATGCAGTTGGGGTTTCTCTCTTTTGGAAGGTGAGAATTAGGAACGTTAGAATATTGTCTTAGCTCATGCTTTCAATGGTTCAGAGTGAAGTTGCTTGGTGTCGAGAGTATGTCCATTAGAAATCTTATCTATTTGATTATGCTTTTCTCAATCGATTAGGACCTAGTGACCTGTCAGGTACCCTCCTTTTGCCAAATCAATATGGTAATGGGGTGAAGACCTCACATGAAACCTCTACGTTTAGTTTCCAATGGTGCATCATTTTGAAGCTTTTCCGTACATAGCTTTTGCTCAACCATTTTAATATACATTGGTGCCTACTTGAAATCTATACAAAGAGATAACTTCTCTTCCCTTTGATTGAGATTACCATGAGTAGTTGTTTCTCCACATATAAGGTTAATACATAGCTTGATGATGTGTTTTTGGGGTCTATTTGGCCAAGCATAAAACTCTTTATGTGGTGATACATGATGGCTTTGAACTTTGAAGAGTAGCATATAGTCAATCACACAATGCCCATCGTGTTTTTTAGATGTTCATCCATCGATTCCAATCCATCGAAATACATCATTAGAAATGAGCATACCCTTACTATTGCACATCTATAAAAGTAACTTTCCATAGTGATTTGGCTCTTTCTCATCCAGTGAAATATGATCATACAAGTGAACTTCCTCCAATTGTATGGCTATTTTTGGTGTCTTGATTTTTGTATGGCTCTTTTTGGTGTCATAATTTTTAGCCTTACATAATGTGCGTGCTTGTCATCTTTCATAATTGATACTTAATATTCCAGTACTTTCTTGATCATACATCCTACCCCTCCTTGTTCTCTTCGTTGCTTGAGATTCTTTGACCACATCAATGAATGTACATTGTAATCCTCTAATCCATGAATTCTTTGTGTATCATGCTCTTAAGTTTCAACAAGAAGCAATAAATCAACTTTTCTTGTTCATTCATTTATGCCAACCCCTGCATTCCATGGGTATCCTTTGAAATTCCAAACGCATGCTTTCAAATGTAACTCGGCCTCATAGGTTGCATGGTCCTTTTTTTGGCAAGGGACTTGCCTTCTCCTTGGGCATGTTTTATTCATGAGTGATATCTTTGTTTTTCTTTTTCCTATTCTCATATAGCTTGTCACACATATTTTGTTGCACAATAGTGTGATCTTCACATACAAATCATTTGTTATCCCTCAAATAAATCCAAATCTCATCCAAGATCATTTTTTGTTTGGTCTCATATGGCATGGTGCGTACAATTGATGGTTCTTCCATGTGAGGATCTCCTTGCTCACCTAATACCCACTCTACATGCTCCATAAACCATAACTCCTAAGATGCCAAAGTGGGTTTTGAATATATATTTGATAACAATGGCAAGAGAAGGAGGTGTCTCTAACTTCTCTTTGGGAATTTTGAGAATACCAATATTTTTGGAACACCTCTCACATTCCTTCAACTCTATATCCACATTCTTAGCATTCTTTGTTTGGGCCATAGCTTGCATAAGAGAGGAATTAGGAACCACACTGCTACTATATACATCAACCAAGACTTGTTTGTGCATACATTTTTTATTTCTAATACATCATGGCTCATGGTGTCAAATTTATCCTCTTTCAATACATGGATAGTGTTTGGTTGATCATATAGCTACCTACAATGTGTGTACATATCCATAAGACTCAAGTTTCCAAAACTCTCAAGCCGCTTGCCCTTCAATTTTCTCCAAAATCTTCCACATGTGTGTGAATTTTCTTGGACTTGAAAAAATTGATGCTTGACTTTCCATGATCTTCTCTTCTTTTGAATTAAAGCCTTGTATATATGCAAATGACAGTGATAGTTGACTTTCAAGCATTTTTATATTCTTTATCAAACTACCTTTTGCATGATTTACCTTTCTTCATACCATGGACATGCTTTATGGCAAAGAATTCTTCAGCACAAGAAAAAATAACTTTCTTGAAAGCTTCCCATTTATATTTCAATGGTGCATCATATTGAAGCTTTTTCCATCCACAACTTTTGCTCAAACATTTCAATATACATTGGTGCATGTTTGAAATCCATACAAAGAGATAGCTTCTCTTCCCTTTTGCTAAGATTATCATGCTTAGCTATTTCTTCACATGTAAGGTCAATACATAAGGTCCAATTGTTTGATTTTAGGGTCCATCGGCCAAGCATAAAACTATTTATGTGATACATGATCGGATCAGAGAGTAACATATAGTCAATGACACTATCCTTATTGCATTTTCTACATGTAAATCCATCGGTTCCACTCTGTAAAAATACAATGTTGGAAATGAGCATACCTGTACTATTGCACATCTATAAAAGCAACTTTCCATTGTGATTTGTCTCTTTCTCCTCCACTGAAGTACGATCATACAAGTGAACTTCCTCTACTTGTATGGATTTTTTTGGTGTCTTCATTTTTGTATGGCTCTTTTTGGTGTCATAATTTTCAGCCATACATAATGTTTGTGCTTGTCATCTTGATTTTCACCTTACTACAAAGCAAAAAACTATAATTTTCCCATTTGCAGTGAAACCATTACAAGTTTAACAAGTGGACCATCTATCCAAAAAAACTTTTGAAGAGGATTTGGTGTAAATGAAGATCTTCTCAATGCCATGAAATAACTTTTGAAGCAAACTCTAGGTGTCTTGGGTGACTATCAAATTGACGGTAAAGATACCGTAAAACCTAAAGCCATGATAAACATAATTTAGATTGGGAAGAAGGAGTAGGATTCTTGGGCTGTTTTCAAGTTGATGGTAAAGATATGTAGAATTCCAAAGTGTAGATAAACAAAACGCTCTCTGATTTGAATCAAGAAAAAGGATACTTCAAATCAAGAAAAAGGATACTGGTCAAAGTTAATAGAAACACTTTAAAATGTATACCATCTTGTTTTGGACATTGTTATAATTGAAGATTTTGAAAAGGTCTGAACTCTTTTATTTTTCTTGGTGGATATTCTTCAACACATTCAACATATAAGCATTTTAGACAATATTAACACAAGGTCGCTCAAGGATGTAGCTCAGTTTGATTCAAATGATTTGTATGTCCTCTTGGCCTTCCAAAACTTACTGAAACAATAATTGAGGTATATCTCAGATGAAGAACATCCTTAGCTGGTAAAGTTTTTGATGTGGAGCTGAATGAGGCCAAGTATAGTTGTAATGGAAAATTTATGAGGAAGCCACGATCACATCAAAGTGATGATTAATTTTTATTTTGATACTTGTTGGTTTATTGTTTCATTGAAATAAAATATTGCAATAGTTTATTCACTACAACAAAAAAAGGTGTCATCGACGCAGATATCGACGCACCGGGTTGCTATATGCGTCGATATACGCGTCCCTGTAAACCTGTCGCTATTTGCGACACAGATATAGACGCAGATAGCGACGCAGATATAGACGAAGATAGCGACGCAGATAGTGACGACCATAACAGAAATTTTTTTTCTTGGACAGAGGGCAGGTAGCCTGGCCTGTGCCCAGTTAAAAGATGGACACAGCCACAGCCAGACTTCCTACCCTCTGCCCAAGAAAGCGAGCAGCACCAAAATCAACCATGCTCCCGCGCACAGAAATTTTGGCAGAGTTCCCTTTGTTTTTACATAAACTTTTCAAAAAAAAAAAACCATATCACGTATACTCCTCCTACATGCTATCCATGTAGGATCTCACATGAGATTTAAGGCCAATGAAAGACAAGTACCGTACCAACTGAAAAGCATAACCATAACGAAACATAACCATAACTTAAAAGCATAACCATAACGAACCATAACCATAACTTAAAAGCATAACCATAATGAACCATAACCATAACTTAAAAGCATACCCATAATGCAGATAACCATAACCATAAACAAAATTAACAATAACCATAAGCATAACCAGAAAGTTAAACATAACTATTAACAAAACGTGAACCATAACTATGTCTATACAAGAAATAGCTATAGGCGTGCCATGGTCCACTTAATTTTAAATCAACATCTTCACACAAACACTTACAGGCCTAGGCCTCGACGAGTGAGGCATCATCGATAAGATCTTGCACCGTATCATCGTCTATCTCTAATTGCAAACATAACTCTGTCCCAACTCGTTCTGACAGATTGTCTTCATCCATTGCATCTTCATCTACAAGTGTCAATTCTGGCTCGTCTGTGTCATCCCTCATATATCTGTCAGCTTCCTCTGTCATAACTTCCTCCATCTCATCTAATGTCACAGTAGTATGGATGTCGTCTGACTGACTTTCCTCTAGGAGATCTTTCCCTTCAAATACTTGTTTATTTCTTGGAGCAACCTGAACCACAAACCACCATTGTCGCTCTCGAGGGTCCGTACAAAGACCACTTGCTTGCAATGTTCGGGGAGAGCAAATGTGTCGCTCGCATCTGTCCAAATCTTTGTAGAATCTATTTGCACAAGTTTGTTTCTATCTCTGCGTACCGTTGCATTGCAACCATAAGTAATCACCTTGAACCACTTCACATCCAACAAAAATATCTCAAACCGCCTGAAGCTTACTTTCAGGATATCTGACACCAGACCACAGTAATCCAGGTTGCTAGTGCTTTCATTCGTGTCTCTAGCACTGGCCGTGCTCTTTTGCATGAAACCAACCATTACCCCACTGTCAAACGTGTTTCTTCTGCTGTCAATTTTTTGTGTTCTAAAATGCTTTCCATGCGACCACAGTGCCATGTATGTATGATACTTCCAGTCACATCCAATAGCCAGCTCTTCCTCTTCTAGAGATATGGGTTCTCCGATCTGTCGAGCTGCTCTCACTGTCTTGTCCAACCATGCCATTGTAGGGAATTCAGGTAGAGGAGCGAGATAGTCTGGCAAGGGTAAGCCTCTAGTCGTTCGACTTCGCCTGAAATCCTGTCGCTCCCAATTGCGTCTCTCTTTCTCTTCTTCGTACCTTTCAAGCCATTTTTGCATCGGTGCTGAATTTAGTATACAAAACTTCATGATCTTTTCTCGCATGGCCAGGTTCATTTTCTTTGGCACCCCTTGCCCTTGCGGCTCCTCTCCCACCAGTCTTGCATCCTCCTCATCGCTCCACAGTCGAGGCATTTCTGGGTCAGAAACAGATAGAAATTCGGTCGTCAATACAAGAGACTCTTGCACCAGCCATCCTTCTGCCATGCTCCCCTCTGGATACGCTTTTTGGCGAACAAAACCCTTAAGTGTTTTCATGAACCGCTCTAGAAAGAACATCCAACGGCTGTGGACTGTACCTGCCACTACAACCTCATCTACTACATGGACGAGCAAGTGCATTTGGATAGTTAGGCAGCTCGTGGGTAGATACTTCTCAATTATGCAAACTGCCTCAATGGAGTTAGCCCTTGCGACTGCAATAGATTCCTCCCGTATCTCCTTGGAAGAGATTTACCGCACTAGCTCTGAAATCTTGTATATGCAGGTCCGCACTTCCTCCGTTAAACACCCCTTGATCGCAATTGGAAGAATGAACTGCAAGAACTTATGCCAGTCGTGCGATTTCAATCCCGATAGTTGATCGTCATGGGTGAATGCTATCTTGAGACATCGCATATATCCTGTTGGCGTCCTAAACTTTGAAATCACCCTTTTCACTTGTCGCTCTTCGTATGGAAACGTATGGAGAATGGACAAATGTTTCATTCCTAGAACATGTTGTCCCTCATGTTGTTCCCATCAGCGACGCCACTCTTGTACATGCATAGGATGACATTCGACGCGACCAAGCTGACCTTCGCGCAAGTGATGGCCATCTGGAAGCTAACGGTGGTGGCCTTGATAAATTGTCTTTCGAAGGGAGGCAGAATAGCGCACATCCAAAGACTGCCCGCAATTGGACATGCATTGTATCCCGAAGGTTTTAGCCCTGCATATATTAAAGCATGAATCAGGCCAAGTCAAAGGGCTTGCGAATAGGGAGAATTTTGTAAATCAATAACCATTACCAGAAGCTTCTCCGTATCCTGGCCAATCATGCATAGTCCACATAAGAAGTCCATGGATCCTTGCATGCTGTTGTCCTACTGGTTCAACCGCATCTGCTATGTCGATCCCATGCCATAACTCCTGGAGCTCGTCAACTAGTGGAGCTAGATAAATATCCATGTTTTTTGCCTTGAACTTACCAGGTACAATCAAGCTTAATATCAAATGACCCTTCTTGATGGCAAGCCACAGCGGGAGGTTGTAATTGATAAGGCACACAGGCCAAGTGCTCCATGACGAGCTTCTCAAGCCAAATGGATTGACTCCATCCATTGCCATGCCCAAACGCAAATTACGTGGTTCACTCTTAAAATGTGGCCAGGTATCTTCAATGTGCCTCCAAGCCTTTGAATCAGCGGGCACCCTAACTGTTGCGTCAGTGGATCTATTCGTAGAATGCCACCGCATCAACTTTGCAATGGAACCACAACGAAACATGCTTTTTATCCTAGGAATACTAGGGAAATGCCGCAACACTTTAGCTAGCACTGTCTCACCAACCGCATCTTGTTTGTAGCGCATTGCTCTGCACTTAGGACATGATAGACAATCTGCGAATTCATTGCGAAAAAGAATGCAATCATTTGGACATGCATGAATCTTGTTGTAGTCCAAGCCAACTGAGGTTAGAAGTTGCTTTGCGTCTGGCATGGAGGGGGGCATTTCATTGCCAGCCGGGAGAAGTTTCTCCCGCAATAACCTGTTTAAGCCACATTAAATTAAAAAGCTCTCCGAGCACATCACCGTTGCAATCGGAAAATCTCTTTTGTAAATTACGTACCTAAACAAAGCAGTGACGCTTGCATCTGACCACCCGTACACTGACTGAAGATTCAAAAACACCAAACAAGTACGAAGCACATATATTTTGGCGCCTTCATAGATTGGTTGACGTGCCAACTTCCTCAACATGTCTTCAGGAGATAGGCGCACGGCTTCTGGTGCTGCTTCGTTCGCGTTCTCCTCTCTTGTGTGGAAGAAGGCATCCAGCATCTCCTCCATGCCGTCGTCTTCTATCTGTAAGCCCTTTTCTGCTTCCATCCGTGGCTCTATATTGGTCGGACCTTCACGCATAATCTTTTTTCTCTCTCTCTCTCTCAGATGTAGGTGCTATGTCGTAGAAATCAATGCCCATTCCATAGGAGTCGTATAGCAGATTATGTACGGTTTCTTTAGAAAACTCTCCGTACTTGTGCACATCTTTATTACATATCCTACGCTTGCGCAGGATTTGATACTTGCAGAGCGTGGACGAGCATGCAATATTTTTCTCCATGTTAGTTGATGATGTTGACATCTACAATGATTATGAATGTTGTTTTAATATATATATATATATATATATATATATATATACTCCTCACAATGTAAACTACCTCGCATTCTCTAGTCTTGCCCAATCTCCGTACACCTCGGTCCAGAGGTGTACAGAGATAAGGACCACCGGGTCAAAATCTCGTCTTTATTGGTCAAATCCTATATGGGTAGACACATACGTGCACTCCCAGGTGTACATGGCAATGCATGTAGTAGGCAAAACCCCTTTGCCTCTTTTAGTTCCATAGTTTCTTCTTTGTCTACGTACCCTATCTCTCGTTCTTTCTCTCTCGATCTCACTCTCACTATCTCTCTCTTTCTCTCTCTCTCTCTCTCTCTCTCTCTCTCTCTCTCTCGATCTCGCTCTCGCTCTCGCTATCTCTCTTTCTCTCTCTATTTTCCTATTTTCCCATCTCTCTCTCTCTCTCTCTCTCTCTCTCTATATATATATATATATATATATATATATATATATATATATATATATAAAACTCTCTTTCTCTATCTCTCTATTTCCTATCTCTCTCTCTCTCTCTCTACTTCCCTATCTCTCTACTGATCGAACGAGCGACTGAGCTAGGGAGATCTAGACGCCCACGACTGCGGAGGACTACACAACATTGATAGAGGCTGCATCAGAGGATCTAGCTATGTCACTTTGGCTCGACATGCACAATGCCCGGTCAGACTACTGACCATGGAGGAGATTGATGAGATCTGCCAGCGACAGATGGTGGATCTCCTATGATCTACCTATCTCAGCTAGCTGGTTTAGCCGTTTAGTCCATACCCAGCAGTTTATGATTCCATAATATTTTATTTTGTCATCTTCTTACTCTGACTTTGTATCAGGTCCATCACATTGTAACTTTCTTGTCTCATGTCTCATAGGTCACTTTGGCCTTTCGAAGACGTTAATATAACATTTCATTTCATTTCTCTCTTTAATTTTTTTTCTTTAATTTAATTTCCTAAGCATACATTAATGCTCTCTCTCTCTCTCTCTCTCTCTCTCTCTCTCTCTCTCTCTCTTTGATTACCTACACACACACACATTTCTCTCTCTCTCTCTCTCTCTCTCTCTCTCTCTCTCTTTCTATTTCCTACACACACACACACACACACACACCTCTCTCTCTTTTTCCTACACACACACACACACACACACACACACACGCACACCACTCTCTCTCTCTCTCTCTCTCTCTCTCTCTCTCTCTCTCTTTCTTTCCTACACACACACCTCTCTCTCTCTCTCTCTCTCTCTCTCTCTCTCTCTCTCCTCCACACACCGCTCTCTCTCTCTCTCTCTCTCTCTCTCTCTCTCTCTCTCTACACACGATGTAGAGAGAGAGAGAGAGGGAGGGGTTGGGGGGGCGGAGATGAACATAATACCTGCGCAGCAGGTTTCGGCCAAGATCTAAGTAGGCGAAAATGGTCCCTGCGCGGGGGTTTCACTTTTTTTTCCCAAATTTTTTTGCGTCGCTATACGCGTGGATATACACGTCGCTATACGCATAGCAAAAAAACCTTTCCACGCATATATTGACGCACACTGCGATGCGTATATCGACGCACGTTAATCACGTCGATATACACGTAGAAAAGCATGACTTTCGATATATACGCGTCGATATCTTCATATAGTGTTCTAGTGATTGTAGCTCAATAACAAACCTCTTGGGTACAAAGTCATTATGGATATAACCAATGGTATATGAAATATACACATATTTTATAGAATTATGCTATTAAACATTGAAATAAAATATTGCAATAGTGTGTTATAGCTCAATAAAAAACCTCATGTGTAAAAGTCATTATGGATATAGACAATGGTATATGAAATCAACACGTGTTTTCTAGAATTATGCTAAGGTGAAGCTTGCTTTGGCCATAGATTTAATAAAATATTAGTGCAGCAAGGGCACAAAAAAGGCCCATACATAAATCATGTTATGCTCATTCTTGGGCCCTTGTAGCACTGCAAACTATCATTCAAACCTATTGGTAACACAAATAAATCATGTTATGCTCATTCTTGGGCCCTTGTAGCCTATTTCAAACCTATTGGTAACACAAATAAGAAAAAAATTCACCTTACCACTAAGAAACAAACTATAATTTTCCCATTTGTAGTAAAGTGGCCCATGCTCTTAACAAGATTAACAAGATCAAAGAACTTCAGGAGAGGCCTAGCTGGTATAAATGACGATCTTCTTCATGCTTCCTTGAAACAACATTTGAAGCAAATTTTAGGTGCCTTGGGTGACTATCAAATTGATGGCAAAAGACAACAAAAACCCTAAAGCACTAATAAATAGAATTCATGGTAAAGATACCATAAACTCTAAAGCCCGAACAAATAGAGTTTAAATTCAAAGGAAGGAATAGGTGTTTTGAGCTCGAAATAAGGAAATAGGCATTTTGGGGGACTATCACATTGATGATAAAGACATGAAGGCTGCCAAAGCGTAGATTGGAGTTGGGAAGCTACAAACTGGTCAAAGTTGATAGAAATTCTTAAAAATGTAGACCATCATATTTGGGGCATTGTTACAGTTGAAGAACATGAAAACCTGTAGCCTCTTTTTTTCTTTGATGGATATTCTTCAACACATTCAATAGATAAACATTATAAAACGATATGGACACCACAATGACTTAAGGATCTGGTTCATCTTGATTCACTCACTTTGGTTATCTTAGAAAATATGATGGAGGTAAAAAATATAATGGAGGTAGAAAATATCAGCCTTAACTGGTAAAAATTTTCATTAGAACTGACTGAGGCCAAGTACAACTACACTCGAAGAGTAATGGCAAGGCCCACAACTAGATCAAAGTGACGATCAATTTTTATTGATAGCTGGTTGGTTTACTGCTCCATTGAATAAAATGTTGCAATAATGTGTTATAGCTTTATAACAAATCTCTTGGGTACAAAGTAGCTAGTATGATAGTAATTCATTATGGATATAGCCAATGGTGTGGGTCAAGCTTTCCCTGGCATAAGAAAACCAAAAAATGCTATACATAATCATGTTCTATTGATTATAGCACCTTTGTGGCACTGCAAACTAATATTCACCATGTATATTTTAAGGCTATAGCTAACCCATACAAGAAAATTTTTCTTTACTTTATCACCTCACTACAAAGAAGCCAACTATAAGTTTTCCATTTGTAGTGAACCATTGCAAGATCAGTGAGCAGACCATCTATCTCAAAGTACTCTTGGAGAAGACTTAGTTGGTAAAAATGATGGTCTCCTTGCTTCCCTCTTTGCTATTCAATGAATACCAAAGTAGAGTGAGCATGTTACAGTTTATTATTATTGCTACCATTTCTCCATCTTTTGTGGAACAAGCTTATGAATTTGTGAAGCTGCCCATTCCTTTGTGCTAACAACATCTCATCTTGATTATAAAGGTACCAAACTAGTCCTAGTGTGTGCCATGGCCATACGAGTATGTTTGAATCCAACAAAGTGCACATGTGCTCCCATGGGGGCAACACTTGGTGTGAGCCTCCATCCATTTCAAGCAAAGATGATTATCGCACAATAGTGCAGCCAAAATGTGTCAACCCTAGCAGAGGGCATAGAAAGTGATGTGTATGCTCATAAATGCATGGCAAAGGGCTAGAGAAGATGGGAAGAACTTGTGCAAGCAAGTGGCAACAGAGATGTATGCTTTATGTGGTTTTTTAAGCCAAAAAGGCTCCATATAGGGCCTAATAGGGTGGCAGAGGTGACTGAAGTGCTAGTTTTTGGCCCAGATGTGTAGAGCTTGAAGTGCCAAAGGAGGAGGTCCAGACGGCTAATCAAATCGATTTATGGAGCCCAAGATAATGGAGTTTGAAGGTGCGGTACATTGCAGACCCTTGCCGGGCAGCTAGGGACAGGTAGCTCAAGGTGATGTTCAGTGTATAAACGCGTAGTGCTCGATTTATGGAGCACGTCTATCTTTCAGATTGCAGTTCAAAGTTATGGATTGTGAGTTATACCCAGTTGAATTTTTGACAGGGGCTAGGTTGATGCCCACTTGGCCACCTCAGGAACTGTGCCATTTGATGATTTTGGAATTTGACCCATATTTGGTTGTCAAGTATGCAGTGTGAGGAGGCCATTGGAAGTGACTGCACATAGAACAGAGCCCAGCTCAGTCAGATATCAAAGTTTGAAGTTGCCAACAAGGCTTAGCAGTGGAATATCTGATGCCTCTTGCCAGTTTTTGATGCGCATCATTCGATGTTGTTAGACTATCAAAGGGAGAAGCATACGTGTGTAGATGAGCTCCTGGACAGTAGCTTTCGGTGGGTTCAAACGGCACGATCATCGGATCGTTGAGCATCCATTTGCAGGGAGGTGGATCTAGAAGAAATAAAAGAGCTTATCTTTGGGCTTATCTTGGAAATCATGGAGCTTTGGGGGCAAAGAGGGCTCGCATGGGGTGGTGCCACCTGGCTACTGGGTAAACCCACATGTGGGGAAGCAGGAAAGGTATGCGGGCTATATAAGCTGAAGCATGGCCCCATTGGGGTATCGAGTTGGGATGGAGATCTCTCTAGAGTGTGGGCTATGGTGCGGGCGCCTATGGCGTTGTGCGGTGGTGCGTGCGAGTTCATCGGTGGCTCTGGGTGGTGCTTTGCACGATGTGGATGATGACATGGCTGGGGGTTGATTCGCGTGCCCATAAGGGCACAACATTTTTTGAGGACAAACATGGGAGCACCGACGGCGCCGTCGGTGCCTTGGCTAAGAGAGAGATCCCGCGTTTGGTGGCTTGGGTCCCAAGAAAGCTGGCCCGAAATAGAAAAAGGGAGTGGCCGCATGTAGTGGAAAAAGATAGAGGAAGGGATTGCTAAATTGGGGAGGGACTCTCACGCCCAAGGGGCCCGTTTTTTGTAGCTTGGAAGGGGAGATGGTTTTTGGCAAGCTCTTAGGGAGCTGAGGAAGGGAAGAGGAAGAAGGAGAGCAGGGGTGCCATTTTTTTGCTCAAGGTGAAGCTCTCGGCCTAGAAGAGGCAGACTTGGAGGTGTGTTCCCGAGCCCTCGAGGCAGGATGAAGGCAGGTTTCCTTTTGGAGCAAAGATGCCATCATAGTTGTGTTTTGATTGCCATGCTCTCACCGAGGAGCATCACACGAGTGGTAAAGCCGAAGGCTGTAGGTTTTTTATTTGTTGCTCAAGGTCCCCATGCCGAGCAGGTTGTAGCAGTTCTTCATGGTTGTATATACGAGGTGTTTTATCATAATCAAAGTAGACCATATCAATTTCTAATGTCGTTTCTTCCTTCTTTCCCCCCTTCCCTCTTTGCTCTATTCTGTCAATCCGGTGCCGGTGTTGGAGCTGTGTGTGCCTCCCCAGACTTCTGTGTGTGTGTGTGTGTGTGTGTGTGTGTGTGTGTGTGTGTGTGAGAGAGAGAGAGAGAGAGAGAGAGAGAGAGAGAGAGAGTGTGTGAGAGAGAGAGAGTGGTTTGCATTGTGTGGGAGCTGACAGCAAGCTGTGCTAAGTGTGAAGGTTGTGCTTGCACGGTTGGGTGCAAGATTTGTAGAGGAATTGTGTGAGTTTTGAAGGTGAACTCTAGTGGGTCGGGGTGCAGTGATTACCCTGGGCTATAGAGAGGCTTACGATTTACTGCTGGGTGTGTTCCCCTTTCCCCCCATCCAACGGTCTCCTCCACCATGCCTTCCTTATTTTATCTCCAACCATGGAGAAATGGCAAGGCGTGTATCTATTCCAACAATTTCTTTTAATGACATCCCGATGGTTCCTCCTTACTTAGAGCCTCTCAATGACAAGCTTTCTGAACTATCTTTGGCTTATCCAATATGCTCTCTTTGTTTTGCCTACCACAGACAAACGACAAGTTTTTTAGATTCTTCTAGCCCTTGACTAGAAGCTTTTGGAACATTCTAGAACCAATAGAAAACTCATAACAAAAACATCAATATTGGAATCAAATGAAAGCTCTTTTCAAGTAGAATACATAATTTTCAAGCATTTTGAAAATAGCACTCAATGCTAGTCACCATGCATATGTTACTATATGTGTATGCCTAAGGTAGATTCCATCTGTTCCATACACTTGTATACATCTATATCTCTCTTCCCAAAAATGCAAGAGGATATATTTCTTCATGGTTTTCAAGCATGCCAATGGCTTTTGATAATTACCCTCTTAGAAATAGAAATATGTCTAATCAAGCATGGTTCTGTAAACACAAGGACAAAGGTTGATGACATTTTCTTCGCACACAAGAACAATTTTCTATAAATTTTACATAGAAAGTGATACAACCAAAGTAGGAGCATTTAGAATACTTCTAACAAATTAGTTTAGCACACAGAATCCTCTCCATTCCATTGTTGCACTTTCACCTTTGACTCCATCATTTCCAGACTGAAAAAATAATTCAAAGACATAAGCCATTGCACAAGAATCCTAACCATAAATCATGTGAAGTCACCTTGTGCTGGTTAAGAAAAAAGCTTGCACCTCCAACCTCCTCACATCCATATTAAGAAAATGATTATGTAAGCTAGCAAGGATTGAATGCTCAATTACCGACACAATTTCAAATTGACCATTGGGTAAGTGAATATCCAAATTAAAAGTAGATGTTTGGACTTCTAAAATCTAAAGTGGAATTATTAGCGGGTCCTTGCAATGGGCGTCTGCAGCATAGCTCTTTTATACTAACATAATATCACTATGCAAAGAAGCGACTCGAGATGGGGCACGAAGACTTAATGAGAGTGTCAATCTCACCAAAGTGAACTTAGGGGCTACGCGTTCTACGACAAAATCAAATCAACCACTTCTTAATCAGACAATAAGTATGCATCCAATCTCACCACTCTAGGTCATCATGCCTTTTCGATATCCAAACGAATTTGGAACGCCACGAAACTTAAGGAGAGGTATCACAACACTTAAAGGCTCAATCTTTCAAGTTTCAATAGAGTGTTTACAAGGTTTGGTGTGCATATGCCTGTATCCACCAAACAAATATGTATTATTATTTTTATGTATTTCATACATAAATGATGATGAGACACAATGGACTTGTAATGATCGCCATGATGGAAGTCTTCTACATACCCCCATTCATCGCCTAAGATAATGCTTTAAAAATCTATTTGTATATCTTTGCAACAAAATATAGTATGTTTTGAGAAAATGGTAAGGTCTTAAAGCCTATGCACAAATACATCAATAGGACATAACCAACTTAGACGAATCAACTTCAAGGATATGTTAAGCTTAAGACAACCTTGCAAATCATTCACCAATTTTTTTTTTCTAAGCTTAGCATTGACCATACATCAAGGATTGGTGATTAGAGACTTTGAAACACAAGGGAATCAATGGCCTCAACCTTCCCAACCCCCTGCCAGATAAAAAAAAAAAACAAAAATCAATGGCAAACAAAAAAACATACGTTGATTGGTGAGGTACTTTGTGGTCACATTAATAAACATCACCTCATCATTGTGGACATTTGAGGCCATGAAGGTACAAGAAAGGGCTGAAGAGAAAATGACTATAACAACAAGAATAGTAGTAAAAACAAGCATTAGTAAAGCATGATAAACATTTAAAGTCGATACGAGTCTTGGACTAAATACCAAGGAATGATACTCACAATTTTGAGGAAGCTCTCTTTATAGGTTGAAAGGGAAACACACTCGTATGTATGCAAGGGTATAGAAGTGTTACAAAATAGCACCCATGCCCTCCTTCTTTTTTTTAAAAATCCACAAGCCTTGCTTTTCCAAAACATCCAACCTCATGCTCGATGTAGTCCGAATGCAAAGGGTTTCATAAGCATCCAAGTACCCTTTTTGAAAGTCTTTGGTCTTGGAAAATTCAAGAAAAGGAATTTTGTATGTATGGAAAAATGATTTTTCTTGAACACTTTAATGGATGTGGAGAGAGAGAGAGAGAGGGAGAGGGAGAGAGGCACGCGCACGCGTGCACACACACACAGCCCCCCCCACCCCCCACAGAGCCTTCTTCTTGGAATTTTTGTTTTCATCCCTACTCGCTTTATTTGAAAAAGTAGTCTTGCTTGGTTGGCCTTGCCTAGGAAATTTGTTGAGAAGATTTAGTATTGATATGTTGATATAGTTTAGTAAGTAGGCACGGCCAATTTTGCATAAGGGGTTTAATAGGGGGAATAAATGGAGATCCGATGGTGTTTTGGGAAGGGAAAAGAAAGGGGGGAGGTGACAGGTGGAACATACACGGAGCCAGTTGCTTCGTTTCCTTGAATTTCTAGAAAGGAGATTTTGGAGATTGAAAATGGAATGATATTAAGCTGGCATGCATTTTTGCTGAACACGTTATATCTCTCTCTCTCTCTCTCTCTCTCTCTCTCTCTCTCTCTTTGCCCTCGCAATTTGACCAAAGCTCGGGCTGTCCCACACACCTGGCATCTCCATTAGGACTGCTTTCCCCTTGCTCGACCACACAATCTTGCCTTGCAGCGCTTGATGATACATCTCCTGCAACGCAATGGAGCAGACTGCGACAGTCCAGCATGGTAGGCAAGAACGCGAGCTTTGGTTTGGGGGCGGTGCAGTGGAGCATGTAATGGAGACAGTTCGACTGACTGTAGGTTTGACTGACGTGAGAGAACTCAATATGCAGGCGGACAAGGAGATGCCGGGCGGACAGAGAGAAAGGGAGATGTTATCTGAGGGCAGAGATGCGCATTGATGGAAGGGGGGGAGCACACACACAAGAAGAGTCGGTCGGGGTCTCTCTCTCTCTCTCTCTCTCATGTGTAGGAGCAAAGGTAGTCTCAGTCACTCACTGCAGGCAAGGCGGCAGGCATGCGGAGAAAAAGAGAGCCATTTTCTTCTCGTAGGCAGTGTTGGATGAGGTGCAGAGCAGGTCTGCATTGGTGGCAAAGCAAGCAGGCATCGAAGGGTGCAATTGCGACAAGAGAATGGAGACGTTATTGAAATGATGATGACAAGGGCTTGATCTCCGACCGAAGGTGTGCAGGCTGGAGAGCGGTTCATGCACTTGAACGTGGCCCCAAGGCCTTTTCCTTCTAGATTTGCAAGATTCGCACAGAATCTTGGTGGCTAATTAATTAATAGAACTTGAAAGTAGACCAGTAGTAGTAGGAGAGAGGAAATAGGGATGAACTCATTTCATTTTCATGCGAATCAAGCAAGATGCTAGTGGAAGATTTAAGTGAAAAGTAAAAGGAAGGGAGGGAGGGACATGTAGCGGGGTTGGAAAGAGCCCGTATGTCAAGCATTGTGGGGTAGCAGTGTCAGGTGGAAGCATGAGACACGCAAGGCAGGCAAAGCGACGTAGGTGCCACCTGTCACGCTCGAGAAGCAACATCATTTTTTTAATGTGTCCAAGCTCAGGTTTGCATAAGCTAGGTCGATGCACCGAATTGGCTCAACTCTAACTCCTATGTAGGATAGGGTCCTGCACTCGACCACGAGGGATTGCAAGACTAATTTAACCTCGGAGGGGATCTTGATATGTTGTTGTGAGTAGGTAGGATAAATAGTTGAGAAAAATTGATACTCTTTCAAAACATTTTATGTGGATATTTTTTGAATGATTTAAGTGTGTTTGGAGGAAAGTAGGTGACACAATTTTTGAAAATGTATTTTTCAATGGAATCTTGGAAAATTTATGATTTTTCCATGCAGTTGTAGGGTGAAGTCACAGCCTGGAAAACTCCTAATTTTGCCATACAATTCTCTACACATACACTTGTTGGATGCCATGAAGCTCACTACTTTGCCATACATTACATTGATGGTTTGAAGCCAGGCTATGACTCGCTACTCTACCAAGCCAACAGGCTGTAGTACTTTAATTTAGTGGAAGAGAGATTAGATTCCCATGTGAGGGAACTAGGATGCCATGGCCCCTCTCTCTCTCTCTCTCTCTCTCTCTCTCTCTCTCTCTCTCTCTCTCTCTCTCTCTCTCTCTCTCTCTCTCTCTCTCTCTCTCTCTCTCTCTCTCTCTCTTTGCAGTGAGAGAATAAATGGAAGGTAGCGCAAGAATGCCAGAGGCTATGGGAATGGAGTTTGGACAAGGTGGACAAGCATAGCTAGGTATTGAGTGCTAGATTTTCAAAGGCTAGGTAGTGGAAAGGGTAGGGAATGGTCCTGAGTTGACCATTCCCCATCATATGTGCGACCCATGGCGATCGGCGGGAGTGGAGAGTCATGTTGGGAGCACATATTATGGGAACGGTCAGCTGAAGACCATTTTTTCCTGTCATAATCCAGGGGAGTGGGAGGCAATAGAGATCTCATATGTGGAAGGCTGCGTAGGGTAGGGAGGTGGTAGTACACTATGTAGACATGTGACAATTGAATAGACATGAAGATTACGAAGGCATGGATTTTCTGCATGATTAATATTTCTAGGTGCTGACATGGCAAATGGTGGTTAATATTCGACGTGCGACTCAATCATTTGCAACCTTGAAACTCATTCTACATGCTTATGTGGCGTCCATCTAGCGTCTGCAAGAGTGGATTTTGTAAGAGAAGGGACGATATACGAAGGACTGCGATGCACCCCCCCCAACGCTAGAGTGTGACGAGGGGTGTAAAACTTGAAAGCAAGGAGGGGAATATTCTTGGGTAATTATATTTTTTAAAGTAGTGTTAGTAGGAATTTTATTTACATATAGTAGATTAATGTACAGAGAAGTGTGAAATTAACTTGGACTACTAACCTTGTCATTGAGTCACGCATCTCGTATGAGTGTGTAAGAAGGGAAAGAATGTCATTTTGTCAAACTACAAGGAAACCATACACGAGTAGTTAGAATTTTTGTCATGCAAAGGGTAAATGACAAAAACTACAAACCATATATGGTGCGTGTCATACAAAAGTGCCATACTAAAGTATGGTGGAGAGTGGGCACTATGTCTCCCTAGTAACTATAAGGAAAAAAAGTCATGCCTTGCCTTGTAGTTTAGTTGTGCGATCCAAGAAAATGCATAGACATGGATATTTGGATGCAAATAATGAACCTTCACAACTTGTTGTTGACTTAGTATTCTGCCCATCAATGTGTAGATGCTCTCTTTGTTGATTTGTTCCTATTTTTATTTGCTCCTAACCAATTCATTTTTCACCTTGTAAACAGTAAGAATTTGTCTTCGTTTGTGTAAAGATAGCTTTGAAAACTGATCAAATATAATTACCTCACCAAATATATCATTCCTCTACTTGAGCATGTCATACATAGAGAGTCCTACTCCACAAAGTTCTTGAGCGAGATGTGTGCAATACAAAGAAGTTTTATTCTAAAGCTACCAAAAAAAAAAAACAAATAATTACACTTTTTATCAGGTAGTGAGAAAATGAGACAAAGTCTAAACCAAAAAGTCCAGGTCATACAAAGGTGCCATACAAATGTATGGTGGAGAATTAGTATTGTATCTCCCCAGAAACTATAAGAAACTGAATCTATGTTGTGCCTGTAGCCTTAGTGGGTCATTCAAGCAAACACATAGCCATGGCTATTTGGATGCGGATGATGAAATTTTGAAAGTATTGCATATTGTAGTGTTTGTCGCTATGTGGTCGGTCTGGACCTTGAGCTATAGAGCTTACCATGAAGGTAGACAAAGTTGCTTTTGTATTAATTAACTCTAGATTACTAATAGGACACTTTTATGTCATTGTACACTTTTATGTCCTAGTGACCATTTTGCTTGAATTATTTGAAGAATTTGAAAATGAATTTCTAGGTGCTATATATCCACAAAGTTGCCTTACAAGCTAAAAAAACTTCATATTTTTTTTTGGAATATTGATCTCACCATTAACCTTATTCTAGCACAACATTTTTGAAACTAAACAATGTGAAAAAATGGGTCCTAGTTTTGGTTTTTTTTCAAAGTTTTGTAACTATACCACTCTAAATTTCATGTTTGTGAGGTTTATGTTGCTAAAGGATTAACCTTAGTAGTTGTCAACATGTTCTTATGCTTTAAGTGTTAAAGTTGAAAGTTATGACCAAATTACAAGAATTGTCTAATCCTATTTTTGGCCAAATTTACCATTTTAATGACTTTTTTGATGACCTTCTTGATATCCAAATGCAATTTTGATTATGTAAGTGGCATGTGTAACATAAAGATAATCTTACTTGAGTTTTGGGGCACCTAGTACCTTATATAGCATAGTATACGATGATGGTTGAGTTTTTCAATTACAGAAGAATACAAGACATTCTAGAGTAGCAAGTATAGCTTTCTCAATATTGCTAGTTTCTTAGGCCAATTGTGTCTATTCTTTAGGTAATAACCATATCTAATCATAAACTTCAAATTTGGCTAGATATTGAGCAGTTTCTATGGAATTCTAGAGGTCATAATGCTAAACCCAATTTTTTCATGTTTGATGTATTTTAGTACTTCATCATCATACCCAAGGTTCAACTTGGCAAGTGATCCTTTATTCTTTTGACACGCTCCATGGATCCTTTTGAATCCAAAAATCCAAAGATAATTGAGAAGACATGTATATAGTATCTGCATTGAGAGCGCGACTATAGAAACATTGATGATAGGTCCACATAATGACAAAAATGCAACTTTTTTGTACATACATTTTTTGCCAAAATAAAAAATAGTGAGTCAAAAGCAACCATATTTTTGGATCACCAAACCATTGAAGTTAACAAGGAATTTTATCTCATGTCATACAAAAAATTTTAGTCTCATTTATATGCAATCAACCGTAAGAAATGCTTGTTTTGGGAAAAATGGAATGGTTCCTTATGTAGAGGTCCTTGCACTGTGAGCTCATGAAATGATTTTCTAAAATGAGTGGATCTACTATGGTTTTGGAAGGTTTTTTCAAAACCTTGAAAGGACACTTTTATGTCCTATTAGGTTACCAATCTAGTAAGCAAGGGTAAAAGTTAGTACTATTGTTCCAAAACAAGCATAAACTTGGAACGATGGATCTAGGGAGAATAATCTAGCTTTTAGATATTAATACTTAGATATGCTTATGAATATCTGACTTAATCTTAAAAAAATTGACACATCATAGGAAGCTTTAGGGGTAAAATCTTGAGTTTATGAGTTTGGACAAATTAAGAAGAAAATATATAATTTGAATTGACAACTTTATCAGCTTAGTGAAGATGAAAAATGTGCTTTTTGCTCTATTTAGCGAGATGAAGTTTCTAAAATTAGGTAGATTGATGGAGATAGGAGAGTGTTCTTTATTACTTAGATGTATTTACTTGTTTTGTGTAGACTATCCTAAGCATTGTTCTCAGATGGTATAAGGTGGAAGATAGAATGCTGTGGTCTTGAGTCCCAGATCATGACACAGAAAATGTAACCTATGCCCATTGGCTTGCTCAATCGATCTACATGCAACCGTATTGTCTCTAGTGATAGGTGCCCGAGCCTGCACGTAAATCCCAGAGACAACTCTGTATGGTCTGCAAAACTCCACTATGCATCATGCTAGTGTCAGTGGTCGATGTACGACTGACAATCCTACTGCAAATGCTCCAACTCCAGCTGCTACTTGTTGTGGGCCACGACACTATTAGGTCGTACATGAGATACCCAAACGCTGAAGAAATATGCGTAAACCTGATTGTACTTGCATCCCCTTGTTCTATCTGCATGTAGTGCAACATCATGACTACCCATCATGGATGGATGTGTCAACACAGACACTGGGATGGCTATGTCCCTCTGACCCATAGGCAAAACTATGCATCATGGCACCAAGTCATTAGCCTCTAGCATGAGTATCTTAAAGATATCCATGTCTGCCATCTCTACCTATGTCTCTAGGGAGAATACCCACTCTACCTCTTCCTGTACAAACCTTGAAAACACCTGTTCTGTCTCACTAGAGCACAGCCGCTCTACCTCTATCCCTACAGAGTCTACTGGCATGTCCTCCACAACTAAATGATTTGTCTTGTGAGCATGCTGGAGCTCACCCACAAAGGAGACACATCTCATCTCTTGTTTAAAGCCAACCAAACTGAGAGTATGTTGTCTCAAACCTCAGACACACGCATATAATATACCAAGCCCTTGTAGGCTCCTCTGGCAATCACTAATGAACCACAATGCATATAGAAAGAGTGCTCTCTAAAGAGTGTTTGGCACCCAAAACCTTCTAACTATCTCATTGAGATCAAGCTCTATCTCAACTGAGAAACATATCGCACATGTCATAGCGTATATGATGCACCACTGGGTAATGACAAGAAAACATCTCTTACACTTGCAATGTCAAATGCCAAACCATCAGCTAAACACACACATCCAAAGCTCTCACTACAGAATGGGCTAAACCAGTCACGATTTGGTGTGATGTGGAATATTGCATCCTCATCTAGCAACCAACTTGGAAAAGTGTCACCTCTCAAAGACATGTAATCAGGAGGAACGCTAAAGGCAAACATGACATGACCATCATTGACATATGAAGCCAGTGCTCTATCATGTGACAAAACCTCATTTGTAACACATAGATCTTCACTAATGCCTCATACGTCTAAAACAATAACACTTAATGTGACTTGTGTCACCACAATGCCAACATCGCATGTATTTGCAAGAACGAGACCACCGATGCTTCACTTGCATCTCTATCTATGTTTTGTGCACAAGCATGGTAATGGTTTACATCATCACCTAATCACAACAATGCATAAGGAACATAATAGGATAAGGTGCACACTGCTTTTAGACTTTCATGTCATTTGCATCTTAAATTGTGATAGAAATGAAGCCAAAATAAGGTTTCTCATTTGTTATTTTTGCAAGAGTTTTGGCCATTATGCTAAACTAAAGGACATGATGAAAAATTGTGGCTACTACCTAAAATCATGTATGTCATTGATCTTTGTCTCCTCTACCCAAATTACAAAAGCATGTTCCTCTTTGAGAGAGAAAATTGTATTCAACCAATTAAAAATGCTTGAGCCAATTCCATTGTGCACAATCTATACCATACCAAAAATTCGTCTTAGTTCCTACTCTGTTAAATGTGAGACTGGACCTTGAGGAAGTGTAGGAGAGCCTCTTTTTGTATACACATTATGTTTCTTAGAAATTTGAGAGTATAAGTATCATACCCTACTTGAGTGCTCAGCTTTTGATTACATCAAAAAAAATTTCTTACATTTTAGCCTAGACCATGGACTATATTTCTCTCTCCCAAAAACTTCACAGATTCAATTTTTCAGCTACCACCATTAAATCCATAGTCGTCAAGCATGCAACATGTTGTATTTGGTCCCATAGGTCTTGAAAGCTAGGTCTCCTTCTAATGATTGAATCTTATGAGCATGATTCTCTTTTAGCATTTGAAGTATTTTACACCACACACACACACACACACACACACACACACACACACACACACACACACAAGTGATGTACAATGAAACAATCAAGCTGACAGCTCTGTTGACTCAGTGTTACACAGTGTTGGCAAGGTTATTGGGTAACGTATGTTATCTTTATCCCAGCATAATTATAATGCTAACTAATTCTCTTAGGCCTTGATTGATTATGTGTTGGATACTGCATATGTTTGATGTTGATATTGGTACATCATAAAGTTACTCTTTTTACTTATTTTTTGAGATCTTGTTGAGCTATTTATAACGAGCTCATGCACACTCACAAGAAGGGATGCAATCTGGTGCCACTTGTTCTCTACAAACTAATGCGCTCAAGGTTTTCTTAATGGTTGGAAATTTGAGCAGGATGTATTATTCATCGACCTTGCATAATTTTTAACATAAACAACACACATTTTTGGACACAAAATGTTTTTTTTCCTTCTTTTTTTACTGATATATATCTGTAGGCATACATAGTTAAAAGTGGTTTTAATTGGTTTGGCAAAGCAAAGGTACATATGTCACATAACTAATTTTAATAGACGAGATGCTTTTTGTTTTTGATACTAAGCCTTAAACCTCCCGTGGAGGGTCTAATTAGAGATGGCACTTACTGGATTTTTTGCCCCAATTATAAACAAGACTCTACCCGATTTTTATGAGATTGCTTACATTGGTCTTTTTAAAAATTGCTTTCAATAACAACGCACTAATACACCTCTCTCAGAAAGGGGCCCAGCTTTCTTTGTTGACCAAGAGATCTACTTAATTGTTGTCCATTTTTAGCAAAAAAATACTAGATCTTAACTTTGATACGTATATTGACTTTGGTACATAGTTAATTTAAATAATAATCCAAAGCGTAGGCTTTAAGCTAATTGTGCAGGTGTGACATTGATAAAAACTGGACCTAGCTTTGACACTTGTAATACGCACAAGCATAGCCAGTTCTAAGTGAACGCTTTTGTATGGATGCAGGTAACAACTGGATCCTTCTTGTTAGGAAATAAGACGTAGCTAAATAGATAATTGAGTAGATTACTTAATGGAGAGAGACAAATTTATATACACGAGATTATAGTGTAGAGAGAGAGAGAGAGAGAGAGAGAGAGTACACACGATATACGTGGTTCACCCAATGTGGGCTACGTCCACGGGAAAGCAGCCACTCAATGGCTTTGGTACTTCAAAACAAGAAGTAGTTTACAAAGGGATTATACCCTTAATGGAGCTCCCGCCTTGCTTCACTCTCACCACCTCACACTCACCTTGTTGCATCAACTTCACACTATGAAATGTGTGTAGAAATGGCCTCCTTTTATAGGCCAAAAGGGCTGCCCTCTCTTATGAGAGACAGCCATGTGTAGCCGCCCTTGTGCGAATAAGTCCAAATCGGACCCTCCAATCCGCCCATGTGTGGCCGCCCTTGAGAAGACAAGTCCGCTTTTGAATTCGGCCACCGGCCACCGGCCATTGACTTCCGACCACCGGCCACCGGCCATTGACTTCCGACCACCGGCCATTGGCCATTGACTACCGGCCACCGGCCAACCGACCGGTTGTTTTCCGACCACTTTCCGACCGCCGTCCGGCCATAATATTCCGGCGAAAAGGAATATTCCGGCGAAAAAAAGTCTCGGGGGCCTCCGCCCCCGAGGCCTTTAAAGTTGCCCCTGATTCTTGTCCGTGAAAATTTTGGTTTCCGGTGAGTGATTTTCCTTCACGCACGATGGCTTCTCCTCATAATGGGGGCCTTACAAATGTGCGCTTTTACCACAGAAAATTACAAGGGTAAATCAGGCTCCATACTTAACACTTCTGCTTGTATGATTAGTGGAGGTTTGTCTCTATGGATTAGATATCTTCAAAGTGGATCAAATCAATAGCAATACCTGGAGAAAGGAATATCTACATCAAACATTTTCTCATTCAGTAGAGGTTTAAGCTAATGTAAACTATTAAATTAAACATTTGACACGATATTATATACATGTAATGTATCTGTGGTATATTGTCAATGTTCTTGTACATTTATCATTACCCTTATTAATATGTAAAGTATGATCTACTCCATTGTATGGTTCAATTGTTTGTATAAACAAACTTTTTTTAGGCTTTTCATTTCAAGCACACACACTTCTTCCTAGCTAGCCTTTGGTTGGCGGTTGGGCTAGCACCATTCAATGGTAGTAGATCAGTTACATTAATACTAGCTTGACCCACCCAATCCAAAGGGATGGGTTGGGGCTCTTTAGATCCTAAATTGGTCAAGACCTACAAGTTACATTAATACTAGCTTGACTCACCCAATCCAAAGGGATGGGTTGGGGCTCTTTAGATCCTAAATTGGTCAAGTACCTACAAGCTACATTAATACTAGCTTGACCCACCCAATCCAAAGGGATGGGTTGGGGCTCTTTAGCTCCTAAATTGGTCAAGCACCTACATGCTTACAGATAATCCATATATTGTAATCATTGTCCATCTACAAGCAGTAGTGGAATTTCAATCAGTCGTTGTCTTGCAGGATTGAAGTATATTATAGTAACCACCATGATGACACATGTCACAAATTTGGGGTGACACATCGAACAAAAGCGTGAGATTCCAGGTACGTAGTGTTTAGAGTACCATACTCTCCTCCATGGAGGACCCCTTTATTGTACAACAATTTGATATTCTCATATCAAAACCCTTTTCAACACATTACAAATGATTGATTTATAAAAGTATTTATTGCAATTGGTGGGGGATAGTTCCACTTGGTGGACTATCCTCCACCAAGTGGATCTTTCCTCTAGGATGGGGGAGGGACACACACACACACACACACACACACACACACACACACACACACACACACACACACACACACACACACACACACACACACACAAGTGATGTACAATGAAACAATCAAACTGATAGCTCTGTCTGACTCGGTGTTACACAGTGTTGGCAAGGTTATTGCGTAATGTATGTTGAGGTTAGGGATATCTTTATACCAGCATAATTATAGTCACTAAGGTTGTACATCTCATACCAGTCAAGACAAACTTTACCGCCTTCGACATTACAAGACTATTTGTTAAAGAGATTTTTAGGTTGCATGGATTGCTCAGACGGAGTGTAACTGATAGGGATGTGAAGTTCACATCAAATTTTTTGACCTCACTCTTCAAGGAAATTGTATCATAATTAAGCTTTAGTACTGTGTACCATCCTCAATTAGATGGACAAACAGAGAGAGTCAACCAAGTCATCAAAGATATTCTTAGAGCTTATTGCAGTAGGGAGCCTAAGCAATGGATTAAATTTTTACCTCTAGTGGAGTATGCTTACAATGCTTCACATCATCAAAGCATTGGTATGACCCCATTTTGTGCCTTGTATGCTCAAGAATGTGTCTCTTCACTCAACTTTTCAAATCCTACCATGAGAGTATTGAACCTCTTATAAGAAAAATTCAGTTTTCTCAATTAATATAAATTTTAAATCTCTCGTAAAACTTGAAATATTACGCGGAGGTGTTGCTTGTGTTCGTCTAATGAATTAGAGTATAAGATGGTTATATCATCAAAGAACACTCTAGTAAAGGTTTGACGAGGCTTGAATAGATTCTCCATTAGGAGGTTAAATGTGGCTGGTGCATTGGTCAAGCCAAAATTCATGACAATGTACTCGTAAAGACCAAACGTAGTGCAAAATGCGGTCTTTACAATGTCTTGATCAACTATCCTTATTTGATGGTAGCCACTTTTTAGGTCAATCCTACTGAAGTAGGTCGACCCCTATAGCTTATCAAATAGGTCTTCTACCTGTGGAATGGGAAACCTATTTTTGATAGTGATCCTATTGAGTGCTCTATAGTCGACAAACATGCGATATGTGCCATCTTTCTTTTGCACTAATAACACTGGCGAACAAAATGGAGATGAGTTAGGCCTAACCATGCCTTTCTCAACCAACTCATGCACTTGCCACATAATCTCCTCTCGTCGAGCTTGAGAAACTTGATAAGAAGGTTTATTATGCGGTGAGCTTCCTAGAAGAAGTTCCATTGCATGGTCGTCATCCCCTTGTTTGGGAGGTAGTTCACAAGGGATGTCGTCAATAAAAACATCTTGAAACCCCTTGAGGAAATTGGATAACTCTAATTCCTTTTGATTGGTTATATCTTCTTTGGCTAAAATATTAGGTTCATTTTGAGAATCTTTAACAAAAATCATGTACACAAAAATAGAGCTCTTTATTGACTTATTGAAAGCTTGCTTATGTACAATGGGTATGGTACTACCCAACTCCTTAGCATCTATGTAAATATATTTTTTCCTGAACCTAAAGTAGATTTGTCTTTCATGGAATTTAACATTGGTAGCCACGCGACCATGGTGCCCCTAGGATTACATCCTCATGTTTGTTGAGAGGAGAGATGAAGAAATCCTCCTTGTCCACATAGCTTTGGACATGGAGCCTCAATTTCCCAATTAAGGGAGTGACTGAGGCTTCTTGCCCCTTGAAAGAACCATTGGCAAGTAGGACATCTCCCATCTCATAGGCTTGGGTGCCTAGCACTTGATGGCCAACTTTGTAGATATAAAATTGTGAGTAGAACCAGGGTCAAAGAGAATGAAACCATCATGTTCTCTTACCTTTCCCCAAGCATGACATAGAGGAGATTCTTTGTGATGAGCATCCTCTTCTTGAATTTCAACCAAGGTAGCTCTAGGAGGCTCATTACGTGTATTGTTGTGGAAGCAAGCACGATAGGCATGCCCTTGCTCCCCACACTTGAAACAACGATTATCTTTTTGTTCTTCAGGAGAGAGTTTATTTTTGACTTTATAAACTCCCTTCTCCTTAGCTTTGTTGTTGTTGGCGTTGCCTTTCGGAGATTTTTGGACATTGTCCTTTCCCTTAGGCTCGTTACGGTCCTTGTTTTCCATGGGCTTAAATTTTCTCTTAGCCCCTTGTTGAAAGTTGACTCTTGAAGACACCATGGTATGGTGTATGAACGAAGATATGGTGTGTGGCCTATGGGAGTTAACATACTCCGCCATATCCTCATATCCTCAGATAAACCCGCATAAAATTGTTATTTTTGCTCTCCAAAATCCATCTTTTTGTAGACAGTGGCTTTGAGATGTAAATCCCAAAAATTGTCTACATATTTGTTAATAAATTTGTAGGGAGAGAGTTTAAAGCTTTGCCATTTGGTGACTACTTTGTCTTTGGCATCGGTAGCCAAAAACTACTTCATGATGGAAGCTCTTAAAGCTTTCCATGTTCGTGGAGCTTCATCGTTTGCTTGTAGGCTAGACCACAATTGCTTGGCGGACTTTTAAAAATGCATAGCCACATGAAGTAGATTAGAGGACTCCGTGAAGCCCTCATCTCCAAACACCACAACAAATTATTGGATAAAGGCCAAGACTTTGTCTGTAGCACCAAAGGTGCCATCATAGGTAAGGAAAGAGATGTTATTTCCTCCCTCTTTGAGATTTTTGATCTTGGATGACCTCTTCTAGGCGGCATAGGATTTCCTATGGCCTCTTCTTTTGGGTGGTTTGAGAGCTACACCATCACTTTCTTTAGAAGAGGAAGAGTATGAGGAGGATGGAGAAGAGGGTGACCTCTTTCTCACCTTTTTCTTCCCTTGTTCCTCCTTGTCTACACCATCACTTTCTTCAGAAGAGGAAGAGGATGAAGAAGATGGAGGAGAGGGTGACCTCTTTCTTGCCTTTTTCTTCTCTTGTTTTCTCTCTTCCCTCTTTGAACTATGGTAAAGAGGAGTATGCAATGTGTTTTTAGCAAAGAAAGAGTGTTTTTAGGAAAGGAAGGATGTTTCTAAGAAAGGAAAAGTGTTTCTAAGAAAGAAAGAGTGTTCTTAGGAAAGAAAGACACTACAACAAAAAAAGGGGCCTTCGACGCAGCCCGTCGAAAAAATCGTCGATATACGCGTCCCTACAAAAACGTCGCTATATGCATCGATGTACGTGTCGAAAGGTAATATTATCAACGCATATTTCGATGGGCTTAGGGACGCATATAGCAACGACCATAATAAAGAAAAACAAATCTTGGATAGAGGACAGGCAGCCTAGCCTGTGCCCAGTGAAAAGATGGACACAGCCACAGCCAGACTGCCTGTCCTCTGCGCAAGAAAGCGAGTAGCACCAAAATCAACCGTGCTCCCGCAGAAATTTTGGCAGAGTTCCCTTCGTTTTTACATAAACTTAAAAAAAAAACCATATCATGTATACACCTCCTATATGCTATCCATGTAGGATCTCACATGAGATTTAAGGCCAATGAAAGAAATGAAATGAACTTTGTGCAAAACCATAACCAACTTAAAACCATTACCATAACAGACTTAATTTGTGGAAAACCATAACCAAATTAAAACCATAACCAGCCATAACCATATTGATCAAAACCATACTGCAGATAACCATAACCATAAACAAAACAATAACCATAAGCATAACCAGAAAGTTAAACATAACCATAAACAAAACAATAACCATAACCATGTCTATACAAGAATAGGAGAAATAACCATGTCTATACAATGACAATAACCATAACCATAACCATAAGTAAAACAATAACCATAACCATGTCTGAACAATAACCATAACCATATATGTCTATACAAAAAAGAGACACAGAAGTGTGTCTGTGTCTCACAAAGCATATATATGAGATCCACTGATGACTAGGCGTCACAACCTGCACATAGGACAAGTCACAAAATTAGTATCGATACTACTTCACATATACTTATTTAATTAAATCAACTCACACATATTAACATCTCACCTCAATTGATCAGCGAGACTCTAAGGACTCCCAATCTACAGGCTCTCCTGAAGCATCAAGATCATTCAATACTTCATAGATACCTCTGCAATATCCATTTGTCTCCTCTTGGCGTGTCAGGGCTCGATGCATCGCAAGATTCTGCGTTTATACAAAAATCAAAGTAATAAGAATACATGATTCATCACGTTTAACAAAACGCCATAGCTAGGATTGGATTGGAAACTCACAAACTCATAAGAAAGGTGTCGAAGCCTCCGCTGCCAACATGAGATGTCCCCCTGGTCATCTGTTGTATCTCCGCGGCCTGACGCTGTTGTCTGAACCGTGTGTCCACTGTCCGCTCATCCTCCCTGATCTGCTGCCACGTCTCATGTGGGATGCCCGAAGGCTTCGGCGAGCCGGTCCTGAAAGCCTGCCGAGCTGCATCTCGTCGATGTTTCACGGTGTCCCATGCAACACCCTTGATCCACCTCCTCAAAACAGCCTTTAAACCCGGAGCAGGCTGGTACTCTCTCATGATGGTCTCCACTATATAACTGATTTTGTCCTCATCTAGGTCAGGACAAGGTGTCAGAATGCTGGTCAAAAATTGCAGCTCCGCGAGCTGGCAAATCCACTGTCTCATCTCAGTCCCGACTCTATCCATGTCAATAGAACCATCTACCCGTACAGTCTTGGAGGCACTAGGACCATGTGCCCCCCAAGGTGTCCAAGGTGTACCAAGAGGTGTGTCGAGAGGTGTGCCTAGGTAGGACGGGGGTCATGAGCGAGGAGGGGTCGAAGCATCTATGGACCCTCCTCCACAGCAACCACCACCTCCACCTGACGATCGCCGAGATCGACGAGTGCGCCTGTGCTGCGGAGATGAAGACGTACCCGCCTCTGCCGCATCCCTAGTTGTCGAAGCGGCCATGATGGGAGACCTTGTAGGTGTCGTACTCGTAGACATCCCCACCATAGGTGTCCCCCCCGTAGGCGTCGGACCTTTGGGTGTGAATCTTGGAGGCATAGTACCCGTGCCTCTGGCTACCCAGTACTGAGATCCCTCTGCCATCTGACTGGGCGTCATCCGTGTGACAAAGCCCATAAATGCATCTGCACTCATACAAGCGCGATCTGGAAACTGTTCTGTCATACTAAAAACCTGCACAAAGAAAGTAAAATAAAGCGTCAGATTTTTATTTGTTTTAACATAACTCTAGCCCAACTCGTTCTGGCAGATTGTCTTCATCCATTGCATCTTCATCTACAAGTGTGAATTCTGCCTCGTCTACATCATCCCTCGTATATCTGTCAGCTTCCTTTGCCATACCTTCATCCATCTCATCTAATATCATAGTAGTATTTGCGTCGTCTGACCGACTTTCCTCCAGGAGCTCTTGCCCTTCAAATACTTGTTTATTTCTTGGAGCAACCTAAACCACAAACCACCATTGTCACTCTCGAGGGTCCGGTATAAAGACCACTTGCTGGCAATGTTCGGGGAGAGCAAATGTGTCACTCGCATCTGTCCAAACCTTTGTAGAATCTATTTGCACAAGCTTGTTTCCATCTCTGCGTACCGTTACATTGCGACCAGAAGTAATCACCTTGAACCACTTCACATCCAACAAAAACATCTCAAACCGCCTGAAGCTGACTTTCAGGATATCTGACACCAGACCACAGTAATCCAGGTTACTAGTGCTCTCATTCGTGTCTCTGGCACTGGCCCTGCTCTTTTGCATGAAACTAACCATTACCCCACTGTAAAACGTGTTTCTTCTGCTGTCAATTTGCTGTGTTCTGAAATGCTTTCCATGCGACCACAGTGTCATGTATGTATGATACTTCCAATCACATCCAATAGCCAGCTCTTCCTCTTCTAGAGATATGGGTTCTCCGATCTGTTGAGATGCTCTCACTGTCTTGTCCAATCATGCCATTGTACGGAATTCAGGAAGTCTGGCAAGGGTAAGCCTCTAGTCGTTCGGCTTCGCCTGAAATCGTGTCGCTCCCTATGGCATCTCTCTTTCTCTTCTTCGTACCTTTGAAGCCATTTTTACATCGGCTCTGAATTTGGTATACAGAACTTCATGATCTTTTCTCGCATGGAGTCGTTCATTTTCTTCGGCACCCCTTGCCCTTCCGGCTCCTCTCCCACCAGTCTTGCATCCTCCTCATCGCTCCACAGTCGAGGCATTTCTGGGTCAGAAATGGATAGAAATTCGGTCTTCAAGACAAGAGACTCTTGCAGACAGGCCAAGTGCTCCATGATGATATTCTCAAGCCAAATGGATTGAATCCATCCATTGCCATGCCCAAGTGCAAATTGTGTGGTTCACTCTTAAAACGTGGCCAGGTATCTTCAATGTGCCTCCAAGCCTTTGAATCAGCGGGCACCCTAAATGTTGCGTTAATGGATCTATTCGTAGAATGCCACCGCATCAACTTTGTAATGGAACCACAACGAAACATGCTTTTTATCCTAGGAATACTAGGGAAATGCCGCAACACTTTAGCTGGCATTGTCTTGCCAACTGTATCTTGTTTGTAGCGCATTGCTCCGCACTTAGGACACGACAGACAATCTGTGAATTCATTTGCAAAAAAAGAATGCAATCATTTGTACATGCATGAATCTTGTTGTAGTCCAAGCCAACTGAGGTCAATAGGTACTTTGCGTCTGGCCTAGAGGGGGGCATTTCATTGCCAGCCGGGAGAAGTTGCTCCTGCAACAACCTGTTTAAGCCACATTAAATTGAAAAGCTCTCCAAGCACATCACCGTTGCAATCGGAAAATATCTTTTGTAAATTATGTACCTAAACAAAGCAGTGACGCTTGCATCTGACCACCCGTACACTGACTGAAGATTCAGAAATGCTAGACAAGTACGAAACACAGATATTTTGGTGCCTTCATAGATTGGTTGACGTGCCAACTTCCTCAACATGTCTTCAAGAGATAGGTGCACGGCTTTTGGTGCTGCTTCGTTAGCGTTCTCCTCGCTTGTCTGGAAGAAGGCATCCAGCATCTCCTCCATGCTGTCGTCTTCTGTCTGTAAGCCCTTTCTGTCTGTAAGCCCTTTTTGCTTCCATCCTTGGCTCTATATTGGTTGGACCTTCACACATAATTCTTTTTCTCTCTCTCTCAGAGGTAGGTGCTATATCATGAAAATCAATGCCCGTTCCATAGGAGTCGTATCGTAGATTCTGTACGGTTTCTCTAGCAAACTCTCCGTACTTGTGCACATGCTCATTACATATCCTACGCTTGTACAAGATTTGATACTTGCAGAGCATGCACAAGCATGCAATCTTTTCCTCCATTTTAGTTGATGACATGTCCATCTACAATGATTATGAATGTTGTTTTAATATATATACTCCTCACAATGTAAACTACCTCGCATTCTCTAGTCTTGCGCAATTTCCGTTCACCTCGGTCCAAAGGTGTACGGAGATCAGGACCACCGGATCAAAATCTCGTCTTTATTGGTCAAATCCTATATGGGTAGACACATACGTGCACTCCCAGGTGTACATGGAAATGCATGTAGCGGGAAAAACCCCTTTGCCTCTTTTAGTTCCATAGTTTCTTCTAGAGGGAGAGAGAGAGAGATAGAGAAAGTTTCTCTCCTTTTCACACAATTGGTCAGCCAACCTAACTCTTTCTCTCTCTCTCTCTCTCTCTATCTACTATCTATCTCTCTCTCTACCTCTATAGCTATCTCTAGTTAATTCTCTCTCTCTCTCTCTCTCTCTCTCTCTCTCTCTCTCTCTCTCTCTCTATATATATATATATATATATATATATATATATATATATATATATATATCACTCTCTATCTCTCTATTTATTTCTCTCTCTCTACGTACCCTATTTGTCGTTCTTTCTCTCTCGATCTCGCTCTCTTTCTCTCTCTCTCTCTCTCGATCTCGCTCTCGCTCTCGCTATCTCTCTTTCTCTCTCTATTTCCCTATTTCCCTATCTCTCTCTGTATCGCTCTTCACCTGCCCCTCTCTCTCTCTCTCTCTCTCTATATATATATATATATATATATATATATATATATCACTCTCTTTCTCTCTCTCTCTCTCTATTCCCTATCTCTTTCTCTCTCTCTATTTTCCTATCTCTCTCTCTCTCTCTCTCTCTCTCTCTCTCTCTCTCTCTCTCTCTACTTCCCTATCTCTCACTGATCGAATGAGCGAATGAGCTAGGGAGATCCAGACGCCCATGTGACTGCGGAGGACTACACAACATCGACAGAGGATGCATCAAAGGATCCAAGTCACTTTGGCTCGACATGCACAATGCTCGGTCAGACTACTGGCCATGGAGGAGATTGATGAGATCCTCCAGCGAGACCGATGCTGGATCTCCTATGATCTACCTATCCTAGCTAGCTGTTTTAGCTGCTTAGTCCACACCCAATAGTTTAGGATTCCATAATATTGTATTTTGTCATCTTATTACTCTGACTCTGTATCAGATCCACCACATTGTTACTTTCTGGTCTCATAGGTTACTTTGGCCTTTTGAAGACGTTAATATAACATTTCATTTCATTTCTCTCTTTAATTTCTCTTTCTTTAATTTTAATTTCCTACGTATACATTTTTTTTTCTCTCTCTCTCTCTTTAATTTCCTACACGCACACACACTTCTCTCTCTCTCTCTCTAGCTTTTTAATTTCTTATTTACACACACACACACACACATTTCTCTCTCTTTCTCTCTTTGATTTTCTACACACACACACACACACACACATTTCTCTCTCTCTCTCTCTCTCTCTCTCTCTCTCTCTCTCTCTCTCTTTCTTTAGTTTCTTACACACACACACACACACACACACACACACACGTTTCTCTCTCTCTCTCTCTCTCTTTGATTACCTACACACACACATTTATCTCTCTCTCTCTCTCTCTCTCTCTCTCTCTCTTTGCTACACACACATACACACACACACACTTCTCTCTCTCTCTCTCTCTCTCTCTCTCTCTATTTCCTACACACACACACACACCGCTCTCTCTCTCTCTCTCTCTCTCTCGATCTCTATCTCTTTCCTACACACACACACACACACACACACACACACACGATGTAGAGAGAGAGAGAGAGAGAGAGAGAGGGGTTGGGGGGGGAGGGGGGCGGGGGGGGGGGGAGAGTTTCATAATACCTGCGCAATAGGTTTCGGCCAAGATCTGAGCGCGCGCGTCGCAGGCGAAAATGACCCCTGCGCACGAGTTTCCCTTTTTTCCCCCCCAAATTATTTTGCGTTGAAATGTGCGTCGATATACTCGTGGTAATGTCCGTCGATATACGCGTGGAAAAGTATGCCTTGCCATGCGTATTTCCACGCACATATCGACGGATATTCCAACGCATATATCCACGGGATGAAAGTATGTCGATATCCACGTGGAAAGGTACGGCCGTCGATATATACTACGTCGATATCTTGATGTTATGTTGTAGTGAGAGTGTTTTTAAGAAAGGAAGGATGTTCCTAAGAAAGGAAGAGCCTTTTCAGGAAAGAAAGAGTATTTTTAGCAAAAGGAGAGTATTTTTAGAAAAAGAAGAGTATTTTTATGAATGAAAGAGAGATAAGACAAGATTAGAGCTTTCTTTTTTTCCCCCCCAAAATAGACAATCTTTCTCCAAAATTAGAGTCTTCTAATTCGCGCATTGAGAATCACGTGCATGTGCACACACACATATTGTCACACACACACCAAAATTATCTTTTTGCTTTTTCCTATTCTTAGTGCTTTCATTTTTCCTTTAGAGCCTATATAAAAGCCCTCTTTCTTCAGTCTCAAACACACACAAAGGCTCTTAGAAGCGGAAGCTCTCTTGCCTTGATGCTAGAGGTATCTTCTCTCTCTCAAGCTCTCTTTATTTCCATCTCCATCTCCACCTTCATTTCTACCGCATCGTGTTGTCCCTCGGATTATAGAATTCACTTTCTCTGTCTCTTGCCATCTTCTCAAAAATTAGGAAAGCAACAACTCTCCGAAGCTCTGTCTCTTGCCATCTTCTCAAAAATTAGGAAAGCAACAACTCTCCGAAGCTCTGTCTCTTGTCCATCGCAATGTGATGGCCCCAATATGAGTGATAAGAATCTCCAAATATGCTCCTCTCATTCTACCTCCAAAGAAATTACAAAGAAAGGTGGTGTCAATTACTCCAATCATAGCTCAAGCGGAGATATTAGCTCTGTGGAAGAAGTTGAAACCATCCAATCTTCGACGCGAAAGGTAGTCAAACACTTTACTAATTGAGTAAGATATATTTTTAATCTTGCATCATTATAGATGCTGATGTGGTAATTCAAGCCTAGGAATTTCCTTAAACCCTCCAGAAAATGTGATTATATCAAAGAAATAAGCATATGATTTTGTAGAGTAGTGAAAGGATTGTTTGATGAATTGTTATTGTTTGATATTAGGAGTTATTTCATCATGTCTGAAGAATCAATTTAAGAGAACAATTGCTGAAGTAATATCTTTTTCCCAGATGGAACTTGCCGTTAGTGAGATGATCCTATGGTTATTAGAGATTCATAAGTTAAGGTTATTAGATCTCTTTTTGTCCCCTTCTGGTTAGCAAGAGGCCCCTTGCAGTGATTGGAAAAGTTTACATATTTCACAATTAGTAAATAAGTAGATCCTTTGCTAAGGCTCTATTGGTTAGATGGAGAAAGTCTACGGGTAGCAAAAACTCATAAGACAATTGGATAATTCTCTTATTGAAATATAGGACTATCTTCATTAGACCCTATTTGAGAAAAAATAATTTGGGTGATGTTTGAAGGACTACATGAAAGAACCTGTGTCCAGGATTAATACAGGAACCTTGTTTGTACATGTAAAACAATGTGGTAAAGCACGTGGAATGGGTAAGTGTGGTGTGGAAAGTGGGAGACTAGTATCCAAATGCAACTATGTCTATGGACAGGTGGACCCGATTAGTTGGGTACTTTTCACAAGTCTACTTGTTAGCTAAGAATAAGTCTCATATCACATTTAGGACTTTATGAATGGCGGTGTTCATGCCTCTTCAACGTGGAGAAAAAGACATTGTTTATAGTTCCTAGGTATGTCAATGAGATTTTATCTTTATGATATAGGAACCAGCTCCCATTATAGTCCCTTGCTTTATTGACCTAGCTTGGGGTGTAGGACCCTCAAATCCACAAAACGTGATGGATATAGGACTTCCTCTCTTCTATTGCTCTTCTAACGTGATGGATAGAGGACTTTCTCTCTTCTATTGTTCGTTTTCTTGATTTTTTGAATTGGAGTAGGGTGTCTTCAATGGGACTTGGAAATAAATAAAGGCCAACTATCAAGCCGCTGCAATCACCTAGTTTGGGACCTCACAACTATACTTCTAAAAGCTTTCGACTCCCAAAAGCTAGCACACTACTTTTGTCCATACTATGTATTACCACGATAGCACACCATCCACAAATCTTGTCAAAATTCAAGGAAGTCCTTAATTTTGGTTCCTAGGTTTTATTTTTTAATGGTTTTATCCCCTTGACTAGGTTCTATAAGTTAAGAGGGTTAGACCTCTTTGGGCCGCTTGGCTAGAACCTAGAAGTTGAAACAACTTCTTCTAATTTTTGGCCGGGTTCTTTCCTTTAAGACATGCCATATCATCACTTTGTGACATACTCCCCTTGTGAAATAATTGTAATCACCCTCCATTACGCATTGCAAAACAAACATAGGACAAAAACTATTTCAATAGACAATGACTCTAAGGACTGACGTACTAGACCACACCTATTCAACATTTTCACAAAGAAGACACTAATTAAATATTCAAAACACTATCCCGATCAAGATCTTAGATGTGACAAGTCATAGACGTGGCACCACAAAGTTTTGACCCATGGAATAGATTTTGATCAAGGGGCCTAGACCCTAGCTGCTAACCCAACCGTCAGACCTAGGGTAAGATGGGCCAAGTCAAAAGACATGTGTTGGTCTCAGCTATGAAGGTGATCCATGGTACAACGTGCAGAGAAAGCAAGCAGCAAAAGAAATGAACAAGAGAGAGAGAGAGAGAGAGAGAGAGAGAGAGAGAGAGAGAGAGAGAGAGAGAGATTTGACACGTTAAAACACAAACTCTTTGATTAATTAAAAAGGATACAATATAAGGCTACTTTTCCATTCAAAAGAGATGAACAAGAGAGAAAGAGATTTGACACGTTAAAACACAAACTCTTGGATTAATTAAAAAGAATACAATATAAGGCTACTTTGCCATTCACACTTACCCTATTTAACTGTAGGTTTTAATTGTATGCTTGAGGAGGTAGACATTTTACTAGACTCGGGCTTGACACCCAACACCCCCCCTCAAGCCCAAACCACTGACTATGGACTTGATACGGACCATGGCAGAGTTCAATCACCTGAACTATGAGTAGAAGTCCCCCCTTGATAATAACATAGGTGTGTGTGTGCACTTACCTCAAACAACCATCAGTGTGAGACAAACCAGAACTCAGAACCAAGCATGAAAGGGTGGTCTTACCATTGATGTGTGGAAATGTCTACAACCAATACGTTTTATTAACAAATGGCTAACATAAAAGGAAACATAAAAAAAAGAAAACGACAGGACATCACTATTTACGAGAAGCATCGGTGCTTCACCATCTTCATCACTTTCAACCATGTTGATCTGTCGTTTATTCTTTTAAACTATTTATCTGAAGGATGATTGGTCTTTCCACAATGGATGCAAGGACTTTTGCTGAAACAATCCTTGGTTTGATGATTGCTGCAGCCACATATCGCACAAGGTCTAGTGCTAGTAGTAGGTCGGGTTGAAGTTGCGGTCCTGGTGAATTTGCAGTCAAAGTGCAACCACAAGCTAAATATGCAGTATGTATGGTAGAACTAACACGTCGTGGTACTTGTTTCTCTTCTTTCAGGAATGAATTAACAATACCATCCAAAGAAGGCAATGGATCCTTCTCCTTTAAAATAGTGACAATTTGACAAAATTCTACAGGTAGGCTATTAAGAAAAATAGCTATAACATCTGCATCTGGGTTAGGGGCTTCAACATAAATCAACTGAGTGCGGATGCTTTTAATATGTTAGCTAAAGCTGCAATATTCTTGTCATCACACATAGAAAGAGAATATAGCTCCATTTTAAGGCTCATTTTGGAGTATTTGGCTTTAAGACCAAACACTTTCTCTAGTTCCATCCAAGTAGCATTTACTGATTGCACGTCATCCAGATAATGAATAAAATCATATTAAAGAGATGTCAGAATAATACCTAATGCCTGCTTGTCCTTGCATTGTTACTCATCAGATAGTGCTCTTGTAACAGCAGCGGATGTGCCAACTTTAAGACCAAACACTTTCTCTAGTTCCATCCAAGTAGCATTTACTGATTGCACGTCATCCAGATAATGAATAAAATCATATTAAAGAGATGTCCGAATAATACCTAATGCTTGCTTGTCCTTGCATTGTTACTCATCAGATAGTGCTCTTGTAACAGCAGCGGATGTGCCAGCTTTGTGAGTTGACAGGGGCTTGACTACGATCCAAAGATTCTTGCGCATTAAATAGCCCTTAACTTTGATTTTCCAGGTGTGGAAACCGGAACCGTTGTATTTGTCCATCTTCGATGCCATATTGTAGTCTATTTCGGCGTTTCAAGATGCTACAAGTTTGGTTGATTATTTGATGCACTCTTGCAAACTACTTGTTGTAGATTTCTTTTGAGAAGCTATGCAAGATGCCAACTTCGCCTTGATAAACCTTGCTTTGCTATGCCGCCAACATGCTTAACAACTTGTGAGAGGTTGACACTTTTCAAGATGTTTGCAAAAAGGGAATTCACAGTTTGTTGAGGTTGAAAGTATATCGTCAATATCACTAACCAGTTTGCTGCTGAGTAGTGAGCATTGAAGATATGGATGAGAATGTGAATATGCTTTTACAAGGGTGTGACTAGCCCACAAGAAACAATTCTTCCATGGTGAGACCAATTGAGGGCAAGGTTGTGGATATGACCTATTGAGGCAGGAGCTATGCTTGATTGACTTGCATCAAATTGGACAAGGTTGGGCTTGGGAGATTCATGTTGGGGAGAGGAGAAATATTTGTTTCTAGGCAACCACCATGCTAGCAAGGGCAGAAGCCTTGGACATATATGCTACCACCATGGCGGTTGTAGAAGATAGTTCACAATTTTTTTTGTACTTATTGAAGTTAATGGGCATTATTTGGGTGTCCTAAGGGATCTCTCCCACATCATGAATTTTTCATGTGAGGTACACGATGTTGAAATAAAACAAAGGAAAGCTCATTATTCATATTTCTAAATAAAGGACATCTAAATCTAAAATGTGAACATGAAACATATAGTTTCTAATAGTACAATCAGTCTTTATAGAACTTAGGAAGAGAATGGGATATAGGAGGGCCTCTTATTTGGAAGTTTAAGTAAGTACTTAAAACTTAATGAATCTTTGACCAAATGCTAGAATGGTGGGGTATGTGGTGGACTTTAGAACATATGCATAAAAGTTCCTTGGATCAAGTTAGTGGCTTAGACCACGTAGGCCATGGTGGATTTTGATAATCTGACCATAACTTTTGTATACAATAAGAAATATTCATGGAAGTATAGTTTTAATATGCTAAAAACATGATAAGACTTTTATTTGATTACGAAGGACCCAAAAAAGGATTTAAAAAAAAGAAGAACTTTATGCAATAAGTTGCAATTCATTATCGAGCTTAATTGAGTATTGAATTTCATCAATCTTTATTGAGATATCGTAGAAGCTTCACAACTATACTACATACCTAAAAATGGAATTTTCAAAAAAGTTGAGCCAACTTAAGAAATATCTAACCTACATTAATGATAGTGAAAATTCTTGCGATTTGACAAATTATTCTACTAAAGATTGACATAGAAATGCATTAAGTATGGAGCTTGATTTACCCTTGTAATTATTATTTTCAAAAAACACATTTTTAAGACCCCCATAATGAGGAGAAGCCATTGTACATGAGAAAAATCACTCGGCAAAAAACTAAAATCACTCACCAAAAAACCAAAAATCAATCCTCGGTCTTGAGAAAAATTACTCGTTGGAAAACTAAAATCAATCCCTAGAATATTCCCTTTTGCCAAAATATATTTGCTAGATTGTGAAAGAAAAATGCGAGTTTTCCATGCCAGGCCATGTTCCGGGGGCATATTATGGCTACATCATGCATCATTTGCACCAAAGAACCGCACTGGGGGGTCTTTCCGGACTCAAGGGGTCCGGACCAAGCTCCGTGCACCATGGTATGCAAAAGCCTTGTTTGACCCCAAGCTCAATGCACCACGGCTTGCAAAAGCCCTGTTTGGTCAAACAGGGCTTTTATGTTCTGTGGTGCACGGAGCTGGTTCGGACCCCTCGGGTCGCTAAACACCTCTCGGAATGATTCTTTGGTGAATAAGATGCATGATTTGGCCAGACTCTACCCTCGTAATATGGGCGTGCATGAAAAACTCCAATTTTTCGCTCCAAAAATGCGGCATGTAGCTTGATCATGGTGCCAAAAAAATCCCATACTTTGATGGTCCCAACAAGTCCCGAATGCAACAGATTCTTATGAATCCTTTTCCAAGTGACCCCAATTTTGTAGATAACTAGACATCTTACAAAGATGGTATGCAAGACTAGACCCTTAGTGACCATGCCAAACAAATTTTAAAAGAGGAAGAATAATATAGTTCAAACCAAAGAGGAACGGATAGTGTAGATGGCTGAGACAGTTTCACTATGTGGGAACCGGCTCCTGTGAGACGGGCAGTGGATCAGTAGTAATTACTACGGTAATTACCATGGTAAACCTATGGCATATAAATAGGACCCATTACATTGTAATCGGGTTAGCAGTTGTTGTCGGCAGTTACGGGCATAAGTTACAGGAAGGCATTAAATCATTTGTCGGTTGTACTCTGTTCATCTTTTGGTCCATAAGCCACATCATCTTCATTGTAATCCTTCAGCTATAATTCCAATTACAGCAATGCAGTATATTCCAGTTATACCTACTCTATACTCAGTTACTCTGAATTTGAATATGAATATCATTCTCAATACTTAGTCTGGTTCTTATTCCAGTAGATGTATTCCAGTTCAGTGTTCCGTTGTCCACTCTAGTATCTGAACTAATACATCACCAGTAGCTGTAAGCTTCTAACACTGGAATTAGCTATCTCAAGAGATTAGCTCCAATTCCATTTTGGAGATCACGGTGGAGAGAGCTGAAGCTCGTTGACTGGAACACTCTTCTCCCAGTGGGAAGTTCTCAGCTACAACAATGGCATCCAAAACCATTCGTGGCCAGAAATCACCCATCCGTGTTGATCCTATTCCTGAGGAGTCGGGAAGAGACTCTGACCCTAAGCATGAGAGGGTGATTGACACTGAGGCCCATGAGGAGCACAGTCAGGCTGATGAGACATAGGACTCACAACATTCCAGCCACTCTAGATGCAGACGGACAGAAAGGGAAGCATGCAAGGCCAAAAGTTATCAGTCCAAGCAGGGGGATGAGGGTACCAAAGGTAGTAAAAGTAGTCACCAAACTTCTAGTAGACACGCTAGAGAGGACACTGACACAGAGACAGAAACATATATTAATTGGGATGCAGATACTGACAATTATAAGAAGACTCCAAAGCGGCGTTCAGACTCTAAGAAGAGAAGCGACAGGACTAGCGGTGATCGGCATGATTACACATCCTTACTAAACATCTCTTTTGCAGTATTCAAAGGGGGCAAGAAGGATGATCCGAATGTTCACATCCAGGCTTTTGGGCAGTATGCAGAGCTGAAGAATATTGATGAGGATGAGTGGGGTGAATACTTTCCGCAAACATTGAAGGAGGCAGCGAGAAAGTGGTACTACCATTACCCCGCTTGTCAGCTTAGATCCTATAATAAACTACTTGAAGCCTTCAGATTGGAGTATTCCGACAACAGAGGTGATGAAGATATTCTTTGTGAACTGGATAAGATCAAGCAGAGGAAGTTGTCAGTCCAAAGCTATGTGGAGAAAATCAAAGAGTCGACAAGGCAGTTGCAGGAACCACTGCCAGAAAAGCGAGTACGTGCATGGTTCCTTAATGGCTTTGGTAGAAAGAAGCTTAGAGAGAAGGAGGTACCAACACCAACGAAGAAATTCAATGATTTGGTATAGCAAGCACTGAAGTTGGAACAACAGGCTAAGAAGGAAAAGGGCCAAAATAAGAGAAGATCCAGTAGTAGTAGTTCTTCTACTGAGAACTCTAATTCCAGCGAAGTTTCCACCAGTTCTTAGAGTAGCTCCAATGAGAGGTCCAAGGATAAGTCCAAAAAGGGGTCCTGGACTAAGAAGATTAAAGAGATGGCTAGGCAGATTGCTGAGATTAGCCAGACTAGACAACCAGTGAAAAAAATGGAGACTTGGTGTTCAAAATGCAAATCCAAGGACCATGTTTCTAACGAGTGCCCGCAGTGTACTTATTGTAAAGCCTTTGGCCATTTATGGAATAATTGTGGTATTAGGATTCATCATTTCAAGAAGGGAAAAGACTTGTTAGTAGTAGAATATACTGAACCAGTAAGAGTGGAAACCACCAAAGCTTCTCAAGAGTAGAAACAAGGTACCAGTGGTACTGGTCCAGGGGGCGAGAGATACCACCTGGCCGAGGCCGGGGGCGTGGTAACTTCCAGAGCTGGATTTTGAATTGCTATACTTGTGGAAAGTATGGGCATTTTCTTGCTCAATGTCCAAACACACCTACAATTGAGGCTACTGAGGAAAAGGCACCAGAGCCAGTTCCAGTACGGGCAGTAACACGGAGCAAAGAAATAGTAATTGAGGAAATTCCATAGATTCCAAAAAAACTAGTCACTACTAAAAGCAGCAAATGGGATCAACAGAGAGGTATGGAAGGCCAAGGGTAAAGAGAAAGTGGTTGATGAATGGCAGGAGTAGAGAGAACTAGCGGCAAAAATCACAAAGGATTTAGCCAAGAAGCTACTAGAGTAGCCAGAAAGTTCTGACACATGAGTCATTTAGAAGATACCAGCCAATCTACTGAGAAAGATCAGTCAAAGCCTGGCATACCTGAAACCATGCTGGCTGCGGTACAAGGGATGATTGGAGAATTGGGAGTTGATAGAAGAAATGGAAGCACTACAAGGGAGTAATGGCATTGTGAAGATACGACCAGTTCCTCGAGCTCCGACAACTAGTCTGATCAGGAGAAAGTAGAAATCCATGTTAAGATCTGTGATATAATTTAGAAACTCACTGTGGAGTTGGAAGATATCAGAAGAACTTTTCCTGAAGTGGCAAAATTCATCAGAAAGTGAAGGAAAGCTGAAGCGGAGGCCATAATAGTTGATTTGATGGTTGTCTGAGATGATGAAGTACCGCTCATTGAGGTCGATTACCAAGTTCGGAAACAATGGGAACCACTTTCAAGTGTCATCTTGGATGGAGGAGCAGGAGTCAATATAATGGGAGCGCATCTTCAACAGAGGATGGGTATTACGAATTTGAAGCCAGCACCTTTCAAAGTGCGGATGGCAGATCATCGAGTAGTGCAAGCTACTGGTATGATAAAAAATCTGCCGATACGAGTAGGCAAGGAGAAGTTCAAAACCAGCTTCCTAGTTCTTGATGTGCAAGGGGCATATGGGATGCTACTAGGGCGCCCATGGTTGCGAATGGCACAAGCTGTTCACGACTATGCTAATCAAACTCTGATGGTAGAAGGGGCCAGTGGGGCAGAATCTAGATCCACACAAACAATACTAGAAGCTGGAGAAAGGAGCTGAGACCTAAAGAGTTATGCCATAAGTATAAGAGAAAGAATATTGAAAACTACTTTTCAACGGTGTATGATGGATATATTCAATGAGTTTCTTCATCGGTTCCTTGCCATATTCATGGATGATTTCACCGTATATTCTGATGAGAAACAACATTTACTATTCTTGGAAATGGTTTTCAAACGCTGTTAGGAGAAGTAGATTTGTCTGAATCCATTTAAATCCGTTTTCCTAGTCTGAAAGGGATAGCTACTAGGACATGTAGTATCCCGCAATGGAATAGAAATGGCCGATGAAAAAATCCAGTGTGTTCAACAAGCCAAAGCACCCAAAAATACATTTGAGTTAAGCTCTTTCTTGGGCTATATTAACTTTTGCAAAAGGTTTGTGCATAATTTGCCTCCCAAGCTGTACCATTGTATGAGCTCACAAAGAAAATCAATAAGTTCAATTGGACTGCTGAGTGTGAGGAAAGTTTTCAGAACTTAGAAAAAGCCATTATTAGTAAACCAGTCCTTAGGCAACCAAACTGGGATGTTATCTTCCATGTACATGTGGACCCTTCGGGACTGGCAATGGGGGCGATATTGGTTCAGCCAGATGGAAGGACTGATTATTCTGTTTATTTTGCCAGTCTTAGATTCAGTCAAGCTGAACAAGGTTATAGGACCATTGAACGAGAAGCCCTAGGAATGGTTTTCAATGCTACAAAGTTCAGGCATTACTTGCTAGGCAAACTGTTTCATTTCTATGTGGATCATCAGGCTCTTTTGTTCTTGATTAATAAAGTCATTATTCAAGGCAGGCTAATACGATGGATGATGTTCCTCATGGAGTTTGAATTTTGGATTTTTCATAAGCCTGGCAAGAATCACTAAGGCGTTGATTTTTTATCAGTAGAGAAGGTTATTCAGAAGCATCTTTGAGGGACGAACCAGTGGATGTTGAATTATTTCAGCTGGAAGTAGGAGAATCAGTTGACCCTAAATGGTATGAAGTTTATTAATTTCTTTCTCAGGGTGCTTTTCCAGATGACTGGAAGCAGAACCAGAAGAATGCTTGGTCATCAAGAGCTTGAAGTTTACCATCATCGGGGGTTCACTCTATTGATTAGGTGTTGATGGTATTCCTTGGTGCTATGTGCCTATGGAAGGGAGAATGCAAGTAATCTCAGAGGCATATAATGGCAAATCTGGTGGACATTTTTCCAATGAGGTTACCTACAAGAAGATTCTGTAGGCTTGTTTATGGTGGCAAACATTGATAGCTGATGTTAGAAGTTTTTGCAAAACTTGTGACATATGCCAAAGAATGGATAGACCTACAGGTGTAGACATGACTCCCTTAACGCCAGTACAACCACTGGGTGTATGGGGATTGGATTTTATGGGACCTTTTAAGAAGGTTACCCCTAGGAAGAATAAGTATATAGTGATGGCTACTTGATATGTCACTAAGTGGGTAGAAGGCTAAGGCTCTTCCTGACAACACAGCCACTTCCACTGCAAGATTTATATTTGAGAATATTGTCTGTCGCTATGGATGTCCTGTGGAGATTGTGTCGAACCAAGGGACACATTTTACCAATGACACCATGGAGATCCTACTAAATATGCTTTCAGTCAAGCATCAGAAATCTACCCCTTCTTATCCCAGATGCAATGGACAGGCTGGAAGTAGTAACAAGACAATTAAGACTATTCTCACTAAGGTTGTGTAAAAGAAGCCAGACCAGTGGGATTTGACGCTCCAGACTGCCTTATGGGCTTATAGGACAGCTTACAAGGTCACTACAGGATTGACACCATTCAGAATGGTGTATGGCAATGAAGCTCTTGTTCCTATGGAATTTGTTATCCCAAGTCTCAGAATGGTTGTGGAATATGGGTTAGACTTCAACCACAATCTGAAAAAACGCTTGGAGGAGCTTACCCAGTTAGATGAACTCAGGCAACGGCCTATGTTGGAACAAGAGATTGTTCAGAAACAAAGGAAGCACTGGCATGATCACAAAATTAAGGTTCGGGAGTTTCAGAAAGGGGATGTGGTGCTCCTATATCAGTCCAGATTGGGTCCTAAGAAGCCGAATTTAAAGATTGCCTGGGCAAGACCATTTGAAGTAGACTGGGTTTTCTCCAATGGCAGGTAAGATTGAAAGACTTATCTGGATTACTGCTACCAGGGGTGTATAATGGAGCGAAGATCAAGCTCTACTATTCCGAAGCTAGAAAACAGAATATTAAGGATCTGGGAACTGAAGACCAAGAGATACCAGAGATAGATATCTTGGGGTTTTTTTTTGTGCACCCAATTTCATAGCCAATCTCAGACCAGTACCAGTACAACCAAGACACACTGGTACTAGGACCAGAACAACGTGAAAGCAGTTATCAATTTTTAGGCGCCCAACGGTCAGATGGCGCTTCAGTAGTAATCATTTCAAGGATAGGTGGAAGTCTTGTCCAATGCATGTCTGCCATGACAGTTGCGATGCACAAAAGTCTAGGAACGGTAAGCGATGGAGATTTTATGGCGCAAACGCGTATAACAATAAGGCGAGTCGCATTTTTCCTCACAAATCTCCTGTACGACAATTCCCTCCTGTTGTCCAATTTCCATCGCTAGGCTTTGAGGTATCTTTGCTACAGCCACAGACTTTGTCTTCTAAGGAGATAGTGGACTTCTGTCTATCTTTGCCAGCAATACCTGGGTACGGCTTTCGAGAATCAAGTAAGTCTTCCTCTTCCTCACCTGTTTTGTCATCTTCACAGTGTATGGGTAGGAGGAGACACTCAGAAAAGATGCAGGACTGTATGGGACAAATGCTGGACGCTGCAGGGTCAGAAGATGAACTGAATAAGGTTAAAGCTGAACTGAATAAGGTTAAAGCTGAATTGAAGGAGGCTGAGGACCATATTAAGAAGCTGGAGGAAGCAAGAGAATCCCATAATCGGTGCCACAAACTACTTGAAGCTCATTTAGAGAGAACCATTAAGCTACTTCAAAGTAAGCTAGCTAAGGCAGAGTCTCATATGCAAATTATGAAGGAAGAAAAGGATGAAGCACAAAGAGCTGTGGATCGGTTCGAAAGTATGCTGAGAATGAAGAGATTTGACTTAAACTCCTTGATGCTTCATCATAAAGCTCTGAAGACTACCCTCACTAAAAGATATATCTATAATAACTTGGCTGAGATTTTAATTCCATCAGGAAATCATTGTTTTTGATCTGGATAACTTGAAGTCTCTTATGGGGACCATGCAGAGTGACTTGTAGGACAAAGTTGCTGAATATAATAATGCTCTGACAACTCAAGCCATCCTAGATTATATTGAACAATAGACTTTCCTTGAAGAAGGTGAGGATAAGGAAGAAGAAGCAGATAAGGAGGAGGATGACCCCGACGAAGGGCATACCAATGATGATGATATTGATTCCTCTCCTCCATCTCCACCTTTAGGACCTGGTACTGGTGGCACAGGACCAACTATAGGAAATCAGTCAATCACAGGCAGACCAGCCAGACCAGTATGAAGGGCAGAAGTCAGGTAATCAGCAACCAGAAGAACAACAATCCAGTAACATTGGGAATCCACTAGCACACCAATCACAACACAATAAGGAGGTTAAAGGGAAAAGTAAAGTTATGGCTGAGGGACCAACACAACTGATAAGCAGCATTCATTACAGCTTATCACACTAAATAGGAGATTGAGACATCAGCAGGCTCCCATAACCAGGCAATTTCTGGAGGATGATGATCTCCTATCTGATCTGGAAGGCTTTTAGTGACTGTATGTCGGCGCCAGGGAAATGGTTGAGCACTAGAAATCAGTTGCTTTTCATGATCAAAAGACCTGCCACTTACCTGTGCATCCCAGCACAGTCCAGCTGTTGGAAAGGGTGGTTGAATGGATAATCACTACTGAAGAGAGAGTGACCAATCCACATTGGAAACGACAGTCTACTACAGATTGTCGCTCTCTGGCTATAGAATTAGAACTTCTGCTAGGAAACAAGCCAACATACAAATGTATGAAGGATGTCAAGAATCAGTTGAAAAAGGTTTCGATGCACATGCAAATTGCTAGAGGAGTTTTGGATCAAAGGGTGCGGGCCATTCTTGAAGATCAGACGGCCACCAGCAAAGGACCTTAGACTAGAATGTCAGTTGGGGAACAGGCCACTGCTCTCTGGAAACTGTTTCAGCTAGTGAGAGTAACCTGAAAAATGATGCAGCAAGAGAACCATTCTGTTCTCAACTTCTTACAATTTGTGCCTGATTCCCCAGTTCTCTTGTATGCTTTACCAGCAAGAGAGACAGAATTGCCAAGAACCAGTTGATCGCCTTACATATTTCAAGATTATTGATGACCTCCAGGATTGGCATGAGCGATCGACTGTGGAATGGAAAACTTGGCAAATATTGTTCAATGATGCTCTCCAACTAAATGATCTTCTGGAGCTGAAATAGGAGGTGCAGAGGATCAGACTGTGTATGGGTCAGTGGAAGATTCAGATCAGAGGCCTCACCAAGATCACCAATCAATTGCTGCAACTTACTGTTGAGTCCTCTAAACTGTCTGAAAAGGATATTACGGCTAAACCAGGCGTATGACCACAGTATAGAGAGATGGCGGAGATTCTTTTTGAAGCTTGGATCAAAACCAATCAGCCTCTCCCAGAAGGATGGATCCATAAAGCTTCGCATTGTCACAAACTAGCCAGAACTAGGATCAACAAAGGCAGACGCACGCTGTTTGATCCTAACACCAAAACCTATCATCCTCTTACACCTTATGAAGTGGAGATGATCACGGAAAAGCGGGATCAACTTGAGCAGGAGGCCATTTATAGACTCATTCAGAAGGAGAATGCTGGCACTGGGACTTCTTAGACGCCATCTAGGCCAAAGGGTGAACGGAAGCTCATTCAGTGGAAGGATACTGGGTAGTTTCATATCTGAATTCAGTCGAGGGCTTTTCCTTCTCAGCTGGAAGGTTGATATCAGTCTGTGTAGATGATGAGAGCTCTACACTAGCCTTTTCAGCTGGCTCTCTATCGTTGGTCAAGTCTGGTCTCCAGAATCAAAATTAGTCGGTGGATTTTTTTCTCTTCAAACCAGAATCAGACGGGGGAATTTTCTTTTCATAATTTTTGGAATCTTGCCAAAATTCAAGAAAGGAGGGAAGCATATAGATGGCTAAGACAATTTCACTATGTGGGAACCGGCTCCTGTGAGACGAGCAGTGGATCAGTTAGTAATTACTACGATAATTACCATGGTAAACCTAATGCATATAAATAGGACCCATTACATTGTAATTGGGTTGGCAGTTGTTGTCGGCAGTTACGGGCATAAGTTACAGGCAGGCATTAAATCATTTGTCGGATGTACTCTGTTCATCTTTTGGTCCATAAGCCACATCAGCTTCATTGTAATCCTTCATCTGTAATTCCAATTACAGTAGTGCAGTATATTCCAGTTATACCTACTCTGTACTCAGTTACTCTGAATCTGAATCTGAATATCATTCTCAGTACTGAGTCTGGTTCTTATTCCCATAGATGTATTCGAGTTCAGTTTCTGTTCCTTTGTCCAGTCTACTGTCTGAACTAATACATCACCAGTAGCTGTAAGCTTCTAACACTAGAATTAGCTATCTCAAGAGATCAGCTCCAATTCCAGATAGTCCTATAGAGTGAAGAAAAAAGTACAAGAAGGATGTCCTTGCATGGAAACAACAATCACCTCCCCCACATGAATAAGAAGAATAGGAAATGGAGAGCCATCATAGTCGCTTTGCATGATATACAAAATTATAAAAGGAGCATGAATCCCATAATTTCCAAAGCTCCATACTAAAGGCTGGAACGTGAAATAATTCAAAATTTTTCTTATACTATTGAAGCCCAACAGTCTTTGAAAATATCGTTGACAAAAAGAAATTGATGACCCTTTATCACCATTGCATGCAAAATGAGTAGATGGAAGGCTAGAACCTCCTCTATCACCTCATCTCCATCTAGTACTTAATTTATGTTGTCCATCATATTAGAGTCATGCTTTAGAAATTTGTACACATGCTTTAGAAAATCAATCAAAAATCATATGATGTAAGTCCTTTAAAACGATTTCATATTCACTCATGTGTGCCTTCAGGTAGTACTACTTAGAATTCACTTAATTACTAAAAAAATGAGTTTTTTTTTTTTTTGTTTTTTTGTGGAGAAGATAAATAGAGAACTAAACTTGTGCACTTGGACAATAATACAACTTTTGCATGCCATTTTCTAAGAATTAATTACTTTTAACATTGAAATGCTCAAAACTCAAAAAGTTCATGAAATACCAAAATAATCACACCTATAAAATTGAATTGCGGATTAAAAGAACTAAAATTAAAATCAATAGCTATGCACAGAGTTGGGGTCTAAAACAAAATTTTCATTAAGATAAGGCCTTGGAGTTGAGCTTGTACAATGATACATCACGGGAATGAGATGTACCTACAAGTAAAACCCTTCTCGTTTCTAGACCTTACAATTTTGCTATTCACAAAAAAAAAAACTATTCAAGGATTGAGGTACTTGCAAAGATTGCTAATGTGTAAGTCATCATTGACACAACTATTGGGCACAATATCAGTGTGGGGGAATATTTGAAGGTCCACAATCTCTTGAAAAACAATATTGAAGTCGAGCGCCTCCCATACTTCCATTGTTTGCTTCCATCTTCTATCTTGTGAGGGAATCTCTCAAGATAAACATTCTACATATAAAAACTTGCCAAGGTCCACATAAATAGCTTAAAAGATGCTTCTAAAAGATTCCATTGACTCCCACTTTGCAAAGTTAGATGGAAAAATATATGAACGGAGAACACACCAAATTATGCATATATTGAAGCAACCTAAGAGGTAAAAGCATAAATGGTACAATCCAAAACATTTAAATAGAAGCAGAACATCTACAGTTTGCAAGAAACCTAGGTTGAGTTAAAGGCATGTCAAGCACCAACCAAGAAGTTATATACACATGTTATACCTTTGTTAGACGCTTGCCATCTTGAGTTTTCTTGAAACCCATGATCTTCCCATTCCAATGATGTGTTTGAGAAGCCATATGTTTTCTTGATACCTTGTGTAAACTGCATGAACCTAGCTGCATTTCACCCACATAAATAATTTGTAGTCATGATAGCAAGCGAAGAACCACTATTGTCTTGCACATTGGTGCAACTTATTGAGTCAATAAAACTCCCACATTGACGAGCACCTAAAGAAGCCATGAAAGCAATGCAACACTGCTTTGACAAATATGAAGATTAGTTCATATACACGATTTTTATTAGTGTGGAATAACAAGAAATGCTAAGATGTATACAAAGACAGACAATGGAACTACTACAAATCTCTACATACAAGATGGAAACAAAAACCACGGTATGGTGAGTGAGCAAAGATACGAGAACATTGGAAATAGGAATGAAGCTCACTATTCTTACCAACACATATGCTGAACAAGCTTTATAATCTTACCCAACAATGCTCCTATGCCAAATCTCCAAAATGATGTGGATGAGTGAGGGGAGATAATTTTAGATCTAGGTGAGGAACAAGGACCAAGGAAGGTGTTGATGAAGATACTCAAGAAGCAACTACTGCTTTAGATCTATACCTTGATGTAGAGGTTTGAAGCTGAGACTGAGTGATTAACCTCACCTTCACACCTAGATGAAGAAGAAGGACCAAAGAAGGTTTCAATGAAGATACTCCAAAAGCAGTTTTGTTGTAGCTCTGCAACTTTCCGTAGAGGTGTGAAGGTGAGACTGAGTGATCAATGGAGAAAGGAGGTGTTGATAAACATATCATACCAATGTTGTAGATCTACATCTTTTTGTAGAGGTGTGAAGGTAAGGCTGAGTGATCAATGGAGAAGGGAAGTTTCAAACCTCTATTGCAAGAGGTATTTGGAGGGAAAAGTGGGCTTGAAGAAGGAGATGTAGGTCCTATAGCTAGAGGGGAGAGAGAGTAGATGTATCAGCCTAAGAGAGAGTAAAGAGGAGAGAGAAAATATCAGCACATTTTTTGAAAGACCCCTTTTTAAGGAGGGAAGGGGGGGATCAATAGCCTCTAGAGAGAGAAAGAGTGGGTTTTTACCCCAGCTTTATGGAAAAAGATTCAAATTTTCTTTTTTTTTCATTTTATTAATAAAGAAAAGACCCCTCCACCTCTAGGCCTATAAGTTTGACCACTCACTTTTAGAGCCTTCCACAGCCAACATTTCAATCCACATGACAGTCCTCCATTTTCTCATTCCTTAATCTCATTTTTAATCCCCTGGAAAATAAAGAGTCCCTCCTATACCCCATTTCCTTCCTAATGGTATTGGCTCAAACTGTTGACACCATCATTGTAGGCAAGGGCTTAAATTACATTATCTTCCTAAATTGCATGCATGGCATGCCAGTAAGATGGAAGTAATTCCACCCCATCATTGTTTATACTTCCACTATAACATCAACTACTCTGTCAAGGACATCCTTATCCGTCTCATAGTCATAGTGGACTCCACTCGTTGTGATGTCCATATGTGTTAGGTCTTTGCCATCCTTAGAGAGGGGATTTTCATGTGAAGGAATACATATCAGGCCATTCTAGTCAAAAATTGAGAGATATCCCTCCCCAGGGGTCTATGCACAAAATATACAATTTACCCTTTTATACAATTTTCAATATACATCAGAGTTGCGGAAGCATTTGCATAGGGGAGGAGCTCTTAGTGCCCGACAAAGCATGGAGTTTAGGCCATGAGCCGGACTGTATCGAGAGGCACCTTGAAACTAGTGCTACCCTTGAATGGGTGTTATGAATGAAAGCGTACTCAAGAAAAATATAACATTGTGGAGGGTGAATATATGTGTACACCGCATTGCGGGAAAAGAGAGAGAGAGAGAGAGAGTACAGTGGACGGTGAAATAGAGTGCACAAATACGTGAGAGAATGACAACAGAGAATCTTTAAATGCCCCTTTTAAATGAAACAGGCAACCATGTAATAATGCAATGACAAAAATCTAGGTATCCCATAACATCAAAAAGTTTATGACAAAATAACTAGCAAGCATCGGACCCTATGTAGGGATCGCCCGGTCCACCCATCCACATCCTCTCTACTACGGACATAGAGAATTTCACTTCATCAGGCGCAAGCTAGAACACCTCCAACCTACTTGAGCCAGACATAAGCTGAGGCTGCTTTGCGTCCCTCCATGAACCCGAGCTCTATCCCAAGTACCAGTAGGTGGTAGTGTATCAACACCAACCATACCAGTTTAGGTGCCATGCCTCTTTGATGCCCCATACCGGGTGTTTAGGCAAAGCCAAGGAAAAATCCCCAACGCATTATCCGTGTAGGTCATTCAACCCCCGATGCACTAACCGTGTAGATGAGCCTAACAAAAAGAAGAAGACCTAGGTAGCACCCCTGATCCAGCTAAGCCCCAGGTCAACGACCCTTTAATCTAAGGCTAAGTGATGTAGGTGATCCTAGTCTTGTAGCAACGCTGCCATGAGAAACATAACACATGAGCCCAATCGTAATAGCACTTTCCATATGCACAAACAATCTTTTCCAAGCAGTTAGATTGTACATGGTCTCTACGCTTACACGTCTACCATAAACCATCTAGATCACTCCATGATTGTTGGAGCCCAACTTGTCCAACTGTTGTAATGAGCCCACCTTGTAAAGCCTATCAAATTTCCATTTTTATGTCAAAGACGTCTTATCATTTTGATCCACTTGTCTGGGTTATGTAAAGATTAATCAGTCAGTCAGGACCCATAATTGTTCCCACTTTGTAATTATGAGGAAGAGAACCTCATGTACATTTTTGAGCTAAGGTGACTAAAGTATAAAAGTCACCTTAGAACCATTTTTTGATATAACATTTTTGAATATTAATCCTGTGTCGTACGAGTCTGAGAGAGAGAGAGAGAGAGAGAGAGAGAGAGAGAGAGAGAGAGAGAGAGAGAGAGAGAGAGAGAGAGAGAGAGAGAGAGAGAGAGAGAGAGAGAGTCTTATCCTCTTTGCTACACGCTTCTCCCTCACCGGATTCACGACGTGACCACATCATCGCGGTAGTCTCTCAGAGAGCTACGCGCCCATGCCACACATTCATATTTTCGAGCTGTTCACGATTGATCCTTCTTCGAGCTTGTTTTGCTTGTAAGTAACACAAACAATGTCTGTTTTCAACAATCAAGTGCTCTATGGAATGAGAAAGAGATTAGCTACACATAGATATTCATAGACTTAGGTTTCGCCCACTTTTGGATTATGTCATGTGAGTCTATCGACTGTAATTGAGATAACTAGGGTTTAAATCTAGTGTGATTAGACTTATAGGTAAGTATATCCTATTGAGAGGATGGTGCCTAGTAAGTTTGATGCGATTCCGAGTTCATTGGAGGTGTAAATGGTGTTGTGAGCGTTTAGGGATAGAGTGGGTTGCATTCTACTCGGGTTAGTGATTGATGCATCATAAAAGTGCGTATGTGTAGATTGGTCTCAGTCTGACAAGCTAACGAGATTGCCTACGTGCACCTACGGGTTAGTCATGTCATCGGATGATAAGTATGTTGTCTATGTCGTGCTTGCGAGCATGAACAGGGGAGTAGTTAAGCCCTAAAACATTGGCGCCACCGCCGGGGACACAAGACCTTCAGTAGGGAGATCTACGTCACTCGTGTGATGGTTAGCTTACTTTAGTTTCGACTAGAGAGAGCTTAAACTTTTAGAACAAGATCCAAGATAGAGTATCCTGAGGTCTAGTGGATAGCCAAGAAGCCTGTGTCTTGCCGAGGGTCTATGACTAGTTAGATTTAGTTAAGTAGGATAATGTGGAGTTATGGTTTTTTGGTTTTGAGTGCTTGTTATACTTGTGTAGAAATAGAGTAGAAAAACGCTGTAAAAACGCAAAAACAAACAAAAAGAAGAAACAATAAGGCTGTTTGCTTGCCTTGAAAGCACCATATACCCTTGAAGGGGGTGAAAAGAGTAGACATTGAAATTTATGATCCAACACTTGAGAAAACATAAAAATTGCGACCAAAACCAACAAAAAGAAACAGGTGATTGTCATAAGAAAACACTAAGTGACCCTAACAAGGCCAAGAAGAGATATAACCATTAGCCTAGGGTAAACTGACTATGTCATGAGGTACGATTGATATTCACAAGTTTAAGATGAAGTGTCATCAAATTTGCATCACTTCCAAGTGCATTTGAGTTGTGAATTGCCATAGAAAAGTGAAATTTGTGAAGTGCTTGAGTCCAAGGTCAAAATAAGTCCAAACTTCATAAAACTTGGGGGATAGACTTATATGGGCACAAAGAACACAACTGTCCAAAAACAAACAAAAAATGAAATCCCCATTGCTCTCTACCTAGTCTATCGCGATAGACTGATGAAGTTGGTGATTGACTAACAACAGGAAAAAAACCTTTATACCATAGGTTTAACACATCAATACAAGGGTACTCACAAAAATTGAGTGAAATTGAACACCATCTTGACCGCAAAACTTCAAAATTGGTGTTTTAGAGTCTGAATTCAAAGACAAGGGCAAGAAGGCTTTGACCAAATGACCAAACAGTGCCAAAATTTGTCAATGCACTACACAAGGAGAGGGTGAACCAGCTGTGGACAAAACTTGAGAAAAATGCCAATAATGGAGTAACATGCCTAGTCTATCGCGATAGACTAGGGAAACTGCTATTGAGGACCTTATCTTTCAAATTTCCCAGAGGGAGAGCTTTATCAGAGCCTATACAACATACACCCAAATTTCAAGGCATTTAGATCACTGAAAGTCAATCTAAGGCCCATACAGAGAATCAGGCTCTTGACCAAAATACTAAAATGGGACCAAAACCCAACCCAAGTGTCCAAACTTCATAAAACTTGAGGGATAGGCTATAGAGGGTAACTGGAACTCAAGGGTGAATTCATAATTTTAAATTGACTTATGCTAAGCAAATTGTCAGTCTATCGCGATAGACTAAGAAAGTAGTGATTCAGACATATTTTGCAATTTGTGACTATACTGCTAGGACATACTCTCCATATAGATCCCAACCATCATTTCATATTTGAAATTGGACCACCAGAAGACTAACTAAGTGGTTGTTGTACATACTTGAAAGATTTTTCGTGGTTCAAGGAAAACCCTTGTGAACAGACTAACCATACTTGTGTAGATCCCAGAAGGAGATCATCACAAAACCGCACAAGAAGGAGTCCAGGTAAGATTTAAGTTTTCAACCCAGCTTTCATTCTTATGTTTTTAAGGTCAGGAGCCTTTGTTAAGTTAGGAGCTAAAAGTGTCAAAAGTCAAGTAAGCATCACGTCTACCGAAGAGAGTGTAACTCAGACGAGACTAGACGCATTAGCACCGATCATTGAAGAGAGTAGTGATATTGACACTTCGTCGGAAAATTCCTTCTTCATGATGGGGAGTCCACAACTAGGAGGGTTCAACGGTGAAGGACCAATGCCAGGGGAAGCACCTCCCTACATCCTTTAAACAAAACCAAGTTCACTATAATATTCTTGGAAAAAACAAACTCGAGGGGAGCCTTAGTTTATTATGACTATCAAGGACGCAAGTGTATTTGTATTGAAGAAAGACCGGCTCAGAGACTAGAGATAATTCGAATCCATGATGATGGAGACAGATTTCGAGACGAAAAGGGGAACCACTATCTGATAGTTAGTAACCCTGAGGATTACAACAGATATGGAGATAACATGGCACAAGGGAAAATGGTTTCAGAAACCCAAGAACCGCCTCCTAACATTGATCGACCTGGAGTGCTTTTTATGTATGATAAGAAAACAACCAGGGTCCCAACCTATAATGAGAATGCGGGGATTTACAAGCATGAAAGCGAGGGAATAGTCTCTTACTTTTGATGCAAGGAACCCTACCCAAATGAATTAAGCAAAGACAAGGTTCTTTACTTATTCTCTTATGAAACTGCTATGGGGAAGGATATTGTTTTTGTTGACAGGTACGGGCGAGAATACAAACGTATTCTCCCAGAAGAGATTGAAAAGGCAGCAGTTTCGGGAGCATCAACCTATGGCCCCGATGAAGTACCAAGAGCCAACTACACTCCTAGCAAGTCGACAAATCCCTTTTCAAAAGAGTATGACGCTACCTCACATTCTACCCGACAACCGACGTTCAACTACCAGGACCAACCAGCTACTCAGCCATCATTGCAGGCATGGCTTCGACAGAGTGCTACATTAGAACAAGACCGAACCCGAGAGGGTTATCAAACCGCACGAGGGCTAAGGGATTTACAAGAACCACCACTCTATGCACAATATCAAGGAGAGAGTAAGCCAAAGACTCAGGGTTCAACTGAGCCTGGAAGACCACCCCTAGAACGAGTTCGGAGAGATGAACCATCTCTTGTGAGAACTGTTAGAAATTATGTCTTAGGAGCACCATTGGGAGAGAAACCTGGCCACTACAAAAGACCAGAGGAGGTATATCGACTAGGACGAGGAGATCCCATGATGAGATTTGTAGACCATCGTAGAATTAGACCTTCTCAAGTGTAAAAATGGGTAAACAAAAAATACACGGGAAGTAGGGATCTGAAAGATCATGTGCATCCTTTGTGCGTGTAATTAGAGCTGAAGAGGTGTTAGACTTTCCTACCCAATTTGCAGGATTTGGTTTAACCTTAGAGGATGCTGCTGCTACATGGTTTGACTCAGTGGAGCAAAGAGACTTTGAGTCTATGGAGGAAGTGTTTGACGAGTTTATCGAGGAATTCTCATAAAGGGGAATAGATCATAATACAGTCTCACAAATCCATAAATTCAAACAGAAAGATGGAGAGTCTATGCGAAAGGCAGCCCTCCGATTAAAAAGATATGTTAAGTTCTGCCCCGTGGAAGAACTGCCAACTCAGTCTAGACTTATGCTTATATTTATCCAAGGACTAAGGAATGCAGATCTCCAGAAGGACTTACATATGAAATGGAGCACGACGTTGAATGAGTTAACCAAGGAGGCTCTAAACCTTGTGGAAAATTATGCGGTCTACAAAGAGGGTGAGTTCAAGGATCTTGACGATGATTCCTCCTCGCAACAAAGCAGAAGCAAGTCTGCTAAGATAACTCCGAAAGGAGAAGTAGCGGTGAGCCAAGAGCAGCTTATAGAGGAAGTTCTTAAAAAGATTAACTTGTATTCCAAACCACAATCTAAACAACCAAAATGGTGTGCGATTGAACAAAAATGGACAAACCATGGGATGGAGGAGTGTTATTATAACAAGGGATATGTGAGAGAACGACCATATGCTCCGCAAGCTCAGGCGACATCCCCTCAAGTCCCACCGATGCCTAGATATCAGTCAGGCAACCTACGAGGACCTGTAGGTGTAGAAAGACCACAACAACCAGTGTTGGGACAACAACCACCCCTACCAAGATTACGACCAGTCGGCATAAGATACACACCCACAGTAACTGAATTTGGTACCTATGCATGCATACTACGACGAGCCCAATGGATACATGGAAAACTCTATCTATTATCCACCGAAAGAAACCTCTACACCAGAACCATGGAGCATGATAGGAAATACAGGACCACCAACACTGGGGGAAGGAAGATATAGCTTGGATGAAAGAACACTGTTGCTCATAGCCAACGGATGCATGAGCGGGCAGAGGTTTGCACACCAACAAAGAGGAGCTCAAGGAGCACCTCAACAGCCTAAGGGACCATGCTACAAGTGTGGTGGAGACCATTGGCTAAGGGATTGTCCTCATGATGAAATCATTAGGGTCAACACATATTGCACCGAGTGTGGAATTACTCACTTGATCGCTGATTGCCCTAAAAATCCAAGCAAAGGAGCAAAAACTACTTTGAATATGCTGGGAGCACTGCCTTCCAGTGGAGGGTCAGAAAACGAAACTCCGATTCCTGTTAAGGTCATGACGAGAGCCCAAACAAGGAAAAATGACAATTAGCCCAAGAGTAACGATGAAAATCAAGAAGAAATCAAGACTGACAAGTCTAGCATCAGTCGTGATAATCCTTGGAAAGAACTAAGAGAGAAAATGAAAGCTAGACATGAGCGAAAACAGAAAGATGTAAAAGCTGAGCTAACAATAGCTCGAGAGCAACTTAAACAGCAAAGAGAGTCCGACTCTCTAAAATCAACGGAGGGACCAAGAAGCGCAAGCTCAGGAGGGTCAGTATTGGTAGATAAGGTCAATGAACCCTTAGATGCAATCTTGCAAGCATATGAAGCAAGATTGTAGAACACACAGACTCTAGAGCAAAGGTGGATGACTTATCCATATCCAGAGATAGAAAAACAGAGACTAGAGATGTGCAAACAGCTGATTGAAATTGCACAAGCTTTACTAGAGCCTCCACCTATGGAAGTGGGGGATAGAGTAATCAAACCACCAAACAATGAAACACCTCACAAAACCAAACAAAGGGTACTTGACAAGATAGAAAACGTTAAATCCTTGCCGGATGTAATAGTAGCTTTCGGCAAGAAGAACAATTATGAAATTATCCTTGGTAGGCCGTTCATGAGGCAACTCAAGATGGTGCAGGACTAGGGGTATGATTATTTGTATCTAAGACATGTTGAAACTACTACACGTGTAAACATGAAAAATCATAGCTACCATGATGTCACGAGAACACCTGTGGAAGAATTTGACTCAGCCACCATTAGTGGATCAGAAGTCCCAGCGTGGCTCTGTAAGAAAAAGGAGATATGGATGTGCGGAGCATCTCAATGTAGTGAATTTGACCACAATGAAAGGAAACTAGAGAGGGTCTTGGAAGACGATGCCTATATACAAGAACCCTTTCTTGAAGAGAAGCTCGAACCCCTAGAATGGTCTCAAATTTTGGCTACATTGGATGTATGCGTCAATGAAGTCACTCCCACCAAATTTTGTGACGAGAATGGCTACGATATCATGCCATACTACATGTTGAGCAAAATTGTGGAGGAAGACGAGAACGATGGAGATACTGAGAATATGAGGATCAATAAAACAGAAATGAAACTTGAGATTAAGATAGTGAGCTATGTGGACATCCCCACTAAAGAAATCAAGTTGGAGGGAGAAGAATTTTATGATTCTTCTGATCAATGTGAAAACAAGGATAATGCGGATGACGAGAAGTCGGAAATACGGAGGGAGACGACCATCAAGATCAATACAATGACGTCTTCTACAATTTCCCAAACCAAAGTGAGAGACTCCAAAAAAGATACAAGAGTAAACGACACCATAACAGTCTACCAACTAGGCTGCGACCTATGCCGGAGTTTAGGGGTAAGACACATTTCCTTATGAACATTCATGTTGTTGATTGTGCTAAGGATAAAGTGTCAAGAAGATTTCTTAAGGCTGCTGAAGACTCAGGATTTAAGTCCAGACTGTTGAAACCTAAGAAAACCAGCAAAGCAAAAAAAAGAGTTGCAACAGAAAAACTGGATGTCTCTGGTGATCCAATTATGACGAAAATTGAACGGAGAATGAGATACAATGATTTGAAACAAAAAATTAAATATGTATGGACAACTGAAATGGAAAGTAGCGATGGAACGAACGCTAGTGATGGGAGTAAAAATATAGATGTACCTCCTCACTATTGTAAGTACACCATTCAGGAAAGAAGATTGGTGGTTTAACAACCAATGAGAGAGCCTAAATCAAACGAGTCCGACGATGGGCCAGAGAACGCCAAGAAAATAGACTTAGCAGAGCCAGGAGAAAGTCCTCGACCTGCTTACATTGCCATAGATCTAAGCCGGGAAGAAGAGGACTTACTGATCAAAACACTTAAGGAATTTCGTGATGTATTTGCATGATCGTACAAAGATTTGAAGGGGGTGGATCCTAACATTTGTGAACATTCAATCCCTCTGAAGTCTGATGAAAAGTCAAGCAAACAACCTCCATACACGTATAATGAGACATTCGCCAAAAGGATAAAGGAAGAGATAGACAAATTTATGGAGGCTGAATTTATTTATGAGATAGAGCACACGGACTGGGTGTCACCGATAGTGGTGGTACCCAAGAAAAACGGGAAATTACAAGTGTGTGTGAATCTCAAGAAGGTAAACGCAACAGCAATAAGGGACAACTATCCTCTTCCTATCATTGAACACGTCCTGGAACGAGTAGCAGGCAAGCAAGCCTATAGCTTTATGGACAGATTCTTTGGTTATAACCAATTGGGGGTCAAACTAGAAGATCAATACAAAACAACGTTTGCAATAAAATGGGGCATATATGCATTTAGGGTAATGCCATTTGGCTTGACCAATGCTCCAGCCAGATTTTAGAGATTAATGACACATGCTTTTAAAGAATACTTGCGAATATTCTTGGATATTTACATGGATGACTTGTGTGTCTATTCTCTATTGAGAGAAGACCATATAGATCATCTTAGAAAGGTATTCGAAAAATGCAGAACGTATAGGATTTTCCTCAACCCAGAAAAATGTGTATTCATGGTCCGACAAGGTAAAATCTTAGGCCACATAGTATCGGCTAATGGAATTACCACTGATGAATACAAGGTAAAGGTGATCATAGAATTGCCAAGACCAAACACTGTACGAGAGGTACAATCATTTATGAGACATTGTGGATACTACCGACGTTTTATCTACATGTACGCTGTAATAGCAAAACCCTTGTATAGTCTAATCACGCTCTTCATTTGGACCAATGAATGTGAGGAGTCATTCTAGAAACTAAAAGATGCACTGGTATCTGCACCAATTCTAAAAGCACCAGATTGGTCAAAGATCTTCCATGTACATGTAGATGCTTCGGCATTTGCAATAGGCTGTATATTAGCACAACTAGGGGAGGGTAATACAGATTTTCCGATCAGTTATGCTACTAGACAACTCAACAGTGTAGAAAAGAATTATACCACCACTGAAAGAGAAGGATTGGGTATGATATATACGGTGAAGAAATTTTGGCATTACTTACTTGCGAATAAATTCACATTTTTTGTGGATCATCAAGCGCTCTTGTACTTAGTAAACAAACCTTGTAACACGGGACGAATTGTAAGATGGTTCATTGTGTTGCTGGAGTTTGATTTTACAGTAGTAGTTAAGAAAGGAAAAACTCATCAAAGAGAAGACCACCTTTCTTGATTACTACATGGCGAAAAAGCTACTGGGGTAGATGATGATCTCCCAGACGCATACCTGTTTAATATAGAGATGGTACCAAAATGATTAGAGAAAATTATTCCGTTGCTGACATATGGAATGAATCTTGACGACAAACACACGGTGGAAGACGTTAGACAAGCACAAAATTACACAATGCTAGTAGGAAGAATGTACCATCATGGGCACGATGGGATTCTAAGGTTGTGTATAGGCCCAGAGGAGTATGAAACGTATCTAGAGGAAGCCCATACACAAACAGGGGGATTCCATCGAGGAAATAAAATGACCTATGAGAACAATTAAGAAGACTTGGAGTGTATTGGCCAGGAATGGCAGACGATTTAGCTAATTACATCAAGAAATGCAACTTTTGCACATCCAATACCACTGTGGATTATGCCACATTATACCAAGTGACAGTAGCACCCGCATGGAGTCATGCTATTATGGAATATTTGACTAATAAGAAGTTGCCACGAGATTGGCCTAAATCTAGACAAAAGGCTTTACAAATCGAAGTGAATAGGTATACCCTCATTAGTGACCAATTGTATAAAAGAGGAATTGATGACCAGCTGAGGTTAGTTCCTCATGAAAATGACTACTTTCCATTATTGGAACAAGCTCATGCAGGCATAGCAGGAGGTCATTTTTCAGCAGAGAGAACCGTAAAAATCATTATGGTTGCAGGTATATGGTGGCCGACCATGATTCAAGATGCAAAAGAATTCGTGAAAAGATGTGATGAATGTCAACGCACTAAGGTACCAGTTAAAAGAGATGAAATTCCTTTAAGACCAATGATAAGTGCTCGAGCATTCGCTAAATGGGGATTGGACTTTGTTGGTCCTATTACTCCACCAGCGTATCGTTCACAAGCACAATATATCATAGTGGCCACGGATTACATGACCAAATGGGTGGAATCAAAAGCCACAACTAAAGCAGACGCTAGAACCACGGCACAATTCTTATATGAATACGTGTTTACACGTTATGGCCTTCCCATCGAGCTGGTGAGTGATAGAGGGACACACTTTGTAAATGAAGTTATCCAACATCTCTTAAATGAGTTTATGGTAATTCATCGCAAATCTGCACCCTACCATTCACAAGCCAATGGTCAAGCAGAAGCGACAAACAAAATATTGTGCACAATTCTTACAAAACTGGCTAGTGAAACAAGAACGGACTGGGATCAAATGCTATATTCAGCATTGTGGGCATATCGAGTTGCATATAAAACAACACTCAATTCTACGCCATTTAATATGGTATATGGGTTAAATGCAATGTTTCCTATTGAATTTTTGATTCCCATACTAAGGGTAGCCACACAATTGGACTGGACGGGGCATGAGCTTTCAGAACGGTTAGAGGACCTTGAAAAATTATGAGTTATGACTCAATGCTGTAGCAGCCATATATGCAAAAAAAAGACAACAGAAAGAGTTTTTTGACAAACATGTCAAGAACAAGGACTTTAAAAAGGGCAACTATGTCTTAGTATACACCCTTAAACAGCATGCCAAAAAGCTAAAGAAAAGGGGAATGGGGCCTTATTTGGTCCAAGAAATATCGTCCAGCGGAGCAGTAAAACTGTCGACTCTAGATGGAAAAGAAATGTCGAACTGGATTAGTGGATGTCGTTTAAAAAAATATCATCTACCTTTAACACCGGAAATGTTGTTTCAATTGCATTATGGAAAAGCCTATAGACAGGAACAACAAAGAATTCAGGACTAGGCACAACAAGAAGCCAAGGAACGCATTGCTAAACGAAAGTAGTTTCTCAAGACAATAAACATGGTCACCCCAATGATGAATAACGAATATCCTCTTTCGACATTCCGAACAATCGAAGCGGATATACAAAGCGAATAATTAGAAAAGACCATAACAGACTTTAGGGCTCAGGACGATAGAACCATTGACAACTTGGAAGATACGTGGTGTAGTCCTTACATAAAAGCTTATGCAGGCATAAAACAAGTTGAAATCTATGCATTGCTTGACACTGGAGAAAAAATGAGTGTCATCAGCTTTGAGCTCTTTCAAAAACTTGGACCAATGAGGACGATCCCAGAGACACACCGGTTGAAAGTAGCATCGGGTGATGAGGTGATCACGTTGTGGTCTATTATATTACCAATCACAGTACAGGCACACCCGTACACTACAAAGTTCCATGTACTGCCACCAAGTAGATCAGCAACGCCGTGTATCTTAGCAGTGTCATGGATGAAAGCTAACAGGGTATTCATTGATTTGGATACTAATGAAGCACTGTTCCGAAATGAAAACTTTTCAGAACCCTTCTTATCATATGACCAATACATGTCAAGGAGGAGACAGGAGTCAATACATGCGCAAGGCATTGACCAACAACAAACAAAGTTTACATGTCCAGAAACGTATTATCAAAAATCAACAATCATGGAGAGAACCAGGCAAGTTTGGGTACGGTGTACAAATCTAGCCGAGGCACAATTCCATCAAAAGAGGAAATATAAAGTTTGGATAAGGCAAGACAACCTAATTCCTATAAAAAAGGAGGCAGAAGAACAGACAAAATGCCAAAAGCGAGCAAAGCTTCAAAGAACCATAGTCAATGAATCGAATACGCAATGGAATATATTAATATGGCCGCCAAAATTACCAATTCAGAACGTGCCAACAACACAAGTATGGATGCCAAAGATGACCACCGAACAATTATCTACAACTGTCAATGCCAAGTCAAATCATGCAACCAGCACGAGGAAACAAGCAGAATCCACAACAATAACTACAATGATCTATAAGACTCAAGTCATCCAATGGAAAAGAAAGAATGTTCCACCAGAAAATGCAACAAAATATACAACAATATCGACTTCAAAGGATCCACATACGCCAATTCAAAAAAAATGAAAAACAATCAAACAAAGAGCGGCAGATTTACAACTTCTTCTTGCAAAGAAAATCTACTAGCCAACTCAGGCTAACACAGGAAACCTCAACAAAAAATGCCAATAAGCGAATCGCTTATACCTTCCTCTTACACCGCATAAATTCTTTCTACATGCACTGACTGTACATGCATATAGGGCTACATTACAAGGCATGCATTAGCACGAGTTCACACCCATGCACATCACATACCCTTGACGATACCCTGTCGTCCGGGAGGACTCCAACTGGGAGGGGGGGAGGCATTCCAAATGCGGACTCACGTCATATATTAGAGGGTAATGTTTGTGATTAAATTTTCAACCATTTTTGCGTTTTATTGTGTGATTTTGGAAAAAAGAATATGCCCTCGTAATTAATCAGAATTGGGGACCAAATGATCATATATGAGCCCCTAGGGATGTGTATATACTATAAAGAGAGTCAAATCTGGCAAAAAAAACATCGAAAAACAGCAAAAAATAGGCCAAGGTTGACGATTATGAGTGAAAATGTATATAGACGAGAGAAAAGTGAGCTACAAAGTGTTTTACTTTTCATTGGTATTTTTATAGGTTAGAATTGCTATTTTTGGGTTATTTTGGGATTTATTTGCTTTATTTTAGCCATTTTCTAGCAAAAATTAAAAAAAATTAAAAAAATCCGTAATCCAGATGGAAACACAACAAAAGAGACACCTGATCAGAGCAAGGTAAAGAAGACATAGAAAAAATAGGGACTGCAAAGGTGACAGGGAAAAATGACCACCGTCATGACGAGATCACCTCCAACAGGAGAAATCTGCAAAAATTGTAGAACTGGAGCAACCGAGGTTCAAATCAGGAAATTTGTGAGCCTAACCCACATCTCGCAAAAATTTATGGCCATAGGTAAAAGATGGGAAATTTTTGTGTCGGAGTCTCGATTACATATAGAGAGGCTAGGCTAGAAATCTCTCATTTGAGTCATTTTCCATTGTGAGAGAGAGAGAGCTCCCTACAGCAGTTGAGACTTCCAGAAGCTCATCCATCGCGCACGATCACCAGATCGACATCAGATATGAGAGGTATGCTCGTCAACACTGACTCTAAGTGTTGTTTACTTCAGTTAGTCGCAAAACCTCGCTAGCACCACAATCACAACCTGTGCACACATACTGTAGACCGGTTGTTAGGAAGACCTAGAGGCCACCAAATGGAACCAAAATTGAAAGGCACAATGCCTATAGCTTAGGGATCAAGCCTATGACCTCGGAAAGCGTGAAGGAAGCCGCTCAAAAAACCCTAATTTCACAGGACCTGCAAAAGGGCGCGTGAACCAAAGTGATCGAAAATGAGCCAAAACTCATAGGCAGCAAGCCGATAACCTCAACAAACAAACTGAGTGGTTAGACCATGAAAAATTTTGTCAAAACGGAGCCTAAAGTCCCTATCTAACGGAAACTGTGCAAAGAGTCACGATACTCTAACGGGCCAACCAAGTGACCAAATGACACCAAATTTAACAAGGTACATTCGAAAGAGGTCAACTACAAGTTGGAATGTGTCCACTCAAGAAAAAGCTCTTCCACTAGGGTAAATGCCAGCAACAGGCCAGAAAGATGTCCAAATGGTCGTTGTTGGTGATGTAAACACCAAAACAACAACTGACTGCTTTGTCGGAAGGTCAAAAGGAAATGGAAGACAGCCGGAGTCATACAATGACCAAAAGGAACGGCGACCATCACCTAAGTGGTCTACTTCGACTCCAGAACCAGCTAAGTGCTGCAAACAGGGAGTACACTCTTCTAAATTGATTAAAACTTGATGTGTGTGTCTAGGAGAGCCTTCTAACACCATTGTGGTCAACTAACATAAAAAAACTTGTAAAAATGACTAGGTACTTAGTCTATCGCGATAGACTTGCTATTACAATTAAACAAGTAAAATTTTGATTTTGACTTCATGAGGGGTGCTAACAAGGAATAATGACCACAATTATCAAATCAAAGTGCAAAATTGATCTCTCTTAGCCAAGTAACCTAGTCTATCGCGATAGACTTGCTATTACAATCTTTGGGGGAAAGGCTTTTCAAAAATTTCACAAGATAGACTTGGGGAAGCATATGGAGGCAATACACCAAATTTGGTGACGAGATGGACTCATATGGCAAGCCGAGATAGACATGACAACAACTCAGAGTCAGAACCGGACATCTCAAGGGCAGATAGTTAAGATTCACATGTGAAAGGTCAGGCAACCTTACATCAACTAGGAGAAGGCAAACAGATGATCACAGAGCCAAAATATGACAAAATGACACTAAGTTCCAGTCTATCGCGATAGACTAAGTAGAGTGATACTAGGCCATCTTATAAAAAATTGGAATTAACAGTTGGCTTTAGTATGATGCAAGAGGACTACCCACTAAGTTTGAGCCCAAAACAACACAAAATGAAGGAGATAGACCAACATCTCCTTGGAAGGAATCCGGAAAAATGGGAGTTGATCCAAAAAGGGGTCACTTGACATTCAATTGAGGTGAAAATGGGATCAGATCATGTGCAAGGCATGAGAAACTAACTGGTGGATGTGAGGTCCCCACCCCACCGTATCAACCACCGGATTTGATGGTGAAACTGGTGGCCACTAGATCTATTGCGGAAGCAAACAAAATGGTTCAAGGTTCGACTAGCGGACGATCTCTCATCACAAGGTGAGTCGAGTTCAAGCCTACTAGCAGGGAGATCTAGCTCCACCTCCCAGGGGAAGCGTACTTAAACTATCTAGCGATCCTAAGACCCACCTTTCAAGAGGAGAGAAACCCCGAGTGCCTTTTTCCCCATGTTTCAGAGGCACGTACTCTCGAGATTTCACCGCTCTAGGTGCAATGAGTATTACTAATATCGAAGTAAGCACTATGGGGACAGAGAGTTCCCGACCAATCGGGACCACCCATCTCGTAGGCATTGGCAACCTAAGCCAAGCCCCCACTTTCCACCCCCATACTCACACTTCTTTGTGTGACCTAATTACTACCACAAAGGTTGTTCAACATAAACATTCCTTGTTTTAATTCCGAAGCACATTGTTCGTTAAGATAGCCCTTCAACCAGTATTGCAAACAACACCAAGACATTATTCTAGTAAAAATTCTACTCAAACTTATTCATTAAAATTCCAATGTTCTGGAGGTACAACATCCCCCCCTCCAGCGAGAGTTCACTCCTCCCGTTGTCGCCTAGCTGCCCATACAACTAGGTATGTCCACCGCATAGAAAGCACGTCATGGACACTCCCACTGCATAGAAAGCAAGACGTGGGTTCCCACCGCATAGAAAGCAAGTCGTGGGTATCCACCGCATAAAAAGCAAGTCGTTGATTCAAGAGTCCTTAACGAGGAACTTTGCCCCCTGTGATCAGTAGGGGGGTCAGGACTCATTCAACATTGGAAAGCAAGTCGTTGATTCAAGAGTCCTTAACGAGAAACTCTGCCCCCTGTGATCAGTAGGGGGGTCAGGACTGATTCAGCATAGAAAGCAAGTCGTGGGTATCCACCGCATAAAAAGCAAGTCGTTGATTCAAGAGTCCTTAACGAGGAACTCTGCCCCCTGTGATCAGTAGGGGGGTCAGGACTGATTCAACATTGGAAATAAAATGAACATGTCGAGCTAAATTTTCCCTAGCAGACATTCTTTCCTATTGCAACCAGCATACCCATCAATCATTTCCTTCCTACTTTAGAACTTAATATACAACGAATTCAATGCCAAGGTTTTCGTCGGATTTCTCCAACATGTTTGGGGATATGTTCATTCCTAACTAAACGTGTGCAATGTTAAATTAAATAGCTTGAATGAAATTATGAGCTACCTCTTCCATTTCTTCATCGATGGCCCGTGAGATGGCCGGTAATTGTTCGTCCATGGGAGCTTTTCCCTTCCTGTTCACCTTGCTCGTTCCTGCCTCGTGGTCGTGGACTCCACCAAAGTGAGTCCTCTTAACCGGGGCAATTTTAAACTCACTACTTTCAATAATTAACTTGGAGAAAAGAGCTAATGTCCGCAAGCGTCATAACAAGCCAAATGATAGATTAGCAACATCAAACAATGCCTGCTACATGAGAGGTTTAGATTTTTCCATCTAGCAATCATTATGGATGATGCATATTCCTATGGAAACCTGCTCTAAAGATAATGACTCGACTTACGTGATTAAGAATAGTAGGATTTCACTAATGGAATTATCAGAGAGATGAATTAAGTATGATTAATCTCTTTCCTAGCAAGTAGATGATGCAGATTTATCTTATGCATATGTGTGAGGAAAGTCTACTCGTAGAGACTTAATAACAGATTAATTTTTCCTTAATTACACCTTAATGCATAAAGGAAATGAATTTAATTTAGTTACATTATTAATGAGTGATAGAAAAAGTGATTCTCTTAAATCTACACAATTACTAGCTTATCGACTAATTTCTATGCCGTCTAGAGAGAGAGAAAATTCTAATAATTATACACTAATCATTAATCGAGAATGATGAATGGCTGATAATTCAGCTATGGAATGATGATTACATAATAGAATATGGTTAAAGAGGATTTAGAGAGTAATTATAGAGAATTACGACTAGGAATAAGCATAATAGACGAGGAATTTAGATGGTAGAGAAAGGAATTTACAGATAGCATTAATTAAACCGTGGTTACCGTGATTAAGGGCTGATAATCTTCTCGATTTTCTGATCTAATTGAGCTTCTTGAGATGAGAATTCGACAGCACCTTCCTCCTTGCTTCTCCTTCAAAAGGTGTATGAACCGGCAGCACCTTCCCAGTGTGTGTGTATGCACTGTGTGTGTGTGTATGAGCATAAGTGTGTGTGTGTGTGTGTGTGTGTGTGTGTGTGTGTGCAGGTCTTTAAATAGGCTCCTACAGGCTGAAAATCGACCTGGGTTGCTAAATGCATCTGAGAGCTTCTCCAGATAAGCATGGCAAGTCTAGTTCCCTACTCACCAAGTGTCAGGTTGGCTAGTTTAACTGACTCTGAGACTTAGTTACTGGCTTGGAAGCTTTCCTAGGACTCCCACAAGGCAAGAGGGCGCCCCCTAGCTGCTAAAGCTGATCTGGAGTGGCTTGGGACCTGTTCCCACACAGTCCCGGGCTCCGGTGCCTCCCCGCTCAGTTTTTGGAAAAATTGATTTTTGGCTAAAATGGGTCATACGAGTCGGATTTGGATGCCGTAAATTGCTATACGGAGCTCTAACTAAGACGTACTGGACCGAGTACCTGCCATATTTAGCAGCCCCCGGGGCTCAAAAATGCATTTTTTTGAAATTCGGGATACGGGTGTAGTTTTTCGAGACGATCAAAACTGGACGGGTCGGGTGACCAAAAACTTGCTATTTTTGGAATTTTTTTACAAAAATTATTTTAATTCACATTTCGAAGCTTTAAAACATTTTAAACATCATGGCACTGACAGAATTTGGAAAATTGCTAAAAATAGTAACTTTTTCCATTATGTTCATTCCATGGTACAATGGTGCTCTTTTGATCGGGGTTAGAGACCTTACAACCTCCCCAACGTGAAAAATTTGAGATGTCCTCATCTCAAGAATGTGTTTGGGTAATCTTTTATGAGCGTTGGTTCGTCCTTCCCGAGTTGCATCTTCTTCAGGGTAATCCTTCCACTTTACCTTCCACTTTACCAGATGCTCCGTGATAGTTCTGTTGCGTAACTTCCTTTCCCTTGTTTCCAGTACGTAGTCAGGTTGGAGCTCGAGAACTCCTTATGCTGGCATGACTATTTGATCTGATTCCAAGAATTGATCACGGTTAGGAATATAGGGTTTGAGTAAGCTGACGTGGAATACATCATGAACCTTCAAGTTTGCAGGTAACTTTAGCTTGTAGGCTTGGTCACTTACAACCTTAACGATCTCGAATGGTCCACAATACCTTGGGCTTAGCTTCTTATATTTGCCTAGTGATAAGTTACTTTTCTTTGGTCGGACTCGCAGAAAAACCTTATCACTTTCTTTGAAAGTTCTTTTTGAATTGTTCTTATCTGCATAGTGCTTCTGTCTATCCTGAGCGGCCTGAATGTCCTGGCGAATAGCTCTAGTATGTGCTTCCATATCTTCTAACATCTTTCTAGAGGCTTCTACCCTGATGGTTGGATCTGAGAACTTCAGTGGTGCTCAGCAGTCATGTCCATAAAGAGCTTTGAAAGGTGACATTCCAATGCTTCTGTGTTCAGCAGAATTATAAGCATACTCCACCAAAGGTAGATATTGTAACCACTTCTTTGGCTCTTGTGAACAATAAGCTCTGAGAATGTCCTCGATGACTTGATTAAATCTCTCAGTTTGCCCATCTGTCTGTGGATGATACGCTGTACTGAAGGCTAATTGTGACCCAATAGATTGGAAAAGAGAAGTCCAAAATTTTGATGTAAACTTGGCATCTCTATCACTGACGATACGCTTGGGCAGACCATGTAACCTAAAAATATCCTTGATGAATACCCGACTAACATCTGAAGCAGTAAAGGTTGTCTTTACGGGTATCAGATGAGCCACTTTTGTGAGCATATCAACAACCAGGAAAACAGAATCATAACCTCCTGTAGAAGGTAATCCTGTAAAAAAATCCATACTGATGCATTCCCATTTCATATGGGGTATGTCAAGAGGTTGAAGTTGCCTTGGTAACTTGATTCTTTTGACCTTTATCCGCTGACAAGAAAGACATTGCCTCACATAGCGAAGTATGTCTCCTTTCATCCCAGACCAAAAATAACTCCTCCTGATAGCGTGAAGAGTCTTAGCATAGCCTGGATGTCCGGATGTAGGGCTATCGTGCGCTTCATACAAAATGGACTTCTTTAAGGCTGGATCTCTGGGTACATAGAGTCTATGTCTGTAGTAAAGACATCCTCCCATAAGAGAGTAATTTTTAGCTTCATGCATCTTATTCTGCTGGACTAGACATACTATACGCTGGTATTCTGAATCTACTAAAGATGCTTCTTTGATTCTATCCCAGATAGGGTTATTTGGAATAGAGATAGCTCCGAGAAAGGATTTTCGGCTAAGACCATCTACAACTGCATTTTCCTTCCCTGGTCTATACTTTATGTCAAAGTCATATTCCTGTAATAGCTCCATCCATCGTCGTTGTCGCATATTGAGAATAGGTTGAGTAAAAATCCATTTTAAGCTCTTGTGGTCTGTCACCAGCTGAAACTTGCGTCCGAGATGATAATGTCTCCATAACTTCAGTGCATGAATAACTGCTAAAAGTTCCAAATCATGAGTAGGATAATTCTTCTCATGATCTCTCAGCTTTCGTGAAGTATACGCCACTGGTCTTCCTTCTTGAGTAAGAACTCCGCCTAGAGCAAATTTGCTAGCATCGGTTGCTACTTCAAATTCCTTACTGAAATCTGGAAGCTTTAAAATAGGAGCTGAGACCAAGAACTCTTTTAGTTTAGCAAAGCTAGACTCGTGCTCGATCTTCCATTCGATCCTCATCCCTTTCTTTAGGAGTTCCGTCAAAGGTGCAGCAATACGTGCATAGTCCTTGACAAAAATCTTGTACCATCCCGTTATTCCAAGAAATCCTCTTACTTCGCTGACGGTGGATGGTTGAGGCCAATCAACCATGTCCTTGACCTTGTCTGGGTCCACTGAAATCCCCTCAGCCGATATGACAAATCCAAGATAGTTGACTTTTGGTGAGCAAAAAGTGCACTTGCTCTCTTTAGCGTAAAGTTGGTGTTTTCGAAGAAGATCAAGTGCTTTGCGAACATGTTCTTCGTGATCCGCCTCGTTCTTAGATTAGATCATAATTTCATCAAAGAAAACCAAGACAAAATCATCCAGGTAAGGTCTGAAAATATCCTGCATAAGTCGATTGAAGCTTGCAGGAGCATTTGTGACACCAAAAGACATTACTGTGAACTCGTAGTGCCCGTACCTAGTGTTGAAAGCTGTCTTTGGAATATCTGATTCTTTGATTCTGATTTGGTAATATCCTGACCTTAGATCAATCTTTGTAAACATTTTGGCGCCGTGTAGTCTGTCCAAAAGTTCGTCAATCCTTGGAATTGGATACTTGTTCTTGATAGTTACCTGGTTCAGTCCCCGGTAGTCTATGCATAGCCTTAAGGTCCCATCCTTATTTTTCTGGAAAAGAACTGGAGCACCCCAAGGATAAGTACTGGGTCGAATGAATCCTTGCTCAATGAGTTGCCTAAGTTGTTCCTTGAGTTCGATAGCCTCTGGAAGTGACATTTTATAAGGTCTTTTAGAGATAGGTTCACATCCAGGGATAGTCTCGATCTCATGATCTACCTCTCTATGCGGCGGAAGATTCGTAAGGTCTTTAGGGAATACATCATCATACTCTCTCAACCAGTTTGGTCGAAATGAGGTATCTGATTGTTCCACCTTGTTGAGTTTTATTGCATAAATTTGCTGACCCTTCCTTAGTCCCTTCAAAAGTCTACTGGCCTTAACTAGAGTAGCCCTAGGTCTCCCATTTCCCCCCTGGATTAGGGCTTCATTACCCAATTTATCAGTAAAGGTAAAATTCCCTTGTGCACAATGTATGTGGGCCCTATTTTGCTTTATCCAGTCCATCCCTAGTATCCCATCAAAGAATCCTAAGGGTAGGGTTCGAAATTGGGCAGAAGTTGGGTGTTCCCCAAATCAAAATTGATTTTTCCTGTAGAATGTTGAGATACTACTTCCTTGCCGTTTGCTAACTCTACAACTAGCTTGCTTGTTGGATACTTATCTAGCTTTAGCTTCCTCATGCATTTGGGTGAAAGAAATGAAAGAGTACTACCAAAATCTATAAGGAAGTTAACTTGTTCACCTCTGAGAGATCCTGGTGTATGAATGACTGCGTATTGCTCGCAACCATTGGGATTGTCAATTGCAGCATGTAGGTTTGCTCTCTCCACTGCTTCGTCACCCACAATTGGTTGTACCACTGTGGCATTCACTCTGGTGGTAGCTCCACGCCCTCGCCCTCTGTTTATCCTTCCTCGTCCTCCTCTTCCATTAGCTTGGCCACGCCCACGGGTATTCAAGGGTATGGCATTGGCGTTGGTTGCCTGAATGTTCCTAGGGCAATTGGATCTGTAATGCCCATGCTCACCGCAGCCATAGCATCGGACATCAGGGAACTCCATGGTTGTGGTGGTAGCCACAATAGGGCGTTGGTTATACGCTTGGTTGACTGGTCTGTTATCCCAAGCAGTGGTCCTTGCCCTCTTTGCCCAATGATTCCTCCTATTCTGATTAGCCCTTTGTACTTCGAGAGCTAGAGGTTTGGCCCTTAACAAGGCATCCTGTAGCGTCGTCGGCCTGAGAGCTTCCAACCGAGTATTCAGGGGATCGATTAGTCCTTGGCAGAACCTTGCCACCTATTGTTCCAAGGTCATCTTAGGAGCATATCTCCGAAGAGTGACAAACTTTGCATAGTATTCTTCGACAGATGAATTCAACTGCCGAAGTGAAAAGAATTCATTCATCCTCAAGGTTCTATAGGCAGGTGGTAAATAACGTCCCATTATTGCAGCTTTGATGTCTTCCCAGGATTGGGAAGATCCCTTAATATCCATGTCCCTGCAATGTTGCTTCCACCATATCTTGGCATCACCAGTCAAGCGGAACATCGCAAGCATGGTCTGATTTATGGGTTGGGTCCCCGCAGCTTCAAAGTAATCGTCCATGGCTTCCATCCATACTTCCGCATCTCTCTCCACAATTGCCCCCTCGCTCTTAAATATCGGAGGTTGGGCTTGCTTAAGGAGGAGATTTTTCTCTTGCGCTACCGAGTACAGAGCAACAGGCGGTACCTACATGGATTATACGAATTCTTGATACATTACTTGGATTTCAAAACAGACAAGAGACTTTAAATAAAATTCAAGATTCTACTTTATCAAGAGACAGAGATTTAGAGACAAAAAGAACTTTATTGATGAAAATTTATTACAATTGAAACCCCTCAAGGTTTAGGATAACTGATGATCAGCTTATTACATGGCTTTATGGATTGCGTATAAAATACGCCTAGGAGATGGTATTCACATGATGCACTACTTCATTCGTGTAATAGTTTCTATACTCATTCTTGAGTGGATAATAAACTAAGATATCAAGCCGGAGTTCCGCTTTCAGTAATCCAAAGGTTTTGACTTGGTTCGCTGGGATCACGTTGGTGACCTTCTCGAAGAGCCAGTCGTTGATGGTTTGATTGGAGTTGTCTGAAACAGTCTGGTCCAATCGTGTAGGCACCAAGTAGAATATCTCTATTACCCTCAACTTTTCTCCCCAACGTATCTTCTTCAAGTCGGTAGCCGGGCATCCAAGCTTCCGAGTGTTGATGTAGTAAACCCCTCCTGAAAATTTCCAATCAAGTTTCCATCCTCTATCAATGCGAGTGGAGTGTGGCGTATAAGCCTTCAACAATATCTCCATGACATCTCGCCTGAACTGGTAAACTCGGGATCTTCGAGCTTGCTCATAAATAAGCTCAAACACTTGGAACTTCCGATATTCGAGCACGGGGTCTTCCTGCAACACCAATGCAAGGAATTCGGATCAACTACCTATATACTTTCAGTTCCTTTAAAATGTTCAAACAATACGACTTTATTTCCCAACCTAACCTAGGCTCTGATACCAGGTGTGAGGTCCCCACCCCGCCGTATCAACCAGCGGATTTGATGGTGAACCTGGTGGCCACTAGATCTATTGCGAAAGCAAACAAAATGGTTCAGGGTTCGACTAGCGGACGATCTCTCATCACAAGGTAAGTCGAGTTCGAGCCTACTAGCAGGGAGATCTAGCTCCACCTTGTAGGGGAAGCGTACTTAAACTATCTAGCAATCCTAAGACCCACCTTCCAAGAGGAGAGAAACCCTGAGTGCCTTTTTTCCCATGTTTCAGAGGCACGTACTCTCGAGATTTCACCGCTCTAGGTGCAATGAGTATTACTAATATCGAAGTAAGCACTATGGGGACAGAGAGTTCCCGACCAATCGGGACCACCCATCTCGTAGGCATTGGCAACCTAAGCCAAGCCCCCACTTTCCACCCCCATACTCACACTTCTTTGTGTGACCTAATTACTACCACAAAGGTTGTTCAACATAAACATTCCTTGTTTTAATTCCGAAGCACATTGTTCGTTAAGATAGCCCTTCAACCAGTATTGCAAACAACACCAAGACAGTATTCTAGTAAAAATTCTACTCAAACTTATTCATTAAAATTCCAATGTTCTGGAGGTACAACATCCCCCCCTCCAGCGAGAGTTCACTCCTCCCGTTGTCGCCTAGCTGCCCATACAACTAGGTATGGCCACCGCATAGAAAGCACGTCATGGACACTCCCACTGCATAGAAAGCAAGACGTGGGTTCCCACCGCATAGAAAGCAAGTCGTGGGTATCCACCGCATAAAAAGAAAGTCGTGGATTCAAGAGTCCTTAACGAGGAACTTTGCCCCCTGTGATCAGTAGGGGGGTCAGGACTGATTCAACATTGGAAATAAAATGAACATGTCGAGCTAAATTTTCCCTAGCAGACATTCTTTCCTATTGCAACCAACATACCCATCAATCATTTCCTTCCTACTTTAGAACTTAATATACAACGAATTCAATGCCAAGGTTTCCGTCGGATTTCTCCAACATGTTTGGGGATATGTTCATTCCTAACTAAACGTGTGCAATGTTAAATTAAAGAGCTTGAATGAAATTATGAGCTACCTCTTCCATTTCTTCATCAATGGGCCGTGAGATGGCCGGTAATTGTTCGTCCATGGGAGATTTTCCCTTCCTGTTCACCTTGCTCGTTCCTGCCTCGTGGTCGTGGGCTCCACCAAAGCGAGTCCTCTTAACCGGGGCAATTTTAAACTCACTACTTTCAATAATTAACTTGGAGAAAAGAGCTAATGTCCGCAAGCGTCATAACAAGCCAAATGATAGATTAGCAACATCAAACAATGCCTGCTACATGAGAGGTTTAGATTTTTCCATCTAGCAATCATTATGGATGATGCATATTCCTATGGGAACCTGCTCTAAAGATAATTACTCGACTTACATGATTAAGAATAGTAGGATTTCACTAATGGAATTATCAGAGAGATGAATTAAGTATGATTAATCTCTTTCCTAGCAAGTAGATGATGCAAATTTATCTTATGCATATGTGTGAGGAAAGTCAACTCGTAGAGACTTAATAACAGATTAATTTTTCCTTAATTACACCTTAATGCATAAAGGAAATGAATTTAATTTAGTTACATTATTAATGAGTGATTGAAAAAGTGATTCTCTTAAATCTACACAATTACTAGCTTATCGACTAATTTCTATGCCGCCTAGAGAGAGAGAAAATTCTAATAATTATACACTAATCATTAATCGAGAATGATGAATGGCTGATAATTCAGCTATGGAATGATGATTACATAATAGAATATGGTTAAAGAGGATTTAGAGAGTAATTATAGAGAATTACGACTAGGAATAAGCATAATAGACGAGGAATTTAGATGGTAGAGAAAGGAATTTACAGATAGCATTAATTAAACCGTGGTTACCGTGATTAAGGGCTGATAATCTTCTCGATTTTCTGATCTAATTGAGCTTCTTGAGATGAGATTTCGGCAGCACCTTCCTCCTTGCTTCTCCTTCAAAAGGTGTGTGAACCGGCAGCACCTTCCCAGTGTGTGTGTATGCACTGTGTGTGTGTGTATGAGCATAAGTGTGTGTGTGTGTGTGTGTGTGTGTGTGTGTGCAGGTCTTTAAATAGGCTCCTACAGGCTGAAAATCGACCTGGGTTGCTAAATGCATCTGAGAGCTTCTCCAGATAAGCATGGCAAGTCTAGTTCCCTACTCACCAAGTGTCAGGTTGGCTAGTTTAACTGACTCTGAGACTTAGTTACTGGCTTGGAAGCTTTCCTAGGACTCCCACAAGGCAAGAGGGCGCCCCCTAGCTGCTAAAGCTGATCTGGAGTGGCTTGGGACCTGTTCCCACACAGTCCCGGGCTCCGGTGCCTCCCCGCTCAGTTTTTGGAAAAATTGATTTTTGGCTAAAATGGGTCATACGAGTCGGATTTGGATGCCGTAAATTGTTATACGGAGCTCTAACTAAGACGTACTGGACCGAGTACCTGCCATATTTAGCAGCCCCCGGGGCTCGAAAATGCATTTTTTTGAAATTCGGGATACGGGTGCAGTTTTTCGAGACGATCAAAACTGGACGGGTCGGGTGACCAAAAACTTGCTATTTTTGGAATTTTTTTACAAAAATTATTTTAATTCACATTTCGAAGATTTAAAACATTTTAAACATCATGGCACTGACAGAATTTGGAAAATTGCTAAAAATAGTAACTTTTTCCATTATGTTCATTCAATGGTACAATGGTGTTCTTTTGATCGGAGTCAGAGACCTTACAGTGGAGTCACAATTGCAAACTAGGACCCTTGTCAAAAGATGGCCAGTCTATCGCGATAGAGTGGGCAGAAATTGCAAATGAACTGGTTTTCAGTTTGTGACTATAGGGTGACCTTACATGCCCTGTGAACATACACCACACAAAATTGCAAGGCATTTGGACTTGTTCTCCTTCACCAACAACATTAATTTGAAGCCGTTAGAGTCGGACAATGGAAGAGCTTGTTTATCTGCTAATATTTTACCTTAACTCATCTTGGGATTAAAAAGGCTCATCTAGATGCATGATTAAGTGGTAATCAATTTAGAAGAGAAGTACTATGTTTGTACATTAACTGTTATTTGTGAATACAGGATCCATGGATGCTTCTCCGGGAAAAAGAAAAGGCAACAACCTGGCAACGGAAGGTGCAATACCCTATGCACTTCTACCCAATTCACTAAATCCAACGGCCACCTGGATACCTGCAGACGTGCAACAGGCAGCAGCCTTTCAAATCTATCAAGGTTCATATGTGGATGACAAAGGAAACTTAGTGGATACAGTGATGAACCCCAAGGAGGCAGAAAATTACCTGAAAAGATCACCGCAAAGGTCATGGCTCAAAAAAGTTGGCTTGTGGAACTTTGTCTCACTACCACCAGTGGGGATAGATTTCAAGCGGGTACAACACCTAATTGAGACTATGCAAGAAGATGGAACTTGGAGAGTGGCAGGCATGGATAATGAAGTGATGGAGATCTAGATCACCAAGGAGATCATCAAAGAGGCATTGAAATTGTCTGATCAAGGAGCCAACATGAGAGAAAGAAGGAAAAACCTCATAGTCTACTTGCAAAGGTCCAAATTTTTTATTTGAGTGTAATGAGTTGGATCATTACAGGAGTCATTATCCTAGAAGAAACGTAGCAACAACCACAAATTCCATTCCTGTAGCACCAAATGGTAGAGGCCAACCTGTTCGTCGTGGAGGAAGGAACACATGAAGAGGTTGTGGAAGAGGAGAGATGGCTCAACTCATGCCATTATTATGGAAGAGCCAACATTAGGAGACCTAGCTAATGAGAGAGTAAGTTTGCATCGTAGAAACTCGGGAGAGAAAACTTAGGAATAGAAGCATCATCGAACACCTCGTCAAATGGAAAGATTTCCTTGAAGAAGATGTAACCTGGGAAGACAAAATAACTCTCCTTAAAGATCATTCAGACTTACTTTTGAGATGAGGAAATCTCAATTCTTCAACTTGGGGAGAATGTAAGGTCTCTACCACCCTTGGAGAGGAGATTCTCGTGTAAAGGAATATATAATAGAGTCCATTCTAGTCAAAAACAAAAAGTAACTATTTTTGCAGTTTTTCCAGCGTTGATGAGCTAATGATAAATATATTCATGTAGGATTTTCAAATTTCAAATTTTTACTTTTTTGTCACTTTTTTCCAAATATAGTAAGTTTTGAGGTGCTTGCACCGACCTAGACGTGACGATCTCATCTAAATCTACCACATTCTAAATTTTCATAAAAATAGCAACCTACCTCGAAAACTGCTAAATATACCAGATGTGTGCCGCATTGGACACCTTAGATAATCATCTTCAAGCTTGTATTTTAATAGCAACTTTAAGAATTAAATTTTGATAAGCCAAGCTCACTCTAGACAATTAATTTTCACCCTAGTGTCTATAAATTTATTCATAAGTCTACGGTATGTATGTGTGAATGTGCATGGGTATGTATGTGCATGTGTATGTATGTCCATGGATGCCCATAAATGACCCATAGCCATGGAACCATCTCTTATAGAATAATTGACTATGAGCATGGGGGCACTACAAGAGGTGTGTCACTCAAAAGGGTAAAGAGGGACACCTCTAATGACCAAGTAAGAGATTGTGACACCTCTACACATGGTTTTAGCAAGAGGGGGCAATTAGGGGAGGTATGGGACTGATTTGGGTACCAAGGAACCTCCAAACTCTATATAAAGGACATTCCCACTCAATTTTACACAAACTTGGGAGAAGGGAGCTCTGTTGCTCTAGCAAACAACTTGGTGACTACCGCATGGAAGCTTTGAGAAATCAATAACTCCAAAGCACATTTGGGTAATGTAAATCTATTATTTATTCAAGTTATTATCAATCTCTTGTCTCAATTGAGATCCTTTCCAAATGCTACCATATTATTATTCAATTGGAATCCTTTCCAATTACTACTATATTATTACTCAATTGGAATCCTTTCCAATTGCTACTCTATTATCGATTGCAATACTCTTATTTACCTATTCTCAATTGGAAATCAACAATCATTATACCTATTTTATGGTAATTTCTATACATAGCAAAATAATGAATGTCTCACTATTCCATTACATAATTAGTTTTGTTGATTGCATGCACAATTCTTCATCAATGTAACCTAGATATCTGCTTGCATGAATTAGCTAATCATATTCAAGAATTTTGTCCAACTATAATGATGGATTGTTCTTGCAAGGAGATATAAGTGATTAGTGTATGGGTTATAGCGCTTGTTTATCATAAGATTATGACAGGATTAAGAAAGCATATATTTTTGGTTCGATTTGAGTCCTGAATATGAGCCTTTATACAAGCGAAGTAAAATGAACACAACAGTAACACACACGGAGAAAGCAAGACTCAGAGTAGAAGGAGCAAAACACATAGATTTATGGAAAATTGGCTCCCTCTATCCTTTGAATCCTATGACCAATGCCTCCCCTGCATTTGTAAATCTAACTACTTTATTGACCTTTGTAGGTGACGGACAAAATGGTTTACTTGGCTACTACAAAGCTTTAACTTGGAAATAAAAAATTCACAAAAGCAAGAAAATGAGATTATATGACTTTCTACTTTGCATTGTGAGTATCAAAAAGCCCTTTTGTAGTGCCCACAAGAAATACAGATACTGCAAGAAAAAGTGTGTAACTTACAAAGGAAAGATATAAGCTTAGGTGCTTGTGTGCGAAAGAAGAGACTACGGAATCTTGAAACCTTGAAGGTTGTCTCTTGAGGTCTCAAGAAAAGAATCCAAGCATTGAGGTCAAGATTGTGAGCCTTTTAGTTTATTTCAACTATACATTGTTTTTGCTTAACAAGTGGTCTCGCAAAGGATATAATGCATGACAAAAAGTATAAGGTTTTGCAGCGGGATGTTGTTGAACGTTTTATTACAAAGAGTGCAGTGCCTCCAAGTGAAATACAAGACACACTTCACTCCCTTGGTGTGAGTAAGAGAGGGTACTCAGCTATTCAATAGTCTATCTCCTCCATTTTTGTGAAGAATGGAATAAAGTCTAAAACTTATACCAACAGCAGTAAGTCTTTGGAAAGAGAGACTTCAACTCAACCATGCACAGACATATTTCATTGGATGTCCATTTCATATTGATGGTATTTATAGATCTCAAGGAACAACTGTAACCTACAATGAGTACAACAATATCTTCATGGACCTCACTTTGTTGCAAACTAGAATGGTTGAGTTCTACAACGTAACATTTTGTTTTGAAGCTAGACGAGTGTGAGATCCTCAAAGAGAAGAAGCTAGAACAAGTCACAATAACATTGATGAATAGGGATCTCTCAAAATGCCCCATTGATGATCCTTCATACTTCAATGTTCAATCAGAAACAAACATATGGCGGCTTGGTGCCTTTTAGGTATTCCATTTCCACCTTCTCTTCAGCTTTGGTGAGCCCTCTTGAGATTTAATTTTAGATTTACTTTAACGTCTCACACGGATTTAATCTTGAAGGTAAAGAAAGAGATCACGACATTTTATATTGGGTGTTCCATCAAACCCCTATCCTTGATATCATTGATAAACAAATGAATCAAGGAAAGGTGCTGGTTGTCAATGGGAGGGGAGACTTTTAGGTCCAATGAAATCTTGTAGGTGACCTTAAAACACTAAAGTGTATGTATAATTGTGGAATGGGTGCTATAATAAAGGCTCCATGCTTGTATTGTATGGAGCCTGCAAAGATGATGGACCCAAAATGGTGGAGAAAGCCACCTACTCACCACAATGAGGATCCTAATTCCACCCAGTTCTAGATATTCCACTTTTCAATGTCCACATTTGTACAATGCATGCTCTTTGCAAAATTGTGGAGAAGTTGGCATATCTATACATTGGGTTTGCTTGGAAAATCAAGAACTCAAAAGAATAGAAGGTTGTGATAGTGGCGATTGAACTAGTTTTGTCAGTGATGGGTCTCCATGGGGGCAATGTGATAATCCATCGGGACAAGAAAAGGTCAACCAATGATAAAGATGTACCTTGAAAACCATCTATTGGTGGGGTCAAGGCACATCGTTTTTTTATCAAAGCCAACAGATATCAAAGATAAGAAGCTAACCAAGCATGGAAGGATATATCATTCCACTTATGTCAGCAAAATTGAGTTTCAGCAATGGAAAAATCTCCATATGGTAGTCAAGGACCTGGAACCCACAACTCGCAATGCCAAGGGTGAAGTGTGGGATTCCATCAATGTGCTATTTCAAATGTGTGACAAAGATGAGTGGACACAAAATGATTTAAACAAGCTTAAGGAGATCCTTCAACTACTAAAGAAAGCATTTAGGTCAGCATGGACTAAAACTCAGATTACTCATTACATGGTATTGTTAAAGCATCCTTGTAAATGATAAGGGCTAAAAGGTTGTTTGAAATTCTTGACAACTTGTTTTATCTGCAGCACATCATTTTCAATCACTTACCATACTTCATTCAAAAGTATGGAAACCCAGTCATATGGAACACCCAAGGCTTGGAAAAGTTTCATTACATGGCCAGGAATGCATACTTCAAAAACACACTTCATGGTGGATCTCAAGATAAGGCAAACATTTTGAAAGATTTGTTCCAGTGGTTTTAGCGCAGAATCCTTCATCGACTGTAGCAAAAAAATGTATTAGACTGCTCGACAACATCACAAGAAATTAGGCCTTTGCAACAAAGGAAACAGAAACGATTAGAGGCATTCAACAACTCCAGTGCTTGTGAAGGCTAGAGAAAGTGGAGAGAGACAATGCAATATGCTAACCATAGGTGGATCAAGAGATTTTGATTTTAGGTCACAACATGTACAAGGGATGCCTAATGAGATAATACATACAATACAAGTCACAAGTCTCTCAACTTGATGATAGATAGTGGATATCTTTTGGCACATTTCCCTTGTATCAGATCATTATATGTTTGCCATAATCTAATAGTTCATTTGGGTTTTGTTTCCCTGAAGTGAGTGCCATTGCTGTGTATGTGAAATAATAATCTACATGACACCAATGTGCCCCGAACAATATCCAAAACATTTTGTAGCAAAAATTTTGTCGACAAGGATAACTTTGTCTGCATTTTGTGGTAGCATTGGTCCATGTAGGAAGCATGAGAGCATCTTGAGGGCGAATGTTGCAATACTTCCTTCTTGGGACATTCCATTATGAATTACTAATATGGGTGCCTCACAGTGTCTAGCAAGGTATTTTCCTAGTGCTGCATCCCTTCCATGATGCTCTCTTGTCCGACGGCGAAGAAAGTCATCCTTTTCAGCAATCCATGACTGTACACAAAAGGATGAGTTAGTGAAACATAGTGACAACTAGATTTTTTAATTTTTTATTTTGGGGGGGGGGGGGGGGGGGGGGGGGGGGGGGGGGGGGGGCTCTTATATTGCATATATAAGTCATCCTTCCATAGGTCCACTAACCTCGTGGACCCTTGTGCGGGACGCGTAAACCAGTCCTCTACTTCCTGAGTATAATGGTCTGAGGTTGCTTCTGATAGCTTGGATGGTGGCCTCATCTAGGAGTGTCTCTCTATACTTTTCTGCCTTTTCAAAGAAAATTTTAAGGCACTCCATCGGGTTACTAGAGGTTTCCATTGCCTCATTGTCACTGCTATCATCATATACAAATCCAATGCTCCCCTCTTGAAATTTGGAGAGTGTGGCAAGTGCAGAGTCCTCCCTTAAAGAAAATATACTTTGAATGTCATGGAGGAAAATGTATGATCTCTAACCAAATTTGAATTTTGGCAGTCCAGGAAGCATCAATGTGGCTTGATTATCATTAAAGAAAGAGACATCTAAAGGTAGTTTGATGTTAGATATTTTAACTGTAACTATTTTGCTTTGTTGCACCTCTTTAGCCTCTACCTCAAGATTAATATCCTCCTCAATCTCAGGAACCTCATTGGACTCCAAGTCCTCATTATCTTGTTCATCGGGTGGTAGATCCTCCTCATCCATTACCTCTAAAGGATCATTCAATAGACTAGCAAATAGAGAATTTAAGAATATACGGAACCCAAAGGATTCTTTAATTAGCTTGCAATTTCATTCTTGCACATAGGACACTGTGAGGGTCTCTGATGGTACTTCTTGTATGAACATCTTGTGGAATCACAATCTTTTAAGTGCACCACCACCATGTCAACAAGAACCACCCTACCCCTGTGGAACTCAAGCTAAAACTTGTCTCTTTTAGACTTGAGGAAATCGTTGTACTAAGCTATAAGGTCATCCAGAATGAATGGGGCATTGAAGATAGAAGAGACCTTGTTGCAAACATTTCAGCAGCTCCTGCACATACTACAAAATAAAAAAGTCTTTCATCCACACATGCATGATTTTCAACCCCTTGCTTACATTTTGGAGCTGGTTCACTAGCAGAAGAAAGATTAATGTTTCTCTTTTTGGTGCTAGTCGCTTGAAGCTTATGGCTTACAGGAAATCTTCTGAGTGATTGGGGGGTTCCTCTGTCCCCACAACATCTTCTCCAAGAAATGTATTTTTAGCTAGATCAAAGTCCATTTATCTCTTTAAAGAGCCTCTCAACAACTTAGGTGGTCTCTCTTCTGCTTCCTGTTCACCTAAGGCAATTTCTGGATACACCCTGTATCTCTTCATTCTGTGGGATCTTAATCCTAAGAAAAACATAATACAGGCAAAAAAAGGTAAGTATTGGGACACACCAGCATTTAACCTTTTTATTCAAGCTGTTGGTCTCTCTCTCTCTCTCTCTCTCTCTCTCTCTCTCTCTCTCTCTCTCTCTCTCTCTCTCTCTCTCTCTCTCTCTCTCTCTCTCTCTCTCTCTCTCTCTCTCTCTATGACAGATTGATCTCATAGTTTTTTTATAAAAAAACAGAGGTTACTTAGAGCAGCTCATTTTATTTGAGTTCCAACTTCTCTCTCTCTCTCTCTCTCTCTCTCTCTCTCTCTCTCTCTCTCTCTCTCTCTCTCTCTCTCTCTCTCTCTCTCTCTCTCTCTCTCTCTCTCTGTCTCTCTGTTTTGCTACCCCTTATATACTCCACAACACGTGAAGAATGATTAGCAGACCAATACTACGTATATGCATACCATAGGACAACAAATAGACGAAGGGACTTCTCTCTCACTCTTTGTCGGTCTTATTTGACTGCATATCACCCTACATAACCATTTAGTGCTCTATGACGCACGGAAGACAATCGGCTTAGCAAAGAGACCCGTTCGCGTGCCTTAAGTCAAGTAAAATTGTCGTCTCTCTCTCTCTCTCTCAAAATTTACATTAAATCATGCCTATAAGAAAAGGACAATCGTAGGGGTTAGCTTTTCCTGGGCTTGGCATGACGACCTTCAAGATGCTATTTGTGTGTACCTGTCTCTCTCTCTCTCTCTCTATCAATGGACTTATAGAAAACTTATGCATAGAACACACCGAAAGGAATGTGTCAAAGACAGTCAGATTGGTCAAGCAATGAGATTAGCAAGCAAACGACGAAAGAAGGAAATATGGGAGGCATCTTCTGCAGCATCGCGACATGCAGAGTAGCGACTTCAAAAAGAACGCATTGGAAAAACTTGGACAACTCCGACCCAAGTTTTTGAGACTTCCTAAAGATAGCGCATTGTAACACAATATAATTTTTTGTGCCAAGAGAAGACAACCAGTCACAAAACTAAGAAACATAATGTACTTATTGTTTTGATAGAAAATGTACTATTTTTTGGCATCGACAATATACATTGGAGCTTCTCTATTCTTCATCTTCGTCAGGAAAAGTTACAAAATATTCTGGCCTTTTTGCCTGCTGTGTGTTATCGTCTTCTTCTTGCCTTGGTATTTTGCAACCTAGTCCTGCATGTTCATTTGTCGATAGTACATTTGTCTCCACCTCCATAGCCACAAGAGACATTTCTTCAGTAGGCAGATGCGCAATTGGTTGTTTATTGCGAAACATAGCATGCTTGTCATACTCTAGTAATTGCTTAGGGTCAGTGATTCCACATGCCAAACCATATGCTGCTTGGGTCAAAAAATAGCGACTACGCAAACCATACATTCCTGGCCCTTGGCCAAATAGATACAATGCGGCCCTTTTTTCTAAAAGCATTATTTTATTTGCGTTCCACCTGATGACGGCCCCTCCTAAATATCTTGAAAGTGTCTTCAACGTCATCAAGGGTAGATCCGCGTTGTCATTGGAGAAGGACGAAGGAAGACCAAAAACCTCGGATACTTAAGATTCTTTAAGTATTAGCCGAGAGAGGAATTCTTCCCTAAATCTCCCATGCCTCGTCCACGAGGGCGAGGAATGAAGGTATCATCATAGACCACCAACTGCAACAAATTAAAGTTATGAAATGAGATAAGTAGAAACCAAAAAGGTAAGGCAAATAAAAAAAGATTACCTTCTGGTTTTCATCTTCCTCAAGTAAGTCCTCATTCCATAGGTTGATGCCCCCCTCACCTCCAGTGGGTGGCTGCATTGGAGCTTGAGGCCAAAGATGATGAAGAAGTGCTTGCCTTACCCATTTCTTCAATCCCTAGCTTTTTTTGCACTTCCATGAACTCCTTTTCTGTTGGAAGCGTGCGCTCATACCTAGCAACATCATTGTAAATCATCACAAGTGCACTTGCGGGGTCAACGAACTCATCGTCATTTACATGGGCATCTATAACAGAATACTTGTCGTGCTCAGGGTCAATGACAACATCATCCTCTTCGAGATTCTGTGCCACAATGGCAAGGCAATAGTCCTCTCAAAGGTCAAAAAGCTCCATAATGTCGTTAAGCAAGACATACTGCAAATCACCAATAGGTATGGTAGGTAGAACACTAGTAGGCAAAACACCCTCCGGAAGCTGCACTCCCTCTAAAACCTGCAAGGCAAGGCTTCTGCGAGACTTGGGCTCTTGACCCTCCCTAGTTTGATCCTCTAGCAAGGCCTCTGCAGCATCAGCATGCTCATCCAAAATTAAATGCAAATATAAAATAAAAACTGCATAATATTCAGCCACTCGACACTTGCGGTTATGAAGTGTACACTTGTAGTCTGTTATCCGCAAGTGCACTGGTAGCTTAAGGCAACTCCTAGAAAATATGTGTTTTTTGGAGGAGTCCAAATTGATATCCTTCATGTGAACAAAACAAACTCCTTGTATCTCGACAATACCACCAGACGTTTGTTGCTTCTGTTGGTAGGTCTGCTCAAAACCTGATAGGTAATGTTGCGCGGAGACAATCCACTCATGCAAAGAAAAATCTGGATTGAACATCGGCTTGATCTCTGTCTCGCGCTGCTGAAGCCCAATGCGGTATAGAAAATGAGATAGTTTGTCTTGGGGGGCATCCTCAGAGCAAGACACTTCCTCCTCTGCTTCATTATTGAAGGGGTCCATAACGGAAATTCAAAAGCGAAGATAGATGAGAGAGCACAACATCCAAACAAAGGGCAAATGGGGGAGAAAGTCATATTTATAGGACTCCCTAGGACAATGATGACATCGATTGACATGCATCATGGGGTCGGCGTGCATCATGCAGTCGCCGTGATGATTACGCCACGTGTCAGCCGCCGTGGAACGGTCGCGCCACAACACGAAACTGGTGCTGCCACACTAGAAAAGCACCGCTATCGCGTTTTGGCGCGACAACTTGTTGTCGTGTCATAACGCGATACGGCCAGTCAAGAGTACTGCGGTCCGCCTCCTTGCGTTGTGCCGCGATGCCTTTTTTGTCGCGCCTCGCGTGCATCATGCAGTCATCGTGATGATTATGCCACGTGTCAGCAACCGTGGAACGGTCACACCACAACGCGAAATGGGTGTCGCCGCTCCACAAAAGCACCGCTATCGCGTTTTGGCGTGACAGCTTGTTGTCACGTCATAACACGATACGACCAGTGCAGAGTATTCTGGTCCGCCTCCTCGTGTTGTGCCGCGACATACCATTGTTGCTAGGGCAACTCGTTGGGGCGCTTCTTTCCTCGTCGTGCCACATGGCGTAATCATTATGCTCGCACACTTCCTATCATACCTCGTGATGTCATGATTAATGCAGCCGCCTCTTCTCATTATACTTATTCCGCTAATATAAACACCCCCTCCCCCCTTTTTTTCTCATCGTTTTTTCCGAAGTGTCTCTAGTCACTCTGCCTTTTTACCCACATCCAGATTTCCATATTTCCTCGCATTCTCCTCCTTCAAGTCATGGCCCACACAAAGCAAACAGCAAGGAAGGTTTATCCTGGCCATTCTGTTCCGCAGGGCCAGGCATGCTCATCTACAGTGCAACCGTCAACATCGCATGTGATTCCGGGCAAGACCATGCCGTAGTTACGCGCAACAATGCGAAGAAGAAGATACGAGCAGAATAGGATCGTTCTACTCGAACTTCGTAAGCTCCAAAAGCGCATTTCATTGGCAATACCTAAACTGCCATTCTAGAGAGTTGTTCGCAAGATTTGCGAGCAACACAACCTGAATTTCCGGTGGTCTCGAAGTGCAATGAAGTGCTTGCACGAGGCCGCCGAGGATTTTTTATAGAGCTTTTCTAGGACGGCTACATTCTCTCGGCCCACGCCCATAGGACAACATTGATGCCGCGAGACATCAACACACTTCGCCTTCTCAGGTTCAGGTATGACAAAACAATACCGCCTGGCGGTATTTCAGACAGAAAGATGGACAATATTCTTAGAATACCACCTATTGACAAGGTCAAAGTTCATGAAGTGTCTACACAAATGCATCGGTACAGCACCCGTCTCAACACCGAGCGGGACACAACAGAAGACGATAGTGAGAGATTAGAGCAGTTACGCCTTGAGATGATGGAGGAACAAATGGCAGATGCCATTGGCCACGCCAACGGTGATGATTTGTCATTGCTGTTTCCCTATTTCCATGTTGGCCTTCCTGTGTGGGGACGCATTCTGTATTTTCCTTATCACCCCCACAAGATTGAAATTTTACAGAATCAGACGAGGGAACTCACAGACTCTATCATCAATTGCTTGCTTTGGTGCGTGCTATTCTTTTTTTCACAATAAATTCTTTTAATATATTCAATTTTGTATGACACGAATTTCTTTACAGTTTTGTAGTTTCAAATTTGCCTTGGAATATGCAAGATGATGTCGCCGACCTTGACTCGAACCTCTCGGTCGTTTTGACGGCCGAGGATACATCTTTAGTGGAAGTAGTTGACTGGTTCCAGTCAGTGAACATGGATACGACAAAATTTTTTGTTCTGGCTTATCATGAAGGGTACGCAATGTTTTCAATAGTGAAATTATTTTATCTTGAACTCCAATTTATTGTGATGACATATGTTTTGCTTATGATGACATATGTTTTGATTATGATGAAGTTATTTTATCTTGGACTCCAATTTATTGTGATGACATATGTTTTGCTTATGTTTATTTGTAACAGATCTCATTGGAGTCTTGTTCTCTTACACCTTGAACGAAACCGGTGCTACCTTGCTAATTCATCCCATGGATTTCATGGTGAAGTACGTACGTAAGAGGTTTTGTATTTTGTTCGACATCACATAGAATTTTGTTAAAAGTCGCTTATGAAATTTGATTGTATTTTGCGCAGATCTGTTCAAAAGCTTGTGTCTGCTCTTAAAGCTTTAACGCAAGAGCAGATATATGAGAATCTTACGATTATTAGTTGCAAAGTCCCTAAGCATGACGATGCCTACTCTTGTGGATGGAGGGTCTTATTCAATGCAGAAATTTTGTTAGGGGTCATGCTTGATGGAAGTCGTAGAAGTGTAAGCATTTGACACTTGTTTACAGCTTTGTATCTTAATAAGTTAGTAGCTATGTTAATAAACATGATGTTCTTAACGCAGGTAAGAAATTTGGCAGATTATTCAAAGGCTGATGTTTCTTCATTTAGAAACAGAATGATTGAAAACTTGATCAATTGTGCGACCATGCGTCCAGACGGAGCACGTGATGCTTTTATCCCGCCAGCACCAAGGCCCACGCCTAGGCCTCCACCGACAAGATACCCCGTGTCTGCCACACCAACACAAGTACATATCAATATCTCCCCAGATGCCTCCCCAACCCAAGCTCCCACCAGCTCTCGTCCTGAAGAAACAAGCTCCAGAACCCTCAAACCCCCCACCCAGCACCTCTCTTTCTCATGAAGCAGTTACAGAGCCCCCAAACCCCCCACCCAGCACCTCTCCTACTCATGAAGCAGCTTTAGAGCCCCCAAACCCCCAAGCCACCACCTCTCCTCAACCTCAACCAACAGCCCCCACATCAATGCATGCAAAAGATTAGAAAGAGATTATGAAATGTACTTTTGACAAATTGATTACAAGCAGTGGATCGAAATTTGACTTTTGTTTTGATTATGGTTCAAAGTTTACAAAATGTTGAGTACAGTTTTCCAAAAAAATGGGAGAGTGAGGATCCAATGGTGTTTGGTAATGTAGAGATCTAGAGCTGCCTTTGTTGAGTAATCTTTGAGAATAGTATTTGAATCATTGTGTAAAGTTAGTTCACTATTTCAAGTCTGCCGTTGGTAATCTGTGGACAAAGAGTCGTTTTTTCTTGTCTGTGAGGTACCTGCAATGCAACGTACGCAATAAGACATTGGGGTACATGAGCACGATAGAGACATCAACGTATAAAAGTAATACATGTAGCTTAGTACCTTTCGCATGTTACACTTGAAAACAAATTTTGAAGGAAAATTGAGATCGGACTCATTTAACAGATCCTCTCGAACCTGTCTTAAAGTGACATTTGATCTAACCACAACAACTGTAAGCAAATAATTTGAAAACCATATCTCGATGGACATCAAGGGATTAAAAGCATCGTCACTTAAATCTTGATCCATAGCTACCAACTGATCATTCACTCGATGCCACCTCATGTAGTAGAAAGAAACTATAAAATTCTGTGATGCTATCATACACTTGCACACAACCGAGCGCTTGTCAACTTTGCACAAAATGACTTCAAAATCACTGACATCCCAATTCACTACAAGAGGCTATTCATATTAGCGACGCTCACACAGCGACGCTCAAAAAAAAAAATCCCGGCGTCGCTATGAGCGTCGCAAATTTACGAGTAAATTTGCGACGCTCATTGCGACGTTCATAGCGACGCCGGCTGGGCTAAAAAGATTACAGAGCGCCCAAAAACTCAGATCTCAGATCTGAGTTTTTCGGCGTCCTCAAGCAAGAGCAGGTAACGCTCTCCCTCTCTCTCTGTCTCTCTCTCTCTCTCTCTCTCTCTCTTTCTTCTCCACACACACACACACACACACACGACGAGAGGAAGGAGAGCCAGGTATGCTCCTTCCCTCTCCTCACTCTCATGTTCCCTTCCCCTCTTTCTCTCTCTCCCTCTCTCTCTCTCTCACACAAAAAACGCACACATTGAGAGAGGAAAAGAGAGAGAGAACATGCATAAACAAAAAACGCACACATTGAGAGAGGAAAAGAGAGAGAAAACATGCATAAACAAAAAAACGCACACACATTGAGAGAGAAAGAGAGAGAAACTAATTTAACGTCGTAGGAAACTAATTAAAATTGAAAGACCTAAAGATCTAGCCGACGAGGAGTTGAACTCAAGACCTATTATTCAAGAGGGAATGGAATAACCAATCTATCATACTTGGCATGGGTGATAGAAAGGTTATACCATTTATCTCTTTTTATTGGCACACACATCCACACACGCGCACACACACAAGAAGAAGAGAGTTGCAACGTCGTAGGAAACTATCCTAAAAGACGTTAAAGATTAGGTTAGATGTAGACTTACATTAAATTAAATTTAGGTTTATTTAAGTTAAATTAGATTAGATTTAGGTTTATTTTTAATTAGATTTACGTTTATTTACGCTAGATTTAGATTTACGTTATATTAGATTAGATTTAGGTCTCCATAGACTGCGATGCCTGCATGAAGCGGGTGAAGAAAGCCCTCAATGGAATATAGGGTATTGCTGCCTTCACTCATGGTGGGCTCCGTCGATCCAAAAGTACTGGTGAAATGTCTTCAGAAGATAGGGAAGAAGGTGGATCTTCAGGGCGGCAAGAGTCACTACATCCCCGACACAATGACCATCTAGACAACCTCTAGTCATTCAACAGCAACTTCAAAGTTAGTAACAAGAGCAAGAACGGTCTAAAGGGTCAATTGCTGTCGTCAGATGTGGATGGAGATGAGGCAGCGTCACCACCGGAAGTTAACTCTCACATCTTTAGTGATGAGAATGCCAACTCTTGCCGAGTTATGTGAAAAATTATGTGTTAAATCAGTTTTAAGGTTCTTATAATCCCTGTTAGTTTAGTTCTGTGTTTTTAATATAACATAATTTACGTTAGATTTAGATTTATGTTATATTAGATTAGACTTAGGTTTATTAAAGTTTATTTAGGTTTACCCACACACACACACACACACACATAAGAAGAAGAGAGTTTTAACGTCGTAGGAAACTATCCCAAAAGACGTTAAAGATTAGGTTAGATGTAGACTTACGTTAAATTAGATTTAGGTTTATTTTTAGTTAGATTTACGCTTATTTACGTTAGATAGAGTCCACGCAAGAATTACTTACGGTTTAGGGCTTAGAGTTAAACGAACAGTGAAAAGATCTACTGTGAAAAGATGTTAAGATGTTGTGAAGTGCTACAGCTAGAGAAGAGGCAATGGGGTTTTGTCCACTACATGCAGTATCATGTAGACGTGGGTCTGTAGATTTCTTGTACCCACAAATATAGGTATTGACCAATAAATACGAGATTATAACCCGGTGAATCTGATCTCCGTGCACCTCTAGACCGAGGTGTGCGGGGATTGGACATGACTAGAGAATGTGAGGTAGAGAGAGAGAGAGAGAGAGAGAGAGATAAGACGAAGAATGCCAATAGAATATTAAATTTGTTGTCCAGGTTATAAGATTTTTATCCTCATTATGAGTAGTGACGAGGATGTGGGACCGTCCAACCGAAACACCTATCTCTCAACGAGGGTCTTATGTCCTTGTAATCAATGCAAGCATGCTGTGCGACGGACAAGACGTGTTTCTTTGCAGCACGTTCGCGAATTTGGCGAGTTCGATCCATCTATTATAGATCGAGTTGTTGCCAATTATAACTCGTCGGACTCTGACGCTGGCCAACAAGCAGCAATCTTGCAACCCAATAGACGTCTTCGCAGGCGCTTTGGTCAAGCAGCATATGTGAGGCCACAAGATGTAGCCTCTGACAGCTCGGGGGATGATCATGCAGAGCACATTCCCAACGAGGCAATGTTTGAGCCCGAGATTGATGAAATGATCGAGACGATCATGGATTCAGAAAGGCTTATCTATGATGATATGAAAAGTGAAGCCGATACGCCATTGTATAATGGAGCACATATGTCTAGATTGAAAGCACTCCTGGTTCTTCTCAACATGCAGGCAAAGTTTGGATGGAGTGACACTAGCGTCACAGCGCTTTTCAGGTGATCTATTACAATTAGTTTACTTTAATAAAACTCTAAATGTATAATGATCTGATAGATTTTTACACAACTGTATCGTATTTTTATGTTGTGTAGATTGCTTAAAGAGCACATACTACCAGCTGACAATGTGATGCCAGATTCCCGAGATGAAGCAAGAAAGATTTTGCGAAACTTGGGGATGGATTACAATTCTATCCACGCTTGTCCTAATGACTGCATTCTTTTCAGAGGGGAATACATACACATGGAGAAGTGTCCGAAATGTGATTCCGAAAGATATCCAGTAGATCTCCTCTGCTTCCTCGCATCAAGCATTTCTTCAAATGTAAGTCCATGGCCGCCCTAGCATCATGGCATGAGGAGAATAAATCTTCGGATGGTGTGCTACGAATTCCTGCAGATTGCGCAGCCTGGAAACATATAGATGGAACATGGTCGGATTTTGCCAGGGAAGCTCGAAATTTGCGCTTAGGCTTGGCTATGGATGGCGTAAATCCATTTGGTCAAAGATCAACATCTTACAGTGTATGGCCCGTTGTCATCGTCAACTACAACATTCCCCCGTGGTTGACTACGAAGAAGGGGCACCTATGGCTAAGCTTGATTGTGCCAGGGCGATATAAAGTGGGGAATATGGATGTGTATCTTCGTCCACTATTGGAAGAGCTACAACAATTGTGGATTGGCATAGAGGTGGTGGATATGAGCCGACACATAGGACGACGGAATGCTTTGATCAGAGGCATTCTAATGTGGACCATGCATGACTATCCCGGGCTAAAAGAATGCTCAAGTGATCTCTTTACACTCCTCACTCAGACACTGTAAATCTTGTTTTTTCCCATAGTTGATCTATTATCATGTGTATACATGCAGGGCTTCAAACAAGCGGATACAGAGCATGTGTCACATGTGCACCTAGACTGAATGCACGTAGGGCGCCCTCACTGAAGAAGCAAATCTACGAAGGTCATCAAGCGTATCTTCCAGAGAATCATGTGTTACGCGACGGCTTTTTGGGAAGAGAGCCACCAAGGATGTCTGCACAAGCATGGTTAGAGCAGAAGGAGATGTGCGATGACGGATTGCCTCCAGGGATGAAGAGACTATCTCTATGGTACGAGCTACCATACTGGCCCCGACTCATGATCAATCACTTGCTTGATCCAATGCACATATTCAAGAATGTGGGTAATCTACTATGGGACCATCTGACCGGCAAGAAAGATACTTTGGGAGCCAGAGTTGACCTTAGAAATGTGGATCGTATGGAGCGATATTGTCCGCAAACAGCGTCTGATGGATCAATAAAACTCCCTAAAGCACCATGGATTTTCACAGGAGCCCAAGAACGCAAAGTAAAAGAGACCATTCGATCTTTGCGGACCCCCACTGGCGTAATGCACTCGCTCCGAACGTGTTTTACTAAAGAAGGAAAGCTTACCGGTTTGAAGTCACACGATTGGTATAAAATGTGTCAGGTACGTTCATAGTGGACTTTAATATCATTGCATAAAATGTGGACTTTAATATCATTGCTGCACATACTTTACAGTTTATTTTACCGGTTGCCATTGAGGGATGTTTGTCTCTCGACATCCGTAACACAATCTACAAACTTGCAAAGCTGGTGCAATGGATCTCACAAAAGGAGATCAACGTAGACTCCATACCATTCGCCAAACTAAATGCTGCGGAGCTTGTGTGCATGTTTGAGAAACATTTTCCTACTACCATGCTAACCATTCAGGTGCATCTTCTTGTTCACATAGTTGATGAGGTGGAAATAGCTGGCACAGTTCATTCAAGATGGATGTTCTTCTTAGAACGTTTCATGAAAACGCTTAAGGGATATGTGCGTCAAAAGGCACGTCCGGAGGGTAGCATGGCAGAAGGTTGGTTGGTATCAGAGTCCCTAGTGTACATTGGAGAGTGGCTAGACGGATTTGATAAAGCCCGGGACACGCTATGGCGAACCATAGATGATGAGCGCATATCTGGGATTGTCATGTGCAATCTCGGTGTTGAGAAGAAGATGACGGAAGATCTAGAGGCTAAAATCAACCGATTTTGCATGCTTCACAATCCAGTGATGCAAAAGTGGATTTCACAATATGAGGATGCAAAGCAAGAGCGACAAAGGGCACGAATCGAGTGGAGACGGGGAAGACGACCACCGATGCACTATCCGACGGTTCTGGAGAGCCTACCAACCTTCATGAGCTTAAGATGGTTGCACAACCAATTGAAAAGCGCACAACAATGCGGTGACGAAGTGACTGAGGAAGAGTGGGAGTACTCTCGGGGTTGCGCGACCAAGGTAAGTTTGCAATGTACGACTAGCTAGTGACTTTATTTCTAAACGTTTGAACGGCCACTCATAATCTTTGTTCGTTGTAGTATAAGTCATACACAGCAGCATGGTGTAAAGGTCGACATTTTAGGGTGGAACGAATCGACAAAAAGCGTTTTACTCAAGATTGTGGAATCATGGCAAAATTTGAACAGTCTAGTCGACGACGTTCCTCTGATGCAGATCCTGTGGTGGCGGAACTCACTTACTTCGGCACGCTGCAAGAGATTTTGAGGATCGATTACAGAGGATTTTTTGTCGACTTGTTCGACGTGCAATGGTTCAAGATAATCATGGAGGGTCGCAACGCTACTGTGCGTAGAGGAGAGTCTGGTTTTCTTGAGGTGGATTCTACTAAGAAATGGACTGACCTAAGAGACACTTTCGTACTACCCGAGCATTGTGAACAAGTAAGTATGTAAATAGTTAACATCCCCCTTTTACAAGTTATGTGCTTGAAAGCTCTCATGTAAGTTATGTGGCTCTGGCAGGTAATATTTCATCCTACAAAGTCTACATCAAACTGGTGGTACGTCATAGAGGTAGCCCCTCGTAGTGCAAGGACGTATGAAGGCTACCATGTGCCAATCACAACAGCATCAATGGAGGAGATCAGAGAAGATGCTCAATCAGAAGCCGCTGCGGTGGTGCCAGACGAGCATCAAGATGCTACTACTCTATATGGGGTGCATGCAGAGGAGCTACAAAATGAAACAGAGGATATGTGTTTAAACGGAGAGCTCTATATAGATATAGGAAGTTATGCTGAGTTATGCGAGGATGAGAGAGAGATCTCTTAAAGCCACAAATATTGTATTTGAACAATTTTGCTCCGTGTTGTAAAAGCTCTGGCTCTCTAAGTACCTTCCATGGTGTATAACGCTCTTTTCTACTCGCGCTCACATCTTTTGATTGAAAATTCTGAGTTTTCGACTTGCCTCTTCTATCACTCAATTCATTGCGTCATTGTATTTATATGCGTCATTACGTCATTGTATTTAATGGTCTTTGCGTCATTGTCTACTCTATTCATTCAATATTAAGTTTAAATATTCGTGTGTTTAATGCAGGTATGGATGATGAGGAGTTTCTTTCTTCTTTGTCACCGCAGCAGAGACAGTGGTACGTGGAGCGTCATCGCTCTGGCGCATCATCGCGCGTTCCTACTCCATCCGCATCTCCCTCTCTTTCGGAGCATTCGGCGCGCTCCGAAGCTTCGGCGTCGACGAGACGAGCTTCACACTCGTCTAGACACCGGCGCTCTAGTGGTGGCGGTGGCGGTTGTTGTGGGGATTCCGCCACCGATGCCTCCACACCGCCTCGTGTTCGACGAGGCTCTTTACCCTCCCCTTCTTTGCCCGCCCCCACACCAGCCACAACATCGCCATCTACGCCAGGTTTTGCACGGCTGACTGTTCCTAGCAGCTACACACCTCTACCTACTCCGCCAGGAGCCACCCCACTCGACACTCCTCGCTTCGGGGCCCAGACGCCGGTGGAGACACCTGACGTCCGTACCCCCATCGACACGCCGCTAGAGACCTGCCGGGACACCCAGGTTCACGCGTCACCGGCCAGAGGGCTTGCCTTACTCCGTCGACTTCAGCGGCGGCATCATCATGGATGATGACGGCAAGAAGGTGATATCGCGCATGCGTGGTCTTTGCTCTCAGCTGTTTAGACACTACATACTAAACAAATGGACTGAAGTACCAAGTGATTTAAAAAACAGAGTCATCAGCATACTTCATGATGAGTTTCCCGTTCCAACACGGGATCAGCGCTTCAATGAAGACCTGATGAAGATTCGAATGCGCGAATACTGCAAACACAAGCGTTCCGAAGTGCAAAAAGCAATCAAGCATGGGTGGAACATGCCAGATTGGCTGGCCAAAGAAGATTGGAAGAATGCGAAGAAAGCAGCGTGCGAGAATCCCGACAAGTGGAAGCAACAAAAGGATGCAGCCAGAGCGCGAGTAGAGGCAGGGAGCTCGCACCACTTGGGGAGCGGTGGATGGGCATCATTTGAGGCCGATTTTGTAAGTGTTTTCGCATTGCTCTTTATGTTCGATAGTTTAGGGTTTATGAGTTTTTTAATTCTAACATAATGAATTATTTGTATGTTTTGACAGTGGTCGATGACAGGACGTGATCCAACACCGTACGAGCTCGAGTACGCAGGCAGGAAGGGCTTAAACACCCTGATGGACATTCTCAGTTCTCACGGCGGCATGGTTAGTATTAGGGTTTACTCTTTTCTATTTTTTGTATTGTTTTATAAATTTCGTTATATGTTTATACTTACTGAAAGCTGTCTTATTGTCTTTTTTTGCAGAATCCGACAGATACGTTGCTTGGACGCGATGAGACGTCTGACTAGACGACGTCAGTTTAGAGCATTAGTTTAGGGTTTCTCATAGCTTATGTATCATGAGACGGATTTTATACGTCTTTTTGAACCATGTATATTATTACATTTGTCATCTCAGTTCATTTTGCCAATCAATTCTTTATGCCTATGATGTTGTACAATTGTCAATCAATTCATTTTGCCTATGATGTGTACAATTGTCAATTTTACGCTTGTCAATTTTGCAAACAATGCGTCTTGTGGGTGACTATTTTGGGTCTATTATCTACCCTTGCACTTTTTTTAAAAAGTGAATCAAGTACAATATGGTGGATGGGTGGCAGGGCATTCAATGCCCTGTCACCATAAAAAATTTCTCTCAGGGGTCGCTATAACCGTCGTTATTTATGGCTGTGTAGCGTCGCTATGAGCGTCGCTATAGACTTCTGTGTAAACGTCGCTATGACCGTCTCTATATAGAGACGCTCATAGCGACAGTCATAGCGACGCTCTCGCAGCGACGGTTTTAGCGACGCCGGGAGTTATAAAAACCCAGTGTATTTCCATCGCTAACAGCGTCACAAGAGCACACAACCTCTTGTAGTGATTATCATCAAAAAAATCAAGGCAAGTTTGGGATTTGCAGATGAGCATGGTTTCTGTTTTTCTAACCTCCTCATCGTGGAAGAAATCTATAAAGACATGTAATGGCATAAATAGACTGACTCGTACTTGCCTGCTTGCAATGTTTGGTCGCAAACACTTCAAAGTTTCCTGATGAAGCTTGAGTTTAAAACACTCAGAGGTTTCTGAAGTTGGAACTGGCCACTTTGGGGAATCTTGTTGGGGAAGAGGGAAAGGTTTCAAAGTGCCAAATCCATGGATAGAGCAAGGGGCGTTGTAAAAGTAGTCGTAAAAGAAAACTCCCCTCTCTGCGAGAGCTCTTCTCGCACTAGTTCTGTACATAAGTTCTCCCACCGAAGCATGAAAAGCATCAAAAATACCAATTATGCACTCAACTGGTTGTCAGTCTTCTTTGTTAGAAGGATAAATATCTGCAAAAACAAAAGATAAGAGAATGGTCACAAGAAATAGTCAACAAAATAACTTGAAGGATCTTTAAAGACTTTTTAGCAATATAGTAGTCACACAGTTTGGTCTATAAGCAGAAAACCTCAAAGGTGACTGTTGTAGTCGTAGTTCGGAGTGCATATGTCTTTTTTGAGTCCAAACTTTTCCTAATGAGACCTCTATGTTATATGTGCTTGACCAGATTCGGAGCCCCGGCCCCAACCCATCCTCTTGGATTAGGTGGGTGAAGTCAAAATTTATAATTGGTCTAAGCCTATTGCTTGGTGCTAGCCTGATTGACCAAAGGTTAGATAGATACAAGTATGTGTGTTTAAGAATGATTATCTAACAATAGTTTGATTTCACAAACTATTGAACCACACAATGGGACTAGAGACCAAAGAATGTGTATATAATAACTAGAGTTATGTCTACATTATATAAAAAATAATTATTAAAATTGACATAGATAAAAGTACAATTGACATATAGTCTAAACTATGACATACACATTGTTATTTGTAAATATATGAAACTATCAAAAAAGGTTATCCAAGGGATATCTATCAATCATCTATTATCTATTATCTATTACACTACAATGGGGGGAGGGATTCCACCCCTTCCCCCCTCCCCTCCCCTCCCTGCCACGCATCAGGACCTCCTCTGTCTCGAAATGTCTTCTGCAGCCCGACCAGAGAGAGAGAGAGAAAGAGAGAGAGAGAGAGAGAGAGAGAGAGAGAGAGAGAGAGAGAGAGAGAGAGAGAGGCGGCCGCCGGCTGCTAGAATTAACACACAAGGCCCTGCCTCAAGCAATGTAACTCTCTCCTCGAGGAGGGCACAACCTGGTAGGGCAGTAGGTGTCGCTTGTTGGTTATACCCGTGACCTCAAAGATCATAGCCAGAGGAGCTCAATGTTGCCCGCATCCAAAGCATCTCACTTCCAAGTTCTCGCAATGGTAATTTGCAGGTCGGCATGGTCGTGTCTCAGCTTGGCAAGTGATAGCCATTCTCTCTCTCTCTCTCTCTCTCTCTCTCTCTCTCTCTCTCTCTCTCTCTCTCTCTCTCTCTCTCTCTCTCTCTCTCTCTCTCTCTCTCTCTCTCTCTCTCTCTCTCTCTCTCTCTCTCTCACACACACACACACACACACACACACACTCATCCGAGCGCTTCACGCCGGTAGGATCTAGGGCGGTTAGGTGGTCAACACGGCATATATGGGTGTTGTTGCAGAGGCTGGGCAATGTCGATGGCAGGGTAGAGGCTGCTGCAATGGTTTTGTGCGTGTGCCACATGGAAGCCGGGCATGGCGACGTTGGTGGGCATGCCGTGTCTATAGGTAATAGAGAGAGAGAGAGAGAGAGAGAGAGAGAGAGAGAGAGAGAGAGAGAGAGAGAGAGAGAGAGAGAGAGAGAGAGAGAGAGAGAGAGTTGCAAGGGAGAGTGTGTGAGTGAGCAATGGCTTCCTCTGTGGCAAGACATGTAGCCTCCAGCGACGTCAGTCCCTCCTCCAATATAATCCAGGATTGCTTGATTTGTCAGAGCACTATTATATTCAGCCACTTTGTCATGCAAGTCACTCTGATCACCACAAATTGTCTCGGAAGTAAGTAAGCCCGAAACTTCTCCACTGCAAACTTAAGAGCTAGTACCAATTGCTCAGTTGCGCTGAAACCCTTTTCAGCAGCTGTCATCACTCTACTAGAGAAGTAGACTGGTCTCATGAGAGATGTCTTTGGGTCTTTTTGCATCAAGACAGCTCCTAGAGCTTCTAGACCTACACTAGGATTTACATAGAATAATTCACCCCATGTGGGTTGTAGGACGACAGGCAATGAGCTCAAATTGGTTTTAACTTCTTGAAAGCACCTTTCACCCTCCTCACTCCATGTCAATGTAGTGTGTTTAGTGAGCTGCTGCAAAGGATAGATTGCCTGAGAAAGGAGATGTATGAATCGTCCCATGTAGCGAACCTTTTGAATGAAGGAGACTAGTTGCTTCACGTTTGAAGGAGTAGGTAAAGCTAACAATGTCTTTACCTTTTCAGGGTCAGCCTCAATACCATCTTGAGACACAACATGGCCTAGTAGAGTGACCTTGCTCTCACCTATGTGGCACTTGTCTTTATTCAATTGCCCACCCAATTGGGCCAGACGGGTGAAACCTTCATCAACCTTGGACAAATGTACTTCCCTAGAGCTGTAAATGCAAAAATCATCAATGAAGACTCGTATGGACTTACCAAAGTAAGGTTGAAACACCAAGTTCATAAACCTCTGGAAAGTGGCTGGGGCATTAGTTAAACCAAAAGGCATAACTCTATAAGCAAAGCACCCCCAAGGTGTTATGAAGGTAGTCTTTCTTTGGTCTTCATTTGCAATTCTGATTTGGAAGTAGCCTGAGTACCCATCACACACTGTGTACCTTTCATGACCAGCCACTTCATTTAGTATTTCATCTTGAAAAGGCAAAGGAAAATGGTCCCTTTTTGTGGCTGCGTTTAGAGGCTTGTAATCCACACATACCCTCCACTTCCCATTTTTCTTTGGTGCTACCACAACTGGAGACACCCACTCAGAATCTTCCACTGGGTAGATAAATCCTGCCTTGAGTAATATTTTTACTTCTTTTAAGAGTGCATCTTGTTGCACTAGCCCTAATCTCCTTAGCCTTTGCACCACTGGTTTGGCACCTTCCTTTAATTGGATATGGTGTTGGGTTACCGTCACTCCTTTAATGTGCTCGTAATCAGTTATAAAGAGGCCAGCATGCTTCTTTAGTACCTGCAAATAGGGTTCTCTCTCTTCTTCTAGTAGGTCCTTAGCTAGAATCTCCTCTAAGCCCTAATCTCCTTAGCCTTTGCACCACTGGTTTGGCACCTTCCTTTAATTGGATATGGTGTTGGGTTACCGTCACTCCTTTAATGTGCTCGTAATCAGTTATAAAGAGGCCAGCATGCTTCTTTAGTACCTGCAAATAGGGTTCTCTCTCTTCTTCTAGTAGGTCCTTAGCTAGCATCTCCTCTAAGCCTGTGGCTTCTTCCTTGTTTAGAGAGTCTTGACCACCTTCTCCTTCTGGGTTTCGCAGTATTATACCCATGACTTCCAAAGAGCTAGCATCCTCCTCAGATGACTCATCCTCAGATGAAGAGCAGTTGCTTGTGCTCCATTCATCCATAGAAGTCTCCATCTCTAGGTCTTGTTGTCTACCCTGCTTCATGTCATACACAATTTTTTGTTGCTGTCCACCTACCTTATGATTTGGTCGCAACTCAAGGGAACCTGTCTCCCAATCTTGCCTAGCTTTCATAGCCATAAGCCAAGGTCTTCCAAGGATTAGCGGATAGCCCTCCCCCTTAGTTGGGATCACATAAGCATCAATTGAGATTGCAACACCAAAAGCTGAAACCTTCACTCCATTAACCTTTCCCACACAAGCCACCCTTACATTATTTGCCATCTTAGCTTGTAAGGAAGTTTGCTCGTTTACTTCCAAACCCAACCTATGCATTAATTTCTCTGTCATAACACAAATCTCGGCTCCACCATCTACGTACACATTGGAGACTCGCTGACTCTTAATCTCTGCATCAATGACCGGCACGATATCCTTCATGCCTCTTGCACTAATAGACCCAACTGACTTTGCCTTAGCCCTCCTGGTGCTGACCATCTTAGACCAGGTTCTACCCATCTTTGGGGAAAGGTGGAGGAGTTGCTGCCATGAAATCTTTGGTCCTTGCTTACTCACATCTGCTACCAGGTCGTAAGGTATGGATCCTACCCCAAGTGGAAAGTCTTCTACTCCTATGTGCCTCCTTGACCTACTCTTCCTTTTCTTGTCTCCTATCACTTGGGAGGAACCCTCATTCCCTTTATCCGGCTCTGAAGCTTCCATTTCATCAGTTCTTTGTCTCCTAACTCTCTTTATTGGCATGGCAACAGCTTCCTCCATTTTTTCTTTTCCTTTATCCTTACCATTGTCAAGACTTATGACAGAGACAGCCATGTCCTCCCCTCCGGATGGTAATGGAGGGATCTCTGCTGGTGCTTGTGGTGGTGGAGAAGGGGGTCTCAATATTTGGATTGGTGGAGCCATGTGTGCATTTTGTCCATTTAATGGCCTAGCTCGACGAGGAGTGACTTGCTGGCGAGGAGGCCGTCTTTGATTACCATTTCCTTGATAGCGTCGTGGATGGGGGAAATAATACATGCCGTGACCTATCTCTCCACAGTTGTAGAAAATGTACTCACGTGCTTGCCTTTGTCCTTCTTGTCTATTTCGTTCATTTCCTGGCTGGGAAGCCCTTACACCTTGAACTAGATTGATGGGCAGGCTCTCTAGTTGATTGGTGATTTGTTGAAGTAATTCTTGTTGAGAGGACTCTTGGTATGTTGCTCCTGTCCCTGCTACTACCCTTGTCGTAGGTTGAGCTAGCGGTGGAGGCTCCATTCCCCCTTGTAGTTGAGCTTGGAATTTTAACTTCCTATACTTCTCCCTTGCATAAGTCAGAGCTTTATCAAAGGTATCTGGGAATTTACCTTTTACCTTTTCTCGAAGGATGGGGTAAAGCCCTGCTAGGAAACAGTCCTTCTTTAGGCATTCTGGCGCCCTTTCTCCTTCACCTAGTGATGCACACCATTTCTCCCACAGGTTGGAAAACTTTCTTTCATAGCTTCTATAGTCATTGGGTGATGTTTGGCGTAGCTCTAAGAGCTGTCTCCATATCTCCTCTGGAGGCTCATGGCGGCGAAATTCTTCGATGAAGGCCATCTTTAAGGACTCCCAGTCTCTTCTTTCTTCAGGTGCCAAAGTTTGATACCATAATTTTGCACCTTCCCTCAAGACCAAAGGAAAGGCCCTTAACTTAGTAGCTTCGTCATCCCTTCCCGATACTAGAAAGGCCATTTCCAAATTATCCAAAAAGTCTGGAGCAACCTCCTCAGGCTTACCATAAAAATTAGGGAAGGCCATAAGTGAGAGAGTAAACAATTACACAAACAGCTCCAATTTATTTTAAAATAGAGTATGGTAATTACAATTTGGAGCTTTAGCACAACTTAGCTCAAAATAGGATGAAGATCGACACATCAAAGGAATGGTAATAGTCTAGTAAGGGTAGAATGACAGGATGAGAAGAGCGCAAGATTTCCCCAAGTCTCTCGGCTCCAAACAACAGGGCTATTCTTTGCTGATAAAAGATTTTTCTATCAATACAAATATTCACACGGATATGACGCACAAAATGGAAAGGAAACATGTGGGGATCATCATTCTCATTATTGGCATCCATACTTACACACAAGAGCCTAGCTTAGTTGCACCACCTTGGGGCCCATGATCACTACAAGAGGTTGTGTGATCTTGTGACGCTGTTAGCGACGGAAATACACTGGGTTTTTATAACCCCCGGCGTCGCTAAAACCGTCGCTAAGAGCGTCGCTATAGGCGTCGCTATATGCGTCGCTATAAGCGTCACTATATAGCGACGCGCATAGCGACGGTTATAGCGACGTTTACACAGAAGACTATAGCGATGCTCATAGCGATGCTACAGAGCCATAAATAGCGACGCTTATAGCGACGCCTGAGAGAAAATTTTTTTGGTGGCAGGGCATTGAATGCCCTGCCACCCATCAACCATATTGTACTTGATTCACTTTTAAAAAAAAGTGCAAGGGTAGATAATAGACCCAAAATAGTCACCCACAAGACGCATTGTTTGCAAAATTGACAATTGTACACATCATAGGCAAAATGAATTGATTGGCAAATGTAATAATGACAATTGTACAACATCATAGGCATAAAGAATTGATTGGCAAAAGGAACTGCGGTGACAAATGTAATAATATACATGGTTCAAAAAGACGTATAAAATCCGTCTCATGATACATAAGCTATGAGAAACCCTAAACTAATGCTATCTAGCTACGGCTAAACTGACATCGTCTAGTCAGACGTCTCATCGCGTCCAAGCGGCGTATCTGTCAGATTCTGCAAAAAAAGACAATAAGACAGCTTTCAGTAAGTATAAACATATAATGACATTTATAAAACAATACAAAAAATAAAAAAGAGTAAACCCTAATACTAACCATGCCGCCGCGAGAACTGAGAATGTCCATCAGGGCGTTTAAGCCCTTCCTACCTGCGTACTCGTGCTCGTACGGTGTGGGATCACGTCCTGTCATCGACCACTGTCAAAACATACAAAGATTTCATTATGTTAGAATTAAAAAACTCATAAACCCTAAACTATCGAACATAAAGAGCAATGTGAAAACACTTACAAAATCGGCCTCAAATGATGCCCATCCACCGCTCCCCAAGTGGTGCGAGCTCCCTGCCTCTACTCGCGCTCTGGCTGCATCCTTTTGTTGCTTCCACTTGTCGGGATTCTCGCGCGCTGCTTTTTTCGCATTCTTCCAATCTTCTTTGGCCAGCAAATCTGGCCTGTTCCACCCATTCTTGATTGCTTTTTGCACTTTGGAACGCTTGTGTTTGCAGTATTCGCGCATTCGAATCTTCATCAGGTCTTCATTGAAGCGTTGATCCCGTGTTGGAACGGGAAACTCATCATGAAGTATGCTGATGACTCTGTTTTTTAAATCACTTGGTACTTCAGTCCATTTGTTTAGTATGTAGTGTCTAAACAGCTGAGAGCAAAGACCACGCATGCGCGATATCACCTTCTTGCCGTCATCATCCATGATGATGCCGTCGCTGAAGTCGACGGAGTAAGGCAAGCCCTCTGGCCGGTGACGCGTGAACCTGGGTGTCCCGGCAAGGATCTCTAGCGGCGTGTCGATGGGGGTACGGACGTCAGGTGTCTCCACCGGCGTCTGGGCCCCGAAGCGAGGAGTGTCGAGTGGGGTGGCTCCTGGCGGAGTAGGTAGAGGTGTGTAGCTGCTAGGAACAGTGAGCCGTGCAAAACCTGGCGTAGATGGTGATGTTGTGGCTGGTGTGGGGGCGGGCAAAGAAGGGGAGGGTAAAGAGCCTCGTTGAACACGAGGCGGTATGGAGGCATCGATGGCGGAATCCCCACAACAACCGCCACCGCCACCACTAGAGCGCCGGTGTCTAGACGAGTGTGAAGCTCATCTCGTCGATGCCGAAGCTTCGGAGCGCGCCGAATGCTCCGAAAGAGAGGGAGATGCGGATGGAGTAGGAACGCGCGATGATGCGCCAGAGCGATGACGCTCCACGTACCACTGTCTCTGCTGCGGTGACAAAGAAGAAAGAAACTCCTTATCATCCATACCTGCATTAAACACACGAATATTTAAACTTAATATTGAATGAATAGAGTAGACAATGACGCAAAGACCATTAAATACAATGACGTAATGACGCATATAAATACAATGACGCAATGAATTGAGTGATAGAAGAGGCAAGTCGAAAACTCAGAATTTTCAATCAAAAGATGTGAGCGCGAGTAGAAAAGAGCGTTATACACCATGGAAGGTACTTAGAGAGCCAGAGCTTTTACAACACGGAGCAAAATTGTTCAAATACAATATTTGTGGCTTTAAGAGATCTCTCTCTCATCCTCGCATAACTTAGCATAACTTCCTATATCTATATAGAGCTCTCCGTTTAAACACATATCCTCTGTTTCATTTTGTAGCTCCTCTGCATGCACCCCATATAGAGTAGTAGCATCTTGATGCTCGTTTGGCACCACCGCAGCGGCTTCTGATTGAGCATCTTCTCTGATCTCCTCCATTGATGTCGTTGTGATTGGGACATGGTAGCCTTCATACGTCCTTGCACTACGAGGGGCTACCTCTATGACGTACCACCAGTTTGATGTAGACTTTGTAGGATGAAATATTACCTGCCAGAGCCACATAACTTACGTGAGAGCTTCCAAGCACATAACTTGTAAAAGGAGGATGTTAACTATTTACATACTTACTTGTTCACAATGCTCGGGTAGTACGAAAGTGTCTCTTAGGTCAGTCCATTTCTTAGTAGAATCCACCTCAAGAAAACCAGACTCTCCTCTACGCACAGTAGCGTTGCTACCCTCCATGATTATCTTGAACCATTGCACGTTGAACAAGTCGACAAAAAATCCTCTGTAATCGATCCTCAAAATCTATGGTTCGCCATAGCGTGTCCCGGGATTTATCAAATCCGTCTAGCCACTCTCCAATGTACACTAGGGACTCTGATACCAACCAACCTTCTGCCATGCTACCCTCCAGACGTGCCTTTTGACGCACATATCCCTTAAGCGTTTTCATGAAACGCTCTAAGAAGAACATCCATCTGGAATGAACTGTGCCAGCTATTTCCACCTCATCAACTATGTGAACAAGAAGATGCACCTGAATGGTTGGCATTGTAGTAGGAAAATGTTTCTCAAACATGCACACAAGCTCCGCAGCATTTAGTTTGGCGAATGGTATGGAGTCTACGTTGATCTCCTTTTGTGAGATCCATTTCACCAGCTTTGCAAGTTTGTAGATAGTGTTACGGATGTCGAGAGACAAACATCCCTCAATGGCAACCGGTAAAATAAACTGTAAAGTATGTGCAGCAATGATATTAAAGTCCACATTAATTGCAATGATATTAAAGTCCACTATGAACGTACCTGACACATTTTATACCAATCGTGTGACTTCAAACCGGTAACCTTTCCTTCTTTAGTAAAACACGTTCGGAGCGAGTGCATTACGCCAGTGGGGGTCCGCAAAGATCGAATGGTCTCTTTTACTTTGCGTTCTTGGGCTCCTGTGAAAATCCATGGTGCTTTAGGGAGTTTTATCGATCCATCAGACGCTGTTTGCGGCCAATATTGCTCCATACGATCCACATTTCTAAGGTCAACTCTGGCTCCCAAAGTATCTTTCTTGCCGGTCAAATGGTCCCATAGTAGATTACCCACATTCTTGAATATGTGCATTGGATCGAGCAAGTGATTGATCATGAGTCGGGGCCAGTATGGTAACTCGTACCATAGAGATAGTCTCTTCATCCCTGGAGGCAATCCGTCATCGTACATCTCCTTCTGCTCTAACCGTGCTTGTGCAGACATCCTTGGTGGCTCTCTTCCCAAAAAGCCGTAGCATAACACATGATTCTCTGGAAGATACGCTTGATGACCTTCGTAGATTTGCTTCTTCAGTGAGGGTGCCCTACGTGCATTCAGTCTAGGTACACATGTGACACATGCTCTGTATCCGCTTGTTTGAAGACCTGCATGTATACACATGATAATAGATCAACTATGGGAAAAAACAAGATTTACAGTGTCTGAGTGAGGAGTGTCAATAGATCACCTGAGCATTCTGTTAGCCCGGGAATGTTGTAGTTGACGATGACAACGGGCCATACACTGTAAGATGTTGATCTTTGACCAAATGGATTTACGCCATCCATAGCCAGGCCTAAGCGCAAATTTCGAGCTTCCCTGGCAAAATCCGACCATGTTCCATCTATATGTTTCCACGCTACGCAATCTGCAGGAATTCGTAGCACACCATCCGAAGATTTATTCTCCTCGTGCCATGATGCTAGGGCGGCCATGGACTTACATTCGAAGAAATGCTTGATGCGAGGAAGCAGAGGGAAATGTCGCAAAACCTTTTGTGGAATTTTTGTCGCGTGGAGATCTACTCGATATCTTTCGGAATCACATTTCGGACACTTCTCCATGTCTATGTATTCCCCTCTGAAAAGAATGCAGTCATTAGGACAAGCGTGGATAGAATTGTAATCCATCCCCAAGTTTCGCAAAATCTTTCTTGTTCATCTCGGGAATCTGGCATCACATTGTCAGCTGGTAGTATGTGCTCTTTCAGCAATCTACACAACATAAAAATATGATACAGTCGTGTAAAAATCTATCAGATCATTATACATTTAGAGTTTTATTAAAGTAAACTAATTGTAATAGATCACCTGAAAAGCGCTGTGACGCTAGTGTCACTCCATCCAAACTTTGCCTGCATGTTGAGAAGAACCAGGAGTGCTTTCAATCTAGACATACGTGCTCCATTATACAATGGTGTATCGGCTTCACTTTTCATATCATCATAGATAAGCCTTTCTGAATCCATGATCGTCTCGATCATTTCATCAATCTCGGGCTCAAGCATTGCCTCGTTGGGAATGTGCTCTGCATGATCATCCCCCGAGCTGTCAGAGGCTACATCTTGTGGCCTCACATATGCTGCTTGACCAAAGCGCCTGCGAACACGTCTATTGGGTTGCAAGATTGCTGCTTGTTGGCCAGCGTCAGAGTCCGACGAGTTATAATTGGCAACAACTCGATCTATAATAGATGGATCGAACTCGCCAAATTCGCGAACGTGCTGCAAAGAAACACGTCTTGTCCGTCGCACAGCATGCTTGCATTGATTACAAGGACATAAGACCCTCGTTGAGAGATAGGTGTTTCGGTTGGACGGTCCCACATCCTCGTCACTACTCATAATGAGGATAAAAATCTTATAACCTGGACAACAAATTTAATATTCTATTGGCATTCTTCGTCTTATCTCTCTCTCTCTCTCTTTACCTCACATTCTCTAGTCATGTCCAATCCCCGCACACCTCGGTCTAGAGGTGCACGGAGATCAGAACCACCGTGTTATAATCTCGTCTTTATTGGTCAATACCTATATTTGTGGGTACAAGAAATCTACACACCCACGTCTACATGATACTGCATGTAGTGGACAAAACCCCTTTGCCTCTTCTCTAGCTGTAGCACTTCACAGCATCTTAACATCTTTTCACAGTAGATCTTTTCACTGTTCGTCTAACTCTAAACCCTAAACCGTAAGTAATTCTTGCGTGGACTCGATCTAACGTAAATAAGCGTAAATCTAAATAAGTGTAAATCTAACTAAAAATAAAGCTAAATCTAATTTAATGTAAGTCTAATGACTAGAGGTTGTCTAGATGGTCATTGTGTCGGGGATGTAGTGACTCTTGCCGCCCAGAAGATCCACCTTCTTCCCTATCTTCTGAAGACATTTCACCAGTACTTTTGGATCGACGGAGCCCACCATGAGTGAAGGCAGCAATACCCTATATTCCATTGAGGGCTTTCTTCACCCGCTTCATGCAGGCATCGCAGTCTATGGAGACCTAAATCTAATCTAATATAACGTAAATCTAAATCTAGCGTAAATAAACGTAAATCTAGTTAAAAATAAACCTAAATCTAATTTAATGTAAGTCTACATATAACATAATCTTTAACGTCTTTTAAGATAGTTTCCTACGACGTTATAACTCTCTTCTTCTTGTGTGTGTGCGCGTGTGTGGATGTGTGTGCCAATAAAAAGAGATAAATGGTATAACCTTTCTATCACCCATGCCAAGTATGATAGATTGATTATGCCATTTCCCTCTTGAATAATAGGTCTTGAGTTCAACTCCTCGTCGGCTAGATCTTTAGGTCTTTTAATTTTAATTAGTTTCCTACGACGTTAAATTAGTTTCTCTCTCTTTCTCTCTCAATGTGTGTGCGTTTTTTTGGATCGTATGCATGTTTTCTCTCTCTTTTCCTCTCTCAATGTGTGCGTTTTTTGTTTATGCATGTTCTCTCTCTCTCTTTTCCTCTCTCAATGCGTGCGTTTTTTGTTTATGCATGCTCTCTCTCTCTTTTTCTCTCTCAATGTGTGTGTGCATTCTTTGTTTATGTATGTGTGTGTGCGTTTTTGTTTTTGTTTGTACTCTCTCTCTCTCTCTATCTCTCTCTCTCTCTCTCTCTCTCTCTCTCTCTCTCTCTCTCTCTCTCTCTCAAAAACACTATGTGTGTGTGTGTGTATGTGTGTGTGTGTGAGAGAGAGAGAGAGGGAGAGAGAAAGAGGGGAAGGGAACATGAGAATGAGGAGAGGGAAGGAGCATACCTGGCTCTCCTTCCTCTCCTCGTGTGTGTGTGTGTGTGTGTGTGTGTGGAGAAGAGAGAGAGAGAGAGAGAGAGAGAGAGAGTGAGGGAGAGCGTTACCTGCTCCTTGCTTGAGGGCGCCGAAAAACTCAGATCTGAGATCTGAGTTTTTGGGCGCGCTCGGTTATTTTTTTAGCCCAGCTGGCGTCGCTATGAGTGTCGCAAATTTACAAAGAAATTTGCGACGCTCATAGCGATGCCGGGAATTTTTTTTTTGAGCGTCGCTGTGTGAGCGTCGCTAATATGAATAGCCTCTTGTAGTGTGAGCCTGATCAGCCACAGAAGGTCAGCACCTCGGATCAGTTTGACTCTTCCTGATGCATCTGTGAAGACGTAAGGTGTGATGGAAACACTTTGTACAATGCTGAGCCTTTTAGCAAGCAACAATTGGATGTTATTACCATAATCAGCATGACAAATGAAAGTGACACCATTAATGTGCAGCACATCATCAACTAAGATAGTTTCCTTAGATTGAGATAACTTCTTAAAAATGAGCAGCAAAGGTAGGGCAGGGAGGCTTTTCACCCGGTCTCCAAAGCACTTTGGACAATATCAAAAGTGATCTTCATGCGGACAGGAGGTTGGCTTGGGATTGGTGGTGTCTGGATTCACAAAGTGCACTGGGAGCACTCGCAGACGGGCGGCAATCTTGTAGGCAAGCCTTCGCCTCTTTGCTTCAGGAGGATTTAGGGGTGAGAGTCGTGGTTGCAAGTTGAAGGTTGAAGTTGGTTTCTCACTAGCCTTTTTCTTGCCTGTAGTGGTAATGTAATTCCTTATTAATGAGATTAAGCCAAATGTTACCTTACGCTTGAGCACGCGCTGCGGCCTTGGGCCACTTAGGTGTAGAGGTGATCTTCCTCCTCTTAGTCGGCTCCTCAGGAAAGAGAGGTCTGGTGATGCTTTCTCTTCCCTTAATGTGTGTCACAGTGCCTTCGTGTATGTTGATGTAGAATATTTCAAGCTCGTGTGAGTTGGAGGTTTCTGGAGCACTCATAGGTTGAGAGGAGAGGTATATCAAGCTCTTCTTCTCGCTCTCCTTCGTTGGCGACGATCACGAACAAGGCATGTAGAAGAACTTACTTCTTGAATTTCAATGACACTGCAACCTGGTAACAAGACTTCGATGAAAGCTTTTAAGGCCTCTAAAGCCTCCTCCTATTCTGTTCTCCAATTTGCAAACTCCTCACGCCATTCGTCCATGTTGTAGATTGCACATCTTCATTGCTTGTGGACTGAAGGTCTATGTAGCCCTCCTCCGTGGGGGCACCAAAATGATAGCGGAAAAAAGAGCAGTGCAATCGGGTGGCCTCTGTACTCGTGCACACTCCACAAACCACGCCTCATGCAAACAAGCAAAGAACAAAACAAAGGGGGCACCACCCTAAATTAAGAGGTTTAGGGACCTCACACATAGTGCACATAGGCAAGTGAGACTTCTGGCATTATGATGGCATCAAAACATATGGCAAAACACATAGAAGCGAAGCTTAGGGACCTTATGTAGCATATATATACACAAGACATCAGCTTAACAATACAACGGCATCTGATCATACATAACAAGGATATAGAGAAGCAAGCCAAGGATGGCATAATCCCTTGTCAAAAACAATCAACCCAGCAAGTAGGTATGATCCTACTAGCAACACATCAATACCTTAGAGAATGATGGCGAGGATGGTGGCCATGGAGCATGAGAGAAGACTCCTTATTTAGGTTTTAGGGATAGTAATGTAGCATACTAGAGGGAGAGAGAGTAGAGCTCCATCCATAGCTCCTCGTTGTGAGCAATGTCGTCATAGCTTCGTTGCTTGGTGAAGTGTTGGTTTTGAGTGAGAGAAGGCCTCCTTATATAGGTTTTTGAGAGGGTTTATGATTAGGGATAAACATGCTTAAATCCGCTGATTGGGGTTACTTTTTGCTTAGGATGGTCAACAGATTGAGGTCACCTGATATGTCACCATCAAGATATTCTCTTAGAGTGATGTGAGAGGGGAGGGTAAATGCTGATTTTTCTGATTGTGAAACATGGGGATAAGGCCTTGACCAGCATTTAAGAGCAGGTAAGGTGGCTGTTGAAACTGGAGGTCAGCGGGGGACCTGCGGGGGGGAGGTGGCAGCTGAGTCCTCCTGAATATCAAATTCTCAAAAAATCCTCAACCATGGCTTCTTTTGACATGTGTTCTTTGAAAAAATCAGCATGTCTCTTTTCAACTCATAAGTCTTTATCCCTGTTGACTCACCTTTACCATAAGATTTTCCCCTTTTCTCCTCCTGTAACTGCATTGTTAATGCCCAATCACTGCTTCTAGTAACAGTGAATTGTTACCTACAAAATACTTATGGTGCAGTAAAAAATATTTACCATGGGTAAAAAGTGATTTGTATTTACCATGTAGGTGAAAAATATTTACTGTAGGTAAAAAATATTTACTGTGGTAAAAAATATTTACTGTCGGTAAAAAAGTGAAAACGGACTATGCTGTGCTGTGAGTCCACACGAACATCCTCGTGTAAATTTCACTAGAAATTCACACCTAGAATGGGCTATTCTGTAAGATATAGGTTGTAGGCATGCATAAGAGCTCGTTCCCATGTATCTTCTGTCCATGGCACTTTTTACTCTTTGGTGCTTGTGAAGTAGATTTTTCTTCTCTTTCGAGATCCCTTGGAGTAGAGTATCCTCATCTCCCCAACAAGTGACTGTGCCTTTATTGCATCTTCAGAAGGGGTCCTAAAAACCATGCATCAACACTGTATGCGGCAAAGATCTTCAAAGTCCACTTGCATGGACCCACAATGGATCAGCAAGTTAAAGAGGAAGCCACAATTTTGGACATTGCTCATTGCGCATTATTTATCCACTTTCCATGGTCCACCACATAGAGCATCCAATGCTCATTTATTGGTTTTGGAATGGCGACCATGTAAAGCAGTGGATAAAAGAGTGCACTGTAGATGGAAATCAACCTGCCATTTATGTAACCACTGAAGGAACAATAGATCTATTCCAAAATAACATTTTGCTGATAATAAACGCTCTTCTTCAGACCTTGAAGTACCTACATTTACACGAATACCTCCACAATGACCTACACCCCCGCAAAATGATGCTTCATTTTGGATAGAAGGGGGTCTATGCAGGCATTGTGGATTGGGGATCATGTACAAAGACCAAAACAATGATATGGTTTCCTCCTCTTCGCAACTTGAAAATTGAAACTAGAAAGAAAACGGAGAGATATTTTCCATGGGATGCCCTAGAATGCATATCTACTAATCCCCCTCGATCCCTGGAATAAATCCATGGATATCTACTCCATGTGCCATACTTGTAAACGACTCTTGAAGTGCATGTCAGGGCCACAAGAGCAAAACAAAAGGGATTTTTTAAAGAAACGTACTTACCCACCTTGAGAGTGGCAAGCGAAACAATCCCTCAACCCGACCTACCACTTTTAATCTTTCTCTCTGTCTAAACGTTGCCCATAGAATAGGCTAGACATTGTAATGATTTTTGGTCTATGACTACCTGATGATTAAAGTGATGATTTGATTATTGTCCACTTTAGTTGCACTTGTTAATTATAGAATTGATCAAGTTATCTTGTCTCTTTCCAATGACATGGTATATTATGTCGCTTTCTTTCAACATGATTAAGCTATCTTGTCTTTTTCTTTAAAGATTTGAAAGTTTTGACCTGTTAACTTCACGATAAGCCTTTTAATGATGAAATATTTGCTTGATTGATAGATATTGAAGAAACACTTAACCACGCTGAAGCATATGCCGTCTACAAATAAGAAAGGGAGTGTTATGGCCAAGAGAAAGACCTCGAAGATATTGTGAGAATCGAAGAGGACGAGTCCGGGTTGGAAGGTGAGCCTCTTAGCCTTTGGGAGTGCAGGAAGCTATGTCCAGACCACTTTATGTGTCAGTAAATCTTTCAAATCAATGGAAATGCCAAGGCAAATAATCAATCATCATACCCCACAACCTATGAATGGCGAATTTGTGCAGGTAAGCACCCTATAGGGATTTTTCCAAATAATGAACATAACACTAGCTAATGGAATGCTATGGACCATGTGTGATGTTTGTTAAAACAAAAAGGTAATTCTAACATAGAAAATTGCTTCTTTAGAGCACAAGCATTGAATGATCTTAGGAGAATACATAACCCACCACCTACCCAAGGGTGGGGAGATCAATTAGCATGGGGAATCTCAACATAGCCCACCCCAGTTTTAGGAGTATCATCACTTCCTAGATCTACAACTCTAAGTTTTGTGGACATGATCCCTAATGACCAAGGTAGTCAATTGAGAGGCCTATTCCTAGTGTGGAGCTACAATGAGGGGATTACAATATGACCTATTTACTTTGGGATTATGGGGAGACTACTAGATCCTATGAGTATACCAGTGATGGCCCTTGATGAGTTATGATCCTAAATTTTTCCCATTAGGAAATTTTGGAGGTCATTTGGAGGGCCTTATTGAAGAGAGAGAAAAGAAGGCGCAACCAATGATAAGTAACCTTACGTAACGTAGAAATGCATGGAAAATATCACAAAAATGAAAGAAAGCATTTTAAAATATTGAGATTTGTCCCATTTTTGTAAGGTAACTTCCTCGTCTCACAAAGTAGGTCCCACTACTAGTAGCCGTCAAGTTGCTGAGACCTGACTACTGATTGATAGCTAACTCTCTCCCTTCATTAAAAGATATCCACTACCTTTATGAAAGGCTTTCAAAACTCATTCTCCCTCCATTATAGCTATGGCTTCGTCTTCTTCCCGCCCAAGAAGTTCTAGAGGTTGCTCTACATTGTCCCCAACTAACCTCACCATTAGTGTGCCAAGAAGACCATGTAGTAGCATAAGCACTACTTTAATCTCAAACTCTCTCACTACAGAGAATAGGTGGCAAGAGTAGAGGATAAGCAAAGGTTCTTAGGTTCTTATGCATCCAAGAAGGAGAAAAATCTCGAAATCAACAAATATGTTTCGTTCTGCATGGAAAGCAAGAGTTATGGATTTCAAAGTCGAGGTTGGTAAGAAGACTGTGAAAGAGGTCCTTGTTCTACATGTTCTCACTCACTGAGATGTGATTGCTAATGACGGCGATGTCTCCATGGTGCATAATACACGGTGCAATTGTGAGTTAACACTAGGTTGGTAACCTAACATGACATAAAAGTGTCCTTTCAGGGTTTTGAAAAAAACCTCCAAAACCATAGTAGATCCACTCATTTTGTAAAATCCTTTCATGAGGTTATAGTTCAAGGCCTCCTACACATGTAAAAAATAAGAAACTTGTAAAATTTCTCATCTTTTGGTCACACCAAGCCTCCAAAGTTGATGGACCAGTACATTTTCATCAAAACAATCATTTCTTACGTTTTGTTGCATAAAAATAAGATTAGGGATTTTTGTAGGACTTGAGATAAATTCCCTAGTTAACTTCAATGGGTTGGTGATCAGAACATATGATTGCTTCTCACTCACTATTTTTTGTTTTGCCAAAAGAAATAGGTACAAAAAAGTTGAATTTTTACCATTCTGCAAACCTATCATCAAAGTTTCTATAGCCACGCTCAATAAAACTAATATATGCATGTTTTCTTAGTTTCCTATTGTCCTTTAGGTTCATAAGGAGCCATGGAGCATGTCAAAAGAATATTACATCTCTTACCAAGGGGAATCTTGGGGACAAAGATGAAGTGCTATATACACCAAACATGAAAAAACTAGTTTCAACATTATGAGTTGTAGAATCCCATAGAAACGTACTATTCAATATCTAGCCAAATTTGATCCTTATGACTAGATATGGTTACTACCTACAAAATGCATGTAGTTGTCACAAGAAACTAACAATATTGAAAAAGCTATACTTGATATACTAGAATGTTTCGTTTTCTTCTATAATTGAAAAAATCAACCATCCTTGTCTACTATGCAAAATAGGGTATTAGGTGCCCCAAAACTCAAGGAATATTAGCTTTATGTTACAATATGCGACATAGAAAATCAAAACTGCATTTGGATATCATGAAAGCCACCAAAAAAATCATAGAAGAGCTAAAATTGGCTAAAAAACAGGATTTGACAATTTTTGTACGTTGGTCATAACTTACAACTTTAACATTTATTTCTCCTTAGAAGCATCAGGACATGTTGAGAACTACTAAAGATAGTTCTCTAGCATTATAGACTTCACACATGAATTCTAGAGTGGTATAGTTGCAAAAAGTTGAAAAAAGCCAAAAACAGGACCCGGTTTTTCACACAGTTTAGGTTGTGAAATGTTGTGCAAGGACAAGGTTAAAGATGGAATTGATATTCCAAAAAAATATCGAGTTTTTTTCAGCTCATGAGACAAATTTCTAAATAGATAGCACCTCAAAATCCATTTTGAAACTCTTGACATAATTCAAGGAAAATGGTCACTTAACAAGACATAAAAGTGTCCCAGGACATAAAAGTGTCCCATTACCAACCTAGTGTTAATTATTTAGCACTCCTCTATATATGTTATCGTACATTTCAAATGTGAATCTTTTTTTTTTCTTCTCTTATTACAAATATTTAAATAGTTTATAGAGATGTCTGTATTTATTTCTATTCTTTTACATTCACAAATGTCTATCCTTTCTCATATGAGGAATGGGAACCACTGGAGTGCATTATAGGTCTCATCTCTATGACCCATGCTCATATTGGGGTCTTGCAATATGCGGGTAGAACTAGCAAAAGCCTTGTAGACGATGGTATTTTCTTCTATGACCATTTCTACTAACTCAATCAAAGGAATCACAGAGGAGTGTTGGTGAAGGTTTCTGTTAGCTTGCAAATGTGGGACGCATGTCTAACCTCACCATCCTATCTTATTGCAGTATTAGTGAGAACCACGATTAATTTGTCAATCCATGAGATGAAGTTGACTCGACTAGTGCATAGAGGCTACAAGAGGGTGTCAATATCTCAGAAAACAACTAACAACTTGCATCTAACTCAAGCTACACTCAAGTGACTGAAATCACCAAAAGCCAATCGCTCATCGGCAAACAAATCACATCCGTTACAACATCAAATGACATCCAAACGTAACAAAACTTCTAGGACAAGTTTATATGACCTAAGAACACATGCTTATGGTCTCAAAACCCACTTTAGATCAAGTTCCAAAATCGCGATTATTAACAACAGTGGATTTTTGACCTAGTCGTTTTTGACCTAGAATGCACCTAGATGCTTAGTAATGATGCCCCAATACCCTATCTATGCTTATTTTTTTATTTGAAAGTATAAATTCCTAGTTATGATGAAATTAGGCCACGATTCGGCGACGCAAAAAGCTACGAAATACTATGAACTGCTTATGTCAATGCGTAGAGCTCTTAGTAGTTGCGGTTTCAAGGAAGCACAAGAAGGAGAGGAGTGAGCGCCGTTAGCTCATGCTATGTATTTCTTATCCAAAAACTTATAAAAAACTTATAAAAAACTTACAAAAATTGGGTTTTATACCTTAGTAAAAACTAATAATCTGGAGCTCTACCAAAGCTCGAAAGTGATTGGTTGATACAATTCGAAAGCTTGTAGCCCTGGCTCATTAATTACAAAGTTTATCCGAGAAAATAGGAGTTACAATATTCTCAATTTATCAAAATAATAATTTTTTTACAAAGAGAATTCCAAAAAATGGTATCCGTGTTAGCTTGCTGCTAACATTCCCCCCCGCCTCGCCTGTGTCGTTCCTTGACACAGCTTTATGGGTTGAAATAATCTTCGGGTTGACGGCTGGCGAGGCGGTCTTTAAGCGCATCCAGTGCCTTTTGGTATCTGATTTTTCTTTCTTTATCTAGAACTTGCAGAAATTGCATGGTCCCTCTATTCTTCAGCTCCCTCGCTGAGTAGCCTACAAATCTGGATGTGAGGTTGCTGATCACACTAGTGCAAAGATCTTTGTTCACCAAGTGAAGAATCAAGTGTAGAAAGCTTCCTCGAACGCCAACATATTATGCGATGGCAAGAACATACACCGGGCATAGAAGCCATAGAGTACTTCTTCAAGAGGCTGCTACTTAGATCATAGCATAACCTCTTATTTCCCTCGAGGAATGACATCCACGGGGTGCCTTCTTGCTCTGGCTCATGAAATATTTCAATACAAGTGAGCAACATTTGACATATTTTATATAAAATCGCGATATTTCAATACAAGTGAGCAAGCAACATTCGACATATTTTATATAAAATCGCGCGCAGGAGAGGTTTGGTAGACTCTTGAAGAAAGACATGGTGCCCGCTAAGGTTTTAACCATGTGTTCCTTTGTTGCTTGTCCTTTCTTTGGAGCTGGCAGTCTTGGATAGTTGATCCAGGTGGGCCTCTTCTTTGTCAGTGCCTCATGCTCTTGCCATGCCCTTACTCTGGGTACATGAAAAAATGTTGGATCTCTTTGAAGGGCTGCAGGTGCTCTTGTAAACAGAATCAAATACCACAGATTCTTGTTCAGCCAGCTTAACCTCCACTTTGGGTGGTCTTTATCTGCGCCATCTTCTTGCATGTCTTTGTACAACCTCTCTTTTACCTATAGTAATTTCACTTTTATGAGAAGATATGGTAGGGATTGCTGATGCCATTGCGCATTGATCTGATTGGGAGTGAGTTGAGTGACGTTGACAGAGTGTAGAACTTTACACTCTTGCCCACCTCTTGAGTGATCTTCTCTTTCAGTGTGTCCTCCTCAATTTTTGATAGCTGGACCATAGGCATTGTGTCTGCATCTGTGATGTTAATATGAAAATCCTCTTCATCACTCGGCCCTGGTGTGGACTATGTCTCCAACTTAGCAGATGAGATAGAGGTTATGTCTATCTGCAGCAGCTCTGAAGTGCCTATCTCTTCATGTGTATCCGGTCTCCCTTCCCTCAGGAGCTGGTTAACTCTCTTGAGATCAGCTATTTCTATAAGGAGCTCTTCTTCTCTCTGGACCCGCATCAATGCCAGGTCCCTGCACTATGATTGCTCCAGCTTTAATTCTAACTCAAGGTCCTTGTTCTTCTTTTCTAGTGCCTTATACTTCATCAGTCTCTTTGATCAAGGCCACGACTGGATTTTCTTTGATTTGTCGTAATAAGATTGCGTAATACATTGATTCTCTGTTCAAAGTACTGTAAAGAGGCATTTGCAACATCCAATTGCACTTGAAGTTTTTGAGATGACAGGGATGCCATAAGAAGTTCATTTGTAACTTATGTCAGCTGCTCATCTTTCACTTTGCAGATAACTTGGTTAGCAAATCACCTAACTCCTCCATTTATTTCTGATGTCTATCTCTAGCTAGCTGATGCTGTTCAGCTTTGGCTTTCATCTCTTGCACTTGCCTTTGAAGATCCGTGATGACAGTCATTCTGTCTTCTAACTCTCCTTGGAGAGCGTCAATCACCATCTCGAGCTCTTTAGCCTTTGTGCTGTGGCTAAGTGCTGCTGAACGGAGTCTCTCCGTCATATCTTGCATCTGCCTTGCATATTTGTTTACTTGCAATATGAACTCATCATTTGAATGCCAATCCTCTTGTCTTGCCAGCTGAGTGGATGTGCCTGCAGCCTCATGTGTGTCTTCCTGCTGTGTCATAGCTTTTCTTCTGGCATGGAGGTAGAGGGTTGGTCTTTTTCTTTGTCCTCCTCAGGCCTTGTGGATGCCTCGACTGTTTCTTGCGGTGTGGAAGTAGAGGGTGCTAGCCTAGACTATGTAGTCTCTTCAGGTGTAGGGCTCACATCCTTCTCTGGCTCAGGTTCTTTATGTTGTTGCTGCTCTTGTGTAATAGTGACCTCTTGTGCAGTGGTAGCCTCTTGTTCTGCTCTGCTTCTTTATCTTTTTGTTTCTTGTGCTGGTTAGCCTTGTGTGCAGATTCTGTTTCTTTGGTGGACTCAGATTCATTAGTTTTCTCTTTCTCAGGTGATGGTGGTGGGCTTCGCATGGGATGGTCTTGTTGTTCTGTAGGCGGTGAGGTGGGTCTGGGAGACTTTTAGCCTTGTTAGTGGGCTTCTTCCCTTGCCGTTTATTCAGCTCGTCTCTATTCCTCTACCTCTTTCGCTTTTCTAACCGGGGAACACACCCAGCACACAACACAGTGCCTCACTATAGCCCAAGGTATACACAACTCCCCAATCCACTAGAGTTCACCTTCAAAACTCAACACTACCCGCAAGCAAACCACCACTTTCACACAACCATATGCACATACACCTTGCAATGCACCAGACAGACCCAATCACTCCGCTCTGCTCAATTCATAGCCTTCCACACTCACACAACCTCTCTCTATCTCTCTTTGCACGACAAATCTCGGGGGGGCACATACGCCTACACACTCCCGGAAACACACGCACACAAGCAGAGAAGAGAACGGGGAATGGGGAATGACGCCCAGAAACAGTAGAGAATAGCCTTCTAGCATATGAAATACCATATACAACCAACACACTGCCGGCATGAACCTCGGCAACCAAAAACAATGGCTCAAAAGCCTTGCCCAAAAAACCTCATGGCAACAAAGTTAACATTGGTCAAAGACCCCAAACAATGAACGTTTATCTCCTTTTATAGGAGTGTGTCTAGGAGACTCAAAAAAGAAAAATGGGGGTGAGCTTCCATGTCGTGCACTTCACTTGGAGCTCCATTTAGAATTTACTTGCATTGCCACCACTTGGCACATTTGATTTTTGGAAACATTTGCATGCTACACTTATTCCATCTGCCCGCCCAACTCGGCCGCCCGGCTTGACTATTCTTGGGCCTTTGGACGTCCTTGGCCTCGCTCTCCATTCACTATGGGACTATCCCTTTCCGTGATGGGGGGGAGGCAATAGCGAGGTCGCTATTGCCCTCCCTCTTGCCTTCAAAAAACTTGGGGGCCTTAACGGCTACGGGAACCACCGCTAGTGCGTAATTGCCACCTCATCAACCCAAACGGCCGTCGGCCACTACCTCTACACCATTGCCACGGGACCAAAACCGCCAACATTCGCCACGCGCAGTGCCCGGCAGGGCCACAACACGCGCGCCATAGCCAACGGGAGGGAGCTCCCCTCTCTCTCCCCTCTTGTGTCCCATGAGAGCTCACGCTCCTAATGTTATACTGCGGCATCCTAGCTCGCCATTTCGCATGTGGGCCAATTTTCATGCCACGTGGCAGCTGTGGGTGAATCCCCCTTTGCATAGCTTCCAAGGCCCTCAAAAATCACCCTTTAAAGTTAAACAACACTTCTTTTGGCCTTCTTTCCCAGGCTTTACTCTACTTCCCCCGGACCCGATTTCCAAGTCGTCAAAACTCAATGAAACTCCACCTTCATGGCTCTAGCTACACTTGCTATCTGTGCATTTTGACCCCTCGGTACCCTCGAACCAAGGTCTCCAAGATGAAAAAAAAAATCATCTACCATTGCCCTTCCATTATCTACTGTCAACTTTGATCGATCATTACTCCACACTCCAACCTCAGAATGGCATGCCGTCAACTCCGACTAGCTCCACATAGTGCATACTAGTCGAGAACCTTGGCGAGACCAAAAAGATGCCAAATGGCACATCCTCCAATGCGGCCAAGTGGGCTCAGACCCGGCCCCCGGTAAAACTTCAATTGGCCATAAAATGCAAACCATAGCTCTGATCCCCAATCCGAAAAGATGGGTAGACTCCATGAATTGAGCTCTACACATCTGTACCTCGACTTCCAGTTGGACCACCTATCTCCAGCTGCCCTGTTCGGCAAGAATCTGCAAACTAATGAAACTTCAACCTTCAATAACTTGGGTTCCGTAGCTCAGTTTGATGAGCCATCTGGACCTGCTGCTTCTACACTTCAAGCTCTTCATTCCTGGACCCAAAAGCTGCACTTTGCATCTCCTTCACATGCTACCCAAATTCGCCCCTCATGGAGCCTTCCTTGGCCAATAAGCCACATCAGTCATACAACTCCGCTACTACCTGTCATCCCATGATTCTCCTAGCTGCTCTAGCCCTTTGCCATGCTTCTACTTGCCTGCATATATCTACCCATGCCATCTTCTAGAGTCGACACACTTTGGCTACACCATTATTGCCCACCCCCTAGTTGAGCATTAATGCTCAACCACAAAAGAGCTTTTTTCACATGCTAACTGCAAAACCTGGCACACACTATGAGAAAACTAAAACCCTATGTACATAGTTTTATTGCACCCTACTGCGGAACCTTCAAGTGGGTTTCCCCACCCCCTGTATCACATAGCTTCCATCTGGATCAAACACTTGCGTTTGATATCTTCCACCTATCTGTAATTGATCAACATAGTGCCATACCTCAGCACCTAGACCACCATGTGTGTAGGCTGGCCCTAGCCTACCTTCTACACTCCATGCATTCCTCTACAACTTGTCTACTCCATACCAAGTAGCACCAAGCATATCATCATCAAAAAAACATGTACCTGACACCAAGCTCAACACATGTCTGACCCTCCCTCCCAACCAAATAAAGTGGAGGCCTTGAGCATAGACCCCTGTACCTGCTGAACCAGCCACCGCATAGCTGTATCTACCACCATATGCATCAACCATAGCTTACATACCTTTGATGGAAGAAAAACCACTGTGTGGGATTCTTCTTTCTCCACCCTTGGACATTTCAACCGCATTGGAATCTCCACCGTCTTTGGCATCACAACCTCCTCTTTGGCTGCACACTCCATTCCAGCATCATCGAGCCCTTCCTTGTCAAATGGCCCTTCAAGGTCGACCAGTACCTTTTGCTTATCAACTCCAACCACCTGTTCTTCAATCACCTCTTCTACTGTTTCATCATGCTCCTCCATGGAAGAGAGAAACTCGTTCCCTAATGCATCCACCTCGACTTCCTTCATAGACACTACTGCTCTATCACTCTTGGCAAACTGGTGCATCTGTTGCACCACCATGGCACATCCTACCGCTAATTTCATTAGCACAACCATAAGCATGGCACCACACACCACCTTTACCTGCATTCCATCATTGGTAGGTCTAGACCGCACCATTTGGTCTTCATCAAGCATCTCGGCTTGCTCTGTTCCCTGCTCTTCTTGCACATCATGGGCTACTACCATATCATCAAACATATAAGAGGGTAGCTTTACCTTTACCAATTCAGGTTCATCAGATTCTATCTCTTCGTCATAGGACGTGGACTCATCTGCTTTATTCTCCTTGCTTGTCTCCCAGCTAATCAAGCTTGTATCTTCATCGGCATCGGCATCATATACCAATTCCGCATTTGCATTTCCTTCCGCTTGCTGCTCCACAAAAGATTGACCATCTTCACCGCTTTGCAAAATTTCTTCATCAACTTCTTTTCCCTTGATATCTGCATCTCGATTTCATTCTGCTACCTTTTCATGCAAACTCTCCACAAGAACATGATTTACCTCCTCAATCCGTACCGGAACCTCCACATCTGCTACCGCTTTTGCATCTTGGTTCACCTCGACATGGATCTTCTCCTCATTGACAAACTCTTCCACCCTCGCCACATGCACATCACATACTGGAAATCTCCAAGTAACATAACCAATAGTAGGTCTTACCTCAACATGTTGGGCATTCCGAGCACTTGGAAGCGCCCTTGGTGGGACCAAAGAGCACTTTGCTATCTTCGCAACAGGAATATAATCTATTGGCTTTAACACGCCCAACTCCAACTTTCGCTTCACCTTTCTGCTCTTTATCTTTGCCAGATAGACCATGTCTTCATAGGTATCTGCACCATCTTCGACCTTTTCTCTAATCCTCGGATGCAAGCACTCTAACAGCTTTGACAACTTCAAAAATTGATTGCTTTTGACCCCAGTAGCAATTTGCAATTGCTTCCAATAGGCTTCAAATTGCTCAATAAAAATAGGGAAATCTTTACTTACATCCTGGTGTACCGCCTTCAGCCTTCCATCAGCTTTTTCCGTCGTAATCACCTCTCAAAACCGTTCCAGAAACTGACTCTGTAACCTTTGCCATGAGTCTCAATCACTAATCTCTAAACCATCAAACCACACCTTGGCTCGTCCTTGCATCAACAGCGGCACCGTCTGCAACCTTTTTTCATCCGTCGACATATGCATCGACAACAACCATAGCTCGAAATCTGCTAACCAATCCTCGGGATCTTCAATGCCCGTAAATATGGGGCCAAAACCTGGCTCCACCATCTCTCAAATTGGAGCATCAGATAGCTCCTCCGTGGGGGCACCAGAAGATGGAGAGGGGGAAAGGGGAACACACCCAACACACAACACAATGCCTCATTATAGCCAGGGTATACACAACGCCCCAATCCACTAGAGTTCACCTTCAAAACTCAACACTACCCGCAAGCAAACCACCACTTTTACACAACCATACGCACATACACCTTGCAATGCACCAGACAGACCCAATCACTCCGCTCCGCTCAATTCACAGCCTTCCACACTCCCACAAATTCTCTCTATCTCTCTTTGCACGAAAAACGTCGGGAGGGCACACACGTCCGAAAACACACGCACACAAGCAGAGAAGAGAAGGGGGAATGACACCCAGAAACAGTAGATAATATCCTTCTAGCATATGCAATACCATATACAACCAACACACTGCCGGCATGAACCTCAGCAACCAAAAACAATGGCTCAAAAGCCTTGTCCAAAAAACCTCTGGCAACAAAGCTAACATTGGTCAAAGACCCCAAAAAATGAACATTTATCTCCTTTTATAGGAGTGTGTCTAAGAGACTCAAAAAAGAAAAATGGGGGTGAGATTCCATGTCATGCACTTCACTTGGAGCTCCATTTAGAATTTACTTGCATTGCCACCACTTGGCACATTTGATTTTTGGAAACATTTGCATGCTACACTTCTTCCATTTGTCCACCCAACTCGGCCGCCCAACTTGACTATTCTTGGGCCTTTGGACGTCCTCGGCCTTGCTCTCCATTCACTGTGGGACTATCCCTTTCATGATTGGGGGGAGGCAATAGCGCCCTCCCTCTTGCCTTCAAAACACTTGAGGGCCTTAATGGCCACGGGAACCATCTCTAGCGCGTAACTCCCACATCATGAAACCAAACGGCCAGTGGCCACTACCTCTGCACTGCCGCCACGGGCCCAAAACCGCCACCATTTGCCACACGCAGCACGCGGCAGGGCCGCAACACGCGCGCCATAGCCAACGGGAGGGAGCTCCCCTCTCTCTCCCCTCTTGTGTCCCAATGAGAGCTCACGCTCCTACTGTTATACTGTGGCATCCTAGCTCGCCATTTTGCATGTGGGCCAATTTTCATTCCACGTGGCAGCTATGGGTGAATCCCCCTTTGCATAGCTTCCAAGGCCCTCAAAAATCACCCTTTAAAGTTAAACAACACTTCTTTTGGCCTTCTTTCTCAGGCTTTACTCTACTGCCCCCGGACCCGATTTCCAAGCCGTCAAAACTTACTGAAACTCCACCTTCCCGGTTCCAGCTACACTTGCCATCTCTTAATTTCGACCCCTTGGCACCCTCGAACCAAGGTCTCCAAAATGAAAAAAAATCATATGCCATTGCCCTTCCATTATCTACTGTCAACTTGATCGATCATTACTCCGTGCTCCAACCTCGGAATGGCTTGCCGACAACTCCGGCTAGCTCCACATAGTGCATACTACCGTCGAGAACCTTGGTGAGACCAAAAAGATGCCAAATGGCACATTCTCCAATGCGCTTAAGTGGGCTCAGACTCGACCCCCAGTAAAAGTTCAAGTGGCCATAAAATGCAAACCATAGCTCTGATCCCCAATCCGAAAAGATGGGTAGACTCCATGAATTGAGCTCTACACATCTGTACCTCGACTTCCAGTTGGACCACCTATCTCCAGCTGCCCTGTTCGGCAAGAATCTGCAAACTAATGAAACTTCAACCTTCAATAACTTGGGTTCCGTAGCTCAGTTTGATGAGCCATCTGGACCTGCTGCTTCTACACTTCAAGCTCTTCATTCCTGGACCCAAAAGCTGCACTTTGCATCTCCTTCACATGCTACCCAAATTCGCCCCTCATGGAGCCTTCCTTGGCCAATAAGCCACATCAGTCATACAACTCCGCTGCTACCTGTCATCCCATGATTCTCCTAGCTGCTCTAGCCCTTTGCCATGCTTCTACTTGCCTGCATATATCTACCCATGCCATCTTCTAGAGTCGACACACTTTGGCTGCACTAGCGCTTCTTCGGCTTCTTTCAGCTTGAGGGCTTTGGATTCTTGGTACATTTTCTCCAAAGTCTCTGTGGCGTCTTCAACCTCTTTTCTTGTGTGATGCTTCGTTCTTGGGCCTTTAAGTCTGCTCGGCACCCATTTCTCTGGGTCCTTCCCTTGTGCTTGTCGATTGCGCTGATGTGTTTTTCTCTTTCAAAATAAGCTTGTTTTTGCACGGGCTCTTCTTGGTGGGCGGCCACAGCTTTTCTCTTCTCGCTCTCTTCTCCTCGTTATCAGAGCTCTCGCTACTGTGCGTTTCCGGCAAGCTGTCAGCAGAGCTGATTCTTCATCAGATTTATAAGATATTTTTCATGACCTTGTAGCTCTTGGAGATGGTTCTACTATCCAGGTGTTTTGGTTAGGGACATGTGGTAGATTGTCGGCCATGCCAATGGCAGGGTATGCTATCCTTGTCAAAATTTCTGGCGCACCCAAGCAAGTGATCTTGCCTTCTTTCCTTGTGCCCTTCAAGGTGGTCAAGACATATTGGGCGTGGTCCAGTGGTTGCTTGGTTGTTGACTTTAGAACTTGGGTAAAGGTGGTGGCAACCGTTGGCGTAGTGTACCTTGGTGGCCTTTTTGTAAAAAAATGGAAGTGTTGATGGTATAATATGGCTGACTCTTCCACTTGTTTGTGAATCAAATTTTCAAAGGTAGCTGTGCCAGTCTCTTTGGTAAAAGTCCCTTCTGGTTTCCTACCCCTTGCTCTCATGGTCGTTCCCTCTGTAAGTAGTCTGCGTGCCTCTGCCACTATATCTTTGGTTATGACCACCTCGACCTTGTTTCCCTGAGTGTCAGATATTTGGGCCGTTCCATCTTCTTTGATTGTGGATAAAAGCTCATAAGCTTTCTGAAAATCCACTCCGCAAGGCTCTTGTTTGTAGAAGTCTCTGAGTCCTAGCCTGCAGTTGGCTTCTTTGGTCTATGGCTTCGCAGCAACATCATATACTTCCTTAGGTAGGAGTTGCAACTCCACCTGATGCCCCTCTTCACTCTTGAATCTGTCGGTGAAGACTGTAGTGTGATGCTCTTCTAGCTGTTCTCTGGAGAGGTATGCTGCCTTGGCTGCTTTGACTGTATCAAGGTCTAGTTGATAAGCGGGCAGTTCCTACAACTTCTCCTTCTGGTTGAGCTTTTTCTTGGCCCTCTTTGCTGCTTGCATGGCTCCTGTTCAGTGAATAGAGTGCAAAGTTAGCAGATTTGTCAGAATTTTCTCAGAAATGTCTTTTAGTCTGAAATGCTAACAATTTTGGTCCAATTTTCTTCAAATCAATTTTTAAACAAGCATAGATGCATAAAAACATGCAAGGAACAAAACTGTGAAGTCAAAACAAATTTTTGCAACCAAAGTAAATAATCGTGATTATTTAGAGTTGAGAAAATTTTTTAACTTTTTGCAAACTTGGCTTCATAGGCTTGAAGTATATACCAAATACATGCTCTGAGTGAAATATGGGCTCATTTGGATGCATAGGGTGAAAATGGTACCAGATTTTGGCTTTAGGTCTCTAAAACAATAGATATAAAGGAAATTTGAGATTTTGAGCTCCAAATTGGTTCAAAGTTGGCTAGTGGTTTGAACACATCATGTACTTTAGATGTATGATGGCAAAATATCAAAACTCCCCAATTTTGGCTAGAAAGTAAATAATCGTGATTATTAACTTTTCTTCCAAAATTGATATTTTTCTATAAAAGCTGGTTCTAGGCATTGTATAGACCTGTATATGAGATATAAGGTGATTTGGATCAAGACATGTTGTCCATAACCAAGAAATTGGCTTGCAAAGACTTCTTTGCGTTTTTTGACAATTTTCCAAGTAATGGGTGGTCATTTTGGCTCATACTTGATTTTTGGCATGTAATAGGTGTGTACACATGATAGGTGAGGTGAGGTGACAATTTCCAAGCAAAAATGATGTAAAAGTAAATAATCGTGATTATTTACAAAAGTGACAAATTCTTTGCAAAACTTACAACTTTTGACCTAGACATATTCTATACACCTAAAACAAGTCCTAAATTGAATTTGATCAAGTTTGGACATGCCGACATCACTTTGTGCTTTGTCAACTCTGAAATCACCATTTTTTATGACTACACTGCCTTGTTGGGTTGGTCGGTCAACTTTGAGGCTTTGGACTTGTCCGCAACATAGTCGTGAAGCAACCTGTCCAATTCTAGCTCATTTGGAGTTAGTTTGACTCCGTATGTCGAATTTGACACTTTGTAACCTTTGAGCCGTCTTTTGCTTTTCGAGAGCTTTGGTTGATTGATTTCACCAAACCAATCATATGCATTGTATATGGACCTCATAAGCAAGCCATCTGTGGAGTCAGATCGAAATTCTGGCAATTGCCAAAAACCTAGCTTTTCTATTGGGGACCCCCTCAACCCCTACCGAATGGTCAATTAATGATATAGAAAGGTTCTATTATGTTAGGGCATGCTATGATTCAAATCCCATCTGATTTGGTCGAGCTAGCAGGCCACTATGGTTAGTTTTTTGTCGTAGGTCTTCGTGCACTGCTCTGTTTCTAGGGTTTTTTCTATGGCTTTAATCTAGCTACCGGCCGTACAAAATGGATCATTGATGAGTAAATAACTTACTCCTCATGTCTCGTGTGAGACGGTGCTGAAAATGGTCAACTGTGGGCTCGGGAAAAGTCGTGCGAAAGAGGTCGAAATCTCTGTCTGCAAAGGCTGCAAGTGGAAATGAGGTGGTTTCAGCCTACCTTGGATATTTATACCCGGACTTCTTGAACGAATTTTCCTCAGATTCCCCCGTTAGTCCTACTAGGTTGTGAAATCTATGCTAGACTCAAAAATTTCTCTGATCGGATTCTTGTAGCTCATTCTACAAGAATTTTGCAAAAGTAGGCTTGGCCGCCTAATTTAGGCTTCCCGCTTCCATCTTCTGATTTCATTGAAAATTTTTGTGCTTGTCCGCCTTGTCTTTTTTATCACCGTCGTGTCTTCCATTTTTCATCTGGGCTTCCCTGCTATTATTATTAATTTTTGACCTGTTTATGTTTAAAAAACAAAGAAAATAGCAAAATGCTCTAAAAAAGTCAAGTGAAAATCCAATAATTAAGAAAATCCATTGAAAAACATAGATTTATTGTTTTTTGTTGGATTTTATTATTTTTAAGCCTAATTATTAATAAACATGATGAAAAATATCCAAAAATGACTAATTTTTATGATTTTTTGATAGTATATATACACTATTTACACTCATCGGGAAGATATTATCAGTGAATTTTTCCTTGATGATGAATTATAAGGGCATTATTAGGTAATTTTGCAAAAAAACACACGTTAACATTGAACTTTTCCTCCCTCTTCAAACATTGCCCTAAATTACTTAGTACTTAGTGCCCTTCCACCCCTCCTAGATGGCGTACTTTGGGACGACTGTGTGCATGGCTTGAATAATCGTGTCTATGCATAGTCGTGGTTGGCTCTACCATGCTATGAAGATCAATGCAGTTCAAACCATTATGCTGTGCAAGAGTTGGGTCTTGAGTAATTAACTCAAGGGGTTTTGATGTCGAGGTTTGCTGTTGATGTCTTCCAAAGAGAAAATCTTGTAGCTTGTGTGCTCTCTGTTTAATTGTACCATCAGGATACGTTAGCACACTTATTGCTTGAGATGTTTGTAGCACTTTTGACTGTTGTCGAGCTTTTTCTCGCCATTGGTAGCTTGGTATGCTTGGTGTTGTATGGTTTTGGTGGAGTCTTTTGAGACTTAATTCGCCATTGCTTGATTGGTTTTACGTTTTGTGGAGAAGATAATTGTTCCTTTTTCTTTCAAAACATTTCCATGTTAGGTTCCTTGCTCAGAGATGCTCGTCTCTGTGTTTTAACCCTTGGAACCTTCTTTTGTTTTTTCGGTGAAGTTTTAGGCACCCAGATATGAGTCGGTTTATCCTTAAGTTTTGCTTTTTGTACCCAAATTTTCCTGACTCCTTGCATGCTACTTGTTGAATTTTATTGTCGAGTGGATGGAGAAGATTGACTACTTGGTGGTTTGGTCTGTTGATTGCTTCTTTTCGATTCCTCCTTGCTTGGTGCAATTGGAACAGTGAGTTACTCTCCTTTAGGTGATAGCTTTAGCTGATTTTTATCCCAATCTGGTATTGCTTTGTATGTTCGCATCCAGGGAATTTTTAAAATCATCGTCTCATTCATGTGTTCATCTGGTAAACATACAACTGATGAGGACATGAACATCCATGTACTATCACGTTCAAGTTGACTACTCCCAATGTTGGAGTTGGGTTCTTGTTGCTATTTCGGCTGTCAATGCTTGACTTGTTTCCTTTTTGTACGTGGAATAAATTACTGCATTTACTCTAGCTCCTGTGTCGACCAAAGCATTGGTGCTATGATTGTTGAGTTGTACTTTGATGCCCAGGTCCATTCTGTCTAACCAGTCATCATCTGTTGAAACTGCATCTTTAGGTAATTCCCATTGTCGGTCATCTATTTCTAGAGTGTTGATGGGAATCGATATCTCTTGATTCTTCAGAGCAGCTTTCCGTTTGAGTACCCGAAGCCGAGATTCCTCTTGGGCTTCATCAATAACCTACTATCGTTTAATCTTCCTTTGCTTGGCTGCATACATTCTTTCTAGTAATTCATTGGTTAGCGGAAAATTGTATTTCGTTAAACAACATCCATTAATCCAATCAGTCATTGGTTCACCATCTAGGATGGACAATTTTACTGCTCCACTTGGAGATACATCTTCAATGATAAATGGTCCACTTCCCTTTTTCTTAAACTTGGGAATGTGTTGCTTAAGGGAGTAGACTAAAACTAAGTCCCCTTTTTTGAAGATTTTGTGATAAGTGGGAATCAAAAAACTATTTTTGTTTCCGCTTTTGTGCATAGATGTGAGCTACAACAGTTAGCCTTTGCTCATCTATCTTTTTCAACTCTTCAAGTCTTTCTGACAATTCATGTCCAGTCCACTCAAGATTCTGTGCTACCCTCAATTTCGGCAATAGAAATTCTATTGGAAGTATGGAATCAAGACCATAAACAAGATTAAAGGGTGTAGCATTTAAAGTTGTTTTGAATGAAACTTGATAAGCCCATAGAGCAGCATGGAGATTCATTTCCCAGTCTGTCCTTCCTGAACTAACCACTTTAGTCAGCACCAAGCTGAGAATTTTATTCGTATGCTCAACTTGTCCGTTTGCTTGTGGGTGATAGGAGCTGATTTGTTATGGATGACCATAAACTCATTAAGCAAATACTCGATTACCTCATTGAGGAAATGAGTTCTCTGATCATATCTCGTGAATACATACTCATATAAGAATGCAACAGTGGTTCTGGCATCATTATTTTGAGTTGCTTTAGCCTCGGCCCACTTGGTCAAATAGTCCATAGCTTCAATGATATACTGAGCTTGGGTTCTATAAGAAGTGGCTATATTGGTCCAACAAAATCTATACCCCATTTTGAAAAAGCTCTAGCCCCCATCATTGGTCTTAAGGGCATGCTATCTACTCGTGTTGGCATTTTTGCGTGTTGACAAGCATCACACCTTCGAAAATATTCTTTGGCATCTGCAAAAAGTGTTGGCCACCATATGCGTGCCATCAAGATTGCTCTTGCAGTGGTCTCATTAGAGAAGTGACCTCCAGCTAATCCACCATTATCTTATTCTATAATCGGAATATACTCGTCTTCATTTGCACAAAGACGTAAATGTTGATCTTTACCTCTCCTATACAATTGTTTCCCAATAAGAGCATAGTTTCTTGCTTCAATTTCAATTGCTCTTTGACGACGTTTACTCATATCCTCAGGAAATGTTCGGCTCGATAAGTAAGTAACCAGATAATTAATCCACTTAGAAACAGTTGACATTTGAAACAATGTTACATGAGGTATGGGTGTTTGTTTTTGACATTGAGGACAATCCTTTACAAAAGATCTAACATCTCTCCTCATAGTCGGCCAAAATACTCCAAGTCTCAAGATTTGTTGCATAGTTTGGTCTTCTGCAAAGTGAAGCCCTACTATGATAACATGTGCTTGACTTAGGTACTGTTCTTTTTCTTCAGGATTAATGCATAAAAGCAATATCCCATCCCGATTTCTTTTGTACAGCCTACCAGCTAGTAATTCATACATTGTCGATTGCTCGATTAATTTGATTATGATAGGAAATGGTATTTGTGAATCCACTTGAGCTATTGTCATCAATGAAACAATGTTTTTCGACCATCAAGGTATCATTTCCACGGAGAACAAATAGGTATTTGGTAGATCATCGTCTACCCCTTTAGGTGATTCTCCTAAAACAATCCTTGACAAATGATCTGCTTTTAATGTGTAGTGCCTTTTTTTACAACCACAGTGAAATCAAATTCCAGAAGAATGATGAACCATCTCACTATTCTTCCTGTGCTGCATGGCTTGTTGACCAAATACAGAAAATCTTGGTGGTCCACAAAGAGCACAAACTTGTTGGCTAATAGGTATTGTCTATACTTTTTAACGGCATAGATCATTCCTAATTCTTCCCTTTTGGTGGTGGTGTAATTCTTTTCCGCCATTTTCAATTGTCAGCTAGCATAAGAAATAGGAAAGTCAATTTTCCCATGTCCTGGTTGAGCTAGTATACAACCGATAGTAGCAAAATTGGAAGCATCTACATGTACGTGGAATACCTTATTCCAATCTAGTGCTTTCAATATTGGAGCTGAGGTGAGAGCTTGCTTAAGCTTCATGAAGGATTCTTCACATGCCTCGGTCCATTCAAAGTGTGTAATCAAGCTATACATGGGTTTTTCAATTATAGCGTACATGTAGATGAACCGTCAGTAATATCCACAATGCCCCATGAAGGCATGTACCCCCTTGACTGTTGTTGGTCTAGGAAAATCAGCAATGACTTGAATCTTTTCAATATCATTAGCTAGGGCCATTTTTAAACACTATCTGTCCAAGAATTTTTCCTTGTCTTCCCATGAATGCGCACTTTTTAGGATCTTAAGCAAATCCTATAAAGTCTATATTTTTTTAATACCTTTTTGAGGTGTTCAAAATGATCATCCCGGATTGATGAATGTACGCATAGATCATCCATATATACTTCTAAGAATTTCCTAAGATATTCTTTGAAAGCATGGCTCATCAACCTTTGAAATGTGGTTGGAGCATTAGTTAACCCAAACGGCATAACGTGATAGGAAAATATACCCCATTCTGTTGCAAAAGCAGTTTTATGTTGATCTTTTGGGTCAACCAAAAGTTGATTGTATCCCGAAAATCCGTCTAAGAAGCTCTAAGATTCTTTTCCCGCAATTCGTTCTAAAACATGCTCAGTTATCGAAAGAGGAAAGTTGTCTCTAATGGTAGCTGCATTCACCTTTTTGAGATTAACACACACTTGTAATTTTCCATTCTTCTTGGGTACTACCACAATTGGAGACACCTAATTTGTGTGTTCATTTTTGTAAATGAATTCAGCTTCCTTTAGTTTTTCAATCTCTTCTTTTATCTTCCTGGAAAATGTTTCATTATACATGTATGGCCTCTGTCTACTTGGTTTCGCATCATCTCTCATGGGTATGGTATGTTGATAGATTTTTGGATCAACACCCTTGAGATCCTTGTATGACCAAGAGAAGATATCTCGGTATTCCTTTAACAAGCTCAGCAAGAGCTCTTCTTCTTCTTCTGTTAGGTCATTTGCAATGTAAGCCGATCTAGGCTCTTCTCCTGGTTCAACCAATTCTATTTTCTTAGCACTTTGAGGCCTTTCGTAAGATTCGCCCTATGTCTGTAGTTCCCTAACAAGTTGTTTGACTATGATTTTCCAATATTGGAGAGTATACTTTTTGTAATGGGATGGAACAATCACTACATCCTTACCATCCTCTTCCATGGTTTCTATTTCGGTTGTGTATATCTCCTTTAGAGCTTTTTTCAACTCTTGATATTTCTTTTTCCGCTCGACTCTAGTCATGAGTGGTTTCTTATCCTGTGGGTTTGCTTGATTGCCCTTCCTTGTCTTTCTTGATGTTTAAGACATTTCTGAAATTTTGTTCGAAGGATAACTGCCAGTTATTTTGTCCTTGACACAATCATTTGCATCTATCTGCATCAAAAATTGTGTTCTACTAGAGACTGATGGCATAGGCCGTGTTTTCACAATTCTGGTGTCTCTTTTTTCTCTATACCATTTTTGTCTTCTTGATTTTTGGTTTGGAAAGTTTAAAAACTTTTCCTCCCCTCCTTTGAAGAGTAGCTTAGCTCTCATATGCTCTTTTTCTAACCTGGAACCTTTTGAGGTAGCTGAGTGTTCATCTAACTCATTAGTTGCATCGTAATAGAGGTCTGAAAAGACTTGTTGAGATTTCATTAAGTCCTTGGGTTCCTCATCTTCGCCTTCAATGTTGAGGATTGAAATCATTTGGATGGGAGTTATGTCATAGCCATCCTCATTGAAAAATTGAGTAGGCATAGACGTATTCACACATACAAAATTGAGTAGGTATAGACGTATTCACACATACATCCATGTCGCTAAAATTTGAGTCCACTCAAATGGCTCAAACAAATGCTCCGAAAAGGGTTCAGGTACATAGGCTTCGTCTGTGCAGTCCCTTTCTTGGATACATTCTTCTCGTCTTACGCTTCCATTTTCTAAAGCTCTACACATCCAAATAGAAGTGTCTTTGTTTAACCATGATGGAAGTTTAGTTTTAGCCGAAGAGACTGAATCAAACTCTTGGATGGGTGTTTTCAAGACATCTCTATAAGTGTGATATTTTAGATTGACTCCTGTAGATCCCACTTGCTTCAAGTACAGATAATTTTTTTTCCCAATCTTGGATACGCTGTACCTGTCGCATGAATGGTCTTCCCAATATGATTTCATAGTTGAGTTTTTTTCCAAAGTCTACTATGGCAAAAGTGTGTTGATAGTCAATTCCTGTGGAATTGACTATCACCTTTTCAAACAGCCCTAAAGGTCTTTCAATGTGTCCGTCAGTCAACTGCAATTTCATTCGAGTTTGTCTAATGGCTGGCTGTCCCTAGGATTCCCATACTGCTTTAGTGGCTATGGCTATGCCTGCTCCACTATCCAATATTGCCATGGTTTCAATGTCATTATATTTCACTGGGAGGGTGGTGTTTCCTTCTTCTTCTTCATAATATTCTCCAACTTTGTTCATGGGAACTGATCGAATCTCTTTGTTGTCCATTTCAGTTTTCAATTTTCCCAAATTTTTTGAGATTAACCCCGTTATCCCCACCTTCTCTAGGGTTTTCTATAAATCATTCGATAAGTATGGTCTGAGTTTTAATAGTATCCCAAGGTAAGAGTGCATTGGATAGGTGTAGACATGATTGAATGAATGTTGTCTACTTCTAGGGTCTGTTCAGCTCTTTTTACTTGAGTGGTCTTACACACGATGGATTCATATTCGTTATCTCCCAAGTAAGGAGGTAATGTTTTCAAGGTCAATGGTTTCGACATTCCTGAAGATTTCAATCCGCAATCCCCATACAAGGATTGTACATCCATGTTCATATTAGAAGGTAGGTTATCCAACCATACTTCCTCTATAGGAGCTGACTTTAGAGTTAGGCTCCCATCATTGATCTCTCTCACTTTTTTCCATAAGTGTCCTGGCCAGTCTTCCTCTACGAATGGAATTTCGTCTAAGACATCTTCGTTGTAAGGCACTATAAGCTCTGGTTCTCAAGGTGGGGTTCTTCCGCTACATTGGATTTTTCTTTAGTGTCTCTCACCACAAGCTCTTCAGGTTTTGCGATACTTTCAAGCTTGGGTTTTTGTTTTTTCGGCATTTCTTGCATGATTCTTACCAAATTTTGATAAGCTTCCGCTTTAGCTGCTCCCATGTCTGGAGAAGGATAGTTTTTCCATTTGTTTTCCATGTTTTGGCCTGCTTAAAATCCTAATTGGTAGGCTTCCAAGGTGGCATTAATAGGCTCAAAAATTTTATCAACCAGAATGGATCCTCCAAATTTCACTGTTATTTCTTTGAATTCACTTCTAGTTTCTTTCAACTTTTTCTGGAATAGCTTTTTTGCTTTCTCCTCGATTTCAACCCATTGTTTTTGTTTTCTCATCTCATATCTTTTGCTTCTGATCCTTTTGATTCTTTGAGAGGAAACTTTTGTATTTTCCGAATCGTCAGAGGAGTTGTGTTTCTTTTTCTTGGCCTGGGCTCTAGTGATTACCTTGATTGGAACAATCGGTTCACTCTCTGATGAGCTACTAGGTATCACTTGGACTACGTTTACTACGGTTTTACCCTTGTTCAAAGGATTCTTAGGAAAATCTTTCGAAAAGTGTTCTCCCTTTTTGCAACATTGTATGCAATAGGTTTCAACTGATTTGAGGATTTTGTCAGGCTCTAGATATTCATTTTTTCAATGATCATTAGCACCACAGTTATGACAATTTCCTGTTCTTGGCTTCATCATGGGTCTTACCATGGGAGGTCTGATACCTTGATTAGCTACATAATACATTGGTGCGAGCTCTGGTGCAGCATAAGTCACGGTTTCTTCCATTGGTGGTGGATGTGAATTATACCAATCTCCTTCTGCCATTTACTGTAGATGTACTAGGCTCTGCATAGGTTTTAACAAGCACTAATGCTTGTTCATCTATGACTCCTTCAGAGTGCATGTACTTTACAGGCACTGCATTATGTCTAGGATATGGAGGTTGTTGTCCCAACACAGGTTGAGGTCTTTCCATACTCATTGGTACTCTTTGAGCTTGGGCCATATTAGGTTGATATATGTACATGGGTTGTCCTTGTGGCCTCGTGGTTTGTCCTTGTGGCCTCATGGGCACGTACTGAAACATTCCCATCATACTTTGGTCTGAAGTAGCACTCATGGGTCTCATGGTTGGTCCATTTACCCTCGATTGCACACCATTTTTGTGGCCTAATTGGTTGTCCCTGTGGAGGTATCCCATGTCCTGGTCCCCTCATAGGTGCTTTTTGCATGTTGTTCATCATGTCGTTCATCCTTTTTAGAATATCTTTGATAGCTGAGAGTGGTGCTCCAGTTGTTCCCACTTGTGCTGGTTTAGTGGATGCTGTTTTCTCGCTTTGGTTATCCTTAGGGACATCTTCTTCGTTGAAAATATCACAATTGTCTCCTAAGTCAATAGCATTTGACACACACTCTTCTAGGGTTGTATGCTTTTTACTATAGAGTATAGCATGAAGTTATTTGTTTAGCAGTCCCTCCAGAAACAAGATACAAGTCGTTCTTTTGCAGGTATCTCCAGCTCTAGGCATCTGACAATGTATTGTTTCATTAAAGTTGCACAATCCCTAGCAGACTCACCATGTTGCTGTTTAAAGCTGTAGATTTGAGCTACCGTATTGTGTTTGATCCCTGTTTTGGAGCAAGCAGCTACAAACCCATGAGCTAATCTGTTCAAGTCTATGATTGACCTTGGTGGAATGTTTTGGAACCATGTCAATGCTTTTCCTTCTAATGTCATTCCAAACCCCTCGAATTGAGTATGGAAATCGAAGATACATTCTGGTCTTAGCACTTGCTTAAAGCTTGCTAAGTGGTCGTATGGATCCTTTGATCCACTGTACTTTCTGACCCATTTTTGAAAATTGGCTGGTCTGACGCATCTATTTGGTTCAACTCCCAGTCTTCCGGCAGTTGGTCCTATTCCGAGTCCTTTAAACCAATCTGTTGGAAATAGTGACTCATGTAGCCTTGGACTAGCCTCAGTGTCACCCGGTTTTCTACGTGATGAGGTGGTTTTTGGTTTCTTTACATTACTCTCAGATGATCTCTCACGGTGTTCATCTCTTGGAATTGTCTCCGGTCCTTGTCCCAATATCCAATCCCGAATGGAATACCCTTGGTATTTGGTTTGTTCTACCTCCTCAAGAGTCATCATAACAAACTTGTTATTATAACAATGCCTAAACAGGTAAGTTGGTAGGTGTGCTGATCCCTTATCTTTGATCTTGAAGATATAGATAATCTTCATGGCCGTTAGTTGTCCTGGTTTGGCATGCAAAGTCCATAAAAGATCTTTTATGTTTCTATCTTCCCAACAATAGACCCCGATCCTAGGATTATCCGTACTAAGCCGTTTCAAAGGCTTTAAGTCTACTTGATCGTATTCCTCAAATTCTAAAGTTGGTGGTTCTTCTTTTGCTGACATATCTAGGATTATGGTGTTCACTTCTAACCCCCATTTGTCTACCACATCAGGGTTTTCAACTTGTACATATTGAGTTCCGTTTCTGTCCATGTACATTTTTTGTTGTTTGTTTGCCCTAATCTCTTCTTCGAACTCAATACCATGGTCATCAATGCGAATAGCATACTCCTCGTTAGGGTCCAAGTAAACCTGGGCTCCATGACGGTTAGTCTTATAAAAAGAGAGTATATGCTTATAACGCATTGTCGTTCCGGTTTCTGAGTGAGTCGAGTAGAAAGACATTTCGGATGTTGAGTCTGAAAAAGTGTCTGAGACTTCTTCAAGAATTGTGTGCAAGGAATTGCCTTGATTCATGCTTTCTTCGATGGATACTCTCCCGGAGGTTTCTCCAAGTATGCCCTAATTTCCTAGTACACGACGAGATCTAAGGTTCATATAGACTTATGAAGCCCTGGATAGAGTACTCACCTTTGGATTGACTTGTCGTCAATTTCCACTTGATTCGATTGCAACTTTCTGTCAAGCCACTGATTTCTCATCTGCAACCTAATTCGTGTACAAATTTAATCAAGTTACGTATTCTTCTATAAAGACAGTAGAGTTTTTGCTAACTCTCGTGATTGGTCTCTGTGTCTCACTTCAAATCGAGCTATGGGAGTCAAAATTTGACTTTCATATTTGACTTAGCAAACAATTAAAGGTTTAATCTGCAACCTGAAAACTGAGTGAACATGTACCAATTTTGATATGATTGAACCCAAAATTGCCCGGTGTCTTTATATTATGTTGATCTAACACTGTATAAGTTCAAAAGTCAAAATTGATGTCTCTGGATAGCAGAAGTAAATAATCACGATTATTTACTTTTGTCAATTTTTTGCACTTTTTGGATGGTTTGGAAAGTATACAACTTGTTAAAGTCCTTGGACTAGTTTCAACAAGTTTGGATAAAATCTGATCAAGTTTATCAACTGTTTTGTGTCCACAGACTCAGATTTCGAGGAGCTGGCTTAAGTCTCACTTTTTGTGATCCAAATTAAAACTAGTGGTATGCTGACTTGGTCGAAAAAGTTGAAAAATGGAGCAAATGTAAATAATTACGATTATTTACAACTCATAAGTTTTTGGAAATTTTTGGTCAGCTGAGCATGTACACATGTTTATCACATCAATATAAGCCTATGAATCAATTTTCATCAAGTTTGGACAAATGTTTTTCAAATTTACACTCAACATTCAAAAAGTCAGTACAAACTTTAGTTTTTACCCAGTTTTTTTGCCAATTTGGTTATCCAAACCTCTTGGGCCTTTACAAAATTTGTTTGTGCACATGCAATGAGTCAATGGTATGAACCTTGGTCAATTTAGAGCAGAAAGTTAATAATCGTGATTATTAACTTTAGGCTTGAAATGAGCACTTTTTTGCAATTTTTTCAAAGACAGTCTTTATATGAGCTATTTTAAGCCTATGAATAAAGTCAAAACTTAATTTAGCCTAAAATGTCAAGAAAAAGTAAATAATCTAAGTTTTAGTCAACTCTTGAAATTTTTACCTCGAAGTGTCTTTGAGCTTACCAACTGGTTCAGATAACTTTTAAGCTTACTCTCCAGTCCAATTGAGTGGTTTCGAGTCTTTTCAAGCTATTTCTAGCCGTAGACCTGAAATTCTGCAACTTCCAATAACAACTAACACTTGATTCTTTCAGAGGGAGTAATGTGTTGAAATCCATCTCGGATCCTACTTACCCTACTCCTAGATTCTCATGCAATGGGGTTGTGGAAAGTGTCTACAAACACTCATTTCTCTTGTCTTGTCTACAATCATTCTCAAAATCCTAATCTATTTCTACAATCCTACAATCCTAAAGGCACTCAGCAAGTACGATCACTTCCAAGCTACCTCTACACAACAAAACATGACAATCTTAAGCTATGCGGTAACTTCTTTTTTTAAAAATTGAACTCTAGGTGAACCTAGAGAAAGTTAAAGGACAACTACACAAGACTCTCGTGTTTTTTCCTAGTTTAGGTCTCTTTGATCCCCGACAACGGCGCCAAATGTGGGACGCATGTCTAACCTCACCATCATATCTTATTGCAGTATTAGTGAGAACCACGATAAATTTGTCAATCCATGGGATGAAGTTGACTCGACTAGTGCATAGAAGCTACAAGAGGGTGTCAATCTCGTGAAAAACAACTAACAACTCGCATCTTACTCAAGTTACACTCAAGTGACTGAAATCACCAAAAGCCAATCGCTCATCGGCAAACAAATCACATCCGTTACAGCATAAGATGACATCCAAACGTAACGAAACTTTTAGGAAAAGTTTATATGACCTAAGCACACATGCTTATGGTCTCAAACCCCACTTTAGGTCAAGTTCCAAAATCGCGATTATTAAAAGCAATGGATTTTTGACCTACTCGTTTTCGACCCAGAATGCATCTAAATGCTTAGCAATGATGGCCCAATACCCCGCCTATGCTTAGTTTTTTATTTGAAAGTGTAAATTTCTAGTTATGATGAAATTAGGCCGCGGGTCGGTGGTGCCAAAAGCTACGAAATATTGTGAACTGCTTACGTCAATGCATAGAGCTCTTACCTGCGGTTGCAATGCAACAAACACGACTACAATGTGACAATCGGGAAGGGAGTAGGAAGCGCAGAAGGAGAGGAGTGAGTGCCGTTAGCTCATGCTGTGTATTTCTTATCCAAAAACTTATAATTAAAACTTACAAAAATTGGCTTTTATACCTTAGCGAAGGTTTTTGGGTGGTCAAAACTAATAATCTGGAGTTCTACCAAAGCTGGGAAGTGATTGGCTGATAAAATCTGGAAGCTTGTAGCCTTGGCTCATTAATTACAGAGTTTATCCGAGAAAATACGAGCTACAATATTCTCAATTTATCAAAATAATAAATGTTTTACAAAGAGAATTCCAAAAAATGGTATCAGTGTTAGCCTGCTGCTAACAGTTTCACTACCAACCAACTGGAACTCCATGGATTGGCTCGTTTCTGACACAACAATGAGTGAGGCATTGAGGAGAAGGCTCTATAGGGATGTTCAGAGGTCTCTTCGAAACTCTGTACCCACTAAATTGGTGAAACCTGCAAATTTCTATCATGTTGGTCTCTTTGTTGAGTTATTTCATTCCTGCAATGTATATGTTGATAAAACAATGCTGCTCTGCAAATTCTTTGATTCCCTCTTGTGTGATAAGCTTCTTGATCAAGGGTGGTATGTGAAAGAAATAGATGGCATATGTTGCGAGATTTCTCTTGACACTCTCATTGTCAAGTATATGCTTGCGACACAGACATTAATAATCTCCTTTTGGGTACAAGCGTTCTCAGATTGTTGAAGGTTGATATGTGCCTATGGATCAAGAAGTAGCAAGTTTGGAAAACAATGCTGTCATAGACGTGGAAGTGATGGACAAAGATCTTTATCTTATGACAGTAATTACAATAAGGCAGTATTGCAATCTTTTGTAACTTCGACATGACATAGTGGAAGAGACTACTAACATTGACTCCGTAAACTTTTATTTCTTGCTGGGTGAATGAAGAGTAATGCAACGAAGGGAGAAGCATTTTCTATGTGGAGATCTTTCTCGCAGTATTCAAATTGTGCCCATGTAATCTAGCATGAATGGCTTCTATGAAATGTTAGTTTTTTGACTAGTTTAATCTTAATATCAAGTGTTTGGTCAAGGCTCTCTCTCTCTCTCTCTCTCTCTCTCTCTCTCTCTAAGTATTCAAAACACATAGACAGGTAGACAATATCAATAAGTACAAATTCCGATAGGCTCAATGGGCTTAAGTACATTCCTTGTAGGTATGGGACCAAAATGTCCTCTAGGGAAAAATGGTGAAGATGCCCTTCAAATGAAGGTGGGGAAATAGTAGTGCCGGGTGGATTAAGTAAACCCTTATGTGGTGTGTCATCAATCAAAAAATTATTGTGAGCATCATAAGGCACATTGATCTATTCAAAGGGCTTGTAGAAAAGTGATACATTAGCTTTAGTTGGGTGGAAATGTCCCGCAATAGTATTACAATTTCTTTGACTATACACAAAATAAAAAGCCAATCTCTGAATTTCAGCCAAACTACAAACTATGGAAACAAGGGGATTCAAGTCTTGGGCCTGCATTAAAGACCAGATAGCAACCCTAAACTGTGGAATCAAAAAATTCAAAAATTCTTTTGTGCCTGGTCGAATTACTACTCTGAGATTTCCCAAGCGAAAACTACATAAATTGGAGATCTTTGTATGTACACTATACGACTGTCGTAGCAGCAACAATCCATTGAGATCCAAAATAATTAGTCTCTACAATCATTGTGTGCATACATATAAGTAGTTAGAAACAAAAAAGAGTATATTATTTAAGTACAATGGATATTACCGAAACAACCATATCTACTTGAAGCAAGAGTCCATACTGGTCATTTCTAATGTTTCTATTGTTGGCTGTCGATGTTCCCTTTTGTATTGCCAAGGGTATCCATCTCTTGTGGTTGTGCAATACAGAACTCTTGTGTTTCCATGGACGAATGGTTAACTTGTTCTGTTGTTTGTTCCTGGCTTTGATTTGCAATGTTTTCCTCCTCCTATACATGGTCTAGACACTCTGCATCTTCTCTCAGCTTTGAAGAGCTCTTCACATCAACAATTACAGGAGATTGGGCTCCCTCATATTGATCTTGTGCCTCATCCTGTGCCACAATAATAGGCACTCCCTTATTCTCCTATACTTGGCCTAGACCCTCTATTGCATTCCTTGGCTCTGAAGAGTATTTTACATCTCCATTTTCAAGAGCTTGGCCTACTTCACATTGATCAATCCCAACTTCCGTTTCAGCCGCTCCAACTGCAAAGCAAACCAGTGTCTGTTCCTCTAAGATGGGGTCAATTTTAGGGATTCGGTTTCCAATGGTGGAAATTGGCCTGACTTCCTCATCATCGATCATTGTTAAAGTTATTATATGGTCGTTGACAGAATTGACTTCTGCATCTAAAACTCTTGGAGTTGAAAGAGATAGTAGATGTTGAATCGTAGATGTTGGATCTTAAAGGTAGAGAAGAGCACTTACTTTAGGCATAAATAAACAATAGAGTATGTAATTTGTGCATTGGGATCTTTCAAAATCCCAATATCAACAGAATCCAGAGCTAATTACCGAGTACCATCAGCAAGGGGAATGGTTTCTAACAATCCTTCTTTCATGGAATGTAAAATATCGTTGTTTCTTTCATTCAAGTCTGTGGTAACTTGCCCATAATTTCTCCTTGTGCCTCTTCATCAGCAGCAGTAGTCTGTATCCTCTTTAATTTTTGTGATTCCAGGTTATGTCTTTCTTCTTGCTTGGCTCTGTCTCTGGTGTTCACATCATGAGTAACCTCATGAATCTTAACCCATGATCCCGTCGGCCTGGTGGTATTAGCAATATATCCTTCATTTTTGGGTCAAGAAACTCATTAGGGATGAGGAGCTTATTGTATCTCCAACATACTCTCTTGTATCTCCAACGTACTCTCTTGAGCGTCTATCCTTGTCCATTATTGTGACCCGGTGAGCATGAGCAGCAAAAATGGTAATACCATTAAAGTACTCCAGTAAAAAAATCTTATGCTGCTTCTTGAAGACAGAGCAGGGCAACAACCTTCCATCTCATTGTACCAGCACATGCTTCCTCACAAATTTTCCTTACTGCTCTTTGCAAAGGAAGTTTAGGGACACAAAGCTCAATACATTTCTGAGCCTTTCTGATCTCTCTAAATAAACCCATGTTTCTCTAAATATTCTTCATTCTTGGTCCCTTCAAACTCTTCATTGGTTTACTTGAACTTTTCTTCTTACTAGTAAGCCTTCCCCATGCTTTCTTTGCAAGCCTTGGTCCTTTCCTTTCCTTCCTTGCTGTTGCCTTTGTTCTTGCCATTCCACTGTACGGATAAATGCAAAGGATCTCTCTCTCTCTCTCTCTCTCTCTCTCTCTCTCTCTCTCTCTCTCTCTCTCTCTCTCTCTCTCTCTCTCTCTCTCTCTCTCTCTTTGTGTGGATCACGACGCGCGAAGTCAATATTGAGACGGGTTAATAGCCTTTTGCGTGCCGTGATCCACTTCTTGTGTTACTTCTCTCTCTCTCTCTCTCTCTCTCTCTCTCTCTCTCTCTCTCTCTCTCTCTCTCTCTCTTATCATGAATCCAAGTGTGCATTTGTTACCATAAATAGTACACGTATTTTTCAATTGTAAGAAACTATTTATGGTGGTCATACCATCCATTTATTGCATGTTGGCATGCTTCATTAAAAACGCTAACGATCAAGTCTATCATTGTATGAAAAGGGGAGAGAAGAGGAAGAGAGAGAGAGAGAGAGAGAGAGAGAGAGAGAGAGAGAGAGAGAGAGAGAGAGAGAGAGAGAGAGAGAGAGAAACTTAGTAAAGGGGAGAAGAGAAATCATATTGGAGAAGCAAATACAGACATCGAGAGGAAGATAGAGGTTAGAGAGAGAGAGAGTGTGTTAAAAAGGCCTCTGCCCCTAGAAGGTGCATTAATCAAAAGCGAGAAGACCACCAGCAAAATTCCCAGTCCTTGAATCTCAGAGCAATGTCTAGTCCTGGCAAAGGTAAAGGCAATCTCTTCACTTTCGATTGGTCCATAGTTTAGTTGTGTCTAGGAATTGTGCTTCAAAATGCAAAAGACCATTTAACATTTCACCAACCAAAATTGGATCACGCCGCGCCAATAGTGTTTTGAAGGTTCATTTATGTACCTCGCGCGCCGTGATCCACTCTTAAAATTGTACAAAGGTTTTGTTTTTGGAGTATAATTTTTTTTTAATGTTTTAGTAGCTATTACTTTGTACGAAAGCCAATCAAGTGGATCACGGTGCGCCAGTAGTATTGTGGAGGTTTGTTTATGTGTTCCATGCATCGTGATCCACTTGATTGGCTTTTGCTCTTCACAACTATAAAGCTATTTTGCATTCTATCAAAGGATGCACATGTGCTAATCACCTTGTGTTATTGTGTATATGATTAGTTGGAAATAATTATGAGATACCTACCTATTGTTTGTTCAATACTTATATGATCATGTGGTGTTCTTCTCGTTAATTATGTTTGAAGAAACTTATATTTCTCTGTATGAAAAAAATGACAGGATTACGAACTCATAGGAGAAAGAGGCAGAAAATAGATCCTGAGCGCATCGTTGGCCAAGAAAACATTCCGAGAAGACTGCTGGAACTGTTAAAAACTTCAATGAAGAGGAATGTAGACTTCACAAAACCCATTGATATATATGGTGTAGAGCCTACCATGAGTTTGGAGCAGCCTAATATTGATCCATCTGTCAAGATGGAGCCCCCTTCTACTCCAAAATTTACTTTACTGAACTCACTTAAGAGAGATGTGAATTTTTCAGCACCTACTGTGCAGAGTGCCCAATGTGTTGCAAAAATCCCAAAGAGAAAAAAGGGCAATTATATAAAAAGACCCTACAATGATTGATGAAAGGCTTTTAGATTTTGCAGTTTTGTTTGGGGCTGGTGATAAGTTTGACTTGGTCTCTTGCACTTTTAATGCTCCATTTAATCTTGATGTGTTTATAGCTGAATAGAGTGAGCACTTGAAGCTGGAACGAGAGAAGTTTGAGCTTCACACTCAAGAGGGCAGGGTTAATGTTTGTGAAATGGTCGTAGAAGATTGTGATCCTAAAAGACAATCTTACAAGAAGTATAATCAACTACCTTATGTACAGACCCCATTGGTGTAGCTTACATGAACGGGAGTGCAAGCTGGTTCAAGAATCCTTTGGATTTCTAATATTTTTAAATGGAGTATTTACAAGTCTTATGAAAGATCCTAAGGAGTTCATGGAGGAATAAGATTTACCAGTAGATGAAAAAGAGGAAAAGGATGAGGAATATATTGAAGTGACGGAGATAGAGGAGTCCATTGATCTTGAAGAAGAAGCAAAACAGGTGGACGAAGCAATCTTCTCTCAATGAAAACCTCAGATATCAAGCTACCTCTAGATGTGTCAAGTTTCAATGAGCGGCAAGCCACCTTAATGCTACGAGGAGTGCAAGAGTTTAAATTTGGAGATAGGTCATGCATTTTCCTTCATGATATACAAAGTATTTTTTGTTTGTTGGGAGGACTTTGCACTGGCCACTATGTCCAAGTATCAAGAGGAGTGGAATGGATTTGTTTCATATGACAGTAGTGATGAGGAGGCAATGGAGATCTCCAGTAACCCACTGGACTGCCTTAAAATTTTCTTTGTAAAGGTAGAAAAGTATAAAGAAATCCTTCCTGATGAAGCCACATTTCAAACTATTCAAAATAATCTCAAGCCATCAACTAGTAAACAGGATATGGAGGATTGGTTTAAGCGACCAGCCTAGGAGTCAACTGGATCAGTGAACCTATGGAAGGATGAGCTTTTTTTGCAAGATGAGAGTTTCATGGTAAAAAATCCTACCCCCCCCTCCCATCTCTCTCTCTCTCTCTCTCTCTCTCTCTCTCTCTCTCTCTCTCACACACACACACACACACACACACACACACACATGCACGCACACACACACAAACATTTCTTTTGTTTACAGTCATGGATTGATGAAAAGTATGACTTTCTTCGTCGTCGAAGAAGACAGTTCCGTGGTAGGGATGCAGCTCTAGCATGATATCTTCCTAGTTTATGTGAGGCACCCATCCTAATCTTCCACAATGGAATGTCACAAGAGGAGAATACTGCAACCCATGCTTTCAAGACATTATCTCGCTTCTTAGGTGGTCCAATGCTGCCACAAAATGCTAACAAAGTTATCCTCGTGGGTGGACAAGGTTTTTGGGAGAGAATGTTTTGGTTACTCGCCAAGATATAATGGGGGCCGTGCAACATATTACTACACATACACAACAATGGCATTATCTTTAGAGAAAGAAAACCCTACTAAACTCTTAGAGTATGGCAAACATTTAATGATCAGATACAAGGGTGAGGTTCCAAATGATATTTGCAAATCATCAAAAGGTTGAAATAGTTGTGGTGCATATTGAATTCAATTCTACAGGCATTTGTGGTACATCCGATCATCTAAACTCTAATTCTCTTGTTCCACCGATGATTGTCATATTGCATTGTCTCCCTCCACCTCATTTGACTTTCAAGAGAACTTGAGTTGTTGAATGCATTTGCTCGCTCGCTTTCTTTTCTGAAATTGAAAATGTCTGATTGCCTGTACGGTTGTTGAAGAGGCCAATACTTGCTTTTGTTGCATGCAATGAATGATTTTGCGATAAAACCATTGAAATAACTCCTTCAGACTGTTTGGCTTATTTTGAGAGCTCCATGCTGTGTGTGTCTGAAGTAGGCATTTCAAGCCATGTAATGAGACTTCTCCAGGCCCTTGGTGTTCCATATACCTGGATTCCCATACTTTTGGATGAAGTATGGCAAATGATTAAAAATAATGTGCTGCAAAACAAGAAATTTATTTAGAAATTTAAACACGAACTTAGTACTAAGACTATCTGAGGTGCTTTGAATTTACCATGTAATGAGTGATTTGAGTGTCAATCCATGCTGTCTTGAAGGATTTTTTCAGTAGCTGAAGGTTCTGTTTAAACTTGTTGAGATTATCCTGCGACCAATCATCATTGTCACACATTTGAAATAATGTGTCAATGGAACGCCACACATCACCCTTTGCATTGCGAGTTGTTGGCTCTTGGTCTTTCACTGCTAAATGAAGTTTTTTCCAGTGCATATACTCAACTTTGCTAATGTAGGTAGAGTGATATACTCTCCCTCACTTTGTTAGCTTCACATCTTTCATACCTTGAGGTTTAGATAGAAAACTGTGTGCCTTGACCTCACCTATGGATGGTTTGTAGGGTACATCTTTCTCATTGGTTGACCTTTTTCATCCCGCTGGATTTTCACATTGCCCCCATGTAGACCAATATCTAAAAAAACTAGTTCCAAAGCCTCTAGAGCAACTTGTCGTTCAACTGACTTTTTGATTTTCCAAGCAAACCCAATGTACAAATATACCAACTTCTCTACAATTCGACAGAGACCATGCATTGTACAAATATGGACTTTAACAAGTGCTATGTATAGAACTGGTCGGAAATTAGAGTCTTGATTTTGACGAGTAGGAGCCTTTTGCCACCACTTTGGGTCCATCACCTTTGCAGGCTCCATGCAATACAAGCATGGAGACTTTTCCATGGCACCCATTCCACAATTATACATACAGTTCAGTGTTTTGAGGTCACCTGCAAGATGCCATTGAACTTGAAAGTCTCCTCTTCCATCTACAGCCAGTACCTCTCCTCGATTCAATTGCTTATCAATGATATATGGAATAGGGTTTTGATGGAACATCCAAAATAAAATGTCATGGTCTTCTTTCTTTACCTGCAAGATTATTCCTTTTGAGATACGAAAAATAAATCTAAAATCTAGGTACAATAGAGGGCTTGCTATAGCTGCAAAATTAGAAATAACTGGATTACGTGAAATGCACCAAGCCACCATATGTTTGTTTCTAATTGAACATTGAAGGATGAAGGGTCATCAGTGGGACATTTAAAAAGAGACCTATTCGTTAATGTGATTGTAACTTGCTCTAGCTCCTTCTCTTTAAGAATCTCACACTCATCTAGCTTCAAAACAAACTGTAGAACGCCACCTGTCTCTTTGATTGTGATATTGTTGTACTCTACATTCTAGTTTGCAACAAAGTCAAGTCCATGAAGATATTGTTGTACTCATCATAAGTGACAGTAGTCCCCTGTGAGCTATAAATATCTTGAATATGAAATGGACATCCAATGAAGTCGGTCTGTTCATTATTGAGCTAGAGTCTTTCCTTCCAAACACTTGTAGTTGTTGGTAAAAGCTTAGACTTTATTCCCTTCTTCACAAACATGGAAGAGATAGACTATTGAATAGCTGAGTAACCTCTTTTACTAACACCAAGGGAGTCAAATGTACCCTGTATTTGCTAGGCAGACACTACATTCTTCGAAATGAATCTATCAACGACATCCCATTGCAAAACCTTAAACTTTTTGTCATGTATTATATCCTTTGCAAGACCACTAGTTATCAATGGCTTTAACTGCTTTCCTACATTGGCCTTCGAGTCTATGTTTACTTTGTCTGGATAGATAGAATCTCTACAAAGAAAGCATAACTAGCATAAGCAAAAACTTAGATTAGTTTAAATTAATTAGACAGTTTACAATGCTCACCTCAATGCTTGGATTCTTTTCTTAAGGCTGCCAGAGCCTACCTTCAACGTTTCAAGATTTCGTAGTTTCTTCTTTCGCACACGAGTGCCTAACATTGTGTCTTTGTTTTGTAATGAATGCACCTTTGTTCGCAAGACCTGTGATTCTTGTGTGCACTGCATTACAATCTTTGGTTCCTCATAATGCAAGTTGAAAGTCTCTCAATCTCATTTGCTTGGTGCTTCACCATGTCTTTATGAGTTTTTGATTTGTTGTTTAGAGCTTTACAGTAGCCAAGAAATCCATTCTCTCCATTACTTGAAAAGGTCAATAAGTTAGTGGGATTTGAAAATGTAGGGAAAGCATTGCTCATGGGATTCAATGGATAGAGTGAGCCTTTTGTCCAAATATCTAGGTGTTTTGCTCCCTCTGCTCTAAGTCTCTCTGTCAACATCGGTGTCACTTTGATGTTCGTTTTGCCTCGCTTACACAATGGTGTATAAGGTCAATGTGTAGATGATAGAAGGGTCTTTTAAGGAGGAAATTTGTGGGGGTGGAAGAAAGGGAGGATTTCTTTGAGATCAACGCACAAACAATGAGAGAGTAAAGAGAGAGCAGGTTTGGAAGGATACTTCCTATTTCCTTTAGTCATACATTCCACGAACAAGAAACTCCCTCCAATTCTAGGACGTTCATTAAATGCAACTAAAAATGATTTATTCTTCAATCATCACAACCGTTATGATGATGTGGCAAAAATCTAGTTGTAAGTGCACTTTTTGAATGGTTATTCCAAGTTTACAATTGCTTTTACCACACCTATTTTCTACAGAGAAAAATTCAAAATTCCATTTTTCTTAGAAAGCCCTCCAAATGACCTCCGAAATTTCCTAATGTATTACAATGAAAATTTTTCTCCCATAGTTTGGAGACATTGTGAGGAATCTCATCTCAATTAAATCTTATTTAACACAATCTATTGAAACCAAAGAAGGACAATCCTCCCAACGGTAGCTTATTTACATGGTCAAGCTTTATCAAGATGTTTGTGACTGAAATTGATCGATCAATAGAGGATGCATATTTTAGCGACGATAAACACATGTGCCCTCAAGTCACGAAACCCCCTTTTTATGAAACTGCCTATGATATAATCCCAATAAGGATGGTCTAATTTATTGATGGCCCCACGTGAATAGAAATATAAGAACACCTTTGATAGTAAGTGAGAATACGTAGACTAGAAAAGGTAATAGTGTCTTAAGGTGGATATGTAAGATTTCACCTGGCCTAAATATCTCTAGGAAAGAGATTAACATCAACAAGGAGGTTGCTAGGGTTAAAAACCTCTTTATTGTGGGTTTGAGAGAGAGAGAGAGGGAATTTCTTATTGTCTATGAAAGGTAGAACACGACCTATGAGACAAATCAATATACATAATACACTTATGGCATGTCCTTTTATACAAAACAAAAAAGTTCAACTTCCTATTCCTCTCTTTGTTTTCTCCTCGGTTAAGGGGAATCTTTTTTACAATGAGATGCAATTGGAAGGGGAAGAGAGAGAGAGAGAGAGAGAGAGAGGGAGGTTCAATTCACATGGCCCTAGGGTTGCACATTTGTGTGCAACTAGAAAATTGCACCCAACGAGTTCACATGCAAGTTGATTATTCACAACCTACATTAAAAAAAGTATTTTTCTCTCTGCGAGACTGAAAAGTGTGCACCATGCTAAAAATGCTCTCATCGTTCTCTATGGTTCTCGTCTCGTTCCACCTCCTCGCCCATGAGCGAGCATGTACATAACTAGTTACCAACCACTTGATGAAATTTTTTAAGCAATCTTTCATGGGAGCTAAATTAGTCTGCAACTGGTTGGCCAGGGCTCCATGTGAACTAAGTTAGAGAGAACTGAATCTTGATTTAATTAGTGAAGATTTGGCCCACCTCTTCATGGATTGCCCAACTATCAAAGGCCTCGCAGGGAAAATATGCAAGTGGGTCCAAAGAACATGAAAAATTGGTTTTTACAAGACTGATCTATTCCTTGGAGGGAAGAATTCAGGTGGTCCTCCTCTCCCCATCAACACTCAAATCATCAGGTATTTCTTCTTACATAATGTATGGCAGACAAGGAACCGTTGTGTGTTTGAAGGAGGTCTTGAGGCGGCAAGCTTTGCAGAATTATACAAGAAAGCAAAGTACTAATATGGACGCTCGGGTGCAAGCAACACTCGGAGGATTGATCTAGGACTACTTGTGCCTTGTTGTCAGCAGAGGGCATGCCTAGGACGGGGGAAAATTTTGGCCATCGATAATTAAAAGATCTTAGAAGAACATGATAATGGACCTTATGTATCAAGGATAATGAGGCAAGTTGGTGGGGATGGCTACCCTGATAGCCGATGTAATTATGGTCCTTAGATGATGTCATGGCTCAACACGAGCAATATGACAAGACCTTGTAATTATTTGGGTTGACTAATATAATTCACTCACGATTGTGAGTTTTGCAAAAAGAAAAAAGAAAAAGATGCAGGTTGGGATGCCCTAATTGAGGCCTAGCTCTGCTCCTTGACTTGTCTTGTTATAGTGTGGTAGGGCGCTCTTGGTTCTCAAGTAATGTCTTGGGGCTCATGATAGATTTTGAGCGTTAGTGCCTACATCTCTCAACACTATCTCACACGGGCATGAATTCTCAGAGCGCGAGAATCGTGGGCCGTCGATCTTGCGGCGCTCCTCGAATTTACACATTTGACCCAAATTTTCACAACGGCGGGTTCATCATAGAAGGAACCCTTCTCCCTATGGTTTCAACAAGCACGCGCATGTGAGGTGGTTAAGGTGGTAGGCTTGCAAAGGGGACGTCCTTGGTTCGGATCCGGGAGAGGAAGGGAGGGGGGAGGCCCGAATTTACAATTTTTGATGCACCCGAGTTTACGTATTTTTCCGAATTGACACCAAGTATCGGACGGTCCAGATTGCAGCCGATCCCTGAAATGGGCGTGGGCCATTGATCCCCTGATCTTGCCCAAGCCCGTGTGAGATACTGAGGAGGCTACGCGGCACAAAAAGATGCGGAGGGTACTCGCGCTATTGCCACATGGCACTCCATCGTAGAATTTTGATATGTTGGTACATGATCATATGCGTGATCCCATTGACCCCCTTGATAAGCGTACTAATCATGTCCATCCGTCAACCCCGTTAACCTAAAAACCGCTTTTTGAGCTTTTGACGACTATAGTTGCTTTTCAAAGACATGGCTACAAGAAGGTCTGCAGGTAGCATGCTGAAAAATTGCATAAGTACACAACATGGTGAGTCTTCTTGCAGGTGTGTTCCTTTTGTGTGCTTATATTGTGTTACTACGTTTTGCAGGGCCGACTGCATCTAGTACTAGAAGACGCACAAGGCCGCACGACAATTGACTTGAGCGGCTTGCTCATCGACATGACGCCCACCTGGGCCAATATAGCCCCCGCCCCGCCGCCGCCGCCACCGCCGCAGGTGGGGCAGCATCAACTACTGCAGCCAGCTGTTTGTGAGATGTCTACTCGCACTGCATTAAACGTCAATGAGTGCCAGATTTGCCTGGAAGGATTGCAGGTAAGCGACAAGATGCAGTCCTTGCTACTCCCTTGCAACCATGAATTCCACTTGCAGTGCATTACAAATTGGCTTGTCCGCGATTCCTCCTGCCCTGTTTGCCGCCGAAGAATACGGCCCCTTTCGAGGCTAGCACTGACCTTGAAGGAATCCGACTGAATTTGGAAATTTATAATGATAAAACCCCCAATTTTTAACTTATGAACCGATGTACATGCATTGAGAGCTAATATGATTGTTCATTATACTCAAAACTGGAGTGCATTAAATGGACCTACAGTAAATTAATCAAAACTTGTGGATCTGTCACAAGAAGATTTAGACAGTTTCCCTTTTGGGAAGGAGATCCTCTTTCCCCAATTTTTCCCACAGTGTTCAACATCATAAGCTTATGCAGTTGAAGATTTAGACAGTTTCCCTTTTGGGAAGGAGATCCTCTTTCCCCAATTTTTCCCACAGTGTTCAATTTTTCCCACAGTGTTCAACATCATAAGCTTATGCACGCTCGGCACCGCGCAGTTAGCTAGGTGCGGTTGGGGGCAGGGGGATGTTGTCGTAATGCACAATGTGGGAATAATTGTGGTAAGCTATCAAAAGCTTCTAGTGTGTGACTGGCATTACAAAGCTATATTAGTAAATGCTTGAATGGTAATTGATTGTTGTGTGCTTTTCACCATGGCTATGGATATTATAGTCTTAACAAGTGATAAAATCACAAGGCCTGCCTACAAGATAAAAAAATAAGAAAATACATGAGAAGTGCAAAATAAGAAAATACATGAGAAGTGCAGTAGGTAAAACATGAGCAAGTACATTAAGTGTATGTGAAGTAGAGCCTAGTATGTAAAACATGAGCAAGTACATTAAGTGTATGTGAAGTAGAGCCTGTGGCTAAGAAATTTGTATAGAGAATAGAGTTTACCGAAAAGTAATAAGGTTTAACACATCATGGTCCACAAGATTAAACAAAAAAATCACACGTTGACTATATCAATGCAAATTATATACCTTTGTAACAAGGTGAAAAATCACAATGGTGCAATCACATTATGCACCTTCTAAGGCTCCAGCTTGCTGTCCAGTAGTTAGAATCCAACTCCTGCCTCCACCAACGGCCATTGAATCCCTCTGTCTTCGTAATCCAGAAGCTTCCCTCCTTGACATTTCACAACTATCTTGTTCTCACCATCTTTGCTCATTCAGCGGTCAACGCCCTCATGTGCTCTTTACATTCATCCAGTTCAACTAGTAAGAAAGAAGCTTCCTCTGCTTGCCGAACCTTTTTTTCATGTGCTAAGGCTATCTTAAGTGGTTCCAACCCTTCGTGTTCATAAAAATCAAACACGAAAGCTTCCATGCAAAACTCAGCATAGAACTACTTGGGACTTACATGACAATAAATTCTGGGCAGAACTCTACGTAGAAACACTGCAGAACACCAGCACGAAGAAACATGGCACTCTAGCTGAGCTATTGAGGCTAAGACCACATATGTGGACCACTGTAGGAAAATGCTTGGAGAAATTTGGGATAAAAGACCCAACATTGAGACTGCAAGAGGGTATACAAGAGCTGAGAAAACCACAAAAGAACGCTAAGCATGTACCCTTAAACAAGGTCGGAGAGTATTGCGAAGGTGAAGAGGGGAATACAACCTTACCAGTTGAATTCCAAGGAGTGAACACGATGGCAATACTAGACAGCAGAGCTCGGGTAGCCATTGCTACAAAAGAAATCTGGAAAAAATGGGGGAAACCAGCAATAAGGAAGACTAGGTTGAAACTCCAATTAGCAGATGGACACATGGAGAAACCTATGGGGCTATTAGAGAAAGTCGTAGTGACTTCTTGCGGCATTGAATACGAACATACTTTTGCTATTGTCGATTTTGGCAAGGAGAATAACTATGATATCATACTGGGAAGACCATTCATGAGCCAGTTGAAAATGGTCCAGGATTGGGGCTACGATCACATATACCTGAGAAGTATGGAAACCACTACACGTGTGAACCTGAGAGACCATAGCTACAAAGATGTGAACTGAACACCGGTAGAGGAGTTTGATTCAGCTACTTTGGCGGGATCCGAATTTCCAGCTTGGTTAGGTAAGTCCAAGGAGTTATGGATGTGTGGAGCCTCGAAATGTGGAAGTTTGAGGCGAGAAGAATATGTTTTAGAAAGGGCTATCGAAGACGAAACTTATATAGGAGAACCCTTTCCAGAGGACATGCTTGAACCATTAGAATGGACACACATTCTAGCAACCCTAGATGTTTGTGCAATTCCGGATGGTCCCACAACAAAATTTGCAACAAGGACGGGTACGACGTGGTTCCGTACTTCATGCTGAGAACTATACTCGAAAAAGAAACTGAAAAGAACGATACACTGGAAAAGCTAAACGAGCTTCGCCTAAAAGCAGTAGCTTCTATCTACGCTCAAAAAAGGCGACAAAAGGAATTTTTTGATAAGCATGTGCGGACTAAAGAGTTTAAGGTTGGGGACGATGTCCTAGTTTACACTCTGAAACAGCATGCTAAGAAGCTTAAAAAGCGAGGGATGGGACCTCTGGTGATTAAAGATCTATCACCAAGTGGAGCTGTCAAGCTTGCTACATTAGACGGAGAAGAAATGCCCAATTGGATTAGTGGATGCAGAGTGAAAAAGTATCTTTTGCCGCTAACCCAAGACATGCTTCTCAAAATACATCAAGAAAAGCTGCGTGTCCAGAAAAAGAAAAAGATTGTGGAGGAAGCGCAAGCCGAGGCGAAGGAAAGAATGGAGAAAAGAAGACTACTGCGTCAGAAACAGCGCAATGAAGGAGCAATACGAATAAACGTAGTTAGTATAACAGAAATGGATAATGACAAAGAAGAACCCATCATTGAATGCAAAGTAGGAACCAACCAAATCAAAGCCAGAGCACTATTGGATTCAGGAGCTCAACAGGTAACATTACTACAACCCTCTTAGTGGAGAACAAGCCATTCAATACAAACATGCAAAATCTAAAAAGGGTAGCAAGACCACAACTCTAACCCAGTTGCTATCGTTAAGAAGATCGCTCATTACCATGACACAGTACAAAAAGCTACATACAATCGCACGACAGCAAAAGGGCATGCTCGACCACCCTAGCAATTAAAAGCAAAAGCACCCAGAATATCCTTGGACTCTAACCTGCACAAATTTATTTCCGTAATACCTCATATTTTACATACTCTCCTTTGAGAAGGGGAAAGTTTTACATCCAAGAGTCCAATTCCACATATACCAATGGATACCTGTTGGGATAAAAAGTCTCCTAACAATTGATAATGAGCATCAATGGTTCTAGGCAGAGAATTTACAAAACTTAACAAGGCACTGTCATCACCATGCGGTCACAAGAAGGCCAAAACCAAATAGACCACCTGAGATTGCATCAAAGAGCCCACTCTGTAAATGCCGAAAACCATCAAGGCAAGGCTAAAACCATCTGTATATAAGGGTGTTCCTACACACATTAACAATTCTGCCATCCAAATGACTTGCTACATGTGCCCAAAGAGAGGCCGACTCTTCAAGTGAAATGCAATTTTGTGTATCTTCATTGCCAAAGAGACGCAAATAGGCTTCAGGCTTGACTGTAGATATCAAGAAGGGCTACTCTGCTTGCAAGAGGGTGGCTCATGAATATATTGGCACTGCCTTTGAATGAAAACGAAAAGCTCCAGCGCCATTTGAAACCGGTATGCATCCAGGCTGGGCCATATAGAATCCACAACATCATAGCAAGACTCATTCAAATGACCCAACAAATGCAAGAGGTATCATGCACACAAGCACGCCCTCTGCAGTCTTGTCGTCCTGCACCAGTTGCCTCAGGTTTCCCGCCAACTTCCTCCACGTCCTTCAGCAGTGGCATTTCCTCCCCTTTCTTCAGACTATACTGATAGTGTAGGACTACCATCCTCACATACATCAATGACCCTGAGCTCTTCTCATCCACATGCTCTGCTAGCCTTTCCAGTAATGGCACACCGCTGCTCATCCTCGTCTCCACCAAAACTCTTGAATCCCTCCGCCGAAGCTGTTCACCGTCGCCCAACCCACTTGCCCTGACTCCACATTGTCTTCCATCCCCCTCAGCACCTTCTTTGCTAGCTTCAGCTCTTCCACCCCACCTTCTTGCTTGGATCTGCCCAAAACCCTACCATATTCACTGCAGCCTGCGATAGACACAACAGAAAACCATTGGAATGCTACATCACCACATGAAGAAGATCTGGTCTTGTGTATTTACCTATTGGACAAATACATCATCATCTTGCAAAAAGATTAGCAACAAGCGTGGAGAGAGTTTGAAACCACCTGCACGTGGGTATGATGTTGTTCTCCACATCACGTGACCACAAAGACCACTCTAGTTGGACTGCACTAACGGGGTGAATTGCATCGGCCCGTTGTATGGTCGATGCCGAAGCCTCGGGTAGCCCTATATATTTCACCTTTCCTTCCTCCACTAGCTTCTTCATTTCCCCCACCTGTAGAGCAGAGCACATAAAAGCTCAATATTAGGAGACTCTACAAAAACTCGCACAGAAAAACTTGCGCCAGGAAAATGTGCATATGCCACCAATTTCCTCTCAAGGTCGACAACTTTCATGTCCATGGGAGTGGTGACCTATCCGTGGACCCTCGAGTTCTGATCCCTTTGCTTGTTGAGCTTTGAAAACAATTTTGACACTTCCTTAACCTCGAGGCAGCCCACTGCCTCACCTCCGAACATCAGCAGGCCTTGAGAGCTCCGAACCTGAATGAACTACAACATAGAGATGTTAGGGAAATCTCTCTGTTCAGTACATCATTGATTGTTTCATGCAAGTCCATCCTCCTATCCATGGCCTCAACAAGGAGGATTGCAAGCCACAGAATGACATGGTTGCGTTGGAACATCATGTCCTGTTGCAGAGTGCGCAGAACTGGCTCACAATTCAGTGAAGGGCGACATTTACAGCTATGGTGTGGTGCTATTGTGCATGCTGACAGGGAGGCAGCCAACGAGTGAGGTGTTCTACGAGAAAGGCATACAGATGCCCAACTAGCCTTGGCAACCACTGTAGTGTCGGGCAGAGACTGCATAGAACATCTCGGAAAAATCACACACACACACACACACACACACACACACACACACACACACACACACAGAGAAGAGTCGGTCCTAAAGGAGAACCATTCTGCTGCGCAAGGCACTACTCGTTTATTGCGCGGACGACCAAGCCCTGAACAGCAGCGCAGGATGAGATCTGGCGAGGGGGTCAGGCCGCCCATCCTGGAGCTCGAAATGGTCATGACCAAGCATGCCATAGAGAGGCAGAAGTGCATAGGCGGGCAGATGTGTGTGGTGACTACAGAAAACGAAGGCTGATTTGTCCAGCTAAGGTAGAGAGATGTCCTGTCTGATAGGGGCCACAAGCAAAAGTTTGAGAGAGAGAGAGAGAGAGAGAGAGAGAGAGAGAGAGAGAGAGAGACTCGAGAGGCTAGAGCGCACGCGCCTCCAAAGTGCTCCACTACCAAACTACCAAGAGAGTGAATCCATCATTAGATTTACAAACTAGTCATCTAAATGAGTGCCCACTATTATTTCAACCAATCAACATTTTCGATCTATCAAAAAATTCTTAAAAGTACAGCTCGATTTTTTTCCTATTTTAGTCAGCAAAAAGAGAAGTGATCTCTATAGCCTTTGCCAAAAAGCCAAAGACAAATCTAGTGACTGTTGTTTACAAATATTGTTAGTCCTTTTCTTGTCATTAGCTGAACACGGTGTATGTGGTGTTTACATTATTGAGAGAGAGAGAGAGAGAGAGAGAGAGAGAGAGAGAGAGAGAGAGAGAGATCACTTAATATGCTTCTAGCCCTCCTTTCTAGTGGGCATGAGCTTTACTAGTGACATCTTGAGCAGTGAAGGTATTTAGTAAGGTGCATATCCTTATTCTTATTCTCCTTCTTTTGCTATTGTGGATGAAAGAAGAAATCATGCAAAAATCCCTTTATGCACCTCATTTGTTGAGAGAGAGAGAGAGAGAGAGAGAGAGAACATGTGGGATTAGATTTGGTAGGCTTTTTCATAAAAAAATAAATCACTGACATACATGCTTTAAGAATGCACCTCATTTGTTGAGAGAGAGAGAGAGAGAGAGAGAGAGAGAGAGAGAGAGAGAACATGTGGGATTAGATTTGGTAGGCTTTTTCATAAAAAAATAAATCACTGACATACATGCTTTAAGAGTGCCCATCTACTAACATAATATGGCGGAAGGGGGAGCCCTTTACACGTGTCGCAATCTACGACCTGAAGGCTAAAGTCCAAAACTAAAAAACCCCTTTGCACGCGATAAAGAGGGAGAGAGGGGGAGAGAGAGGCTACCGAAGGCGGCCGGCCGTACTATACATATAACAAAGAAAAACATTTGAGTTCCATCTTCTTTCATCTTGGGATGTTCCAAAGCAAGACTACTTTACAGTGGTGGTTGTGCTTTGCTAAAGTGGACATTATAAAAAAACTGGGATAAGCTGATCATTTGCAAAGCTGGTTGCCTTGAACTCTTGCAAGGTTTTCATACAAGCTTCATCCTTGCAAGTTATTAGGTAGACTATGCCCATTTGAACTAATGTGAGCTTCAAGGTAATGAATGGGCTATGGCTTCCTCATTCAAAGATCTTGTATATTGGGAGGCAACCACTCCCAAATGTTCTTGGTGTGTTGATTGAGAATTGGTTGCTTGAAGTTGCTTTTGGTTGCTTATGTCAGGCCTGGCTTGATTTTTACCCACATTTGCACTCGACAGATGGCAGACTCCCGACAATGTTATTATTAGCATGGTAGTAAGAAATCCTTTTCAAATAAAAAGTTAAAAGACAAAAAAAAATAAAAAAAAAATTGTCTAACCTTGTCCCCCCTCTAAATCTGTTGCCTTTGCTTAAATTCGGCTCATAGCCATGCATCTACTAACACAATATGGCTCTGTGGATTCTACAAACACGTGTCGTGCACTGCGAGTTGAAGGCTTGCGACAAGGAAAAAGGGAGCTGGTAAGAAAAAGAGCACACGGCGGCTCTGCAGGCCTTTCTTGTACATTCAAGTACACGGTGACGGCCGCCTTGCAGCAGTAGGACCCCGCCCTCGCATTGGCTTCGTGAAGTACAAGAGAGAGAGAGAGAGAGTCCTCAGACTGCTTCGTGAAGTACAAATGAGAGAGAGAGAGAGAGAGAGAGAGAGAGAGAGAGAGAGAAGAAGAAGAAGAAGAAGAAGAACAAGTTTAGGCCAGCAAGGTATTCTCCTCCTTTCTCATTACCATGCTCTCTCTCTCTCTCTCTCTCTCTCTCTCTTCTAGAGAAGACCCAAAGCAACGGCGCTCTCGAGCACTGAGCCTGCCATCACCTTACACAGGCAATATTGGACCTGATCTCTCTCTCTCTCTCTCTCTCTCTCTCTCTCTCTTAGAGGCTACGCAAATTCGAGTCGTCTCTCGATAACCTACACCTCGATAGAGGTTGCAAGGCAGGTGGATGGCCTTATGGCTGATGTAGAAAAGGAATGCATGTTAGACATGCAGCTGAGGGACCCATTGTCAGTCATGCAGCTGAGGGATGAGGGCGGGGTGAGGTTGTTCAGCTGCCCGGCTGCGAGAGAGAGAGAGTTTGCAGGCCATGGTGGCAGAATGTTGTTGCTTTTGATGCTTTGGCGGATGCTTCTGCTGATGCGCGTCTCCTCGCGTTGCATGTAGGAGCTCCCGCCAAGGGATTAGGGTGCTGCGAGCACAAGGGGTTAGGACCTGGGGCGAGGGGCGATTGCGTGCAAGTTGCTAGGCAAGAGACTGCAGGACAAGGCGACCACAAATGGACTGGAGGGTGAGCAGAGCATGGGGTGGACCATGCGGCCACGTCTGGGTGGGCTACATCGCACTGCCTGTTAGGAGCTCCGCAGCAAAACCGTTCCTCGCGCTGCCATGCACTCGAACCGGAGCAAAACTCTGTCTCTCTGTGTCTCTCTCTCTCTCTCTCTCTCTCTCTCTCTCACTTAAAAGTCCGAATGTAACTTAAAAATATTTTTATTGTAGGCAGCAAGTGTGCAAGCCAAGGAGAGTGAAGTGTGCAAGCCAAGGAGAGTGGAGTCGTGCTGTGGTGAAGCAGTTCAACTAGGTAGCTCAGCCAGGTAAATGTCTTGGATAATTTTTATTTCAATTTAATTATTTGATTTGTTAATTATTTCATTTGTTTATTCACACACACACACACAGAGAGAGAGAGAGAGAGAGAGAAATGTTTTAGTAAATTAGGTTAATGTAATGGTAAATTAGGTTAATGTAATGGAAAGAAATGAAATGAAATGAGATGTTATATTAACACCTTTAAAAGGCCAAAATGATGTATGAGACCAAATGGTTACAAAGTTGTGAATGTTTTGGTTAATTTTTTATTTCAATTTAATTATTTGTTTGTTCACACACACAGACCAAATGATGTATGAGACCAAATGGTTAATAAGTTGTGAATGTTTTGGTTAACTTTTTATTTCAATTTATTATTTGTTTGCTCTCTCTCTCTCTCTCTCTCTCTCTCTCTCTCTCTCACACACACACACACACACACACACACAGAGAGTTGACAAGTGAGCGAAAATGGTAAATTAAAATAATCCATAATCCATAAAAATACAAGATAGAGAGAAAGAAATGAAATGATATTAACGTCTTCAAAAGGCTAAAAGTCCTATGAGACCAAACTGTTACATAATTGTGAAGATAGAGAGAAAGAAATGAAATGTTATACTAACGTTTTAATCAAAAGACCAAAATGATCTATGAGACCAATTTGTTACAAAACTGTGAATGTTTTGACCTGAATTTAGGTAAATTATGTTAATGAAATGATACTAACATCCTTAAAAGGCTAAAATGACCTATCATGAGATTAAACTGGTACAAAAATTCTGAAGATAGAGATAGAGAGAACGAACTTAGGTAATTTACGTTAATAGGTTAATGAAATGAAATGAAATTAGGTTATTGAATTGAAATGATATTAACATCTTTAAAAGGCCAAAATGACCTATGAGACCAAACTGTTACAAAATTGTGAATGTTTTGGTTAACTTTTAATTTCAATTTAATTATTTGATTTGTTTTGTTTATTGAGAGAGAGAGAGAGAGAGAGAGAGAGAGAGAGAGATGAAATGTTTTGTAAAGTTAATGTTATGGTAAAAAACTAATTCATAAAAATAGAAGATAGAGAGAAAGAAATGAAATGATATTATCGTCTTCATAAGGCCAAAATAACCTATGAGACCAAACTATTACAAAACATGTGAAGATAGAGATAGAGAGAACTAAGTCTAATGAAATTATGAGATGTTATATTAACGACTTCAAAAGGCCAAAATCAACTATGAGTCCAAATTGTTACAAAATTGTGAATTTGATACCATGTATGGGTGCTAAAAGACTAGAACAAAAATACTAGAAGATAGAGAGAAAGAAAAGAAATGATTTTATTGTCTTCATAAGGCCAAAATAACCTATGAGACCAAACTGTTATAAAAAATGTGAAGATAGAGATAGAGAGAACTACATGAGATGTTATATTATTGTCTTCATAAGGCCAAAATAACCTATGAGACCAAACTGTTACAAAAAATTGGAAGATAGAGATAGAGAGAACGAAGTCGAGTGAAATGAGATATTATATTAACGTCTTCAAAAAAGACAAAATCAACTATGAGTCCAAACTGTTACAAAACTGTGAATCTGATACCATATTGTCTGGGTGCTAGAAAACTAGAACAAAAATACTGCTACTACTACTACTAGAATCCATCCTCATTTGCACTCTAGATATCGAGAGAGTATGGCTCAAATCCTCTGTTGTACTCTCTATCGATGCTATGTAGCCCCACTCCTCAATCATGGCCGTCTCGATCTCCATAGCTCCTGTGCTTGACCGAGAGAGAAATAAAATGAAATGAAATGTTATATTAACATCTTCAAAAGGCCAAAATGACCTATGAGACCAGAGGGTTACAATGTGGTGAATCTGATACAAAGTCAGAGTAACAAAATGAAATGACAAAATTATAAAATGATAAAATAAAAGTACTATGGGATCCTAAATTGGTAGGCGTGAACTAAGCACACACAGAGAGAGAGAGAGAGAGAGAGAGAGAGAGAGAGAGAGAGAGAGAGAGAGAGAGAGGGAGGGAGGGAGGGAGGGAGGGAGAGAGAGATACAATAAAAAGACCAAAGTGAATAAAATAATAGGTGAGAGAGAGAAAGAGAGAGACGACAATGAAATGAGTAATGGTAATGTGCTCAAAAGAGTACATCCATGTGCCCCTAGACTAGATTAAAGATAAGAGAGAGGGAGAGAGAGAGAGAGACATAGGGGGAGGTAAATGTGAGTAGAAATTCCATCCAAAGTCAAAGATGTAGATTTTAATGTCATAGATAGGGTTCCCAAAGATCTCGGGCTTGATGTAAATGCCTAGAGCAATTCCAGTAGACCTTAGAGATTCTTGCATAGTCTTGAAAATCAAGGCATGATACTCAAAAGGCAATCCCAAGAGAGCCTTCATACTGAACCAAGATGGGATCTTTGTCTTCACCCTAATAAGGAAGAGGTTTTTAGGGTCCTGTCTATGGAAGTATTGAAATATCTATCTAATGATAGGGCTCCAAATCTAGCTATGCTATTCGAGTGATAATGAACATAACCAGTTTGTCACTCTCATACGAATATTTTCAAAAGATCCCAAGGATATTGTAAGTGCCCTGACACTAGCATTTATATTCATAAAGAACTCTGATGAGTTTTGAAATGAAGGTATGAAATTCAAGAGGGCATTTGGATAATCAACATCTTATTCTTAACAATAAGATAAAACACCTGATTGTTCTATACATCATGCCAAGTTTGATAATTGTGGGAGGAGATGATGTCCCAAAGAGGCAAGGACTGATCTTTTTTCCATATGATGTGAAGTGAGTGCTTCTCTCCTGATGCATTTACATATGCATTGCAGTTCAAAATAAACCATAGTTTCATCACAAAAGGTGACCACATGGATAGAAGATCACATGAAACCATTATAGTTTTCAAAAAGAGGTTAGATAGAAAGATCCAATACTGCTTCCGAACCCTATAAATTTTAGAGATATATATATATATATATATATATATATATATATATATATATATAGAGAGAGAGAGAGAGAGAGAGAGAGAGAGAGAGAGAGAGAGAGAGGGAATGGAAACAGAGCTAGAAATCTATACTACTTTGAGCACTTATCTAAAGAGACATATTGTAAAGTCAAGTTTTGTGGATGAAGTCATAGAGCAACTACACTTACAATGTCTTTTTTTTTCTTAGGAACTTTATTCACCTAGGGTATCTGCTGAATGTTTTGGTCATGGATTGGAAGCGATGGAGATAGTAATGGATCATATAATGATTCACTACTCTTCGGAAAACAAAACTGACTTCTTTCAAAGCATTGTTTGAGGTTTCTTTCCGGGTGTTACTATAGAAGAAGCTTGGAGAACCTACGATCTCACTTTCATGACTCGAGATGGGACACCCTTTCACCAGGTGTTTGTCGAAATATTCCAGAATGATCCCAATCAATGGTTTCGCAACCGTACATCTTTTGCAAATTCGAGTAAAGTTGGGATACTCAAATGTCCTCTACCTTGATTCTGAGTCAGGTTGTTTTTTTATATTTGAAGTTTATAGCAAAATTAATGTGCTAAAGAGCATTGTAGGACCTGATAAGATAGAGAATCATAAGGAGCCTTTTTTCAAGCCTCCCAACGCTAAACGCTCTTTTCCCATTTTCAAATGTAGATGGGGTTGATCATGTATTGAGCAAAACTTTTATCTACTGCAAAAGTGATTCATGAGCATTTTGGTTTGTTTTCCACTTTTCATGCAATCCTTTGTTGTTTTTCGCATCTAGATAGAGATGATGTATTTTTTTGATTCTAAAATAGCAAGCACTTAAAAAGTGAATACTCTATGAGGGTTATGTTTTAATTTACAAGCATTCAAATCTTCTCTTTGGTTGTCACATTTCTCTTTGCAACCACTATAGTTTTTTGTATACAGTAAAATGGAGATTAGTTGTGCCATTCCATTGGCTATTGCAACCAACGGCTTGATATCTTCTGGAATAGTTGTAAGTGCATCAGTGGGTGAAGAGGAGATACTGTCATCTCTTCCTAATATTCGCAATGTGCGTGCAACAAAGAGAGCAGTTCGAAATGTCGAGAGGACTAGTGCATCAGCTACTGAACGGGAGATACTTTCATCTCTTCGTATTCGAAGTGTGCGTGCGGCAAAGAGAGTATCACAAAATTTTGAGTGAAATTCTAAGAATCAAATTATTGAAACCTTGCTAGAGATCAAAGCCTCCTGCAATAGGATGGAGACAATGCAAACCAATGTCTCGAATGTGGTTGAAACTTTAAGCTCTCCGTTGGAGATTGAAAGTGGGATACTGTTGAAATTGCGAGAAGAGACAAAAGCATCAAACTTGCATAGACTATAGAGTGAGGCATACATGAGAGAGAAACTTTCCAAAGCTGAGGATTCTCAAAAGATGATATTGGCATCTATTGAGAATCTTCGAAAAGAGGCTTCGCGGAGTCAGCGTGAATCAAAAGGACGAATGCAAGACAATACTCTACGACAATTTGTGCAAGGATTGAGAAGTATTGTCAATAAGCTGGGTGCTTTGACAAAGGTTCAAGGTTCAAGACTTTCAGATATCCGAGCTACCTCAAATAAATTAAGTGCTTTGGCTAGACTAGCTCGACCAAAGCAACGTCAAGTTTCTCAACGACCTAATCCTACTAATCCTCCTAATGGAAGAAGTATGTAATGCTATGTTGTATCTTCATCAAACTGTACTTTTTAATTAAGTCACTATCAATGTGTCAAATGTATTTAGTTTAGAGGATATAATTAGATGTTCTTGTTTATATTGGTTTTCTATTATGCATAAGAATGTCCTTTTAGTAACTGATCAAAATTATAGTAAGTATATTATATTTATATGATATCTATTTGTACTTGATTTCATAGATGGTATCTGGACCAGTATATTATCACCTGGTCATGCACGACGTAGCCGACTATGCAATGATTCGCGAAAGGCGAGACACCAAATAGCACGAGAGAGAACAAGGCATTCACTACAAAGTACTATTGGAACTTTATTGGAGTGCAATGAAAGGCACGGCATGCATGATGTACATGAAGGAAACTATGAAGCCATGGATGTTGGGACAACAATGAACATAGTAGAGGGAAACTATTCTAAAGTAGAAAATCATTGTTTGTCCATCCGCTTTGAATATCCAATGTCTCTCCTTTTACATCACAAGTCTATGGCACCAGTTCTATCCAAAAAGTGTGTGTTGCACAACTTAGGAAGCTTAGATTTTGTTTGCTCCAAATGCGGAGCAAAGGCCTGGAAGGACGAAGGAAAGACTATCCAAATATTTGTGGGTAAATATTGCTGCTTTGATGGAAGAGTTCAATTACTTCCTTTGAATGAGCCACCAAATGAATTGAAAGATTTGATGAGCTCAACCACAACAAGAAGTATACAGTTATTACAAAACATTTGGGGATATAATAATGCATTGGCATTTGTGTCTCTTGGTGCCCATATTGATGAGACTATTAATTATGGTGGGAGAGGTTATACACTTTTAAGGTTCATGGCTCTATCTATCATAGCATTGGTTCTTTAAGCGCCAGCTGAAGGACAAAATGAAGTTCCACGCTTTGCACAATTATATTTTTCTGATACCAAACATGAGTTGAGCAACAGATTGCATCATGTTTCAAATTTAGATCGTAGTATTCTAGAGTGTATACAATTGATTATGCATAGAATAAATCCCTATGCAAATGCTCTATAATCTGCTGCTTCTTTGTCTGGAGATGCTATTGTACCCAATATGAGGATGGTTATTGCGGAGCATCATTGTGACGGTTGGCAATACCTTGCTCCAAGGGGTTTGGAAGTTGCTGCAATTATGCGAGGACAAGGGGATGATAGAAATATTGGCTATCGCGACATTGTACTAAAATTTCAACACGGGCACCATGCATCGAGCTTACATGTCCTTATTGTATGTTTTATTGTTTCCAAGTGGAGAGGATGGGTGGCATCTTTATTTACAGACTACCGATGGAAAAAAAATGAGTCAAAAGTAATATTATGTCTTTCGCTTACAAATAAGAGATGATACAATGGAGTGTCTTCTTCGAGGGGGTAGGCTATTATAACAGTATGTCGTAGATGCTTATAGGACTCTAGAGGAGTCACGGCTTTTGTGGATGCAAAATAACCAAAAAACACTTCGTGGTGAAGTGTACCAAGGATTGGTTGACATGGTTGAGGCTAGAGAGGGATGAAGGTCAAAAAGTTGACCGTAGAATTGTTTTGCCTTCATCTTTTGTTGGAGGTCCAAGATATATGTGCCAACTATTTCAAGATGCAATGGCAACTGTTTGTAGTAGGGTAAACCGGATCTCTTCATCACATTAACATGTGATCCACGATGGAAGGAAATAGATGATGCATTACTACCTGGGCAGAGTGCTATTGATCGTCCTGATGTGACTATACGAGTGTTTTATTAGAAGTTCCAAGATATGATGCATTTACTTATCAAGCAAGCCGTATGTGGGGAGGTAATTGGACATGTTTCAGTGATTGAGTTTCAGAAGATAGGTCTTCCTCATGCTCATATATTGTTGATACTTGCATCCGAATATAAACCCATAGATACATTACACTATGACAAGTTGGTTTGAGAGCTCCCTTACAAGAATGTGTTTCCAGAATTATTTGATGTAGTGAGTCGTTGTAATGTTCATGGGCCATGTGGTCCTTTGAAACCAAGTTCTCCATGTATGGTTGATGGGAAGTGTAGATTCAAGTTTCCAAGAATATTTTCTACGTCTACAAATGTAAATGAAAGTGGATATCTGTGTATATGAGACAAGATGATGGAAGGTTTGTTCCGTCTAAAAATCAAAATTTAGATAATTGTTGGGTTGTTCCTTATAGTCCTCTTTTATCACTAAGATACCAAGCCCATATTAATGTGGATATCTACTCAACTGTCCTGCCGCGTGAAATATCTTTATAAATATATCTACAAGGGCCATGAGCGAGCCACACGGTTGTTCTTCAAGATTGTGAAGGAGCTACTAATGAGATCAAGAGTTATCTCAATGCACGTTATGTTTTTGCATCTGAGGCTATGTGGAGAATATTTGGCTTTGGCATGCATAGTGAAAGGCCAGCTATTCAACGATTGCAAGTACACCTTCCATTGCAGAATATGGTTACATTTTAAGATGGTGATGTATCACATTTGCTGGATAATGAGAAAAATAAAAAAAACTACCTTGACAGAATCGTTTGTTGCAAATCAAAACTATCCAGAAGCAAATAGCTTCACACATACTGACTTTCCAAATGGTAGGGTATGGAATAAAAATCGAAAGGCATGGTCCCCACGACAACAGGGTGTTTCTATTGGAATAATGTATAATATTGTCCCTATTGTTGGTGAGGTTTATTACCTACGAATGCTTCTCAATATTTGCAAGGGATGTATGTCTTTTGAAGACTTGCGGATGTATGATGGTCACATGTATGATACACACAAGGAGGCATGTATAGCTAGAGGATTATTGCAAGATGATAAACATTAGTCACTTTGCCTCCAAGAGGCATCTTTTTTTCAAAATGGAATGCAATTGAGACAATTGTGTGCAATCATATTAGTCTTTTGTGAGCCACTTCATCCGGCTGCTCTTTGGGACAGGTTTTGTATCAAATTTTGTGAGGACTATGTTCATGCCCTAAGGATGCGTATTTCATATGAAAGTGTGCGATTTGATGTGGCAAAAAATCAAGCTTTGCTTCATATAGAATGTTTTTTGCAACAACATGGCAAGATGCTTTGCAATTATATGTTGCCTGCAATAGACTCAACAATGGTATCCTTAAGTGAAAATGGCGCTATGGCTGAAGAAACAATGTTCAACATTGATGAATAGTGTAGTATAGCACATTGTATGGAGACTTCCTTAAATGAGGATCATTGAGATGCTTGCCACCAAGTGCTACAAGCTGTTGACACACATTCAAGGAAGGTATTTCTCCTAGATGGTCTTGGTGGCTCATGAAAAACTTACTTATATAATGCACTTCTTTCACGAGTGCAAGAAAGTTGTAGAGTTCCTCTTGCATGTGCATCCTCGAGTATTGCATCTTTTCTTTTGAGTAATGAAAGGACTGCTAATTCTAGGTTTACGATACCTTTGGAGCTTCACTCTAAAGCAACTTGTAATATAAAGGTAAATAGTCAACTTGTAGAACTTCTAAGGATTGCATCTTTACTTGTATGGGATGAAGCTCCCATGACACATCGCTATGCATTTGAAGCAATGGACAGAACTTTAAGAGATATTATGCAGCAAGATACTTTGTTTGGTGGAAAAGTCATTTTGCTTAGAGGCGACTTTCGACAAATACTACCTGTTGTACCAAAAGGTAGTCGTACATAAATTGTAAATGCTTCGTTGTGTCATTCTCACATATGGAAATATACAAAGATATTGAGGCTTACCAAAAATATGTGTGTATTTGATTGCGGTTCAGATTCAGTTCAACAAAGTTTTTCGCGTTGGGTGCTTGATATTGGCAATGGGGTTATGGATGATGGAGGAGACCTAGATAGAGTCAAAATACCAGCACACATGATGCTTCCAGGAAATAGTTTGGTAGATCTTCTAAGCTTTATATATGGAGATTTGTGTCATGTGCAAGATCAAGCAAGTTTTTTCAGAGATCGAGTAATACTTGCTCCACGGAATAAAGAGGTGGATTTAATCAATGACTATGCATTGCAAAGAATGCATGGAGTTTGAAAAGAGTGTCTGAGTGTAGATTCAATTTGTATGTCAGAGGAAAACACACATTTGTACACAATTGAATATCTGAATAGCCTTACACTTGGTGGTGGTTTTCCACCTCATGCTTTAGTCTTGAAAGAAAATGCTTCTATCATGTTGCTGCGAAATTTGGATCCAAGACGTGGATTATGCAACGGAACCAGATTGATATGCAAGCAATTTCATCATAAGGTAATTGAGGCAAAGATAGTTACAGGATCGAATATTAGAGAGAGAGTTTTTCTTCCAAGGATTGATATTATTATTGGAAACCATCAGGGGCTTCCATTTCAAATGAAGCGTTGTCAGTTTCCAATCAGGCTTGCTTTTGGGATGACTATCAACAAAGCACAAGGGCAAACACTGGGAATTCTTGGTCTATATCTTGCATCATCGATCTTCTCTCATGGACAATTGTATGTTGCAATGTCATGTGTACGAAGTGCAGCTTCTATGAGGATTGTTGTCAATACTGAAAACACTCAAGTGGAGTGTTACTACACTCCAAAAATTGTATTCAAGGAAGTATTACAACTAGAGAACTCATAACAATAAGTTCAAATTAACATTGTGGCTCTCACTTAAAGTCAGACACACTTGATGTTAAATTTTATTCATATCTCTTAGATCAAAATATTGCCCACAAATGGATCCTCGGCGTAGTGCCTCCTATGTAGTGGGTCACATCATTGAATTCATTCGAGGTATTTATCTTCTTTTTTAAATTTGTTTATTAACTTGACCTATTATTTTCTTGAGAAGATTGGCTTATACATTGACTTACTCTGTTGAAGATCCACCACAATGGAGGGAAGAATTCCTGCTATGTTTTTGGTCATCTTATTTGATACAACTCATATTATATTGTCAGAGTTTTTATATATGGTATATTGGTAGTTTTAAGCTTTTATTGCACTACATAATTCATGGATGCCTTTGCAGAGATCACTCCCATCTAGGATTTATCATCATAGGTGTTTATCAAATGCTATACATAAGTAGAGATATGTCTATGGAGGTTCTTGGATACTACCATGTTGCCTTTTCTTCAGACCATGAGCATCATCAAATTCAGGTTAATATTTGGTTTGTGAGTGACAAGAGGCCAGTCAATGCACAGCAGGTGGGGGTTGCTGGAGACCGCACTACACCATATCGATTGAGGATATTTACTCAAGTTGAAACACCACCCCGTATCTTGCAAAATGTATATAACATAGGTCCTTGGACTTATAGAATCCCTAATGTGGTCTCTCGAAGGCTACACTTTGAATAAATGTTTTGTATTGTTTTTGCTACATTCAAAATATTCAAATAATCTTTGTGAAGTTGTGAAATTTCAAAGTCTTTTGAATTGCTTTCATTCCTCTCTCTCTCTCTCTCTCTCTCTCTCTCTCTCTCTCTCTCTCTCTCTCTCTCTCTCTCTCTCTCTCTCTCTCTCTCTCTCTCTCTCTCTAAAACATTCTCTCTCTCTCTCTCTCTCTCTCCTCTCTCTCTCTCTCTCCTCTCTCTCTCTCTCTCTTAAATCCTTCACTAAAACAAAAGAAATGACCTGATTCTCTACCACATGATCGTCAAAGTCTTCTTTATCCTATTTCATCTCTGTTTCTCTTAAACTTCTAAATCTCTGCTATTAGAGTAGATAAAGAATGACACGATACATCATGGTTTCGTACACCCTCAATGATGTACCTACTTATGTTAGAGGTATGTAAATGTAAAATCTTATCTTTGATACTTACTTTTGCCATGAATGAGAACTTTGTGGCCTTTATTTTGTATGTTTACACGTGCTACTTTTTTTCAAGATCCTCCATTGTGGAGAGATCCTACACATGTTGAGGATATTGTTCATATTATTGAGGATTTTGAGATCCTTTGGTGCGTATAGCTTGAACTTGAATCCATATGCTGTTAAATGTGTTGTTACTTTTCATGTTTGAATGGTTGGTTGTTATCTTCATCGTAGGATTCAATATTATTGCAGACATTCTGTCTTGGAATTATATGAAGCACGATCTTTTAGAAGTGTTGTAGGTTATTATCACATAGAGTTTGATATAGATGATATGCAAATCATTGTACGAGAGTTAGGTATGCAACGGCCTTTCAATTGCAACTTTTTATACGGTCCCTATGGAGTGAATGAATGGATGTTTAGAATCTATTCTTTGGCCGGGTGAATCATCTCGATGCCTTGGTCGTAGTGTTTAGCATGTCGGACCTTAGATCTTGAGAGTTCCAAGTAGAGTGTGTCGTAGGCTCAACCTTCTCTAGATGATCGAACACTTTGATCCATTTTCTATGCATTCTAAGTACCATATTTTTTTAGTTATTGTTGGCTTATTGAAGTGGGTTTTTATCTACTACATAGGTTAATGAGAGAGTGAGAGAGAGAGAGAGAGAGAGAGAGAGAGAATTTGCTAATTGCTAATGTAGGTTAACATGGGTCATGATGTATTGGCTATTCTTCCCAATACATATAAAGATGATTGTAACATTTAATGGCCTAATATCTTATGTGTAGCGGAAATTAGCATGAACATAGTGGGCATTTCATTAGAATAGATTCCTACTGAGAATTACAAGAGTGCTTGGGTGGAGCGAGCAACAAAAAGCATAACACCTAGTTAGATAGCATCGACAATACTTTCAAAAGAGAGAGAAATTAAGCTATTGACAACAGTTGAGGACCGGATTTGCATGGAGCCGGTCCCCCCTCCAAAAGGCTTTGTATTATGGTTTCTCCCATCAAGAGAGACATGGTACAATACAATTCTTTGTGTTCCTTCAAGACTAGCTAGTGCAATGAAGATGGAAGCTTCATGCACCAAGCAAAACACTTAATCAAACACAACTTGAATTATCCCCGTTCTCAGACCCAAGACCTCACACACCTTCGAAGATGGTGAGAGCAAACAGGGTATGAGAGTAGATTGAGAGGAAGAAGGACTATCTTACGAGAAAGATGTACATCTCCTCACATAATCACTCATATTAGCATAGCTTAGCTTGGTAAAGGATATGATCATGCACTGAAGCTTGGCTCTTGGTTGGATTTGCATCCAAATGCCAAGAGAGTGTTGATGTAGGCTTCTATCTCACAAGCTTGAAGTAGGTGATGAGTTCTCCATTAAAGCTTGGGAAGAGATAGTCTTCTCTTTCTTCACGCATGAGCTTGTGTGAGTGTGTGTGTGATAATGCCAAGCAAAAATCAGCCCCCTCTCTCTCTTGGGCGAGCCCTTGTTGCTAATTTGGTCTGGCTTTTGCCTCATTGGACCTCCCCAAGTCAAGCCAATGGGTATTAAGCAGCATAAGTGATAGCCTTCTGACATGTGTCCCCCTTTCCCCTTTTGTGAGAGCTTTAGGTAATTAAATAATTAAACTAAACTCTCATTGGACCCCTTTGATTCTTGGCCAATAGAAATCAGGCAAGCCATGGGGCTTCTGAATGCTCATTGGACCCTTTGGGAGACTGCCCAATAGTCTTCTAGGAGACTTAATTCTCATTGGTTTCTTTTATTAAAGGTTTTTAAATTAATTAAACTACATTTACTCTAGCTTAATTCTCATTGGTCCACTTCAAGGGTCTTCCAATAGGAATTGGGCACACCTTGTGGGCATCTGGGCTAGGGAGCTGACATGTGTCCCTCATTCTCTTTGTGTAAAGGGAGCCTCTGTGTGTGTGTGTGTGTGTGTCTTTCTCTCTCATCCCCTACCTTTGGGGCTCGCCCCCTCCCATGTAGGGATGTGCAAAGACTTTTAGGGCACAGAGAAAGCATCCAATTTTCCCTAGGGTTGACCTTTGGACACAACCTTTGAATTTTGGAACCTTAGCATTTTGGAAGTCTTAATGGGCTGAACCTTAGGGTCTTTTTAGCCCATTGTTGCACATGGCTCTTTTGCAGATGGCCCCCCCTTTGGATCCCTATTTTCCCTCCTTTGAATCCCTACTGTGGCCGGTCTGCTAGCTTAACCAATATTCTAGCTTTTTCTCCTCTGGCACTTCCCCACATTAAATGATCAGTTTAATATGGGAAAATCATTTAGGAGAATTAGATATTGATTATTATGACATTACCTCTCTCTTGAAATCATAGTCGTCCTCGACTATGGTGTAGAGAAGATAAAGCATATTCATGAGTCCTTTTCTTAGCGGGTAGAGGATCCCTATGTTATCCTACGACATCATTCCATAATGGATGACTAGTCCATTTTGCGCTTGAGAGCCTGAGGCTACGGCAAGCATGTCTACACATTAGTCTTATCAATCTTGCATAGTAGAGTGACAAGCTCTACTTGGTGTTTGGGAGACGTCGTCTCCGCAAACTTGATCTAAGCATGCATACTACTTCATTTTTGTGCACGAAAAAGAGAGTCTTATAAGACAAAATTTTTGTTCATTTTTAACATTTTGTACATTTGCTTACTCTTGGGAAGCATTGTAAGCATTGACAAGGTTTAGGTTATCCTTTAATTGTATGCCTTGCATCCATCTAGCATCTTCAAAAGGATAATTCTTAAACTTAATAAGATATCGTCGGATAGTCTTACCGCCTCTTAATACCTTGTCTTCATGTGATCGGAGAATGGACTCGGGCTGCAGCACCTCCTCTTGGTCCTCGATCTCCGGTGGGTCTTCAATAGTTGGTTCTTGAGGTGGCTCTCCTTTGTAAGGCTTTAATAGGCTCACATGGAAAGCATTGTGTATGAGCCAATGATTGGGCAACTTGAGTTGATAGGCCATCTCGTTGATTGGCCTAAGAATCTGGAAGGGACCATAGTACCTTTTTGCTAGTTTAGCATAGTACTTTTGGTGGCCCGTAGGATTCTTGCCCGTCGTGTGCCTTAATCGAGCCTTGGGAAACGTTAACAAGACCCAATCGTTTTCTTTAAAGGCTTGGGCTCTTCTGTGCTTGTCAGCAGCAGCCTTTTGCCTTTGCTGTGAGATAGAGATAGCATCCTTAATCTTTTGGAAAGATTCTTGTAGGTCTCGGCTATACTCATCTGCAGCGAAGATCTTCCCATGTACCTTAAGTAGCAAGGGACTTTTTGATCTTCCCTCAATTACCTCGAAAGGTGCTTTTCCCGTGGAAGTATGTACAGTGTTATTGTAAGCATACTCCACTAAGGGTAAGTACTTCTCCCATTGGGATCTTTGATCTACTTCTGTTAAATAGGCTTTTAGTAGATCGAGAATGGTTAGGTTAGCTATTTCACTTTGGCCATCCGTTTGTGGATGATAGGCCGAAGAGAAGTTTAGCCTTGTCCCTAAATTCTCAAAGAGACCCTTCCAGAAATTACTGGTCATTCTAGGATCTCTATCCGACACTATGGACATGGGCAAGCCATGGTACTTGAAAATTTGTGAAATGAAGAGGGTTGCCATTTGATGGGCTTTGATAGTCTTTTTGACAGGTATAAAATGAGCTTGTTTACTAAACCTGTCTACTATCGTCCATATTCCCGTATTCCCATGGATAGACTTAGGCAATCCAAAGATAAAATCCATGGATATGCTCTCCCATGGTGAATTAGGGATTGGCAAGGGTTGAAGCAATCCAAGTTGCTTCCCTCTATCAAATTTTGTCTTTTGGCATACCACACATTTGGAAACATACTCTTGTATGCTCACTTTCATGGTAGGCCAATAGAAATATGTTTCAATTCCCTTTAAGGTAGACTAAATCCCTCTATGCCCCGCATAAGGTGGAGCATGAGATTCATACATTACTTTCTCACGTAGTGAGTTAGTAACGCATAGTCTATTTCCATAGAGAAGATAACCATCTTGTAAAGTAAATGGTTCTCCTTTCTTCCCTAATGCAAGGGCTGAAATCACATCTCTAAAATCGGGATCAATAGCATACTCATCTATCATTGAAGATAGATCATTGTGAGTTGCTATGGAAACCGCATTCACTCTCGGTCGTCTTGAGAGTGCATCGGCTACTTGATTATGCTTGCCAGCAATGTGAGCAATATGAAAATGAAATTGCGAAAGGAAATTTTCTCACCTCATTTGTTTGTCGGAGAGCTTGGTCTGTGTCATGAAGTACTTAAGACTTTGGTGATCCGTTCGCAGAATGAAAGGAGTCCCCGATAAATAGTGCTTCCATGAGTCTAAGGCATGTAGAACTGCAAGGAGTTCCTTTTCGTATATGCCTAGAGCTTGCTCAACAGGATCGAGCCTTCGACTCTCTTACGTCTCATAGGGGTGCCCTTCTTGGAGCAAAACAGCTCCAAGGCAATCACCACAAGCATCACATTGGACCTCAAATGGTTTTGAGAGATCCGTTAGTGTAAGCACAGGTTGAGAGATAAGCTTTTCTTTAAGCTTTTCGAAAGCATTGTTCTCCTTAGCAGAACATGTATACCTAACACTTTTCTTTGTTAGGTCATGCAATGGTCCCGCAATTTGTGAGAACTTTTCTATGAAGCGTCTATAGTATGCACACATACCTATAAAGCTTCTTAGTTCATGAAGATTCCTTGGTTTAGGCCATCCTTTTATTACCTCTAACTTGGATGGATCCATTTGGATGCCATCTTGAGAGATAATGTGACCTAAATACTGTATCTCTTGCAAGAAAAATTCACTTTTCTTTCGATTAACATAAAGTTTATTCTCTCTTAAAACTTGAAATATTACCTGGAGGTGTTGCTTGTGTTCCTCCAATGAATTAGAGTAGATGATAATATCATCAAAGAACACTCCAGTGAAGGTTCGATGAGGCCTGAACAGCTTCTCCATCAAGCGGTTGAATGTGGCTGGTGCATTGGTCAAGCCAAAAGGCATGACAATGTATTCGTAAAGACCAAATGTAGTACGAAATGCGGTCTTTACAATGTCTTGATCAACTATCCTTATTTGATGATAGCCACTTTTTAGGTCAATCCTACTGAAGTAGGTCGATCCTTGTAGCTTATCAAATAGGTCTTCTACCCGTGGAACGGGAAACCTATTCTTGATAGTGATCCTATTTAGTGCTCTATAGTCGACACACATACGATATGTGCCGTCTTTCTTTTGCACTAATAGCACAGGTGAGCAAAATGGAGATAAGCTTGGCCTAACCATGCCCTTCTCAACTAACTCATGCACTTGCCGCATTATCTCCTCTTGTTGAGCTTGAGAAACTCTATAAGGAGGTTTATTAGGCGGTGAACTTCCTGGAAGAAGTTCAATTTCATGGTCATCATTACCTCGTTTAGGAGGTAGCTCACAAGGGATGTCGTCAATAAAAACATCTTGAAACCCCTTGAGAAAATTGGATAACTCTAATTCCTTTTGGTTGCTTTTATCTTCTTTTGCTAAAGCATTAGGTTCATTTTGAGAATATTTAACAAAAATCATGTACACGGAAATAGAGCTCTTTATTGACTTGTTGAAAGCTGGTGTATGTACAATGGGGATGGTGTTACCCATCTCCTTAGCATCTATATACATGTCTTTTTCCCTGAACTTAAAGGAGATTCTCCTTTCAGGAAATTTAACATCGGCAGCCAGGCGGTCAAACCATGGTGCCCCTAGGATTACATCCTCATGCTTGAGAGGAGAGATAAAGAAGTCCTCTTTGTCCACATAGCCTTGGACATGAAGCCTCAATTTCCCAATTAAGGGAGTGACTGAAGCTTCTTGCCCCTTGAAGGCACTGTCTGCGGGTAGGACATCTCCCATCTCGTAGGATTGTATTCCTAGCTCGGTGGCCAACTCTATAGATATAAAATTGTGAGTAGAACCAGGGTCAAAGAGAATAAAAGAATCATGTTCTCTTACCTTTCCCCAAGCATGGCATAGAGGAGATCCTTTGTGGTGAATTTGGTGAGTCTCCTCCTCTTGGATTTCAACCAAAGAAGCTCTAGGAGGATCTTGGCGGTTGTTCTTTTGGGGACAAGCGCGGTACGCATGCCCTTGTTCGCCGCACTTGAAACACCGGTTATCCTTACGATAACGCTCAAGCTCTTCAGGAGAGAGTTTATTCTTTCCTTTGTAAACTCCCTTCTCTTTAGCTTTGTTGGAATTGACCTTAGGAAACTTTTGGACATTGTCCTTCCCCTTAGGCTCATTGGAACCCTTGTTTTCCGGGGGCTTATTATTTCTTTTACCCCCCGTTTGGAAATTGATTCGAGAGGCCACCATAGTATGGTGTATTACCGCCGATATGGTACGTGGCCTTTGGGAGTTGACATACTCCGCCATTTCTTCGGTTAAGCCCGCACAAAATTGTTGCTTTTGCTCTCCAAAATCCAACTTTTTGAAGACAGTGGCTTTGAGTTGTAGGTCCCAAAACATGTCTACATATTTGTGGATGGATTCATTGGGAGAGAGATTTAAGCTTCGCCATTTGGTGAGTACTTTGTCTTTGGCATTGGTGGCCAAAACCTGCTTCATAATGGAAGCTCTTAAAGCCTTCCATGTTCGTGGAGCTTCACCGTTGGCTCGTAGGCTAGAACACCATTGTCTGGCGGACTTTTGAAAGTGCATAGCTACATGATGTAGCTTAGAGGACTCCGTGAAGCCCTCATCTCCAAACGCCGCATCGAATTGTTGGATAAAGGCCAAGACTTTGTCCGTAGCACCAAATTAAAGGTACCATCATAGGTAAGGAAAGAGATGCTCTTCCCTCCCTCTTTGAATTTCTTCAACTTGGATGACCTCTTCCATGCGGCATAGGATTTCCTATGACCTCTTCTTTTTGATGGTTCAAAGGTTGCACCATCACTTTCTTCAGAAGGTGAAGAATTTGAAGAAGGTGGAGAAGAGGGTGACCTCTTTCTCGCCTTTTTCTTGTCTTGATCTTTGTCGTCTTCACCATAGCTTTCATAAGAGGAAGAGGATGAAGAAGATGGAGAAGAGGGTGTCCTCTTTCTCGCCTTTTTCTTCTCTTGCTTTTTATCATCCCTCTTTGAATTGTGGTGGGGAGAAGAATATGATGGTCTTCTCCGCTTTGGTGGTGATGGAGAGCGTTTAGCCCGCCGTCTTCGTGGAGCCATCTCCGCCGAGGTGGTGGGAGACTCGCTTCTTTCTCGTTCCTTCGGTGGAGGCTCTTGAGTTCTCCTTTGGGAAGGAGATGCATCATCAAGAAGTAAATTCTTAAGCCCTTCATATGGATTCTCTTCTTCTTCCCGAATCGGAGAGAGACCTCTTTTGGTAGTCTCACAAGGAGGCTTCCTAGGTGTTCTCTCATCATGGTGATGAGCTTAGAGAATCCCATGAGCATGGAGCTGCCGTTGCACTTCACTTTGGAGAGATGGATTGCCCATGGCTTGTTGAAGCCTAGAAACAAGATAGTTAACAAGCATTGAAGCATCATTAGTAGCTTGTTCATGAGCAAAATCAAAGTTATCAACATGAGTTTCACTCTCTTTACTATTGTCAGCCATTCTAACAACTTTTAGGTGTAAACTTTTTAGGTGTACTTTGGAACTTCAAGCCCTAGTTGCTACTCCTCTTTACCCCTTTAGAAAAAGCACTCAAGCTACTGTACCCGCGGCTCGAATACCATTAATTGCAAGGAATAGAAGAGAGGGTCTTTCGACACCAAAACAGCACCGACTCATGTCAAGCTTCTAATAGCTCAATAGTGGTTAAGCCGTAGGCAAGCCCCATAGGACTCCACTATTACGACCATAGCTCTTGACGGTGATGCCCCGTTAACTGCACAAAGGCAGGCGCACTGCAAGGCTAAAAAATCCCTATTCTACTTACTCACAGGCAATTAATAATACCAACCATTTGTAGCTAGCTTGAGGACCTCCCTTCTTGAGCAAGAAAAGAGAAACCTTGAGCTCTGATACCAATGTAACATTTAATGGCCTAATATCTTATGTGTAGCGGAAATTAGCATGAACATAGTGGGCATTTCAATAGAATAGATTCCTAATGAGAATTACAAGAGTGCTTGGGTGGAGCAAGCAACAAAAAGTATAACACCTAGTTAGATAGCATCGACAATACTTTCAAAAGAGAGAGACATTAAGCTATTGACAACAGTTGAGGACCGGATTTGCATGGAGCTGGTCCCCCCTCCAAAAGGCTTTGTATTATGGTTTCTCCCATCAAGAGAGACATTGTACAATACAATTCTTTGTGTTCCTTCAAGACTAGCTAGTGCAATGAAGATGGAAGCTTCATGCACCAAGCAAAACACTTAATCAAACACAACTTGAATTATCCCCGTTCTCAGACCCAAGACCTCACACACCTTCGAAGATGGTGAGAGCCAACAGGGTATGAGAGTAGATTGAGAGGAAGAAGGACTATTTTACGAGAAAGATGTACATCTCCTCACATAATCACTCATATTAGCATAGCTTAGCTTGGTAAAGGATATGATCATGCACTGAAGCTTGGCTCTTGGTTGGATTTGCATCCAAATGCCAAGAGAGTGTTGATGTAGGCTTCTATCTCACAAGCTTGAAGTAGGTGATGAGTTCTCCATTAAAGCTTGGGAAGAGATAGTCTTCTCTTTCTTCACACATGAGCTTGTGTGAGTGTGTGTGTGATAATGCCAAGCAAAAATCAGCCCCCTCTCTCTCTTGGGCGAGCCCTTGTTGCTAATTTGGTCTGGCTTTTGCCTCATTGGACCTCCCCAAGTCAAGCCAATGGGTATTAAGCAGCATAAGTGATAGCCTTCTGACATGTGTCCCCCTTTCCCCTTTTGTGAGAGCTTTAGGTAATTAAATAATTAAACTAAACTCTCATTGGACCCCTTTGATTCTTGGCCAATAGAAATCAGGCAAGCCATGGGGCTTCTGAATGCTCATTGGACCCTTTGGGAGACTGCCCAATAGTCTTCTAGGAGACTTAATTCTCATTGGTTTCTTTTATTAAAGGTTTTTAAATTAATTAAACTACATTTACTCTAGCTTAATTCTCATTGGTCCACTTCAAGGGTCTTCCAATAGGAATTGGGCACACCTTGTGGGCATCTGGGCTAGGGAGCTGACATGTGTCCCTCATTCCCTTTGTGGAAAGGGAGCATGTGTGTGTGTGTGTGTGTGTGTGTGTGTGTGTGTGTGTGTGTGTGTGTGTGTGTGTGTGTGTGGATTTCTCTCTCATCCCCTACCTTTGGGGCTCGCCCCCTCCCATGTAGGGATGTGCAAAGACTTTTAGGGCACACACAAAGCATCCAATTTTCCCTAGGGTTGACCTTTGGACACAACCTTTGAATTTTGGAACCTTAGCATTTTGGAAGTCTTAATGGGCTGAACCTTAGGGTCTTTTTATCCCATTGTTGCACATGGCTCTTTTGCAGATGGCCCCCCATTTGGATCCCTATTTTCCCTCCTTTGGATCCCTACTGTGGCCAGTCTGCTAGCTTAACCAATATTCTAGCTTTTTCTCCCCTGGCACTTCCCCACATTAAATGATCAATTTAATATGAGAAAATCATTTAGGAGAATTAGATATTGATTATTATGACATGATTATATATGTGAATGTTAAGGAAGAGTACATTTGTCAAGGATATGGTACATGGTGTTGGTGGCATCATTGGGTGTATTGATATGCTGATGGGTGGTATGGAAATTGTGGATGCTTAAGCATTTCACTATGCAAAGTGTCACAAATATTGAGCGAAATAAAATTGATGAGAGTCCTACAAGAACTACATATGGTTGATATTTATTATGTCAATGTTTGTGGTTGTGATATTTAGTTTCGAAAGATAGATCACAATCACAAATCTTATATTTCAGATGAAGAGTTTGAAATTTTGAAATTAGTTGTGAAGTTATCAATGAGGTATATTGGAGTGATCCTCAACCATCCAATTATAGAGAAGAATCAGATGAAGAGTTTGAAATTTTGAAATTAATTGTGAAGTTTATCAATGAGGTATATTGGAGTGATCCTCAACCATCCAATTATAGAGTAGATATGAATCGTTGTAAACAAAAACATTGAGGTTGTTGTAAAGACTTTGACCTAATGAACCTCTTGACACTTTTTGGCATGACAATTAGTCATTGAAGTGTTCGTATTGCACTTAAACTTTTTTTAAGTGTTTAAGTGGATATGTTCATCATCTCTCTCCTCTCTCTCTCTCTCTCTCTCTCTCTCTCTCTCTCTCTTCTCTCTCTCTCTCATTTTAAGCTCTGAGTACTAGTGTTGTCTTCTTTTCTTGCAGCCAATTAAATGGCCCATGAAATTGTGAATATTTTTCCAAGTGTAAAAAATCTTATTTTTGATGCCTTTGAAGAAAATTTGTTACTTGTTGAACAGGGATGGCAATGGGCATGGGAAGTGATCGAGTAAAACTACATTGTTTGGGGGTCATATGTAGATGAAGAGTTGGACACGATTTACATCGAGTTGCTTGATCCCTATTTCTTTCCCAACATTAGGCTCATGCTCTTAAAGCAAGAGCTTGGGTTGATTCGTAATTACAAGATTTACTTGAGCTGGGTTCAAAAATAGATTTAAGAGAAGTTTGTAGAGTTCAAGCTCTATATCTTGATCGTGTTGAAATAGCACGACTAAGAGTGCTATGCAGATATGTTCTTGAGCCTTTTTGGCAATAATGTAAACTTTTTTTTTTTGGTTTGAAATATGTCTCTTTAGTCATGTGCTTTTATGTAATCTCTCTCTCTCTCTCTCTCTCTCTCTCTCTCTCTCTCTCTCTCTCTCTCTCTCTCTCTCTCTCTCTCTCTCTCTCTCTCTCTCTCTCTGCAAAAGGGGTTAAATGTACCAAGAGTAGTCTAAAGGGGCCAAAGATAGAAAGTGTCGATCATGTGTGTGTCATGCAGAGATGTATAAAGATGCACACACGCACAAACACATACGGAGTGAGGTGGTAAGAGCGAGCGAGACCCGCCGGTAGGCGGGGCGTGCGTGCTAGTGCTAATAAATGTAGAGATGTCAGCGGATGGGTTGCGTAATGCGTTCAACTATATATCAATCATGAGCTCGTAGATATTTTACCAATTTTATTCTCACCAAAAAAAAATATACGGTGTTTGCACATCAATTGAGATCTCTCTCTCTCTCTCTCTCTCTCTCTCTCTCTTCTCTCTCTCTCTCTCTCTCTCTCTCTCTCTCTCTCTCTCTCTCTCTCTCTCTCCCCGATATCAACAAATGGCGATTGAACTTCTCTAGGCATGGCTTCATGAAGAGCAGCCAGTTGTGCAGGGTCACTCAACTATGAGAGAGAGAGATTGAGAGAGAGAGAGAGAGAGAGAGAGAGAGAAAGTAATGATGTTACAATTGCTTGCTCTCATTAGCAGGTTAGAAGTAGAGCAGCACAGGCTTGCCTTTGTACTGCCACAGTGAACGTTCTTGCCGTTTTGGTCCTTGAGTGTGAAAGGGGCACTTCATCGCCCTTCAACACCTTGCAAACCGTGAGTTGTTGAAGGTGAGTACTGGAATGCAAAAAGAGAGAAACTGAAGAGGAAGAGAGCTGCACAGAAGCGAGCTTGAGAGAGGCGGGCATATGTGAGGGCATAGCCGCTGGTGGACTCCTCTTCCAAGTGAAGAAGTTTTATAAATGTTTTTAGTGCACACAGATGGATAGTTGCCTGACCAATCAGGTCCACCCATCCATGATTGACAACCTTAGTCAAGCCCCATTACCACCCCGCACTCACACATGATTCTTTTGTTTCTTAATTACTACCACAAGTGTTTTAACATTTAAAATAATGGATTCTTTTAACTTTCCATCATAGTGATTCCTTCAGTCATGTATTAAAGACAACATTGAAAAGCATTCTTTCAGCAAATAGACATCTTTAAACTTAAGACAGGGTACTGTCAATCAAAACATTGTCCATAATAACCATGATTAGTGCTCTTCTTGTCTGAAGACCACCTAAGGGTGAAAAACGGCACCCATTCCTTATTCACAACCCGGGGTATATAAACCCCCACCCAAGGTTCAGGGTACCCATACACCAAACCAGTTTCCCATACAATCGAGCGGCTCCCCTAGGATAAAACGATATCCTATGATAAAAAGGTTCGGGGTGCCCATACACCAAACCAATTACCCATACAACCGGGCGGCTCCCCTAGGATACAATGGTATCCTAACTTATGTAGAAACATCAAGACATGACACGAAGTAGAAACTCATGGTTCATGGGGGTAACTGACTTATCCGTGGCTGGAAATCTATCACACTACAAGAGGTACTTCACATTAATGACGCTCCCAGTGCGATGCTCAAAAGTGAAAACCCACGTTGTCGCTATGGGCATCGCTATGAGTGTCGCAAGTTTACTTGTAACTTAGCGATGCCCATAGCGACGCCTATAGCCACGCCGACAGGGGTAAAAAAATAACTGAGAGCGTCCGAAAACTCAGATCTCAGATTTGAGTTTTTGGCGGCTCAAGCAAGCAAAGGTAACCCGCACTCTCCCTCTCTCTCTCTTTCTTGTCCACACACACACACACATACATGAGGAGAGGAAGGAGAGCCAGGTATGCTCCTTCCCTCTCCTCTCTCTCATGTTCCGTTCCCGTCTTTCTCTCTCTCTCCCTCTCTCTCTCTCTCTCACACACACACACATTGTGTTTTTGAGAGAGAGAGAGAGAGAGAGAGAGAGAGAGAGAGAGAGAGAAAGAGAAAGAGAAAGATATAAAACAAAGAGAGAGAGAGAGAGAGAGAGAGGAAGAAGAAGAGAGTTTTAACATCATAGGAAACTATCCCAAGAGACCGTAAAGATCTAGTCGACCAGGATTTGAACTCAAGACCTGTTATTCAAGAGGGAAATGGCATAACCAATCTACCACACTTGGGTGATAGAAAGGTTATACCATTTTCCTCTTCTTATTGGCGCACACACACACCCACACACCTGAGAAGAAGAGAGTTCACACACCTGAGAAGAAGAGAGTTCTAACGTCGTAGGACACTATCCCAAGAGACCTTAAAGATCTAGCCAACGAGGAGTTGAACTCAAGACCTATTATTCAAGAGGAAAATGGCATAACCAATCTACCACACTTGGGTGATAGAAAGGTTATACCATTTTCCTCTTTTTATTGGCGCACACACACACACACACACACACGCGTCCGAGAAGAAGAAATTTTTAACGTCGTAGGAAACTATCCCAAGAGACCTTAAAGATCTAGCCAACGAGGAGTTGAACTCAAGACCTATTATTCAAGAGGGAAATGGCATAACCAATCTGCCACACTTGGGTGATAAAAAGGTTATACCATTTTCTTTTTTTTATCGTTTAAGATTAGGTTAGATTTAGATTTATGTTAGATTAGATTTAGGTTTATTTAGGTTAAATTAGATTAGATTTCGGTTTATTTTGAGTTAGATTTGCGTTAGATTAGTTTAGGTTTATTTACGCGTGTTAGATTTAGATTTACATTAGATTAGATTAAATTTAGGTTTGTTTTGAGTTTAAGATTAATTTAGATCTAGATTTATGTTAGATGGACCATGCGAACGAGCAATTCCGCGACAGTCTAGCGGTGGTTGTTGTTGTGGCGAGGAGCACGTCGTTTTTGGAGCTCATGTGTTACAGAGTCCCTAGATGTGTCTGGCCAATAGGCAGCAATCTTGCAACCCAATAGACGTGTTTGCAGGCGCTTTGGTGTGAGGCCACAAGATGTAGCCTCTGACAGCTAGGGGGATGACATGCAGACCACATTCCCAACGAGGCTATGTTTGAGCCCGAGATTGATGAAATGATCGAGACGATCATGGATTCAGAAAGGCTTATCTATGATGATATGAAAAGTGAAGCCGATACTCCATTGTATGATGAAGCACGTGTGTCTAGATTGAAAGCGTTCGTGGTTCTTCTCAACATGCAGACTTAGTTTGGATGGAGTGACACTAGAGTCACAGCGCTTTTCAGGTGATCTATTACAATGTGTTTACTTTAATAAACAACTCTAGATCTATAATGATCTGATAGATTTTACACAATTGTACCGTATTTTTTTTCTTGTGTAGATTGCTCAGAGAGCACATACTGCCAACTGACCCTACAAGAGGTACTTAATATTAGCGACGCTCGCAGTGCGATGCTCAAATGTGAAAATCCATGGTGTCACTATAGACGTCACTAAAGGCATCGCTATGGGCGTCGCTAAGTTATAAGTAACTTAGCGACGCTCATAGCGACGTCGTCAGGGGTAAAAAAACAATCGAAAGCGTCCGAAAATTTAGATCTCAGATCTGAGTTTTCGACGCGCTCTCAAGCAAGCAAAGGTAACACGCGCTCTCCCTCTCTCTCTCTCTTTCTTCTCCACACACACACGAGGAGAGGAAGGAGAGCCAGGTATGGTCCTTCCCTCTCCTCACTCTCATGTTCCCTTCCCCTCTTTCTCTCTCTCTCTCTCTCTCTCTCTCTCTCTCTCTCACACACACACACACATTGTGTTTTTGAGAGAGAGAGAGAGAGAGAGAGAGACAGAGAGCACATGCATAAACAAAAAACGCACACACATATGCATAAACAAAGAATGCACACACACATTGAGAGAGGAAAAGAAAGAGAGAGAGAGAGAGAGAGAGAGAGAGAGAGAGAGAGAGAAGAAGAAGAAGAAGAAGAGAGTCTTAACGTCGTAGGAAACTATCCCAAGAGACCTTAAAGATCTAGTCGATGAGGAGTTGAACTCAAGACCTGTTATTCATGAGGGAAATGGCATAACTAATCTATCACACTTGGGTGATAGAAAAGTTATACCATTTTTCTCCTTTTATTGGCGTGCACACACACCCACACACACACACCCGAGAAGAAGAGAGTTTAATTTAACGTCGTAGGAAACTAATTCAAGAGACCTTAAAGATCTAGCCGACAAGGAGTTGAACTCAAGACCTGTTATTCAAGAGGTAAATGGCATAACCAATCTACCACACTTGGGTGATAGAAAGGTTATACCATTTTTCTTTTTTTTTTGGCACACACACACCCACAGACACACACAAGAAGAAGAGAGTTTTAATGTCGTAGGAAACTATCCCAAAAGACTTTAAAGATTAGTTTAGATGTAGTTTTACGTAGATTAGATTTAGGTTTATTTAAGTTAAATTAAATTAGATTTACGTTTATTTTTAGTTAGATTTACGTTTGATTAGATTTAGGTTTATTTACGTTAGATTTAGATTTACGTTATATTAGATTAGATTTAGGTTTATTTAAGTTATTTACCTGTTATTGAAGAGGGAAATGGCATAACCAATCTACCACACTTGGGTGATAGAAAGGTTATACCATTTTCCTCTTTTTATCATTTAAGATAAGGTTAGATTTAGATTTATGTTAGATTAGATTTAGGTTTATTTAGGTTAGATAAAATTAGATTTAGGTTTATTTTGAGTTAGATTTACGTTAGATTAGTTTAGGTTTATTAACGCGCATTAGATTTAGATTTACGTTAGATTATATTAAATTTAGGTTTATTTTGACTTTAAGATTAAATTAGATCTAGATTTATGTTTGATGGACCATGCGGACCAGCAATTCCATGACAGTCTAGCGGTGGTGGTTGTTGTGGGGAGGAGCACGTCGTTTCTGGAGCTCAGGTGTTGCAGAGTCCCTAGGACACACCAAGGAGTGTCCCTTCTTATGAGATTGCTCAGACTACACCGAAGGATTATATTGCCTACGCGTTTGAGAGTGGTGTCCCGGCCACTGCGTCAGAGATGCTGAGGAGTGACCCGAACACTGCGTCGGGGTCACCTAGAGGCCTGGGTGATGAGCATTCATCGGACAGGGTTGCTATAGTTCACGGGAGGGACATGCCAAAGTGATACGCCTACCTCATCAATCGTATGTCTGATGAGACCATTATGACCCCTGAGGGAAAGCAAGTGATGGGCCGCATACAACAGTTGTGTAAACAGGTTTTTTGACACACTACAGTCTGTCATGGTCTCTTGGAGGGATCAGGATAAAGCCTCTAAGGATTATCTTATTGCTATGTTGCATCGGGAGTTTCCAGTTCCTCTCTGGAGAATACATTTGACGATGCTTGGATGAGAAGACGCATGCGCGACTACATGAGGTATCGAAGGTCAGATGCACAAATGCCAGACCTGATTGGCGTGAAAGAGAGGAGTGGAGGGGTATCAAGGAGGAGAGTACGACCAATCCAGACAAGTGGTGGCAGCAAAGGGACACAGCAAGAGTTTTCACCAAGACGGGATTATCCCATCACCTGGGGAGTGGCAGCTAGGCCAGCTTCGAGGAGGATTTTGTCCCATCACCTGGGTCATGGATCAACGGGGTGGAGAGGTGAGAGTATTAAACTCTTGCATTGAAGTATTTGTATATGTGAGGCCCATTCACATCTACACAGCTAGTAGCCCCATTGGTATGTCTTTTACCCTTCAATGGAGCGAATCACCACATGTTCAATTAGGTTAGATTTAAGATAAGATTTTGGATTAAGTTTTTATATTAGATTCTACCTTCGAGATTACGGTAAAAAATTAGAGTTAGACAAACGGTGAAAAGATCTACTGTGAAAAGATGTTAAGATGTTGTGAAATGCTACAGCTAGAGAAGAGGCAAAGGGGTTTTGTCCACTACATGCACTATCATGTAGACGTGGGTGTGTAGATTTCTTGTACCCACAAATATAGGCATTGACCAATAAAGACGATATTATAATCCGATGGTTCTGATCTCCGTGCACCTCTAGACCGAGGTGTTCGGAGATTGGATATGACTAGAGAATGTGAGGTAGTTTATAGTGTGAACAAAGAGAGAGAGAGAGAGAGAGAGAGAGAGAGAGAGAGAGAGAGAGAGAGAGAGAGAGAGAGAGAGCGAGAGAGAGAGAGAGAGAGAGAGAAGAAGAAGAATGCCAATAGAAGATTAAATTTGTTGTCCAGGTTATAAGATTTTTACCCTCATTATGAGTAGTGACGAGGATGTGGGTCCGTCCAACCGAAACACCTATCTCTCAACGAGGATCTTATGTCCTTGTAATCAATGCAAGCATGTTGTGCGACGGACAAGATGCGTTTCTTTGCAGCACGTTCGCGAATTTGGCGAGTTCCGTCCATCTATTATAGATCGAGTTGTTGCCAATTATAACTCGTCGGACTCTGACACTAGCCAACATGCAGTAATCTTGCAACCCAACAGACGTGTTCACAGGTCCTTTGGTCAAGAAGCATATGTGAGGCCACATATACATCAAGCAGCATATGTGAGGCCACAAGATGTAGCCTCTGACAGCTCGAGGGATGATCATGCAGACCACATTCCCAACAAGTCAATGTTTGAGCCCGAGATTGATGAAATGATCGAGACAATCATGGATTCAGAAAGGCTTATCTATGATGATATGAAAAGTGAAGCCGATACGCCATTGTATAATGGAGCATGTGTGTCAAGATTGAAAGCGCTCTTGGTTCTTCTCAACATGCAGGCAAAGTTTGGATGGAGTGACACTAGCATCACAACGCTTTTCAAGTGATCTATTACAATTAGTTTACTTTAATAAAACTCTAAATGTATAATGATCTGATAGATTTTTACACAATTGTACCGTATTTTTATGTTGTGTAGATTGCTCAAAGAGCACATACTACCAACTGATAATGTGATGCCAAATTCTCAAGAGGAAGCAAGAAAGATTTTGCGAAACTTGGGGATGGATTACAATTCGATCCACACTTGTTCTAATGACTGCATCATTTTGAGAGGGGAATACATAGACATGGAGAAGTGTCCAAAATGTGATTCCGAGAGATATCGAGTAGATCTCCACGGAACAAAAGTTCCGCAAAAGGTTTTGTGACATTTTCCTGTGCTTCCTCGCATCAAGCATTTCTTTGAATGTAAGTCCATGGCCGCCCTAGCATCATGGCATGAGGAGAATAAATCTTCGGATGGTGTGCTACAGATTCCTGCAGATTGCACAGCCTAGAAACATATAGATGAAACATGGTCGGATTTTGCCAGGGAAGCTCGAAATTTGCGCTCAGGCCTGGCTATGGATGGTGTAAATCCATTTGGTCAAAGATCAACATCTTACAGTTTATGGCCCGTTGTCATCGTCAACTACAACATTCCCCCGTGGTTGACTACGAAGAAGGGGCACCTATGGCTAAGCTTGATTGTGCCGGCGCGATATAAAGTGAAGAATATGGATGTGTATCTTCGTCCACTATTGGAAGAGCTACAACAATTGTGGAGCGGCATAGAAGTGGTGGATATGAGCCGACATACAGGTTGACGGAATGCTTTGATCAGAGGCATTCTAATGTGGACTATGCATGACTATCCCAGACTAACAGGATGCTCAAGTGATTTACACTCCTCACTCAAACACTGTAAATCTTGGTTTTTCTCAAGCTGATCTATTATCATGTGTATACATGCAGGGCTTCAAACAAGCGGATACAGAGCATGTGTCACATGTGGACCAAGACTGAATGCACGTAGGGCACCTCAAAGGGCCCAAATCGAGTGGAGATGGGAAAGACGACCACCGATGCACTATCCGACGGGTCTGGAGAGCCTACCAACATTCATGAGCTTAAGATGGTTGCACAACCAATTGAAAAGCGCACAACAGTGCGGTGAAGAAGTGAACATTCCAAAGCTACAAGCACCTTCAAGTTCTACGTCAAAAAAGAAAGAGATAGTTGGGATTCTTGTAGGATTCTCCGTTTTGAATAATTTTGCTCCGTTTTTTAATATATATTATGTTCACGTGGCTTTTTGTCCATTTCTATTTATATGTGTCATTGCGTCATTGTATTTAATGGTCTTTGCATCCACTCTAGGTACGTATGCTCTAGGTATGTTCTCACAAGCAGCGACGACGAGCACTGCGCTCCGGGTGCGATGGAGACTGAAGATGCAATCGTGAAGGGAGTGATCTGTCTATGCTCATAGATGCAGCTCGTCTCACCACTAGATCTAATTGATCGGGTGAAAGAGACGCGAAGAAGCACTACTAGTGCTTACTTAGCGTCTCTTTCACCCAATCGTCTAGATTTAGTGGTGAAAGAGACGCTAAGAAGCACTACTACTGCTTCTTAGCGTCTCTTTCACCTGATCAACTAGATTTAGTGGTGGGGCAAGCAACATCTATGAGCAAATACGAACTTCCTTCGCAATTGCAGCTTCAGTCTCCATCTCACCCGGAGCGTAGTACCTTTACAAATTCACCTTCATTCAACAAAAACTCTCTACATAGGAATCCCTCTCTCTCTCTCTCTCTCTCTCTCTCTCTCTCTCTCTCTCTCTCTCTCTCTCTCTCTCTCTCTATCTATCTATCTATCTATCTACTTGTCCATGTTTTCTACTCCATTCATTCAATATTAAGTTTAAATGTTTGCAAGTATGTATGATGCGGATCTTTGTCACCCCAGTAGAGACAACAGTACGTGGAGCATCATCGCTCTGGCACACCATCGCGCGTTCCTACTCCAGCCGCATCTCCCTCTGTTTCGAAGCATTCAGCGCGCTCCGAAGCTTCGGTGTCAACGAGACGATCTTCACACGTTAGGCACCGACGCTCTAGTGGTGGCGGTGGCGGTTGTTGTGAGGATGCCGCCGCCGATGCTTCAACACCGGCTCATTTTTTACGAGGCTCTTTACCCTCCCCTTATTTTCCCGCCCCGACACCAGCCACGGCATCGCCATTGACACCAGGTTTTGCGCGACTGACTGCCGTTCCTAGCGGCTACACAACACTAGCTACTCCTCCAGGAGTCACTGGAGTGGACACTCCTCGCTTCAGGGCTCAGACTCCAGTGGAGACACCTAACGTCCGTACCCCCGTCGACACGCCGCTAGAGACCCCTACCAGGACACCTAGGTTCATGCGTCAGCAGGCGAGAGGGCTTACCTTACTCCGTCAACTTCAGCGGCGGCATCATCTTGGATGATGAAGGCAAGAAGGTGATTTCGCGCATGCGCGGTCTTTGCTCTCAGGTGTTTAGACACTATATACTAAACACCTGGGGTGAAGTGCCGAGTGATTTAAAAGACAGAGTCATCAGCATGCTTCATGACGAGTTTCCCGTTCCAACATGAGATGAGCACTTCAATGAAGACTTGATGAAGGTTCGAATGCGTGAATACTGCAAGCACAAGCATTCCGAAATGCAAAAAGCAATCAAGCATGGGTGTAACAGACCAGATTGGCTGGCCGAAGAAGATTGGAAAAATGCGAAGAAAGCAGCGTGCGAGAATCCCGACAAGTGAAAGCAATAAAGGAGGCAGCGAGAGCGCGAGTAGAGGCAGGGAGCTCGCACCACTTGAGGAGCGGCGGGTGGGCATCATTTGAGGCCAATTTTGGAAGTATTTTTGCATTTCTCTTTATGTTTGTTTATACTTACAAAAAGCTATCTTATTGTTTCTTTTTGCAGAATCCGACAGATATGCCGCTTGGACACGATGAGACGTCTAATTAGACGACGTCGTTCTAGCCATAGCTAGATAGCATTAGTTTCTTTTTGTCATAGCTTATGTATCATGAGACGACTTTTATACGTCTTTTTGAAAACAAACCATGTATATTTTTTCAATAATGACAATGGTGTTGTAACTATTACATTTGCAAAGTTTAACAATCAAGTGATTTTGCCTATGATGTGTATAATTGTCATTGATTTACTTTCATCAATTCACAGTTGTCAATTTTGTATCTTTATTTTTCAAACAATACGCACTATGGATGATAGAGTTAATGGTTATATTGTCTTGTGGGTGACTATTTTGGGTCTATATCTACCTTTGCACTTTTTTTCGAAGGTGAATCAATTAATGAAACATTCAATGCCCTGCCACCAAATTTTTTTCTTCTTGTGCGGCATTCAATGCCCTGCCACCAAAAAATTTTCCTCTCGAGCGTCGCTATGAACGTTGCTATATAAGGCTCTGCAGCGTCGCTATAAACGTCGCTATAGATGGCCTGCAAACGTCGCTATAATCATCGCTATAGGTGTCTCTATATAGCAACCTTTATAGCGACGCATATAGCAATTGTTATAGCGACGCTTATAGCGACGTTCCCGTATCGACATTGTTAGCGATAGTCTTAGCGATGCCGGGGGTTATAAAAACCCAATGTATTTCCGTCGCTAACAACGTCACAAGAGCACACAACCTCTTGTAGTGTGATAATGTGATGCCAGATTCTAGAGAGGAAGCAAGAAATAGTACACGGACGTATGAAGGCTACCATGTGCCAATCAAAGCGGCATCAATGGAGGACATCGGAGAAGATCCTCAGTCAAAAGCCGCTGAGGTGGTGCTAGACAAGTATCAAGCTGCTACTCTCTATTGGGTACATGCAGAGGGTCTACAAAATGAAACGGAGGACATCTGTTTAAACGAAGAGCTCTATATAGGAAGTTAAACGGAGGACATCTGTTTAAACGAAGAGCTCTTTAAACTTCCTATATAGATATAGGAAGTTATGCTGGGCTTTGTGAGGATGAGAGAGAGACCTCTTAAAGCCATAAATATTGTATTTGAACAATCTAGCTCCGTTTTATAATGTAATTGTATTCACGTGGCTTTTTGTCCATTTTTGTATATATGTGTCATTGCGTCATTGTATTTAGCATCATTGCATCATTGTATTTAATGTTCTTTGCATCCACTCCAGGTACGTATGCTCTAGGTATGTTCTCACAAGCAGGGACGATGAGCACTGCGCTCCGAGTGGGATGGAGACTAAAGCTGCAATCGCGAAGCTGGTCTGCTCAATATAGATGATGCTCATCCCACCGCTAGGTCTAGTTGATTTGGTGAAGAGACACTAAGAAGCACTACTACTGCTTCTCAGCATCTCTTTCACCCGATCAATTAGATTTAGTGGTGGGGCAAGCAACTTCTATGAGCAGACCTTCGTGATGCAGCTTCAGTCTCCATCGCACCCGGAGCGCAGTGCTTTTAAAAATTCATAGAAATTCAACGAAATCTCTCTACACAGGAATCCCTCCCCCTTTATGAGTCCTCTCTCTCTCTCTCTCTCTCTCTCTCTCTCTCTCTCTCTCTCTCTCTCTCTCTCTCTCTCTCTCTCTCTCTCTCTCTCTCTCTCTCTCTCTCTCTCTCTCTCTCTCTCTCTCTCTACTTGTCCATGTTTTTTTCTCCCTTCATTCAATATTAAGTTTAAATGTTTGTGTGTTTAATGCAGGTATGGATGATGAGGAGTTTCTTTCTTCTTTGTCAACCCAGCAGAGACAGAGGTATGTGGAGTGTCATCGCTCTGGCGCACCATTGTGCATTCCTGCTTCGGCCACGTCTTTCTCTATTTTGGAGCATTCAACGCACTCCGAAGCTTCGGTGTCGACGAGACGATCTTCAGACTCGTCTAGGCACCGGCGCTCTAGTGGTGGCGGTGGTGGTTGTTGTGGGGATACCGCCAACGATGCCTCGACATCGCCTCTTGTTCGACAAGGCTCTTTACCCTCCCCTTCTTTGCCAGCCCGGACATCAGCCACGCATCTCCATCTACACTAGGTTTTGCACGGCTGACGGCCGTTCCTAGCAGCTACACACCACTAGCTACTCCTCCAGGAGTCACTCCAGTCAACACTTCTCGCTTGGGGCCCAGAATTCAATGGATACACTTGACATCTGTACCCCCGTTGACACGCCGCTAGAGACCCCTGCTAAGACACCCAGGTTCACGTGTCACCGGCAAGAGGGCTTGTCTTACTCCATCGACTTCAGCGGCGGCATCATCTTGGATGATGAAGGCAAGAAGGTGATCTTGCCCATGCGTGGTCTTTGCTCTCAGGTGTTTAGACACTACATACTAAACACCTGGAGTGAAGTACCAAGTGATTTAAAAGACACAGTCATCAGCATGCTTCATGATGAGTTTCCCGTTCCAACACAGGATGATCGCTTCTTCAATGAACATGTGATGAAGGTTCAAATGCGCGAATACTACAAGCACAAGCATTCCGAAGTGCAAAAAGCAATCAAGCATGGGTGGAAAAGACCAAATTGGCTGGCCAAAGAAGATTGGAAGAACGCGAAGAAAGCAACGCGCGAGAATCCCGACAAGTGGAAGCAACTAAAGGAGGCAGCTAGAGCGCGAGTAGAGGTAGGGAGCTCGCACCACTTGGGGAGCGGCGGGTGGACATCATTTGAGGCCGATTTTGTAAGTGTTTTCGCATTGCTCTTTAGGTTTGATAGTTTAGGGTTTAGAGGTTTTTAAATTCTAACATAATGGATTCTTTGTATGTTTTGACAGTGGTCAATGACACGGCGTGACCCCACACCGTACGAGCACGAGTACACAGGCAGGAAGGGCTTAAACGCCGTGATGAACATTCTGAGTTCTCGTAGCGGCATGGTTAGTATTAGGGTTTACTCTTTTTTGTTTGTTGTATTGTTTTATAAATTATATGTTTATACTTACAGAAAGCTGTCTCATTGTTTTTTTTTTGCGAAATCCAACAGATACACCGCTTGGATGCGATGAGACGTTTGATTAGACGACGTCAACTTAGCCGTAGCTAGATTTTCTTTTTTCATAGCATATGTATCATGAGATGACGTTTATACGTCTTTTTGAAAACCATGTATATTTTTTCGATAATGACAATAGTGTTGTAACTATTACATTTGCAAAGTTTAACAATCAAGTGATTTTGCCTATGATGTGTACGATTATCATTGATTTACTTTTGTCAGTTTTGTATCTTTATTCTGCAAACAATACTATGGATGATGGAGTTCATGATTATATTGTCTTGTGGGTGACTACTTTGGGTCTATATCTAAGCTTGCACTTTCTTTCAAAGGTGAGATTCAATATGGTTGATGGATGGCAGGGCATTCAATGCCCTGCCACCAAAAAAACTTTCTCTCGGGCGTCGCTATGACCATCGCTATATAAGGCTCTGCTGCGTCACTATAAACGTCACTATAGGTGGCCTGTAAATGTCGTTATGATCGTCACTATAGGCATCGCTATATAGCGACGCTTATAGAGACCGATATAGCGATGTTCCCATATCGATTCTTTTAGCGACGGTCTTAGCGACGCCGGGGAGTATAAAAACCCAATGTATTTTCATCGCTAACAGTGTCACAAGTGCACACAACCTCTTGTAGTGTCATTATTCATCAAAATATACCAAGGAGTCAGAAGTGTCTTGAGACAAGCTGTTTTAAGGATGATCTGAAACCATATCTTTGCTAAATCAACCAGCCTTAACCCAATTAATTCTTTTCTAATCTACAAACAAAATGCACGTTGGTTTCCTCAAAGATGTCTTCCGTTTTCAATCAGTTTTACTTTTTCCAATGCCTTACTCCCTCTTTTACATATGCAATGTTTAATATTTAAAGAGAAACTTGAATTACTCAGACTTAATTATAATGAAGACCCACCTGGGACTGGTTGAGCATTTGCTGCGATGCTGGGACCTGAATGCTTTCATCAACAAGCCTACTACTAGGCCCGGCCTCGTCGTCCTACAACGCTCTAGCTCTTTTAGGAATACTACCCTCATCATCAGATTGAGGATTGGCTCGGGTTCTTTTTGGTGCCATGACTTCTTATCCTTATAAAAAAGGGTGTCTATTTATTAGAAAAATCATCCAAAAACTTCGTATTCAATCTAATTCCTCTTTTCCATAGCTTCCCTAAGAGTTTTCTAAGCTCTCTTAATTTTCTTATAAATTTCTACATCTTTTTCCTAATTTCCCCATCTATTTTAAGCTTGGATTACTATTATATTTTATTATTAATATTTTTTATATTCAATGGTTTACACTTTTTGTAATTTTTTTAGAAAATTTTGACCGTAAATTCTATTTATCCTAATTAATCTTTAGATTAAAAATAGGGATTTTAATCAATTATAATTACTTAAACTAACTAATTAAATATGTTATAATTATCACAAGTAGATAATGATATTTTCTAACTTTAATATTTACCTTTTAATTATGAAAATTAATTTTCTAATTTTCCTTTTTTCATTTCTAACAAAAAATAGAATTTCTAGGCTTAGATAAATAGCTAAATTATCTTTTTGGCCTTAATCTAGTTATCACAAATTATTTATGATGTATAATAATTGTGAAAAATAGCACATAATCATCTAGCTTGATTAGCTAATTTTTCCATTTTAATTTCAGTTAAAATTGATCTATTTTGACTTAAAAAAATAACTAGATTAACTTTTTGACATTAAACTAATTATCAAAGCTTACTTATGATGTATATTAACTCTGGTAAGTAAGACATAATTATCTAGACTGATTAGATAATTTCTCCCCTTTTAATTTTAGCTAACATTAATCTATTTTGACTTAGATAAATAGATAAATTATTAAGATAATTATCATGGCTTATTTATAATGTATATTAACTTTGATAAATAGAACATAATTATCTAAATTGACTAGCTAATTTTTCTCTTTTTATTCCAGCTAAAATTAGCTAATTTTGACCTAAGAAAATATCTAAATTTATTTTTTGACCTTAAGATAATTATCATGGCTTACTTATGATGTATATTAACTCTAAAAAATAGTGCATAATCATCTAACTTGATTAGCTAATTTCCATCTTTTAATTTAGCTAGAATTAGTATGTTTTGGCTTAGAGACATAGATAAATTAATTTTTTGACCTTAAGATAATTATCACAACTTAATTATGATGTATATTAACTCGAATAAATAGCATATAATCATTTAAGCTAGTTTACTAACATTTCTCTTTATTTTGTTGCTAAAAACAACTAATTTCAGCTTAATTAGATACTTAGACTAATTTTTTGTCAATGAGATAATTACCTCGTGTTTTTAACATCATTTTCTATCTATGATAATTAACTTAGGAGTATTTGAATTAATTAAGTAGGTTATCCATTAATTATAAAGACTAATCAAAAAATTATGATATAACTTTCCTAGCATGTTAAAAATCTAATCAAGCTCTAATGATTATCTTATACTAATCTAAGCAAAAATAGCATATTTACTCTTTAATTTAAGACTAAAAAGATTAACTTCAGTCCTAATATGGCTTAAATAATCAATTAGATTAATATCCTTAATCTTAATCTTAGTAATCATCAGAATATTAAGAGTTAAGAGAGTAATTTATAATGTAAAAAGATTTAATCTACTTAATTAATTAAGTTAATTAAGAAAATAGAGGTAAATTAGTATAATTTTGCTAATTAAAAACGAATTAGGCTAATTATCGTTGATAATCAGCTAGAGGTTTTGCTCTCTAGTGATTTTTTAGTAGAGTTTCTCTCTATGTGAGAGAGAAATGGTCAAGACTCTGAGTCTAAGTGAAATTGTGAAACAAGGGAGTCATATTTATAGGTTTCTTGCACTCACAGGTTGGAAATGGCAGTAGCTTGCATCCCAAGGCAGCCCTACATCTCTTGTAGCGCCCCCTGCTGCTATTTCTATCCTTGGCAGATCATTGATGACCCCTCCCAGCACCTATCAGCTTTACAAATCAAATCTGCTAAATTTTGACCTATTTTTGCTTAATTGGTATATATCTGGCAAATATGTTGGAGGCCTTAGTAAAAGTCTATGCTTAAATGATTACTGCAACCATCCAATTTTTCTTAGCAAATTAATTGACATTGAATCTCCCCGAGGAACTAGCGGGTCCAATTTTTGTCCGAAATTGATTCTAAAAATTTCTAGCCATGGGTTTGATGTGCTTAAGATTCCAAAAATACCATTTTTAATTGATTTTGAGGTAGTGTTTACCTATTTGTATGTTCAATGTTTTCTCCTAAAGCTTTGAGTTCATTCCTCTACAGTTAGAAAGGTGGAGACCTTACAATCACCCCAACTTAAGAATTTGAAATGCCCTCATCTCAACCGAAATTGGGAAAGTCTTTGAGAAAAGAGGTTTCATCTTCCCAAGTGGCATCTTTGGTGGGACGTCTTTCCACTTTACCAAGTGTTACTGATTAAGAGTTCTTTTTAGTTTCAGGGATACAATCTGATTGAAGTTTTTACAATTCCTTACTAATTATTGCTACTCAAATTTTCCCAAGAAACTCTCAGTTTTGAGCCCATCTTAAAAAACTTTACAAACCATTTGTATTCTCTCAAAAACTAGGTTAAATCCATTCCATAAAAGATCCATCTATCCACCTTGTCAACATGAATGCACTCGATCTAGCTGGCCATTCAGAGCAATCAGTGTTCGACAAGTCTCATGTATTCCAGCTTTGTTAATTTGAACGCGCTCAGCGTGTTCTTGCCATCTTGAGCAATCTGTGTTTGGCATAAGCTTCCATTATTGCACTAGAGGTACCCCCTCTGTGCTCTAACCTGGTTGACCAACAATATGTAAAGGGTTTTAAGAAGTATCATACCAAGAGTTCTTTTGGCTTCCTATTAGTCTCGTACATTAATACTTCCATATCTCGGTCATTTGGCTATCTTGTGTACAAGGAATGTGAGTTGGTTTTTGGATAACTATTCCATTCCTAAGATTCAAATTCTTGTCTTCCTATCGAGAACCTCTTTCTCATTTGCTAGATCTACCCTTAATTTCTTGATTGAATGCTAACTTAATTTTAGATTCCTTAAGTAATTTTGGAAAAGAAAGTAATGTATACCGATTGTAAAATATAAGTAACTCAAAGTTTTACATTATCGATTTATAGGGGTTTACAAAATTTCCTAGTGTTGTTGAGCTCTAGGATTGCTAATTGTGGGCATAAAGGTTGGTTCTCCCATGATTTCATAATCTCTAGCTCCTCTTGCTCTTCCTCTACCTCGCCCTAACCATTTGCTTGCATCCATAGCACCTAACGTTTGGGAAGGTCTGGTCCAAGTTCACTGCTGCAACTACTCCATGTTGTTGGTATCCTTGGTTGAAAGTTCCCGTAGCTCTTCCCCTAAAATTGTTAAAACCATTATAATTTTTGGTAGGGTTGGTTCCTTCAGCTTCAAGATGCTTGGCCCTAAGAAAGGAATCCTGCGTTGATGTAGGCCTCATGGCTTTGAGACATGTACTCAAGGGTTTGTTGAGGCCTTGACAGAATCGGGAAATTTGTTGCTCCATGGTCATCTGGGGAGCATAGCGTCGTAAAGACACAAACTTGGTGTAGTACTTCTCTAGTGAAGGTCCTAACTGGCGTAGAACAAATAATTTTCTCATCTTGATAGCCTGATGTGCAGGAGGGAGATAGCATTCTTTGATTGCCTGCTTCATTTTCTCTCAAGATGGACTACTCGTGGGATTATCTCTGTAGTGTTGCTTCCACCAAAGTTTGGCATCTCCACTGAGATGGAACATACCTAGCAGTGTTTGGTTTTCCTAAGTAGTTCTTGCAGCTTTGAAATAGTCATCCATAGCATCTAACCATGCTTCGGCATCTCGCTCTAAATTCCGTCCCTCTCCCTTGAAGGTAGGGAGTTGGACTTGTTTAGTAGTCATTTTTTCTCTTGAGTAATAGTGTAAAGGCTATTTACGTGAGTATTACCCTAGGATTGAATTAGGGGAATTTAGTCCTAGATAAAATTCTCTCTTACTTACGCTCTTAACTTATCTCATACTCAAAAAAAATTCACACTAGATGAATTGACAATTGTCAAACCATAAACAAAACTCCTTATAGCATACCCATGAGAACCATAATATGTACAAGAGCTAATATAATCCATGAAGATTCTACTATGTACAAAGGTGACAACAATACTATACTAGAATGTTGTGGACTTTTGGTGGATCAGATATAGGATCAAAATATACAATATCTTCTGGTCCACTAAAACTAGGGCCTACACCTATGGGCCTAATTCTACCTGGGTAGATTACTTAAGACACCCGATCAAACACTCACTGATTTTGTGATACTTGGACACCATCTACTACAAAGGTTTCCTCTGGATTCTTTGTCCCCATGAAAAAGTATATTTCAATCACTTGAAGATCTTCAGCCCATTTGAGTCTTTTCATATTTAGTGCTAAACCTTCTAAATTTCCCGCATCAATGAATAAAATTCCACCAAATCCTGACCACTTGATCCTCCAAATCGGAGGAGAAAATGTCATGTCTAGCCATTTCAACATGCTTTTTCACATTGAATAGCATCCAGATAGGCAAGCCTTCATAAACCTAATGCTGAAACCCAAGAATTTGCGGTAGACCTGATGGAAATCTCCTTGCAAAGATGGAGACAATTATGTCTTTTTTTTTCCTCCCTCTTTTCAATTAAATTTGTTAAAGATCACTTATTTCAACCTAGCACCTTAAACTTTTTCCTAGGTCCAAGACCTCAATTAACACACGCTCTAAACAAGAAAAATCTAGGGAATAGACCTTTACCATTCACAATGGCTTGGGTCTATAGCCCTAGAAGAAGACCTAGTCCTGTGTTACAGAGGAAACGAGACAATATCTTAAAAGTCCAAAACTCTTTCGTCCCTACAACTTCCACAAATTGGGCTAAAGTATCCTCAACCAACGCTTTTTTCCTCCTAATAGATGTGAGGGCATAGTCGCTGGTGGACTCCTCTTCCAAGTGAAGAAGTTTTCTAAACATTTTTAGTGCACAGTGATGGATAGTTACCTAACTAATCAGGTCCACCCATCCATGATTGACAACCTTAGTCAATCCCCACTTACCACCCCGCACTCACACATGATTCTTTTGTTTCTTAATTACTACCACATGTGTTTTAACATTCAAATAATGGATTCTCTTAACTTCTTCACAATGATTCCTTCAATCATGTATTAAAGACAGCATTGAAAAACATTCTTTTAGCAAACAGACATCTTTAAACTTAAGACAGGGTACTGTCAATCAAAACATTGTCCATAATAACCATGACTAGTACTTTGCTTGTCTCAAGACCACCTAAGGGTGGAAAACGGCGCCCCCATTCCTTGTTCACAATCCGAGGTGGATAAACCCCAATCCAAGGTTCGGGGTTCCCATACACCAAACCAGTTGCCCATACAACTGGGAGGCTCCCCTAGGATAAAAAGGTTCGGGGTGCCCATACACCAAGCTAGTTGCCCATACAACCGAGCGGCTCCCTAGGATAAAATGATATCCTAACTTATATAGAAACATCAAGACATGACACGAGTAGAAACTCATCGTTCATGGGGGTAACCGACTTATCCGTGGCTAGAAAGCCATCATTATTCATCAAAATATACCAAGGATTCAGATGTGTCTTTAGACAAACCGTCTTAAGGATGATCAATCATATCTTTCTTAAATCAACCAGCTTTAATCCAATTAATTCTTTCCTAATTTACAAACAAATGCACGTTGGTTTTTTGGAAAATGTCTTCCATTTTCAATCAATTTTACTTTTCTTAATTTCTTACTCCCTATTTTACGTATGCAATGTTTAATATTTAAAGAAAAACTTGAATTATTCAAACTTAATTATAATGAAGTATCACCAGGGACTGGTCGGGCATTTGTTGCAGTGCTGGGACCTGAATGCTTTCATCAATAGGACTACTACTAGGCCCGGCCTCGTCGTCATGCGATGCTCTAGATCTTTTATGAATACTAACCTCATCATCAGATTGAGGATTGGCTCTTGTCCTTTTTGGTACCATGACTTCTTCTCCTTATAAAAAAGGAGATCTATTTATTAGAAAAATCATCCAAAAACTTGACTTAACCTTCGTATTCAATCTAATTCCTCTTTTTAACACAGCTAAGGTTAAATTTGTAGTCCTAGATGGTAAATTCTTGACCTAATAATTTCTTATCTATTCATATATGTAAGATAACATTTCCATAGCTTCCCTAAGGGTTTTCTAATCTCTCTTAATTTTCTTATAAATTTCTATATCTTTTTTCTAAGTTCTCCATCTATTTTAAGCTTGAATCTGCTTATTTCAAGCTTAATATTTATTAGATTCATTTTCTCTTAAAGATTGCATTTCCTCAACTTTATATCAGTGGTTTACACTTTTTGTAATTTTCCTAGAAACTTTTGACCATAAATTCTATTTATCATAATTAATCTTTAGATTTAAAAAATAGGGTTTTTGATCAAATATAATTTCTTAAATAACCTAATTAATTATATTATAGCTATCACAAGTAGATAAAGATATTTGTTGACTTTGGTATTTATCTTTTAATTATCCAAATTAATTATCTAATTTTCCTCTTTTATTTTTAACTAAATTAGTATTTTGAGGATTAGATAAATAGCTAAATTAACTTTCTCATCTTTAGCTAGTTATCATTGATTACTTGTGATGTATAATAACGGTGAAAAATAGCACATAATTATCTAAGTTGATCTACTAATTTTTCCTCTTTAATTTTAGCTAAAATTGATCTATTTTGAGTTATAAAAATATCTAGATTAACTTTTTGACATTAAGATAATTATCACAGCTTACTTACAATGTTTATCAGCTCTGGTAAATAAGAAAAAATTATCTAACTTGATTAGCTAATTTTCCATCTTTTAATTTTAGCTAAAATTAGTCTCTTTTGACTTAGATAAATAGCTAAATTTACTTTCTAGCATTAAGATAATTATCATGGCTTACTTATAATGTATACTAACTTGGATAAATAGAATATAATTGTCTAACTTGATTAGCTAATTTTGTCTTTTTAATTTTAGCTAGAATTATCTTGTTTTGACTTTAAAAAATAGATTAATTAGTTTTCTGACCTTAAGATGATTATCTTGGCTTATTGATAATGTATACTAACTTTGATAAATAGGAAATAGTTCTCTAACTTGACTAGCTAATTTCTCTCTTTTAATTTCAGCTAGAATTAGTTTATTTTGGTTTAGAAACATAGATAAATTAATTTTTTGACCTTAAGATAATTATCACGGTTTATATGTTGTATATTAACTCTGATAAATAGTACATAATTATTTAAGTTTGTTTTTTCCTCTTTAATTTGTCGCTAAAAATAGCTTCTTTCAGCTTAATTAAATACTTAGACTAATTTTTTGTTAATGAGATAATTACCTCGTGTTTTTAATAGTATTTTCTAGTTTTGATAATTAACTTAGGAATATTTGAGTTAATTAAGTAGGTTTCTCATTAGTTTTTGGTTAAAAACATCTAATTTTTGCCTAATTAATTATAGAGACTAATCAAAAAAATATGACATAAATTTTCTAGCTTATTAACAGTCTAATCAAGCTTTGGTAAAGATCTTATACTAATCTAAGCTTAACTAGTATATTTATCGTTAATTTAAGATCAAAAAGATTAATATTAGTCCTAAAATGGCTTAATAATTAATTAGGTTAATATCACTAATCTTAATCTAAGTAATCAAGATAATATTAATAGTTAAGAGAGTATTTATAATGTAAAGAGTTTTAATCTTATTAATTAATTAAATTAATTAAGAAAATAGAGATAAATTAGTATAATTTTGTTAATTAAAAAAGGATTAGGCTAATTACCGTTAGTTATCAACTAGAGTTTTTTCTCTCTAGTGATCTTTGAGTAGAGTTTCTCTCTATGTGAGAGAGAAATGGTCAGGACTTCGAGTTTAAATGGTCCTATTTATAGGTGCCTGGCACTCCCAAGGCTGGAAATGGCAGTAGCTTGCATCCCAAGGCAGCCCTAAAGCTCTTGTAGCACCCCTTGCTTCTATTTCTATCCTTGGTAGGTCAGTGATAACCCCTCCTAGCACCTGCCAGCTTTAAAAATCAAATCTGCTAAATTTTGACCTATTTTTTTCTTAATTGGTAAATATCTGTAAAATATCTTGGAGGCCTTAGTAAAAGTCTATGCTTAAATGATTACTGCAACCATCCAATTTTTCTCAGCAATTTAATCGACATTGAATCTTCCAGAGAGACTAGCGGCGTCAGTTTTTGTCCAAACTTGATTCTGAAAATTTCTAGCCCTAGGTTTGAAGTGCTTAAGATTCCAAAAATACAATTTTTAATTTCTTTTAAGATAGTGTTTTACCTGTTTATATGTCCAATGCTTTCTCCTAAAGCTTTGAGTTCATTCCTCTGCAGCTAGAAAGGTGGATACCTTAGTGTTTCCTACAACAGTAAACCAATCTTCTTCTCGGAAGGTGTGTGTGCGTGCGCCCTAGTAAAAAGAGGAAAATGGTGTAACCTTTCTATCATGCAAGTGTGTTATATTGGTTATGTAATTTCCCTCTTGAATAACAAGTTTTGAGCTCAATTGTCCTCACCAGATAGATCTTTAAGATCTCTTGGTATAGTTTCCTACAACATTAAAACAACCTTCTTCTTGGGTGTGAGTGTGTGTGTGTGTGTGTGTGTGTGTGTGTGTGTGTGTGTGTGTGTGTGTGTGTGTGTGTGTGTGTGTGTGTGTGTGTGTGTGTGTGTGTGTGTGTGTGTGTGTGTGTGTGTGTGTGTTTATTATGAGAATCGTCTTTGATATACAAGCTGTATAATTAAATTATATTAAACACCAAAAAAGTACAAAACATTTGTGATATACGAAAACCCATTTTTATTAATAATGATCCAAATATAACAATATGGTAACAAGGTTGTGGTGACGAATCCTCTAAGGAACAAGACAGATGTAGTAGAACACACACTCTGACATTGCGGGAAGATAGGTACAATGCAATCTCAGTCGTTTGTTATCCTTGTCAATCCCAAATAAAATCCTCGCACACCAAATGATAGTACATTTTATTCTCAATATTGTACAACCTTCGTAGCCAGTCGGGCAAGATATGGTCTAGTTCTAGAAAAACATATCCTATGTTTATTGTAGAACCCAATGAAATATGAGCAAATTAACTTTTATGATCAACAAAGGACTCTCTAATTATGTGAAATATTTACAGCATAATGTTTTCTTCCACTACATACCAAGAGTAGTCATATGTAGCACACTCCAAGTTGAGAGTATGTCACTCTCTGTGAACCGGTATAAGGGTCAAATCTATTACCATAAGATACCATTACTACACCTATATCAAGAGAACAATTTGACAGCACTTTGTTTGTAATTAGTATATATTCTTTAAAAAAACCCATATAACAACAATATGACACATCATGTATTATGTCCAATCACATCAGCAACCTCAATTATTCTCATGTATGTTGTAACCCACATTAAAGTAAAAATTTCAGCAATCCGCTTTTTTGTCAGACAATTTGTAATATACACCTCTTCTGGTAATCCTTGCTATGATGTCCCAGATTATGTCATACTTTGCTTTCATGCCAAATTACCATATCAATACACAAGCATGCCTTTATGTAATGCGTCAAAAAAAGACTTGTAAATAAATCCCAGAAGCTGCCAGAACGGCAATCATTCTTATGACAAACCCAGCTATGATTTTGAGATCCACAAAAACTAAGAAGTCTATTCTTAATAGTTACATCCCTTTGCTGTATTACCTAATGAGTTATTCACAAATCCAAAAAATTGTCTCAGTATGCATAGTGACCAACATGATGAGTATATGTCTGTGAAACAAAGTACACATTAACACTAGGTTGGTAACCTAACAGGACATAAAAGTGTCCTTTCAGGGTTTTGAAAAAAACCTCCAAAACCATAGTAGATCCACTCATTTTGTAAAATCCTTTCATGAGGTTATAGTTCAAGACCTATTAAACATGGAAAAAATAAGAAACTTGTAAAATTTCTCATCTTTTGGTCACACCAAGCCTCCAAAGTTGATGGACCAATGAATTTTCATCAAAACAGTCATTTCTTACGTTTTGTTGCATAAAAATAAGATTAGGGATTTTTGTAGGACTCGAGATAAATTCCCTAGTTAACTTCAATGGGTTGGTGATCAGAACATATGATTGCTTCTCACTCACTATTTTTTGTTTTGCCAAAATAAATAGGTACAAAAAAGTTGAATTTTTACCATTCTGCAAACCTATCATCAAAGATTCTATAGCCGCGCTCAATACAAATAATATATGCATAATTTCTTAGTTCCCTATTGTCCTTTATGTTCATAAGGAGCCATGGAGCATGTCAAAAGAATAATACATCGCTTACCAAGGGGAATCTTGGGGACAAAGATGCAGTGTTAAATACAACAAACATGAAAAAACTGGGTTCAAAATTATGAGTTATAGAATCCCATAGAAACTATTCAATATGTAGCCAAATTTGATCCTTATGACTAGATATGGTTACTACCTACAAAATGTATGTAGTTGTCACAAGAAACTAACAATATTGAAAAAGCTGTACTTGATATACTAGAATGTTTCGTTTTCTTCTATCATTGAAAAAATCAACCATCGTTGTGTACTATGCAAAATAGGGTATTAGGTGCACCAAAACTCAAGGAATGTTAGCTTTATGTTATAATATGCGACATAGAAAATAAAAAATGCATTTGGATATCATGAAATTCACCAAAAAAATCATAGAAGAGCTAAAATTGGCTGAAAAACAGGATTTGACAATTTTTGTAATTTGGTCATAGCTTACAACTTTTATATTTATTTCTCCCTAGAAGCGCCAGGACATGTTGAGGACTACTAAAGATAGTTCTCTAGCATTATAGACCTCACAAACATGAATTCTAGAGTGGTATAGTTGCAAAAAGCCAAAAACAGGACCCGTTTTTTCACACAGTTTAGGTTGTGAAATGTTGTGCAAGGACAATGTTAAAGATGGAATTGATATTCCAAAAAATGTCGAGTTTTTTTAAGCTCATGACACAACTTTCTAGATAGATAGCACCTCAAAATCCATTTTGAAACTCTTGAGATAATTCAAGGAAAATGGTCACTTAACAGGACATAAAGGTGTCCCATGACATAAAAGTGTCCCATTACCAACCTAGTGTTAACACATTAAGAGCCAGTAAAAAATTGTATGCAGCTTTACATGTAGACTCTAACAATTAAGGTAATTAGTCAACCTTTCCTCTTCACTAGAAGAGGAGTCACTACTATTGCTAGTTAAAATGATATATATAATATATTACAATCACTTCCCTGGCGGCTACTGTTGTTGCATCCTTCTCTGAAAGCCTTCTTGATGTTTTGCAGGCTCAATGGAGCAATCTAGCCCTCAGGATAGTGCACAAACACAGCCACCGGAAGCCCGCATTGAACGAGGATGCAACGCTCGACAGACTGCATGACGTTCTCCTGCAAATGTGGCGCCAGCTGCGTGGAGACACTCCTGAAGACTCGACTACTCTCCGCACTTTTATTCATAACTCTGTAGACAATTTAAAAAATATGATTAGTGAATACGAAGTGAATGTACGTCTGTTACATATTTTCTAATTTTTCACATAACTCGGCAAGAGTTGGCATTCTCATCACTAAAGATGTGAGAGTTAACTTCCGACGGTGATGCGCCTCATCTCCATCCACATCTGACGACAGCAATTGGCTCTTTAGACCGTTCTTGCTCTTGTTACCAACTTTGAAGTTGCTGTTGAATGACTAGAGGTTGTGTAGATGGTCATTGTGTCGGGGATGTAGTGACTCTTGCCGCCCTGAAGATCCACCTTCTTCCTATCTTCTGAAGACATTTCACCAGTACTTTTGGATCGACGAAGCCCACCATGAGTGAAGGCAACAATACCCTATATTCCATTGAGGGCTTTCTTCACCCGCTTCATGCAGGCATCGCAGTCTATGGAGACCTAAATCTAATCTAATATAACGTAAATCTAAATCTAGCGTAAATAAACATAAATCTAATTAAAAATAAACCTAAATCTAATCTAATTTAACTTAAATAAACCTAAATCTAATTTAACGTAAGTCTACATCTAACCTAATCTTTAACGTCTTTTAGGATAGTTTCCTACGACGTTATAACTCTCTTCTTCTTGTGTGTGTGCGCGTGTGTGGATGTGTGTGCCAATAAAAAGAGATAAATGGTATAACCTTTCTATCACCCATGCCAAGTATGATAGATTGGTTATCCCATTTCCCTCTTGAATAATAGGTCTTGAGTTCAACTCCTCGTCGGCTAGATCTTTAGGTCTTTTAATTTTAATTAGTTTCCTACGACGTTAAATTAGTTTCTCTCTCTTTGTCTCTCTTTCTCTCTCAATGTGTGTGCGTTTTTTTTGTTTATGCATGTTTTCTCTCTCTTTTCCTCTCTCAATGTGTGCGTTTTTTGTTTATGCATGTTCTCTCTCTCTTTTCCTCTCTCAATGTGTGTGTTTTTTGTTTATGCATGCTCTCTCTCTCTCTTTTCCTCTCTCAATGTGTGTGTGCATTCTTTGTTTATGTATGTGTGTGTGCGTTTTTGTTTATGTTTGTACTCTCTCTCTCTCTCTCTCTCTCTCTCTCTCTCTCTCTCTCTCTCTCACACACACACACACACACACACACACACAAAAACACTATGTGTGAGAGAGGGAGAGAGGGAGAGAGAAAGAGGGGAAGGGAACATGAGAGTGAGGAGAGGGAAGGAGCATACCTGGCTCTCCTTCATCTCCTCGTGTGTGTGTGTGTGTGTGTGTGTGTGTGTGTGTGTGTGTGTGTGTGTGGAGAAGAAAGAGAGAGAGAGAGAGAGAGAGGGAGGGAGAGCGTTACCTGCTCCTTGCTTGAGGGCGCCGAAAAACTCAGATCTGAGATCTGAGTTTTTGGGCGCTATCTGTTATTTTTTTAGCCCAGTCGGCATCGCTATGAGCGTCACAAATTTACTTGTAAATTTGCGACGCTCATAGCGACGCCTGGATTTATTTTTTTTGAGCGTCGCTGTGTGAGCGTCGCTAATATGAATAGCCTCTTGTAGTGTCTCTTCTACCTCATAGTCGAGGACGACTATGATTTCAAGAGAGAGGTAATGTCATAAAATCTAATATCTAACCAACCCAAATGATTTTCTCATATTAAATTGATCACTTAATGTGGGAGAATAAACGGGAACAAGTGTTAAGATATAGATATGTGCTTTTAGATCTATCTCAACACGGGGCCAATAGTAAAGGGGCCCAAATGGGACATGGTCTATCAAGAGCAAGGCTAACCAATGGAGCATAAGACCTTACGGTTAGCTTCATTGAAGACCTCCAATAATGTGTGTAAAAGTCCTTTGACCTTAGGTAATCTAGGGATGAGCTTGAGGTGGGAACACGGCCCAAGCTCGAGGTGCTTGACCTGCTTGAGGTGCTTGTCGTGCTTGAGGTGCTTGATTAGGTGCTTGAGGTGCTTGACTTACTCCATGCTTGAGGTGCTTGACTTGCCGCTTGATTAAGGTGCTTGAGGTGCCTTGACATGCTTACCTGAGATGCTTGTGGGAATACCCCCTAGTCCAAGTGCTTTGTCATGCTTAATGACTAAGGTGCTTGAGCTCCTAAAGTCAAAAACATCCCTACAAGAGGGGGGGCGAGCCCTTTTCCTAGGGATTAGAGAGAGAACACACGCTCACACTCACAAGGGAAGCCCCAGCTTGAAGAGGCAGCAAGGACACATGTCAGGTCCCTACCCATGTTACCTTCATGTGTTGCTTGAAGCCTATTGGCTAGGCTTCAAAGGTGTCCAATGATAAATTACTTGAATTATCTAATTGTTTTTGCATTTATCAAGTCCTCTCTCTCAAAGGGGAAAGGGGGACACTTGTCCCAAGGCTATCCCTGTTGCTTGTAATGGCTTCTGCTTGTGATTGGCTAGGCCTGGAGGGGTCCAATGAGCTTCAAGCATGAGCTACAAGGGGGGGTCGACCCAAGCAAGCTAGGGGGGTGCTTAGGGGGTATACTCACCCACACACACTCACAAGCACTCTCATTGTGTGCTATGCAAAGTGGAAGAGCTCCCTCTCCAAGCAAGTAAAGGTTGAGAGCCTACACCAACACTCTTGGCTATGGAGTGCAAATCCAACCAAGAGCCATGCTTCAATGCTTAAGCTTGCCATCTCCTTCTTCTTCATTACTATGCTATTATGTATGCTAGCAACAAGAGTATGATAAGTGAGGAACTAATTCTTTCTCCTACGAAATGTTTCTTCTTCCTCTTCCCTACCCTCATTCCCTGCTAGCTCTCTCCACCTTCGAAGGTGTTTGAGGTCTTGGGACTGAGGCTTGGTATAGTTAAAGCTTTCTTCAAGTTTAGGTTATGCTATGATGGTGATGCATGAAGCTTTCCATCTTCATTGCTTCACCTAGGTCACAAGGAACACAAAGAATGTATTGTAACAAGTCTCTCTTTATGGGAGAAATCATAATACAAATGCCTATTGGAGGGGGGACCGGCTCCACATAAATCCGGTCCTCAACTGTTGTCATGTTCTCTAAATTCTCTCTCTTGCAAAAGTATTGTCTATGCCAAGTTAACTAATTGCTATGATTATGTTGCTATCTTCAATTATGTCAACCCGCTATGCTCACAAAATCATTTCTTGAAAGTACTCTCATTAAATTCCGCTACTCTCAAATTGAATAGGCAAATTCCATTACACGTGACTTTTGGCTAGAGCTCATTCACACTCTCAGGGGTTGGTTTGAGAGACTTTAGGGCATCTCCGACCACATGCGAGTGCAGAGAGGATTTACTGCGACTCTCGCGCCCAGGGCCTTTCTTCACCATGGTCCAGGGTGTGCCTAGATGGCACTACCAGTCACACCAATGCGGCTTTTTCTCCTCCCATCTTCTGATTTAGCCCTCATTGTATGTACTTTGTTTACTCACTGGGAGAGTCTCCCCATGTTTTTTATTTTGATGTAGCCCTCTTCAATAGAGGTGATTTGTAGCCCTATAGACAGTTTTATTAACTAATGGAAGGATCTTTTTCTCGAAAAAAAAAGGATGATGGTGAGGGGACGGATAACTAGAGCTCCCCGAACATAGCTACACTTAACAATTCTTAAATGTAATTTTGAAATTCAAGCCAATGAATTATGTTACCTTCTCCTTCTATCTGAGCAGAGTCTATTTTCCTCACATAATCATTTGTTAGCTTCTGCAGCCACTCTCACAAGGAAGAAATAAGTGAGGAAGTTAGCATTTATAAGATGAATTTAAATCACGATGCTTACAATTCCTGCATTGACACAGAGAGATCCTTCACATTGTGAGTGGAAAGTTTCTTCTCTTGTATTCAAGGAAAACAAGTGAACTTTGCAGATATCAATAGCAACAAAAAAATCAGAGGAGTGTACTCTAAGATGCAGCAGCAAGTCAATCAATCCACACGTAGTAGAAATGTGCAATGCCTTTTTGAGACTCATGCAATAGTTAAGAAGAAGGATCTAACACCGCAAACATATTGGAGACCAGAGTTGAATGCTAAAAGTCTAGTGAATTATCAACCCCTTTCCAAACCTTAAGTTCCCCACACTCCAATGCACTTCTACACCTAAACCTAGACCAACAAGGACGATTAGCACAACTAGAAAATACTCAAGGAACATGAGCCAATTCCCCACTCTGCTAAAAAAGTAGAAAAATAAATTGTGCCATTCATATGCTGACAAACCTAATATTTTGACTCTGACTTTTTAATACATGAAAAAAGCTGCACAAAGTGCACCTTCTTTAGCTTTTCGTATGATTTTATGGCATCCCGTCAAATATTTCGTATTGCAATTTATGAGGTATATGGAACAAAATGATATAAGCTGCATTTTCAAAGGAAGTTCTTTAGCAATTCCTAAATCAAAACTCACCAGTAGTTGTAAGAAAATTCAAAACTTAACAAAAATGGCCTTACCAGACATAACTACTTCCAAAACACAAAAAATTATGCAACAAATCCAATATGGATGCCCAAAAAAAGCATTGCAAAACATAGAAGTGTATGGATGGGCCTGAAATCGGGGAAAAGCCTCATGGGCACCTGTTTTTGGATTTGATTGCTTTTGAGAGCATAGCTTTTCATAGCACTTGCTTTTCAAGGCGAGGTGCCTTTGAATACAAGGTTTGGAGGCTCATTGTAGTATTCTCGCATGTGTGGAAGTAGAGGCAAAGCTCCCATTAGTTATACCTTTTATCAAGCAATATAAAAGAAGTACATGAAGGGGCGCAAGGATTTTGGGGGCGGTAATCTGGGAGTTTTAGTGTCTACCATGTGGATCTTCTCTCTCTCTCTCTCTCTCTCTCTCTCTCTCTCTCTCTCTCTCTCTCAATACATAAAAAAATCGACCATCGATCCATATACAAGAAATATGGGGGAAAACTTGAAAGATGTACAATGAGATCATGGGGAAAAATCCCATAACAAACCACAGGTGGAATCAAGATACTCTAATGAAAGGTGAAATGTAGCTATCTGAATAGTGATCAAGTCTACACAAATCTGCTCAAAGCTTTGTCCACCTCAGGCGATGAACGAAAACCACAAGGTCTAGTGCTGTGTATTTAATTGATATAAAGCATCCGTTGTAAAAGCTCATGTCACAGCTCACAAAAGCCAAGGGACTATGAAACCCCTTGGCTGTACCTCCAAAATCATCCACATCCACTCTTAACATTTCCTGATGATGTACCCCAAAAAAGGATGCACATCTATGGCACAACCAACTGTAAGAGAGGCAAGAGGGACCCATTTGCTATCCACCTCAACGGCCAAGGGAAGGTGGAAAGATGCACATCTCTTTGACAAAACCAACTTCCCTAAGGCCACTCTAAATTGACTCTCAAACAAATCTACAATTGTCTGATATCCATAAAGGGATTGGCCTCAACCATTGTTTGCTCTTGAATGATATCATGAATATCCTCCCTCGTCCAAAAGGAATCATCATGTAAAACCTGCACTCTAAATTTAATCATAGTAGCTCTCTCTGAACCAAGGAAAATGTGGTGTGCTCTACAAGAAAAAACATGTTTGTCTACAGATAGTGGCCCACTTCTCAAAGAAACATCTAGAGATCTCCATGACCAACCGCAAAGAACTGAGCATGAAAGATCTCAAAAATTGGGACATCTATTGGAGATGCAAAGCCTGTTGAATAGTCAAAATCCTTTGCAAATTGTGACTCTGTTGCTCCCCTGAACAATGCCTATTGTGAGAGGAACCTGCGAGACTGGATCTCCAAGAGATCAAAGTTTGCTTGACTGGTCTACCCTAGGGCAACTCAGGATGCTCCTAAACTACCATCAACTACTGAGGCGGTCCGGGGCGGGCAACAAGAAGAGTGGCCTCTAAGCACCCTTGTAGGTTCCCGTGCTGCTCAATTGGGTTGGGGTTGGAAAAAACAACAAACACACACACAAACCCGCAACCTAACCCTACACAAATTTGGGGCACCACCTAGTTTTGGATGCGAACTAGGACGCGTAGAGAGAGAGAGAGAGAGAGAGAGAGAGAGTGCTCGGGCTGCTTTGAAATGTATTGGCAATGATCAAGCAAACACAATTATATATGTAAGAAAGAGAGAGAAGAGGGAGGGGGTGCTTGTTGCATTAATACCTTCTTACAAATCTGTCATGACCGATCAAAGTGAGACTAGTATTTGTTCAACAAAGCTTGAGTAAATTTCACCACGACACATCACAAGAAAAGCCACCCCAATCACTGTCTTAAGGCCAGGGGAGTCCTCTCCACCCTGTCACCGTCTTACAATATCTGGGATTTATGGCTAAATTGATGACAACACTTAGACACAAGATATCAAGAACTAACAATATCACCAAGACACTTACACATCATTGTTGTCCATTACTTCACGTTGGAAGAGAGACAAAGGATCCAAGCTCAGTCCAAATCCACCCTCCTTGATTCAGCAAATGTTGGGCTTACACTAGTAGGAGGAATGATAGATTTTTCACTCTCAATTGAATGATCGCTCTCTCTCTTACAATGGCATAGAGTTCTCGTGCTAATCACCCCTATTACAACACATGCACAAGCATACGACAATGAGCTTCCACTCAAGAGCTCCTTCTAGAGAGGTTGAGCTTGGCTTCTCAAGCTATAGCATAGTGCTCTTGCTTATGGCTCTCCCTTTGTGCTAGCTACACCCTCCTTTTATAGCAATTTTGAAGGCTAGGGTTACTCCTCTAACCATGGTTGGGTTAGATTTTCAGCACTTATCTAATTTCTTTTGCTTGGAATTATCAAGAAGTTGGTGTGGATAGATGAAGAAGAGAGAGAGGAGAGAAGTGAAGGTGATAGGACTTTTCATAGTAGGTTAGTGTTAGTAAATTAGTAGAGTTAGTTATTTTATTGATTTACAAATGGAATTGGATATTTACAATGGGACTATCCAAGTAGGATACAAATAAGGAAGAAAAAACTCTTAATAGGTAAGAAAACATGGATTTCTTACAATGTTGATGCTCCAAGTGTCTTGAGTAGGGTCAATTTTGACGCTTGTTGACGGTCCACTAGCTTTGACGGTACATTTTTTTCACTCTTGACCTTCCTTTGGGAGCCAAGGTAATTGAATATGAATAATTAATCACCATGATGCTTTCTTTCAAGAGAAGAGGCTTAATTTTATGGTTTTTTTATAGATATGGGTAATATGGATGAGGAAAAATGAGACTAGGTGGTCAATTTTGGAATGGAAGTGTGTGTAGGAAACATGAGTTCACCATGGTTTCTCTTATTCTTCAAGGTTTAGAAGAAGGTGAGTAGGGTGCAGAGAGGAGTGGTGAGAGAGGTGGGGATGATGAGTGGAGAGGTGTGTGTGAAAGAGGAAAATGATAAAGTGGAAGAGGGAGTGTGGCTGCATAGCATGGGCAAACTGGGGTCCACAAATAAAATCCTAGCTCACAGCTCGTAGCTCAAAAAAATATGAAAAAATTTGAGGTGAAATTTCAGCTCATGAGCTACAACTTTTTTTTGTATCACCTTTTCAAATTCGGAGAGCATGTGATCTTTAAAAATTCAGCAAAACCGAGTGTTTTTTCCACTGCACAAGGTCCTTGTGAGGTCCTTCTTTGGATGATTCTTTTGAATACCTCCAAGAGTGAGCTCCCCATGGTGCATGCATGCATTTCACATACCTTTGACCTTATTTGGTAGGTCTATAATTGAAGATATTGTTGAGATCATGATATAAGTGAATAGTATAACTAAGAAAATCAAATATTGAGGGGTCTAAAAAAATATGTACATGTCAAATATAAATAATATAGGTGGAAAAAATATAAAGGGGTCAAAATAAATCTCTCTCATTATAAGTCTACCATAAAAAGATGAATATTTTTGGTGTTCTAATTTATGAGAGTAAAAGAGAATAGATGTAGGGAGGAAAAATCACAATAGTGAAAAAATATACACATAAATAAAACTAGTTTTTTTTATATTTTTGTTGGGATAGAGTTACACCAAAAATAAGAGAAGCTTGCATGAAATTATTTTTTATATGGAATAAAGAGTATGCAAAATGGTAAGAAAAAATATGGTAATGGTGAGTCAATGTACATAGCATAAATAACACACCATAGGTAGAAATATTTAAATAAATACCAAAATAATTATGAAAAATCCTTGTATTTAGGACCTATATACAATGAAATATTTACACACAAATGGGCCATAATATACTTATATTTTATATATATATATATATATATATATATATATATATATATATATATATATATATATATATATATATATATATATATATATATATATTGGCTCAACTAGCCCAGTGACTAGCTAGCTGAGGGTTTTTAAGAAGATATGAGAAAAGTCTCCTAACTCACACACACCTATATACAGTGAAATGGTAGGGATAGCCACAGTGTTTGGATGATTTTGGTAGGGTGGGTTAACTCACTATGGCAATTACGGAGAGCCGAAAAACGGCTATCATTAGCCCTCCGCCAGGATGATGGTATATTCATGTACCATCATAGAGCATCTTTTCCAAAGAGAGTGCTTCAGAGTCCTTGACGAGGTCTTCATTTTTTGGCCCCTCAGAATTTTGATTTGAGTTACACTCATGCTTCACGGAAGAATACCTACATGAGATAGCTGCCTTTTGACAGATCTTTGGTAGATCCTTTGGTAGAAGGCGACTCAAATAAGGCTTCAAGCGATACCCGTTTATCTTCCTGGAGTGCTCTTTCCCATTCAAGTCCATAAGTTGATAGTAACTTGAATTGAAAGCCTTCTTAACTATGTATGGCCCTTGCCATCTAATTTCAAATTTGACATCAAAACGATTGTCGAGTGGATTATCATACCTTAGCACAAGATCTCCTTCATTGATGCCTTTGTCCTTTAGTTTCTTGTCAAGCTTCTCCTTCGCCTGCTTAGCTTTCCTCTTGTAGCACTCGTATGCTGCTTCTCTTTTCCACTCAAGCTCAGCTAAGGTAATAAGTCGATCCATCCATGCTTCTTGATCATCTTGTGCTGCTTTGCCATGAAGTCGTATTGTTGGGATGTTGAGCTCAATTGGTTGTAAAGCCTCTTGACCATAGACCAAGTGAAATGGTGTAAACTCCGTGGCTTCCCTATATGTGGTTCGATACGCCCACAAGGCACCATCCAAGAAGTCATCCCACAACTTTGTCTTGTTTCTCACTATCTTTCTAATGATGCCTGCAATGACACCATTAGCTTTTTCTACCAAACCATTGGATTGGGGATAGTAGGGTGTACTATGACGATGTAGAATGTGAAGTTCTTCACAGACCTCTGTGAGCAAGCCCTTTATAAACCCTGGACCATTATCAGAAACAATCTCCAAAGGTGTGTCAAATCTACAACAAATGTGAGTGTAGACAAATTTGCTCACTTTCGTCTCAGTTACCTTTGCCACACTTTGTGCTTCCACCCACCTAGTCATATAGTCTACCGCCACTAGAATGTAGAGTTTACCATTTCTTGTCCTAGGGAGAGGACCCATAGCATCAATGCCCCACTTTTCAAAGGGTCCATTTGCAAGCACGATTTGCCTTGGACCATACACCAATCTTCTATTCCCATTTACCTGACAATTGTGACAACTTTTACACCAATGTTGGACATCCACATGCAGACTTGGCCAAACATACCCCGCAAGCAAAATCTTCTTCACAGTTAACTCTTGGGCAAAATGACCACCAGATGCCTCTTCATGCAAACCTTTTAGAATGGCTGGAATTTCCTTGATAGTTGGTACTCTTCTGCACATTTGATCCTTTGCTCTTTGATAGAGGGATCCTTCTAGGAAGAGATACTAGCTTGCCTTTTTCATGAGTCTCCTCTTCTGAGCCTTCGTGAAGTCTTGCGAAAACTCACCCTCCAAAATGTAGCTAATAATGGGAGTCAATGACTCCAATCCCTGGTGTTGGGGTTAAGGCCTATGTGCCTTGACCGGTCACCCAGGTCATGGGCGTCCGCCCACTGTTACCCTATACTTATAGTGAGTATACTGTATAGGGGAAGCTGCCACTTCATAGTCTCCCCACCCACATCGTGTTGTGTGTCTCCTTATCTCTCTCTCTCACTCTTCGTCTGTGGTGCTTCCCGATCCCCTTCAATTGGTATCAGAGCTATGGTGACCGCGGAGAGCACGACGGCTTTGAAAGCTTCGAGGCGATAGCTCGCTCTCTCTCGACGATAGAGAGATTAAGAAATCTTGGAAGCTTTGTGAGAATGCAATGGGAGCTTGTGAGCTCAGTTGAGAGTGATGTATGCTCTTGTGGAAGCACAGAAAGGAGTGTGGAAGATTGTGTGTAAGTGAAGGTGCTGCCCTAAAACTGTGTGCGCAGCAGCACTGTTTTCAGATTCGTTTTTCTCCTTGTAGAATGCAGATCTGAGAATTCTGTCCATCAAGCCCATCCGTTTCGACGTGGTCTACAACTTTGGAGAAGAAACTTTTTGCAAATTCCTCACCGTTTTGCTGATATTCAGCTCAGACTGACTGTATACAGAAATTCCAGATTTTCTGTTGTCACATTGTGTGCGAGTTTGATGCACTTTTGGAAGCACGGGAGATGCTTGAAGTTGAGTGCATAAATTCTGAGCTGAAGATGAAATTGTAGCTTGTGTTAAGCTTGTGGTTTGAGGGTTTTTTGGTAGACTTGGGCAACGAAGTACGGAGGAGTTTACACACCACCGAAGCGGTCTCTTGAGAGACGCAGGTTTTTGGAGCACACAGGTGGAGCTTCTTTCACTGGTTTTCACAGCATACTTTGGCAGTGATTTTTTGCTTGGATTCATGATCCTTGTGGATGGTTTGCATATGGTTATAGCGCATGGTTGATGCCCATTATACATGCATTTTGGCGAGCACTTTCAAGTGCCAATGAGCTCTCTTGAGAGCATTGTTTTCGCATTGATCAAGTTTCCGGATTGCAAATCTTTTGGCGCTTGCTTATGCGCGGTCACTTCGTTGATGTACGTTGAGTACAGATTGCCATTGTATGTGAAAATGTGGAGCCATTTTGGCATTTCTACTCATTGACATTGAGTAGTGTTATGGTTTATGGTAGAGATTGTACTTGAGTTTTTTGCTCAGTTTTTAGGGGAAATTCTGTCGGATTTTTCCCAAATTCTCGCCATAGTTTGTGATCGAGTGTTTACTCTCACTTTGACAGGTTTATTCAGTTTGTACACAGTTTTGTGTTTTTGTATCCACTCTCGCAAGAGTGAGGAGTTGTGTATCTTTCTTTGCTTAAGACAGTGGTTTGCTCTCGGGTGGGAGAGTCTTGTGATCTCGAGCATTGTTTGCCATAGTTTTGCAGAGCTTATGCATGTATGTTGAGTGTAGTTTGATGCGCATTGATTGCTCATTGTATTGAGCTTGCAGGACAATGGTTATTTTGTGTTGATAGCCATTGTGCGTCGAAACTCTGGCAAAATTTTCCCAGGAGTTTTATGCATATCATTTATGTGATCTAGGTAGAGATTGCGGGTTGCACTCAGCATTTGTGTGCGGTGTTCTCTGCAGGTGGGAGATTTGTGTGTGTGTATGCATCGATACCGCACAGTGTGGGCTTAGTGATTAGCTCACAGATTGCAGTGTGATACTAGAGCATGCGAGGCTTGTATTGACATTGCGGGAGCTCTATTTTGGAGTGTGTCTCATACGTTTTACATTGTGTTTCTGGCCATATTTGTAGACAATTTCCAGGTGTTGTTGGTGAGGTGGTTTTAATTTCTAGTTTTCTACATTGTGCTCATGGCAGAGACAGGTGATCGATCAGATTGTGACCTCTCACAGATGCGCGTGTTTGATGGATCAGACTTTGCGGCATGGAGAGAGTGTATGCTTGATGCATTGACACAACGAGGGTTGCATCGACCATTGAGTGGTGATGCAGGTAGACCTTCAAACATGTCTAACGATCAGTGGCAGGAGCTAGAGGAGATGGCACTATCTACGCTCTCTTTGCACCTTGCGGAATCTGTATATGCTCTTGTTATGTATGAGACTACTTTGAGAGCACTTTGGCGTAGATTACATGATATGTATGATAGATCTGAGTCATCACGGACTCGTGTGAGACATGTACATTCACGAGCATGCCGACAGGTGACATGTTGGTATTGTGGTCATTCTGGACACGTTAGACGGCGTTGTTTTCGTCGTATGCGACATCGTAGGAGACATGGCAGTCTCAGAGATGTATGTAGTGATGCCATGGACTGAGTTGCTTTGACAGTTGAGGCACATGTAGTGTCGGAGTATACTAGTGACGGGGATGTCACTTTTACCTCGAGCTATGCACGAGATGCTATACATGTGGATAGTGCACTCCCTTCGCAGTGGTTGCTAGACGCAGATGCTATGTTTCATGTCATGCCGCATCGTGCATGGTTTTGTAGCTATTCTAGTGGGATGCTTGGTAGTGTACGTTTGACCGATGGATCGGTGCATGCGATAGCAGGTGCAGGAGATGTGAGACTGTCATTACCGAGTGGTGCATTTTACTTGTTACGACATATGCGCTATGTACCAGATTTGACAGTGAGTTTGATCTCGATTGGTCAGCTTAGAGATTGTGGATGTCAGATTTCGCTACGAGAGCGAGATTTTGTGATGCATTTGGGTTCGCTAGTGATTGCGAGAGGTGCCAGGAGTGGTACAGGCTACCCATTGCATGTGGATCACGGGAGAGACAGTGTTGTCTCTGTGATCATGCAGCCAAGTAGAGAGCAAAAGAGCAGGCGAGTCTCTTTTGCTTGTGGGTTGCAGGATGCTTTGCATGGAGTGCAGAGCAGTGACCTTGTTGTGCAGGTTGCGTCTACGGATGCACAGGTAGAGCGGGACATCTCTAGTGAGTCACAGAAGGATGAGTCATCAGAGGTGATGACAGAGATGACTCACATGGATGCTGAGATGTCGGGTATTGTGGAGTCATTTCTTGATATGCTTATGCCAAAGCTTGATGCAGATTCAGGACATATGGATACTCTTGGTACACATGTGATATGTGGTGGGCACGAGGAGTCACTCCAGAGCTCGGAGTCAGAGTGCCATGGTCTCTATGATAGGGGACAGGATTGCCATGAGTTGAGTTCTGAGTTGGAGGTGGCCGAGGTTGCCAGGGTTGCATCAACGTTCGGTGTCCTCATGTACGAGATGTTGATCTCGAGGCCCGACATAGCAGCTATAGTGGGAGCATTTGCAGCAGGGTTGATTAGTTGTTTGATGACTGATCTCGGCATAGAGCATAGGGGAGGTTTGCAGGTATTGGACCGATACTTGCAGGAGTGCATGAGCTCTTGTAGACTATTTACAGAGCTTGGAGCTAGCTCTGTGTGGCTTCCGCAGCGAGATGTTTTTCTATCAGCAGAGCCGGATGCACTAGCTCATCGAGAGTCAGTGGGCATAGGTTGAGAGAATATCTCACCTTCTATTAGTTGTACACTAGTAGATCTTGCTTAAAGGCACATTGGCCTTTAAGTGGGAGGTTGTTGGGGTTAAGGCCTATGTGCCTTGACCGGTCGCCCAGGTCATGGGCGCCCGCCCACTGTTACCCTATACTTATAGTGAGTATACTGTATAGGGGGAGCTGCCACTTCACAGTCTCCTCACCCACATCGTGTTGTGTGTCTCCTTCTCTCTGTCTCTCTCACTCTTCGTCTGTGGTGCTCCCCGATCCCCTTTACTTGGTATCTCGGTTGCTTGACAGTTGCTGCCACCATGATGACCTGCACTTCTTTCTCAACACATGTAACTGCTTGTTGTGCAAGTAAATCGGCATCTTCATTTTGTTTCCTAGGAATATGATATAGTTGCACTTCTTCAAAGTGATTAAACATCCTACGAATGGCATGAACTTTTGTCCGTAAGCTTTCATTCTTGCATGTCCAAATGCTTAAAATCTGTTTAACAATGAGAAGTGCATCTCCCTTTACCATGAGACGTTGTATCCCTTGGCCAATGCACATCTTCAAACCATGAAGTATTGTGTCGTATCCTGCTTCATTGTTGCTATTTGAACCTGGTAGATTGACCTTCTCTTTCATGACTACCTCCCCACTTGGGTTGAGCAACACTAGCCCTCCCTCTGCTTTTCCTATGACTCATCGAAAAGCTCCATCAAAGAACAAGGTAAAAGCATTAGGAATATTTTTTGGTGGTGGCAATGGTAGGGTCTTTATTTTAGGCACCTTAATCTCCTTCTCATGTACCCTATAAGTAAGGATCCCTGCCAATTGTGCACGCACACTATCTTCTACCTTGAAAGAGTATTGGAACTCTTGCAATTCCATAATCCACTTTGAGATCCTAGTGCTAAGATTCATTTGAGATGACACCCAAGGAAAAAAAATTTCTGCAGTGAGAATTACAAAAGGTTTTGGTAGCAAGTAGGATCTAAACTTTCTCACCGCAAACATGAGAGAAAGCATCATGAGTTCTGCCTCCGTGTAGCCTCTCTCCAAAGCATTCATGACCCTACTAGCAAAGTAGATGGGTCGCATCTGGGTACTATGGGGATCTTGTTGTAGCAAAACCGCTCCAATTGTTTCTTTCCCAACACTAGAGCTAACAAAGAATGTGTACTCCCAACAAGGAGGCATGAGTGTTGGTAGTTCTGGCAGGATGACTTTAATGTTACAAAAGTACTCTTCAAGCTCATCAGACCATGCAAATTCTACTTGTTGTGTCAACTTTTGCAAAGGATGAAGCAACTCCGAAGCTAAGTGAATAAAGTGTGACATATACTTCACCTTTTGAATGAATGAGCCATAGAGCCCAAAGACGTAGAAACTCTTGCTTGTACAAGTAGTAGTCATCTAAATCTTTTTGCTTATGAGAAACAATGTCTTGCCATAGTTTTTGAGTGTTTTGGGGATCAAAGAAGTATCTCTTGAAATGATTCACAACTTCCGTGTAATTCCCTTTAACTTCCTTAGGCAAAGAGTCAAACCAAGTGCTAGCATCTTTCCTAAGGACCACCTCAAACATCTCTACACATTCTTGATCAGTTACTATCCTCTTGATACGACAAGACATCTTGAAATTTGCTAAAAATAATTCTGCATCCTCTCCAGGCTCTCCAAAGAAAAGAGGGTATCCGGACATTTGGCGTTGGCTTTCCATTATTATGAAAGATTACAACACGAGTTGTAACAAGGGATACAATAGAAATTTAGAACCACTCGCCTGCAAATGAAGAAGTAAGAAAGTACCACTCTAGGTTTTCTTCCTCAGCTATCCAAGCTTCAATGAGGTCTCGATTTGTTTGATCAAAACAAAAGGGTAGACTATTTATGAGCTCTAAGAAGGGTTGAAATTCTTCAAAGCTAAGACGATATACAAAAATATCTAAAACTTCATTTTTTGGATCTAGAAGAGCAACCACGTCCCAAGTAATGAATTGCACTTGCTCTACAATTCCCAATGCACAAGCGGTTTGTATAAAAACTAGATCTTCATGCTCGTCGAAGGCTGTGAAAAAGTAGCAACTGACTAGGAGCTCCTTTCCTTCGAGTTCCACATAGTCGGAATAAGGCAACCTTCTCACAATTTCATAAAGAACATCCTCCTCAAGTCCAATCAAGCTTGCAAGATTTAAAGACTCCACTTGTGCTACAAAACTTCTGGACAAAAACTCCTTAGGATTATGGTTAAATCATTCATAAGCATCAAGAGATTTACAATGTCTCTATGAACAAAGTGTCATAGAAAGTAGAGAAGGATGAGAATTTATACAAATTTGCAATCTTCTCGATGCTCTCTTTATTAAGACAAGCCCTAAATAGCTCCCTATCTCCTTTGTTGAAAGTGAAAGGAAGACTATTAATAAGACGCAAATGAGGGAAAAATTCACCAAATGTGAGTCTATGAAGCATGAACTCTGGCCGCAAGTTTCCTGAAGAGTCTTCCTCAATGGTGAAATGCACTCGCCAAACACCAAATTTCACTCTATTTACCAATCTTAGGGCACACACTATTTGGATGAATGTACGGTCTTCCTTAGTGCCGAACAGCAAAAGGAAAATAGAATCCACACGCAGGACCTTTCGTCTTAGCTTCACCACCCTCTTGTTATGAGGGAGACGCTTTACTACCTGCTCTTGCAACTCAATCGGTAATAGAGCTAGATCTCTAAGGATTGAATTTTCACTGCACACACTCTCCTTGTTAGAACAAATGATCGTTTTTTTTGTTTTTGTAACAAACGTGGACAAACAAAAAGCCAACATACACACTATTTTGTTTGGCTGCACTTCATTTTAAAATAAAATGAACACATGTACATCAAAAGAAGTGTGGTAGTTGATGAGAGATAGAATGACAGGTTGTGGAGATGCAAAAATTTCCCCTGTTCTTTTAGCCCCAAACATAAACACCATACGCTGCTGAAAATGTATCTTTCTACTAAGTACAATATTTATCCTAATATGTGGTGTGAAGTAAAAAGGGAAAATTTTTGGGCCATTATCCATGCTCTATACATAACCTAATGCCTAAAATAGAACAAATATATATACATCAAAACTAAGATCGTACCTAATGAGAGGCAAAATAAAAGGATTTACCGAAGCGTTTATTTCGGCTAACCTAAGAGAACCTAAAATTCTACGAATTACTCGTTGAAATTGCAACTTAGTACTAACAATTATGTGTACCTTTTGCCTTGCAATCGGAATGAAAGCATCATACAAATTCTCGTGATTCATGCAAACTACTTGATTATGCTAAAGGTTGAGCCTTCACAAAACATACACAAGCCGTCCTTAGTGGGGGCACCAATTTGCGGCGGTCAGGGGCGGGCAACAAGAAGAGTGGCCTCTAAGCACCCTTGTAGGCTCTCGTGCTGCTCAATTGGGTTGGGGTTGGAAAAAACAACAAACACACACACAAATCCGCAACCTAACCCTACACAAATTTGGGGCACCACCTAGTTTTGGATGCAAACTAGGACGCGTAAAGAGAGAGAGAGAGAGAGAGAGAGAGAGAGAGAGAGAGAGAGAGAGAGAGTGCTCGGGCTTCTTTGAAATGTATCGGCAATGATCAAGAAAACACAATTATATATGTAAGAAAGAGAGAGAAGAGGGAGGGGGTGCTTGTTGCATTAATACCTTCTTACAAATCTGTCATGACCGATCAAAGTGAGATTAGTATTTGTTCAACATAGCTTGAGTAAATTTCACCACGACACATCACAAGAAAAGCCACCCCAATCACTGTCTTAAGGCCAGGGGAGTCCTCTCCACCCTGTCGCCCTCTTACAATATCTGGGATTTATGGCTAAATTGATGACAACACTTAGACACAAGATATCAAGAACTAACAATATCACCAAGACACTTACACATCATTGTTGTCCATTACTTCAAGTTGGAAGAGAGACAAAGGATCCAAGCTCAGTCCAAATCCACCCTCCTTGATTCAGCAAATGTTGGGCTTACACTAGTAGGAGGAATGATAGATTTTTCACTCTCAATTGAATGATCGCTCTCTCTCTTACAATGGCATAGAGTTCTCGTGCTAATCACCCCTATTACAACACATGCACAAGCATACGACAATGAGCTTCCACTCAAGAGCTCCTTCTAGAGAGGTTGAGCTTGGCTTCTCAAGCTATAGCATAGTGCTCTTGCTTATGGCTCTCCCTTTGTGCTAGCTACACCCTCCTTTTATAGCAATTTTGTAGGCTAGGGTTACTCCTCTAACCATGGTTGGGTTAGATTTTCAGCACTTATCTAATTTCTTTTGCTTGGAATTATCAAGAAGTTGGTGTGGATAGATGAAGAAGAGAGAGAGGAGAGAAGTGGAGGTGATAGGACTTTTCATAGTAGGTTAGTGTTAGTAAATTAGTAGAGTTAGTTATTTTATTGATTTACAAATGGAATTGGATATTTACAATGGGAGTATCCAAGTAGGATACAAATAAGGAAGAAAAAACTCTTAATAGGTAAGAAAAAATGGATTTCTTACAATGTTGATGCTCCAAGTGTCTTGAGTAGGGTTAATTTTGACGCTTGTTGACGGTCCACTAGCTTTGACGGTACATTTTTTTCACTCTTGACCTTCCTTTGGGAGCCAAGGTAATTGAATATGAGTAACCAATCACCATGATGCCGTCTTTCAAGAGAAGAGGCTGAATTTTATGGTTTTTGATAGATATGGGTAATATGGATGAGGAAAAATGAGACTAGGTGGTCAATTTTGGAATGGAAGTGTGTGTAGGAAACATGAGTTCACCATGGTTTCTCTTATTCTTCAAGGTTTAGAAGAAGGTGAGTAGGGTGTAGAGAGGAGTGGTGAGAGAGGTGGGGATGATGAGTGGAGAGGTGTGTGTGAAAGAGGAAAATGATAAAGTGGAAGAGGGAGTGTGGTTGCATAGCATGGGTAAACTGGGGTCCACAAATAAAATCCTAGCTCACAGCTCGTAGCTCAAAAAAATATGAAAAAATTTGAGGTGAAATTTCAGCTCACGAGCTACAACTTTTGTTTGTATCACCTTTTCAAATTCGGGGAGCATGTGATCTTTAAAAATTCAGCAAAACCGAGTGTTTTTTCCACTGCACAAGGTCCTTGTGAGGTCCTTCTTTGGATGATTCTTTTGAATACCTCCAAGAGTGAGCTCCCCATGGTGCATGCATGCATTCCACATACCTTTGACCTTATTTGGTAGGTCTATAATTGAAGATATTGTTGAGATCATGATATAAGTGAATAGTACAACTAAGAAAATCAAACATTGAGGGGTCTAAAAAAATATGTACATGTCAAATATAAATAATATAAGTGGAAAAAATATAAAGGGGTCAAAATAAATCTCTCTCATTATAAGTCTACCATAAAAAGATGAATATTTTTGGTGTTCTAATTTATGAGAGTAAAAGAGAATAGATGTAGGAAGGAAAAATCACAATAGTGAAAAAATATACACATAAATAAAATTAGTTTTTTTGGATTTTTTTTGGGATGGAGTTACACCAAAAATAAGAGAAGCTTGCATGAAATTATTTTTTATATGGAATAAAGAGTATGCAAAATGGTAAGAAAAAATATGGTAATGGTGAGTCAATGTACATAGCATAAATAACACACCATAGGTAGAAATAGTTAAATAAATACCAAAATAATTATGAAAAATCCTTTTATTTAGGCCCTATATACAATGAAATATTTACACACAAATGGGCCATAATATACTTATAATTTTTTTTATTTTATTTTTTTTGGCTCAACTAGCCCAGTGACTAGCTAACTGAGGGTTTTTAAGAAGATATGGGAAAAGTCCCCTAACTCACACACACCTATATACAGTGAAATGGTAGGGATAGCCACAGTGTTCGAATGATTTTGGTAGGGTGGGTTAACTCACTATGGCAATTACGGAGAGCCGAAAAACGGCTATCACTACCATCAACTACCCTGGTACCTCCTATTGAGCTTGATGCTGTGGTGGATGGTAGCAACAAGGAGAAGCCAGAGAGAGAGAGAGAGAGAGAGAGAGAGAGAGAGAGAGAGAGAGAGAGAGAGAGCAGAGATCGACACAAAATAAAAGCAACGCTTGTATTATATTATTCAAAGCCAAGGCAGTTAGACAGAGATCCCTCTATCAAGCTGCCCCAGGACCTCTTGTTTGGCTTGAAGGTGTAGTGGATGGTAGCGACAAGGAGAAGCCTTGGCAAGAAGATGGCGTGCACAATAGAGAAGGAACCCGAGAGAGAAAGAGTGAGAGAATAGAGATCGACACAAAATAAAAGCAATGCTTGTATTATATTATTCAAATCCTTTATATCTATATACATGAAAGACTAGCAAGGCACTTATGCCATGCAATGTCCACATACACTGGAGCTATTAAGTGCATGCCTCAAGAGCAGTTTCCCACGGGTACAACAGGCTTGAAAACCCAATAATGCCCCTCTCAAGCCCGAACTAGACTCACCACTCTCGTGACACTTTGAGTTTTTGGTGTACTCGTCAACCATGAGTTTTAGGTTCATTCACAACCAAGGGTTTTGGTATACCCATAACCTGGTGCTATGACAATGAAACCCCCCCTCAACCACATAGGGTGTAGGTCAAAATAGCTACTATCGTATGGAGTTTTTGGTTTACTTCCAAACCTTGGGTTTTGGTTTACCCAATAACCTCATGAGAAATGGTTTACAATGGGTAGAGGGAAAACTAGAAACTGATAACTTAGGAGGTCTTACCACTTATGTGTGGCAGTGTCAATACCCGTATAATTTTTGACTTATGTGTGGCAGTGTCAAACTTGTCAAATTTCAATGCCATATTGAAGTCTTCAAGAAGCCTGGTAATGAGGACTGGATTTGAATATGTTGCACCCTTGTCGACTTGAGTTTTTCTGAAGCGTTTTGATACGCTCTCAAGATCACCACCCCACAATATGCCACCTTCGATAGCCATCAAATCTGCAGAGTGTTTTTAGATGCACCAAAAGACCACCTCTTTGCCGATGACAAGTTCGTTGCCAAGGGTGTTTTGAAAAACCAGCACAAAAAAATGAGAGCATACAATGCCGCTATAAGCCTTTGGTTGGTAATCCTCCATTGTCGTGGCCTAGCTACCTTGAGGCAGTGTTCTTAAACATTGTGAAGAGCTTCTTACCTCATGCATTTTAAGAGGCTGTGCAAACTTTCAACAAGCTCACCCACCGCCTTGAGCGTTTCATCATGCAGATGGAGGTCTTTGCCTACAAAACTAACTATGCCTTCACAATCGTGTTTTGAGTTGCTCCGCCCTGCAAATCGCCAGCTAACAACGCTATGACGTTTTGATATGCAGCACTCTATGCTTGTGGCTGACAGATGATCCACCTGTCTCAACGTCTCAATATGTTGTCCTACCATGCCTAGGTTTCCACAGCACCTGTGCTCTGATACCACTTGTTGGGCTTGAAGCTATGGTGGATGGTTGCGACAAGGAGAATCCATGGCAAGGAGATGGTGTGCAGAGCAAAGAGGAGAGAGAGAGAGAGAGAGAGAGAGAGAGAGAGAGAGAGAGAGAGAGAGAGAGAGAGAGAGAGAGAGAGAGAGAGAGAGAATCGACAGGAAGCGATAGAGTTTTGCTTCTAGATGCATTGACCTTAAAGACTGGTGTCCCTTTCAGTATTTATTGATGATTTGCAAAGTATAACAATTGGGGAGTACCTCCTTTGTAGTCTGTGCATTGCAGAGTGCAAGAGCAGGCCCCCAAGCCTCATATCTAAAGCACCAAGGTAAAAAAGCATGAGGTATGAAAAGCTAACCTCAAAGAAACTTTTTCCTAAAAATTGGGGACTTAACTAAAAATCAGTGATGAACTCTAGGACATCCTCACAAGTGCCACATGATCATTTGAGGTGCTCAATTGGGTCCACTTAATTTCAATCACTTTTGGGTGCTTTAAACATGTCCTCTTTCAGTGGAATGCCACATCATTACATATTTCACATACCCTGTCAGGTGCAACGGAATTGAAATGTGAAGATCTAGATTTTACAGTGGTACAAATCTTTTCCTTGCATTAGTGCTTGCTTTTAGCTTGAATGATGGTTCCTTTTACTTTTCTGTGAAGAGAGGGAATGAGAGTGTGCCATAGAGATGTGTAGAGATAGAGAGAGAGAGAGAGAGAGAGAGAGAGAGAGAGAAAAGAAGAAGAAGAAGAGAATTTTAACGTCGTAGGAAACTATCCCAAGCGACCTTAAAGATCTATTCGACGAGGAGAATGACACCCGATGGGTCCCAACCAACCCTCTCAAGGGTCCCCCACACCATTGCCGATGTGGTATTTTCTTTAGATTGCATAACTGGAAAGTACACACATGAAATACCTCAAGTGTAGACTTAAAGAATGATCGTCGCGGTGGAAATGCTACAAGATGAGGCACCTCCGAGGCTGATTTGATGTACCTTTGGATCCTTCTCAATGTGGGATTGCGGATGGCCACCAAGGGGAAGATCTAGGGCTGATTTTCAATCCCCATGTGAGAGGAATGAAGGGCTGAAAATGCAGATCTCAACGATGCCGATGATGGATGTCAATGGAGCACTTGATGCCAGTGAGGGAATGGCCGAGGGGAGGCTTGATGGGCTGCCAAAGTACTGGACCGTAATAGAAACACGTGAAGCTAGATCTGAGCCGCTTTTCAGCAATGGAGATGGGCTAAAATCTAAAAATGCTGGTTGATTTGCTGATAATTGTAGCGCTAGGGCTGGAAACCAAAAATGTTGGTTGGATCTATAGATGCTAGGGCTGAAAAAGCTAGGCTGATCTTGAGCAAACACAGGGTGGATTTTCTCCTTGTACTAGTGCTTCCTGCTCTTCTCAATTGCAAATGCTAGGCTCTTTGGTCCCTTTATAGGCAAGGGATTTGGCTTATGAACTTATTCAGGCTTAGGTAGGACAAAATCCGTCCACTACACCTAACAAATAAATCATTAAAATGATTTACTAATAAGTGGTTTCGCAGGTTCAAGCTCATTGTCGATTGGAAGAAGCTCACATTTCTCATCATAGATAATGTGTCGCAGCCCGCCGTCCTCATTCAAGGTGAGAGCGGTATTCCCTCTCTTTCTCTCATCTCTCACGTCCAAGAGGCAGTTATCTATGTCAACCCCACATCAACGAACTTGGGTATTCCTGACAAGTATAGTGAAGGTTTTGTCAAGGTCAATTCCGTACTTCTCCAGAGACCTCACATGGACGTTCCTTTAAAGCATCTACAAGAGGCACAAGAAGTTTCCACAATGGACCTGAAGAGTTGCCAGCGTAAGGGTGGATTTCCATGGAGAAATCCAAAAGAAGAACCACCAAAGATCATTGTTCCAGTCAAAGTCATCAAGCAGAAGTGTCTTTGAATGCTTTGATTCCAGTTTGACAATAAAAATAAAGCAAGGCAATACTTCCTGAAGCTCAAGGATTGAGGGACACATGAAGCAACTTGGATATATGAGGAATTTTTCATGGACTATCCAGATTTTCTAGCCTCATACAAGGGGGCCATGCGGATTGGTACACAGTTTTTTGCTCTTCGTAGATAAGAGTGTCTAGAATCGTAGGAGGATTAGTACCGTCAATTTTGTGAGCATGTTCCCAGGACTTGCATGTCCGGACAAGTCCATTAGATTAGGGTTTTGAGTTTTGGAACCCTCTTGCATCAATGGTTTGCATACACGTTTTGATAGATGTTATTACACTACTGTGGGTGGGCATCCCCAGCATGACGTGCATGTAGTTCTATGCTAGAGGAATCCAGCGAGCCATTCCGCTCGTCGATTGGATTCTCGGTGGGCACATGTGCGACAATCTTACCCAAAACTAACCCCCCTGGCCTAACGTTTAATAAATCATTTTAATGATTTATTTGTTGGGTGTGGTGGACAGATTTCCCTACCTAAGCCTAAATAAATTCATAAGCCCAAATCCTAGCTATAAAGGGACCAAGAGGACCAGCATTTTCAACAGATTGGCTAGCACTTGCAAGGAGTAGAACAATCTAGCGTTTTTTGCTCGCATCAGCCAACATTTTCTAGCCTTGAAGTTTTTGCTAAAATCAGCCCAGTGACGCTTGCGACAACCTATAGCCTTAGCATTTTTGCATTCCCTTGCCAAATCAGCCGTAGCGCCACCAGAATTGTAGAATCAATCCTAGTGTTTTCAGTTTGTAGCCTTCCCTCGTCGCGTCGGATCGGCCCGCATCTGTGATCGCTAGCCATTTTTGTTGAAGTCCAATACTTCAAAAGCCCATTGAGCCTCACCTCGGCCATTCCCTTGTCGTTATCAAGTGCTCACATTTTTGTCCATCGTTATCATCATTGGTATTTGTGTTTTTAGCCCTGCTTTACATCACAGATCTACGTTTTTGCAGCTCGATTTCAGCCCTTAATTCCTCTCACATCTGGAGCATAATTTAGCCCGAGATCTTTCCCTTGGCGACCATCTGCAGCCCCGCAGCCCCACCTTGAGAAGGACCCAAAGGTGCATCAAATCAGCCCTGGAGGTGCCTTGTCTTGAGAACTTACCGTGGTACCAATCATCATTCAATTCAGTAGAGTCTCCACTTGAGGTATTGCATGTGTGCAATCTAAAGCAAATACCACATCGACAACAATGTGGAGGGGCCTTGAGAGGGCTGGTTGGGACCCCATCAGGTGTTGTTCTCCTCTTCTCTCTCTTTCTCTCTCCCTCTACACATCTCTATCATATTCTTTCACACTCTCTCATTCCCCCTCTCAAGGAAAGGTAAAAGGAATCAATAATGCAAGGAAAGAAAAGAAAGGATTTGTGGAAGAGTAAAACCTAGATCTTCATCATTTCAATTCCACTACACCTGACATTGGTATCAGAACTTTGAAGATTTTGCACTGCTAATCTTTGAAAAAAAATCCTCTCTTGTGTTTGAGTGTGTGTTGTAGCATCTCACCGAAGGACGCTTCTCTCACTCAGGGAATTGCAGGACTTGCGATTGTGCGTAGGACCGTGCGTCTTGAGCGTAGGAAATGCAAACAATGTATACCGGGGTTACATTTGTGGTGTGCCTACGAGAGGGTGGTCGACTTGGTGTGCGTGCTCGACCACCCCAACATAAAGGAATCCTTGCATGAATATTTAAAGTCATAACTTCTTCGACATGACATATCGCATCATTGAAGACGTGCATAGGAAACATGATGATGTGGATTGCGAGTATCAGGATTTGTTAGCGGTCTATGAAAAAAAGGAAGGCACCATCCAAATCAGCCTATGAAGTTTGGATTCTTGGCATTGTTTGAACAACCATCTCTCCCATTCGCTTGGAAAATTCCATCATTCCAGAAGACGCATTGCATATCATTGATATGTACACTTCTTTGGAAGCACATCGGGTCCACCATCCATCTCGAGCCAAAGGGTTCCAATCCGAGGCAACTACCGTAAGAGTTCGTAGGCATCGTGAGCCTACATTCACATGCCACATCCGTTGCAGAGACGAGGATGTAGCTAGAGCTTCGGTCATACGAAAATCTAGTCAAGGCCCCAAGAGGAGCCTCTATATTTGAGGAGTTACTTGGTGGTTGCATGAGCCATCATACAGAGGATTTTCCATGGTTCATGGGCATTCCAAGGGACATATCCATCTTCATCTCCCATTCGACGTTACTCTCGCCAATCTTCCTCGTGTAGGGGCAACATAGACAAGCCGATAACCTTTGCGGTCATCAGAGATTGCATATCCTGCTATTCGCTTTACAAGCATCCATCTGATTTTCAGTTTGGTTCACACCATCCGAGTTGAGGCAGTAAAGGTTATTGTTGGTCGGCAACCAATAGGGGCATTGTTGATCCAAGCGGCAGTCCATTGTTTGCGAGTAGATGCATAATCACCATCCTTGTGTTTTGCACATTTCCATATCATGCAAGGAAGTCTCTCTCTCAAAAGCCAACGTGAAGGACATCATCTAGAAGGAACTTCATCTGAGACCATCATATGGCATGCATGGAGTTTGATACTAGTACGTCCCCTTAAACGGGAGGGGATGTCATGGACACATGGCTTTGTGTGTCATGTGGACATTTTTCATCGACTTCGAGAGCCAATTTTCCCCTTCTTCCTAAATATGAGTGTCTAGAATCCTAGGAGGATTAATATGGACAATTTTTTGAGCCTGTTCCGAGGACTTGCATGTCCGGATGAGTCTGTTAAATTAGAATTTCCAGTTTTGAAGCCCTCCTACATAAATGATTAGTATATGCGTTCTGACAAATGTTATTACACTACAGTGGGCATCTGGCATTATGTGCATGTAGTTCTAGGTTAGAGGAATCCAATGAACCATTCCCCACATCGATCAAATCCCCAAGTGGGCAAATGTGCGATAGTTTCACCCAAAACTACCCCCCAATCTAACTTTTGATATATCATTTAAGTGATTAATTTGTTGGATGTGGTGGACGGATTGCCCTACCTAAGCCTAAATAAATTCATAAGCACAATTCCTGGCTATAAAGGGACCAAGAGCGCCAACATTTTCCAGAGATTGGCCAGCGCTTGTAAGGAGTAGAAGAGTCCAACGTTTTTTGCTCATAGCAGCCACCGTTGTCTAGCCTTGACGTTTTGCTAGAATCAGCCTGGTGACACTTGCAACAACCTATGGCCTTAGCATTTTGCATTCCCTGGCCAATCAGCCCTAGCGCCACCAGAGTTGTAGATTCAATCCTAGCGTTTTCAGTTTGTAGCCCTTCCCTTGCGGAATCGGCATGCATCTATGATCGCTAGCCATTTGCGGGGGGATATTTCTAGGCGAGCAATTTTTGGTGAGCGCTTTTTAGGAATCAAGTGAGCAGATTCCTAAAAAGATTCTCCTTCCTCCTTGTCGACTCTTTCGCCTTTTTCATATCTCTATCTCTGAGAGAGAGAGAGAGAGAGAGAGAGAGAGAGAGAGGTATTAGGGAGGTTGAGACATAGACAAAGATATGTGAGCTAAGGGTACTTAAAACAATAACATCCATTAATAATAGAAAGTTACATTTTATTGCACTTGCATAACATAGGCAAGAAGCGTTCATCTTTTGGAAGGCCCGGTTTTAGGAGTAGATGTGTTGCCTTCGAGTGGCAAAAGAAGATTCACCACATTGCCTAGCTACTGCGTCATTTCCTCCTCATCCTCCTCTGTGATGAGCCCAATCTTCTTCCAGCAAGAGAAAGCGAATTGTCCCTTCTCGACCAAGCGAGTAAGGTCCGCATATTGAGTTCCATGCGGCAATGATAGAGGCGATACACATTGATTGTTGCCTTTAGAGCCTCCCTAAACCGGTCGGTTCCGTACAACACCTCTCCGTTGGGAATGGCTTCCATGACATCCCACGCAGACTTGATTTTATTCTCAAGATCGTCGATCATCATGAAAAGTAATAGAGGTGTGCAACAAAAGCTACTGGACGCTTTCACAAAAATAGATTCAAGCAATGGTAATCTATAGCCATTGTGCAAATATTATATTACTTTATTCACGATTTGACAAACAAAGAATCATTTTTCAAATTTGAAAAAAATTGTAAATCAATGTACCAAAATGTGGCCATCATAAGATAAAATTAGAAACTAATACAATTGTCCATTTTTTGAAGCATACAAAAAAAAAGTGAGAATCAACAAATGCTATGCATCCATGCCTGCATCCGGGTTCAGCTCAGTGCCCTGAAAATATCAGCATCTGCCAGAGTTGGTTGATGGATAAACATGTTCTCATTTTGGCTTAACCCTAGCACACGCAGATAAATAAAATACAAATATTTACATGCAAGATATGATTTTTTCTTTGACCCCCGTTCCATGAAGTCTGGACATGTTCACGATGGCTGGTTGCAAATACAAACTTTGTACATCCCGACATGACCATCTTCACTTTTGGTCTCTACTTTGAAGACCTAATTAACACCATTTGCTGCACATATCTCTTCTATGACCTTCGCTCTCAGGGCTAGTACTAAACTAAGCTTGCGAGAAACATCCTTGAAAATGGAAGTCCGATACCGTACATGCACACCATCTCGCACTGCCTTCACGAGTGGATGTATCTTTTGACTTGAAAGGAAAGTTGGTTATATTTTGTGCAAGAGCAACCGGCATTACATTAGATATTCCTTCTTTGCTGAGCTCCACTTGATACCCCCCTTAATGCAATATTTTCACCTCATCCTCCAATAGGTTGGAGCCCACATGCACGGGCCAAGTGTGTAGTGGATGCTGAGGCTGCGGCTCAATGTTCTGGTCTACTATATGGCAATGCAAGACATGATCCGGACAAAATGAAAACCATTGATGCACCACACCATTTGGATGCTTTCGATATCCTTCAAAAGATGGGGCTGGTATACCAAGGCTAAAACTTGCAATACTGCATCCACATCTTCTTCCTCCTCTTGCGTGCCGCTACATGTGACCCTACTACCTTGTGGAGTTCGGCGTATGGACCACATTGCCTCATTGACCTTGCGCTCAACTACATACTGCCCACCATAACCTATACTTCGTTTTGGGGTTTGTGATATCCCTTCTTCTACAAAGTTGATCTTACGTGGTCTTCCACACTTCTTGCGATCTTTGGTGATCGAGTTGTACTCAAGCCTATGCGATGCATCATCTTCCACGTTGATAACCTCATTTATCTTGTTTTTTTACCTTGATGTCTCCTTATCTCCTGTCAATGGAGTTGGTTGTTTATACATTGGAGTGCCCTCAATAGCCTCATTCACCGCTCTTATCACTTGGCTAGGACATTTTTCATGGCGTTCCACAAGCTTTTGTATTGATGGACCCTTCCTAATGTGTTTTCCATGGCTGTATGAAATGGCCTTTGTGATCAATAAGATGGAATTTGCAAGGTCGGTTGTACATGCATCATATAATGAAATGAGTTTACGAAAACCCTCCCCTACTAGCTAGCTGCCATGCTTGCTCTCCGCAAGGTTTGTGCGTAGAGTGTTTGGTCCATCAGAGCTACTTTCTAGGCACGTCATAATGCCACCCCACTGTGCAATACGAATTTCCCACCAACTAAGCCATGAATCCATGTATGGAATGTTACGGTATATGCAATGACCGTTACGCCACCATTGGCGTACTAGATGAGCCTCTGCTACTACAGTCTCTTTGTTGGTGCTTGCCTCCACTTCTCTCACACATTTCTTTGTGTGTGTGTTGAGAAGCTTGCACCACATACTTCATTGTGTGTTGATTCAAGATTTGCTTCCAATGGAAAAGACAAGAACGCTCTCGACCGCTCATTGTATTGGTCTTGTCACCACCATTGAAAACAATTTGAATTGCATTCCAATTTGCTTGAGCTTCATCCGCCACGAAGCCAAAGAAATTAGCTCTGTCACACCCACACGATATCATTACATCATTGAGGCACTCCCAAAACAAACATTGCGTGTCCATGTCTTCCTGTTTCATTTCACAAGTTGCAATAGTCAAAAGGTCTTGCATGTTGCAAACAAATTGTTTTAGAGAGAGTCAAAGGCAACCCACAAAGCTGTTAAGGTGTGCCATGTACCTTGGATCATAGACATGACAACCCATAGTCACCCATTCGTTAACACGTCTGGTGTGATCAAACTAGATCGACGCACGTCGAAGATCGCCATCCCAATCTTGTCTTATTTGGTTCACCAGGTCCACACCGGATGCTGGACCAATTGTGGACATTTTGAAGACATAACATTTCTCCCCCTCTGTACCTTGACTAGGAAACCGGCTTCCATGGAAAAGGTCATATGTGCAGTCTCGCTTTAGCTTTAGGAGTGCATAAATGCCGAAAGATTCTTTGTCAACCCCTCTACGTAAAATAGATACTGACCTTTGAAACCTAACAATGTTCAAAGTGTTTAGATAAAAAATAATTGAGCATAAAGTTTTGCATCGAAATAAGAATCTAGGAAATGCTCATACCAATTATCTTGCACCAATGGCCCCAACTCCTCAACGATTGCAAATAGCTATTGCTTGCCTAAAATTCCTTCGTTGGTGTTTTTGCAAAGAAGTGTTGTACTTATAATTTCTTTTGCCAAACACATTTGAACCTTCCTGACTCCTACGTGTGGGTCAACAGTCAAAATCCTTTGCACCATCACCTTGGTGTTGTCCATTAGTGTTTTGGATGTGCCACTGCGCACATCGTATCGATGTGTGCTACGATGAATCATGACTCTAGTGGCAGTCTCATCGGATAGCATGACATAGTATACTACACAATCATATATTGCAATACAAAAAGCAATTGCCTTACAAAAGTGGCATGTAAGGCTCTTATCTCCAATCTTACAATATTGTCCGGGTGTAGTTGCCTTTTGTACGTACCCGTTGAAATGACTTGTATTGGGAATATGATAATTAACCAAGCGGACACAACGCGTGGCCAGCGGGCAGTCCACACACACACGTGGCAGTCCACGTGGCCACGGAGCGACCACGGAGGCCGCCTCGTGGGCACATGGACTTGCCACGTGTATCGTCGATAATCGACGGTACACGTAGCATGCCACGTGGCTTAGCAAATTGCCACGCAGGCAGCACACTGGCCATGTGGCGTGCCACGTGTACTATCGTTGGTCGATAGTACATGTGGCATGCCATGTGGTGCCTAATACGCAGGCCACGTGGCGTGCCACATGTACTGCCATTGGTCGACAGTACACGTGGCGTGCCACGTATACTGTTGACCAATGGCAGTACACGTGGCATGCCACGTGGCCTACGCGCTACCTGCATGGCAGTTTGCTAAGCCATGTGGCATGCCACGTGTATTGTCGACTGCGACGGTACATGTGGCAAGTCCGAGTGGCCACGAGGCGGCCTGCGTGGCCACTCCATGGCCACGTGGACTGCCACATGTGTGTGTCTATACACACACAAGTGCTGGCCTGCACGTGTGTGTGTCCACACACACACACAAGTGCTAGCCTACACGTGTGTGTGTACACACACGCGCGTTGGCAAGTCAATGCGTGTGTGTGTGTGTGTGAACACACACACACGTTGGTGTGCGCGTGTATGTGTGTGTGTATGTGTACACACACACATGCCAACTCATGTGTGCATGTTGTGTGTGGCACAAACACATGTGCACACACATGCACACGCCCATGGATACGCACACGCAGGCCAACACATGCATGTGTGCACACACACACACGTACACACACCCATGGATACGCACACGTATAGGCCAACAGACACACACACGTGCACACACACACACACCTTCACCCACCTCTCACACACACACATTTCAAATTAATTAAATTAAAAAATTAAAGTTAATTAATTAAATTTAAAAGCTTTATAAAGAGCATTGACACACACTCTTTTCACTTTCCTCATCTCTATTTTCTTCTATTGCACAGATCTCTCTCTCTCAAGTCTTCTTTTCCTCACTTATCTTTCTCAATCTCTTAGCTACAATTTCTCATAAGTCATACTTATATCTATCTTTTTTAATTCTTTAGCGCAAGTATGAGAACAAGAAATCAATCCAAAAATACTGGTGTCATGCATGAGGTTGATGTTACTACGTTGCAAGAAGTCCCTCTGTAATGCACTCAAGAGACTGAACAATTTCAATCCTTGAGTTCTTTAGATCGGATTTTGTCCATCATAACGGGAGTGGATGGAACAACACAATCAAGTGAGGATTGAGTCATTGTGTGGAAACAGCTACCGCAATTGAAGATATAAGAGATGAAGCGTTTGGAAATGTGGTCGACAAGCACATTTTATTGGGCTGGGTGGATTCTCATAGAGCTCCATACGATGGCAAACTTCCACGCTTGCCTCTATGTTGACTTCTTTCAAACCCTGCCATCTGCACGCATGATGACCATGTGGTGGATTTGCAACTCTCCATTGCAAACAAAAGCTACCAACCAACCATGGCAAGATTTATTGTTAGTGAACGGATTCTTGGGGAGGATCACAAGCAATTTTCTCGTCGTGGTCACCCTTTGAGAGATCTTTCAATGTCATATCATTTGGATGAGGAGCTTCGTCAAATCTCCGAGCTTAGTCACATGGTCGAGAGGTACTTTGTGGTTTGGGATGGTAATCACAGATTGGAGGCATGGATGCGGTGGATGAACAAGAATGACATCCCAATTGAGAAGGCACCAAAGGTGGAGTGCGTTCTTGTTGATTTTCAACCCCATGAGACAGCGGAGTTTCTATTGGTTTTGGGAATGATCAATAGGTAAGCCCAAATGTTTTTTTTGCGAATGTAAATGCATCTTATTTTTTTGACAATGTAAATTACAATCCAGTGTTAAACAGGGCCACGAGGGTTTCAGTGCCTCACACGATTGCTCATGATATTTTCATGATGAGAAAGCTAGGGTTGGTGGACCCTACTTCACTTTTACAAAAATTTTCCGAAAGAGCGTGTTTGGCAACAGAAAGGGCTTTGAATTTTAGGGGTCCAAACAAGTCAAAGTGGCTAAAATTGCCAATGGCTGTCCTTGCGCCACTCATTTGGAAGGTATGCTTGAAAACAATGCTAAATGAGAATATGTTTTGATTGCGAAATCTTATTATGTGTATTTTAATTGAGCCCTTGGCAAATGATAGGAAGAGTTCGATGCTATGTATAGTAGTAAAACGGAAGGGCTGCCATCAAAAGGGAGTTTTGACTACGAGTTGGCACCTGACGCATACGAGGAAAGCATCAATCTAGCGCTATCTCAAATGGAGCAATATTTCACGCGCAAAGGGCTTGAGATAGCCACCATTGCAAATCCAAAGAATGGCAACAATTTTTTCCATAAATATATATCATTTACAGGTTGGGACAAGAAGACCACCAAAATGACACCCTCGAGAGTGCAGAGGTTGCGCGTGCATGCATTAGCCCGAAAGAGTAAGTAAATGTCATTTTAATCATTCGATATCTTTCTCTTTTTATTATGTAGCAATAAAAATTAAGTTTCGCTTTTTCTTTGCTAGGAAGTGCCGCTTTATTGATTTGCTCCAAGGTGGTGATGCATCCTTGAAGGAGAATGGCATAGGGTTGATGGAGAAGGTCTGGATCAAATGGCTTCGATATCACATGTATTGGTGGCAATTGGAAAGGTTAGATTTAGAGATTCTGTGCACCAGCTAGCAATTTGCTGGTAATCTAACTTGTGACTTATTATTTGTTGCAGGAGAGTGCTTGAGATGGCCGAGAATCATAATGTTGTTATCCAACACGAGAAGGCTGAAGGTAGGCATGGTCGCACACTTGCCCACACATTATTGACATACAGACGCAAGCACTTTCACAAGGCCTCCAAGAAGTGGAGTGCTCGGATCAAGTCCACACAGGATCCCGAAGAGCAACCCCACTTTGCTTGTACGGCACGACGCTTGTTGTACAGGTTTGACATCTTTGATTGACAAATTAAGAATGTAGTCGGATACACTAATCTTGTTCTTGGTGGCTCAAAACATTGTGGTCTGCCTTGTAGATGGTGGAGAGATGCTCTTGTCTTCCCCATTCCCGATCACCCCATTGATGCTTGGTGCATGTCGGAGAGAGAGGAGACGGGCTTATATCCCGATGACGAGTGGATAGATGACTTGCGGCCAAAGGGAGCATAGCTCAAGTGTCCTTGGTGGCTAGACTACCCGGACAAGGAGTACCCACCCGAAGAGGAAGCGCTATACATAGGTATCATACTATATTGTTTTTACCTTTTCCATGCAGCAATACAGCATGGGCTCAATAACTGTTCTTTTTTAATTAATAGCTGAGCATATTGCGTCATGGAAGAAAGCCGTTGTGATAGAGAATGCTCTATCTCCAAACACATCAAAGAAACCGAGCAAAAAGAAACAGGCCTCAAAGAAAGACCCACAATCACCGTTGGTTGACCGACAATGTGGGAAGAGAAAGAAGAGGGTTGTTGTTTCCAGTGATAGTGAGAGCGAGCATGTGGTTGATATGTATTCTGTAGAAGTGAGCGATAGTGCTCATAGACTTGGTGCTATGAGCCACAATGTACCGACACTTCACTTCACTCCAAGACCAGTAGGGGCATCCAAGAGTCCCCTCCATGTTCACCATCACATGGCAGGGCTGCAGAGGACCTATCAAACATGGCAAGAGTTGTGGGAGATAACCATCCAGGTATGTGAAAATGGTTAATGTTGTGTTGTTCTCTTTAGCATTGCTTGAAAGATATATTTGATCTTGTGTTGCTACATACAGATATGCATGTAGAGTCACGCCACCTTGCAGTGCATGCTACTGTCAAGTGCTTGGCAAAAGCTATGCCAGATATGTTGTGCAATGACAGGTAAGCCACGCTAATTTACAATCAAAGTTATGTCCACAATTTTAGTGCTAACAAAGATTGCATGCAGTTCTATGCAGTCACTATATAGATTCTTGGGCTCTCTATCAGGAACATGGCAGATGAACCCCATCTTGAGATTGGGTGGCGTATGTTTGATGTACATGGCCTTTCCCTTACACACTAGGCCACATGCAGCTAGCACCGGTGGGGTTCCTTTATGGAACCAATGGGATAGTGAGCTTGTGGATGTTGCATTCCTTTTGGCAACTGAGTTTCTTTTGGTTGATGGCATGGTTGTGGCGACATGTCGTGAAGAACATATGTCCATTGTCACTTCGAAGGCAGAGGGAGCTCGTTCTAGTTGTTGAGGATATTGTACATACAACTGTCGGAGTCTAGTTGCACGACTGTTTAGGACTATGTAGAGGGGGTATGTTATTTTTTGTTTCGATATTGTATAATTACTTCGATGTTTTCATTTCAAAATAACATCATTTTACTGTTATTCGTAGGTTGGTACTTTGTTGCTGGTCATTTTTTCACCCCCTAGAACCGATGGGTCTCGGCTTCTGAGGTATGATCGAGCGGATGGAGAGATTGCAGCAAATGTACATGGCTTCTCTGCAGATGACGACATGTTGTGGGAGAAGCTACCAGGTTCAGATTCCACACAGTGGACTCTTGATCATATGGGCATGTCTTATCATAGAGGTGTTGAGAGGAGTCCAGCGTTTGCTAGGTGGTAGAAACTTTTTGGAAGTTTTTCTTCATGTTCCTATAAAATTATACGTATAACAAATCCAAAGATTACTCTTTTTTTTTGTAGAAGGCTACTGGGTACCTTCACAGACATGGGAGATGCTGTGTTGGATTTTTTTGCAAGAGTGGGGACATTGGCAGCACAATGTTTACTACTACGCAGGCATTGCATCAGTTGTGAGAAAGATTGGTCAATTTTCAGTGCTTCTCTAGAGCCAACTCAGTGCCTACCTTCCGATTTAGGCTCGACATTGATGTTTCATAGGAGTGTCAGAGCTCAGGTAACTGAGCAACCGAAGAAGGTGACAGAGCAACTTCATCAGCTAGAGCCACCTTTCTTGACACGACTCAGCAGTTAGGGTGGGGCAGTAGCAGCTCCGTATCCCACTTTCACGGCCCCAATTTTGGCATGGCGTGCAACTGGACCGTCTCCCAGTGCATTCATTGCCTCCACATCTGAGGCAACGCCCGGAGTTGATCCATTGCCTCTTTCACTACCTACAGCCCCCCCCCCCCCACATATAGTTCGTACCCTCTGCCATTTGGAGGAGTTCACCCACCATTTCGTGCACTACCCCCGTCGGCACGACCTTTGTTTCCTCCCAAAGCATATGGCCCCCCACCGCCCTTCTTTCATCCACCCCACCCATGATGTACCCCCCCCCCCAAATTGTATTTACTTTTGATGCAATGGAACACATAGATTTGGGGTTTGCTATATGAAATAGACCATAATTGTGTGTAAGGAACTTCTGTTTGTCTTATTAATAGTGTATTGAATGCATCCATGGTGTTTTTTGTCTCAATGTAAGTTGGCCGTGAACCGACAATCAAATTTTAGTTGAAAAGAGAGAGAGAGAGAGAGAGAGAGAGAGAGAGAGAGAGAGAGATGGGTAGATTATCCCATCTTTTGGGAATCCACTCACCCGATTCTTAAAAAGCACTCGCCAAAAATTGCACCCACCATTTGCGTTGTGGTCCAATGCTTTGAAAGCCCATTGAGCCTCACCTTGTCCATTCCCTTATTGTTATCGAGTGCACACATTGTTGCCATCATTGTCGTCATCAAAATTTGTGTATTCAGTCCTCCTCTATGCAAGAGATCTGCTACGTTTTACGTCGTAGATCTATGGTTTTGCAGCCAGATTTTAGCCCTTCATTCCTCTCACATCAGGAGCGCAATTCAGTCCCAAACCTTCCTCTTGTTGGCCATCCATAATCCCACATCGAGAAGGATCCAAAGATGCATCAAATCAGCCCAGGGTACCTCTTCTTGAGGAGTTACGGTGGTGACAGTCATCATTCAAGTTAGTAGAGTCTGCACTGGAGGTATTGCATGTGTGTACATTTTATTTTATGCAATCTAAAGCAAATACCATATCGACAATGATGTGGCGGGCCCTTGAGAGGGTTGGTTGGGACACCATCGGGATGTCGTTCTCCTCTCCTCTCTCTTTCTCTCTCTCTACACATCTCTACCACACTCTCTCATTCCCTCTCTCAGGGAAAGGTAAAAGGAATCATTATTCAAGATAAAAGGAATCACTATCGCAAGGAAAGAAAAGAAAGGATTTGCAGAAGTGTAAAACCTAGATCTTCTCAATTTCAATTTCGCTGCACATGACACCGAAGGTGGGGATAGGAGATATTATAGACTTGGACACCCCAAGTCGGAAATTTGGCACGACACACAAGAGAATCACTTAAAACACTCCACAAAACTTAATCATAGTTCAATAGAATCGACACAGCTCGATGTAGTTCCGTGCCCAAAGGTATTGGCCCCAAAATATAGCGCCCCTTTATGTATTTATTTTTATATTAATGCTTGAGCAAAGTACAAGGACCAAGGAACATCTCTACTCAGTTTCTCATTAGCAGTCTGAGTTCAAGAGTGGCCTTGGGTTCATATTTAAAGGCCTAAGGGCTCTAAAAAACAACACATTCAAAAAGCTTCAAATTCAAAATCTATTTACATGACTCTAAGTACCTACGCACTAGATGACACAAATCCAACACTTGCACAAAGAAGAAGTCATTGAACACTCACATCACATTCAAACCATATGGCATAAAAGCCATTCAAATCTAGGACCATGATTCCTGGCAACGTGTTTAGGCTGCATTCGTTTTGTCTTTCAATCCTGCACTCAAACATAATCATTTGAGAAAGTAATCAAAAATCAGATTTATTTCTAGGAACTCTAGTTCATCAATCACACACTTAGTTCATACTGAACAAAGTGTTTCAATCATTCAGTCTAGTCATCTTATCCCCGTGTAGCCATCTCATTTCTCGAGAACTCTTGATGTGCTCACAACAATTTCCAGTCATATCATTCATTATCAGTTATCGTTATCATTCAGAATTCATGATTCTTATATTAGGTTCATTTTGGAGCTGTCATTGCTCCCAATTGCATTCAGATGAAAATTCCTCAACATTTCATTTTGATTCACCTATTATCTGTACAAAAATAACAAGATCTTCCAAAACATTAATTCCACACATAAATCAAAGTCATCTTCGGATATTTCTCATTCAAAAGTTGTTCATTCATAAAGTCATAAAGCATAATGTTGTCAACAAATCAGTATCCCTTTCATTTTCTTTCCTAATATTTGTTTTTTGGAGCGAGTATCTTCTCGCCCAGTTCTATTTCAGTGTGTCGGTTGTTCTCATTCTTGTGCCTTCTTGAAGCCAATGTGGGTCGCTGCGAGACGGACGTCTGTAGCATAGCTATGTGACACTAACAAAATGTCAATACTCAAGGAAGTGACTTGGATGGGGCACGGGTGAGACTCTTTGAGGTTTTCAATATCAAGAAGTGAACCTAACAAGAAAACACATCAGCTCAACAAGCAGATCAATCACTCAATGATCGAAAAATTTGCCTATGTCCCTTCTCACCACTCTAGGTTATCACGCCATTTCGGCACTTGAACGGACTCAAAATGCAATGAAACTTTAGGAGGAGGTCTAGGACACCTAGAGGCACTATCCTACCAAGTCTGGTTGCAATCCAATAAGGTACCAAAATCACGATCCATCATGAAAAAGGTCGTGAAAATTGAAACAGAACATACCAAAAATGTCGCCTTATGGTCTAAAAACACTCTCCTATGGTCACAACATCAAAAAATAGTGATTTAAGTACTCAAATATGAAGATTAGACTCACTAACGCATAGTCATGAACCTCAAAAAAATTGACAATGATTGAAAGAGCAAAGAGAGAGGAACACAATACAAGTTTCAAAACTGAAAACGGATTACCCAATCATTAGAAAAGTTGATTACAAATTGGAGCATCTTAGTAGCTTGAGCATACGTTTTGTAGAGCTCATTTCTTCTTCAAAAGATAAGCCTTCTTTTGCAATAAAATTATTGACCTTTATACCTAGGGCTTTCTAAATGGCTAGTGGCCGGCTCACATGGACCTTTACAATTATCATGACAAAATTACAACCCAAGGAATCGACTTGCTACTCTGGAATCGGGATTACACAGAGTAGCACTACACTAGCTCAAAAAATAATAGAGTACACATGTGGTGTTCGGGTACGTGTCCGGCCAGGTGGGTACCCGTTTGATCAATCCGCTAGCAGTGCCCTCTTTCTGGTTGTCTTTCTCCATTGGTTCTTTTCCATTCACAACCTGAGTGCTTGGCTGCTCAGCTGTCATGCGATTCTCATGGCAGCTGGTGTCTCGCAGCACCTCAAAGATATTGTCATAGATGAAGGGGGATTTGTAGACATCTGGTGGGGCTTATTTCAGTTTCCCAATTGTCCTTGCTTATGATGAAACTGCTTACATGAGATGTTAGTGATCTTTTTACACTCTTCATCCTTCTTTCCATACGTGGGTGAAAGTACAATCTTTTGCATCATCGGGGTGGCAATTTTTTTGAGCAGTGGATGTGGAATGATTGCAAGGGGTAGCATTACCATTGTTACATGGGGCTTTCATGAATCAACAACGATCTGAGGCATTGATGACAGATCTTTATCCTTGGCATTGAGGCCTGCAACCATGGTCGAGGGGACATGACAAGCCCTAGAAAAATGCATAAATTTGTTTCCCTTAAAGCACACACCAAAGAAGGTGCCAAAGCTGAGGGGGACACTCTTCAAACCCAGTCCCACATTCACCACCAGGTTCTTGGGCTAGGGTTTTCTAAGATCCTACCAAATGCACACCTTATGCATTGAGGTACCTACTTCTTTTTACAAAAAGGCACGAACAGGGGAGTTCTTAGTGATGCTACCAATATCAGTAGATTCAAAGGAGGGATCCCGAGGGAGCATGTAGACCAGTGCCCAGTTGAAGAACAACGGACTTTTGGTCAATATGTTGGTCACCATGGATGCATCATTGAATTGCAAAGAGGAAAATCCTTTTGCAAGGTATTGGGCAAACACCATTGACCCACCCTAATTTAGAATGCTAGGTCTATATAACCAATTGATCAGTTCAACTCTGGAAGTCACTCTACCCATGGATTCGAACACCAAGGTGAATCCATCCACTTTTGTTAGGTGTTTCTTTATAAGAGCCAGAGGGGTAGCCATAATGAGTGCATCTTCCACTTCTACTCTCTGTAGACGTGTCTTTTTCAAGGCTTGATATACTTTGGCAATTTGGGAGCTTCCTCTGTGCCTCCCAATGTTGCGGCTTTCTCTAGTGTCCGTGTGTTAAGAAAAAGAATTAAGGCGCTTTGTATCTCTGCCAGTTCCTTCTCCACTCCTGCCTTTTGCATTTTTGCAAAGATAATGAATCTGGAGCTAGCACTTCTCATCCAAAGGGTGAAGCTAGCAACGGAACTTGCAAGACTCTCTTTAGCTAAGGGACCATGTACAAAGATTTGAAATTTTTTTGTAGTACTTTCTAAAAACAAGAGTAAGATATATGGTATTGGGACAGACAAATAGTCCATGCTCAAAGGAAGCCATGGGTGACCAAAAAAAGAATTACAACTGATCAAGTGATGACCAGACAAGCTAACCAACCATAGTTACACTCCATGGACTCACAACATTCACCTATGACTATAGGCTAATAGGCTAATCAAGGAGCCACCCTTCAAAAAGCAACCATGACATACCAAAGCAAAGCCGAGTAATGGAGCCCTTAGACTCCATCACCTCGTAGAAGGACTTTTTTATCCATCAAACAAAGCTGAAGAGAAAATCCACAATCTTTTCTTATAGAGCCATGCATTGCCTTCCATGCCCATTGCTAAGAGTTGAGGGCTAGCATCCTTGAACCAAACTTGTGGGGGAGCCCACTTTGCAAAACAAAGAAAGTTGGTTCCACTATGCACAAAAAATCCTAGCAAGATCGGCTAAGAACACCAAAGTGCCTAATCCCCACTAATTCTCACCAATACATCGAGGACTACCTCCCTTTTTTGTTTGATGTTGATCGTCCTCAAGATTCGTGGTTGCGTTGGATCCCATGACAGGGTCTTCATTGAAGATCCCGTGTTCTTTAGTCACATGGCTTTGCTCCTCCCCTATCATGTGTCGTATTATCTTCACTTTGTCTTCTTCATCCCCCTACATTTCTACTGATTCCTCTCAATAAGACTTTAAAAAAACATTTTTGACACTTCTATTGGCTCCTCTCGAGAGATGCCATCAAAAGATTCTGTTTTACCTTGTCACCTTGTCTTGACCTCCTCGTGCTTATCGCCTCAGCCTTGAAGTATTGCTGCCTCTAGTCCGCACCCAAAATCACTACAATCCCCGAACCATGACAGTCACTCAGGGAGGTAGGCGCCAAGCTACAAGAATTTCATCTCAACCTGGCCACACACATTCCTTGCCATAACATGGTACTGCAATGTAAATACTGTAGTAGTGCCAATAAAGTTCTACACCCACCCCTCATTTCCACAAGGTCACCAATTCACATGGACACACACACACACACACACACACACACAAGGATACTGTCAAGCATGTTTCTTTCTCCAATAGCCTCTAACTGGTTGTGCCACCACCAAAAAAAAAAAAGAGAGACAAAGTGACTCAATTGTGTAAGAGGCAATAATTAGCATGCAAACTAATAATTGTGGAGAAAGCAGCCCCTGACTAGTTGTGCCAGTGTTTAAAAAAATGCGAGACAGAGCCTTAAGTGATAATAATTAGCATGCAAAGTGAGATTTGTCTAAACAATGATAGAAACAATGAGAGAGAGAGAGAGAGAGAGAGAGAGAGAGAGAGAGAGAATCTCAATAGGTTCTTTGTAATGTCTCCTTTTTCAAAATTGTAGGCACATACTCTCCTCTATCCTCAACACTAAATGCCACAGGATTTTGAATGAAGCTCAAGCCATGGGATTGACAATGCACAACATGGGCACAATTTTAATGGCAACGAGCATCCATTGAATGATAGTCGAGTTTACTTTTTAGGGGCGAGTTTGCTTTCACTTGCACCTATTCACTTTATGAGGCTGCAAAGTGGAGGGTTGGACAATCAAACCCATGGTGGTGCATGGCTAGCACATTAGCTTGCCAACGTGGAGGTCAGCAGTTCAATCCCCAGGTTGAAACAAACAAGTCAACATCATGAATTTTTTGGACATCCATGCCCCTTGAGATCTGTGTGAATCCCTGCCTACCATTGATCCCATGGCTTGGGCTGCATTAAATACTTTGTGCCACTTAGTGGTGTGACTCCTCTGTGGCACATTTTAACACATGCCAAATTCTCAAACATGACCCTAGGGTTTTTGAAACAAGTGCAACTACGATTGCTACTCCCTACATATCGTGGTTGCTCCTTGCACTTTTTTTTGCAAGGGATTCAAAGTGGGGTTTTTTGCTCATAGGGTTCACTTGTGGCAAGAAGTGTTTGGCTTGCAACCACGGTGTCAGATTTGTGTGGTGGTGCATGTGCCTAAAGGAAGGAGGTCAAATCCAAGGGGGGGACACTAGGTTGTTTTCCCTATATAGGAGTGTTGACCCATGGTTCAATGGTACAACATAACTCAATTTCTGTACCAAAGTCTTATTTCTTGAGAGTTATGAAAGGATGAGGATATTGGTTAAAAACATCATTTGTAATGAGTAGCTATTCTAGCTACAGGAGCCACGATGCAATGGCACTTCCAGATTGTAAATACAATTCCATTTGACCCTTTGAACTCTATTTTGGTTTAACCTATGGTAGCCTTAGTATATAAGGTACCTAGGTCATTTTGTAAGAAAAAATTTATATTCATCAAGTTTTGTGATGTCGTCAACTCTGTGTGAGAGAGAAAGAGAGGGAGAGTGAGCTTCATCTTGATGCCACTCCCTGCTCGCTCATCACATTGGAGATCCAACTACACCATTGTGATAGAATCGGAGAGAGCTATGCAAGAATGCCAAGCATTCAATGTTTGATCTCGGGAAGGTAGGTGATACAAAGTCCCCCCCCCCTAGGAGGGAAGAGTTGGGGGGAGGAGGGGAGGCCACGTCACAGTGGAGCAAACACTTCAAGTTATTTTGGGAGAAATACATGTGTTGAATTCCTGAGCCAAATTTTGCCCAACTTTGAAGTGTAGATTTTCTTTGTTTCAGGATCATTTGGTTTTAGTATCTTGGGTGAAGCATAGCATGCAATGCTCGATAATGGATGTTTGCTTCTTCAATGTCAATGTTGAATTTTTTGATGATGATTCTCATCATGCTAGTGGAATTTGTTCTTGCCAATGCATCCAAGCGTACTAGCAAGGAAAGTGGAGGTGTTTTGGACGACTTGTACAGAATGATGAGATGCAGATGCACGTAGTCATGGATGGAGAAGAAGCATTTCATGATCTCGAGACTAGGAAATGAGAGTTTTTGTGTGGAGTGAGTTTTGAGACAAGCTTTGTATTATACGGACAACCCAAAGCCATTGTTGTGGTGGATATGGAAAACATTTGGTGCAAGCAAGTTTGCATTGGTTGATTGTCTTGTGTCTTGGAAGACATGGTATCTTATGATGCAAAGTTAGGGTTTCCTTTGATGTACTTAATGTATTTTTGGATAACCATGTTCAATGATTGAATGATGAGATGAGTATCCTTGAATGATGAGGGAGGAGCGCAGAAGTAGATCCATTCTTTCAGTTGAGTGTAGCCTCTCAAGATCAAGTAGCACAACATTGTCAACCTAGATTTCTTGTCACCAATCGGATTAAGGATATGGAGATTCAAAATGTCTCTAACATGCGATAAAGTGGTGTAGACCAATCTATGGGCAAAAACCCCTACACGATCAAAAGCCATTGTTTCCATAGTCAAGCCATGTGACCTATGAATTACACATATTTGCGGCTTGAATTGGCAAATGTGTCCTTGTAACTGTGTTCAATAGATTTTTACCAACTTGGAAATCTTTTGTTGTTTGAAAAGTTGGTGCCCATGATTGAACAACATCACCTCGATATAGTCTTGCATTTGCAGCTCATTGCTTTTGATCTATTGTAGCACGGAAAAAATTAACTCATGCAACATATGTGGAATGAGTAGGATGTGCTCAGACAACTATTCATGAGTTATTGTTAGAGTTAGTTGATGATAGACTTAAGACTTTAGATCATACTTCAAAGTACTGAAAGACAGAATTGAAACTCAAAATGAAATGACACTAGAAACATGGGGTTATACAAATTGGCGAGCAAGTATTTCTGAGCAACAAAATAATCGAGCAAGTCCCTTCAAACATTCTTTATTACTTAGAGTAAATTGCAAAAGTGTAAGCTGGTTTTTTATTGTTGAAAACTAATTCCACAATTAAACTCAAATCCCATGATGACTAATCCCATGGAACCAAGGTTGGAGCCAATTTCAAGGTTGCCTCCCTCCTGGCTATGTAAGCATCTACTTCATTCAATGACCTCAAGCCAATGTTTGTGCTCTCCCTCTCTCATCACAACGAAGATCATTGTCATCAAAGTCCTATGTGAGTAACACGGAGCACACTTGATCACTGCATAGCGGATCGTGAGATAGAGACCCTCTTCCTTTTCTTTGAGAGACTCTCCTACTTGTAGGACCACAACCAAGTTTTCAAAAAAATAAACAACCCCTTAAACCACTGCACAATCACTATTAACGATCATATTTTACACATTTATCATGTAATCAATATACTCATTGTAATTAACAAACTCATTCAATGTTGAAAACCAAGCATGAGGTAAAGTCTAGCTATGAGCAAGCCATGATAACAAAATAATAACATATCTTGATTCTTATGAGAAGATACCAAAGATGAAGTTGCATTATTATAGTATCAATGACATTTTCTAGTGGATTTCCTCCTTCTTCCCTTCCCTTCAACAAGTTGTTTTGATTTTTCAACTGCCTCAAGGCTAAAGCTTTTTCCCAAACACTAGGCTGCCTTGAAGAGCAAAGTAATATAAACCGTACCCACTTTAGTTAACATACAAATATTCCACCATGCCTTATTGGATCAAATGTGAAGACCTTTTATTCTAAACACCCTCGATAGAGCATAGCTCTCTCTCTCTCTCTCTCTCTCTCTCTCTCTCTCTCTCTCGTGGCGCTCGCCTCTCTTCCTATGTTGTAGCACCACAGAGCAGACACGGACAAGAGGTTTCTGCAAGCAGCCTTGCTGCATTACTGATGGGAGGATTTTTCGCCAACCGCACGTGAAGGAGGGTCGCAAGCCGGGGTAGAAGAAGACGCTACCTAGTGGGGGGATTGCATGGCAGTGAGGGTAGGGTTAGAAAGCAACATAGGATAGGCTTGGTGAAGGAGTAATCTTCATACTATGGACATTTTAAAGACCTAATTATAGGAAGTATAGTATTGAGGGGTGAGGAAGAGACTCATGCTCGTGAGGCCCACACCCAAGCCGACTCTCTCTCTCTCTCTCTCTCTCTCTCTCTCTCTCTCTCTCTCTCTCTCTCTCTCTCTCTCTCTCTCCCGCAAGACATGTCTCATACATCTGCCTTACATTGCTATTCAAATCATCTGGGAAATGAAAAACCCGTAAGAATGGCAACTTTGATCTCTGCATTGTGAAATTTTTAATCAAGTTACAAAGGGATCTTGAGAAACCATATACAAGTTCAGATCAACACCTAAGTTTAGCTATACCTTGATGATGAGCGAGGCCTATAGCCACCCTTAAATTCCTTACGAAGAGGTTGGGGGGGGGGGGGGGGATCTAGCTTGTTATGATCAGGCTTCTTAAGTGAGAGCACCTCTCAACCAGAGCTTCCGCGAGTCACAACACGCACTATAACCTCTTGTCTAGGATGGAATAGCTGCTGCAGTTTCTCCAAGCCACCCAAGAAGCCCAAGTCTTGGGCCGACAAAAATGCCTCACGTCCACTGGGCATGGTGACCCAATATCCCTCAGGCATCGCTTTTTGGATGGTCGCTTGGAATGTGTTTGGGCCTTCTAGTTTGAGCATCTTCTCAGGATCCATGTCCACCTCAATGTCATCATAGTAGCTACTATTGTTGGTAGCGATAGCTATTCTCGGCCCTCGAGTCACATGAAATTTTGAGATCACTGAGGGTGACATTTTTGTCTGACGCATCCAAGCGGATCCACATTGGGATTTCATCTACACATGAGTAGCAATAGCAATAGCTATTCTTGGGTCACATGAAATGTGGCTTGAGTGAGTCGTTATAAATATGATGATGAATGACAAGTCTATTGTCTCTTGCGCAACAATAGATGAAGAATCTCCTCTTGACCACCTTCACAAATGGCGTGCATGTTTTCGTTCACGATCATCTCTTCCCTCCCCTCGTCCCTCGAACCGAAGGACCGGCTCGCAAAAACTCTCTCTCTCTCTCTCCCTCCACTGAGGGTGGCAAGGCTTGCAGCTCCGCAAAGACCTCTCCAGAACCTGCTTGCAGGAAAATTGAAATGCAAAGGTAAATGAAGCACCTAGCCTGACAACCTCTTGCCGCTGGCGAAGTGCACACAAGAGCTGGCAGTAGGCGTGATGCATAGACAGTGCACATGGATGCCTCCCTCTCTGCTTCCAAGCTGCTGGTGGAGCTAAGAGTGGTGAATCAGAAGGGTTGCTCGTTGTCGGGCATGTCGTGGGCGCCTGACCTGCATGCGCACAGCCAATACCTCAAGCTCGAATATCCCTCATGATGTCTCTTGTAGGCGGCCTCGTCTCTCTCTCTCTCTCTCTCTCTCTCTCTCTCTCCACATTAAGGGTGGCACGGCCTGCAGCGCTCACCTGAGAGTGGCACAGCCTACAAATTAACATTTGCCTCTCTGCACGACACACCTCCTTCTCCGTCTCGGCTGAGCGTTGAGGGAGGCTCAGCGAAGGTAAGGATTGAAAGCGTCTGCCTCTGCCCGTCTCATCACTAAAGCTCATCATTACCCGCATGAACCTACCCGGCCTTGATTTGCTGCTGCAACCAGTCTGCACGGGCGTGGACTGGTTGCAGCAGCAAACCAGGGGCGGGTAGGTTCATGTAGGTAAGGCCCTTTTAAAAAAAAAAACTTGGGAACTGTTGTTCTAGGCGGCGCCACATGCAAAGAAAGCCTCCCTCCCTAGCACACCATCTGCTCGCCTTCAGCCGAGAGAGAGAGAGAGAGAGAGAGATGGTTCTCTGGTTTAATTCAGCGATAAGCCTCCATTTTGGTGAGAGATGAGCTCAGAGAAAGAGAGCCCCTTGTGTTCGCCTCTACCTGCTCCTCCACTGGCCTTCCCGTCCGGTTCGTCCTCCACTGCAATCTGACGTTCGCGCTTGTGAGCATTTTGATGTCTGCCCAACGCTTGCAAACTGCCGAATTCTCGCCCACAAAATTGGCTTACCCAAGAGCTCTATGGCATGGACATAGAATCTTCGACTGCTAGAAGCCTGTGGCACCGCAGGCTCCCTGGCTCCCTGGCTCCCTGGTATGCAGCTGCAACCATTCCGCGGACTGGTTGCAGTAGCATGCGGGTAGGGTCATTTACAAAAGAGGAAAATTACCCCCGATATTTTGTCCTAAATTTCCAAAATGCCCTATAGATTTTTCAAAATTCCCAAAATACGCCCAAGTTTGAGATTTTTTTTTTTAAAGCTTTTTATAAGAAGACTGGTTGTCTATCAATACAATATGCTAAAACTAGAATTTGAGTTGGTTATGTAGGCTTTCAAGGCGAATTGCTTCATTATTTTTGAACATAATTGCCCTTCTTGTGAGGTAGAAGCCAATGTTGCACAGGTTGCCAATGAACTTAAGCGAGACAAGAAGTTGCACAGGCTGCCAATGAACTTAAGCGAGACAAGAAGTCTTGACTTGAACTTTTGGTAATTAGTAAACTAGAGCTTGCCAAAATTTTTACAACCTATTTTTGAGAGGAGGTATTTCACTTGGAATTGAATTGTATATGTTTCAAGTGTGAAGAGATTGCTTGTGCCTCGGGTAATCAATTTTCATATTGGTTCTAAAATCTCATTTTTCGTCGATTGAGTGTTAGATTTGTGTAGTGAAAGTAATGTGCATGGCATTAAAAAAAAAAAATCACCATTGTTAGTATTGTGTCAATTTGCTCGAATTTGTCTTCGCTCGATTCTTTTTGCTCGGTGATTAGAAACCCATGAAACATGGACTGGAACTGGAATTGTATTACTTACAGACTGAACAAAGTACACTGGATGCAGCACAAAAAGACTTTGACTTAATGAGATTACAAAGTATGTTGACCAACGGTTGATATGATTACAAGGCTTGGGGTTAGATCTAGATTACAAAAAGAGAACTATCTCGAGAGAGCTCAAATTAAAACATTAGGTCCTATTTATAGTCTCTTAGACTTGTGTCTAACTGACGATGTACTGTCAGTTATCGTAGTACTACAGCTGGAAGCTTCTACTACAATCTCTCACCACTGGCCTACTAAGAGGTATTCTTGTCTTCTACATTTCTCATCCCCTTTCTTGAATTTTGGTATGATTACCAAAGTTTTCAGAGTGTGCTACTGTCAAAGGTAGCTCCACTGCTTCCTTTTATGTCTTGTATTTGAGCATCAAGCCCTCTAATGTCAACATAGCACTCTAAAGGTCTCTTCTCCACCTTCATTATTGAAAGCATTGGATCTACTTCATGCATGTTGCAAAAGGCGAGTAATGTCTTGCCAATGTTACAAAATTTTAGTGGTTTAACCAGTGTCCGTCTAGCGGACCTTCTTCTTGTCAGGTGCCTTCTTTCTGGGAGGTTTGTAAAATACTTTGAAGGTTTCAAGAGCAATGGGAGATGCATGTATTTCTAAATTAGTTTGAGTATGGCCTCTTGCTCAGTTGTCTTCATTTCTACTTCATAAGCCGTTGGTGCAGCTAAATTTGGTTGGCTGATGGATATGCAAGAAGTAGGTACATGAAGCTTAGCAAGTGACTGGCACGGTGATCAAGACTATGCCAGATGCAGGTTATATTGGATCCAATTGGGAAATGCATGTCAAAGATGGAAATTGATAGACTTCCATTATTGTACTCTCTTGAAACTCGTCGGATCAAAATTTTCTCATAATCTCCATACTTTTACTATGTGTGCAAACGTTACCAGTTTCTCTCTCTCTCTCTCTCTCTCTCTCTCTCTCTCTCTCTCTCTCTCTCTCTCTCTCTCTCTCTCTCTCTCTCTCTCTCTCTCATGCCAATGTGTGTGTCATGTATTCGAGTGGTCTTTGTGTGCATGAGGTGGGTGCAAAGGGTATAAAGGTCTAGGCACTTAATGAGGATGTATGCCAGGGTTTTTTGAAGTGCATGTGGATGTTGTCAAATATGGGCTTACATATCTACAATTGATGGTACTCTAAAGGGTCAAAGCTAGAGGCAATTGATTGCATGTTGGGTGGTTGGGTATGGGTAGTCTGGGTTGTCCGAGTCTGAGTGTATGCAGTAGTCGTCTGCAGATCAGCTATTTGGATATGTGATTATTAGGGGATAAGGGTGTTGTGGAATCACTGGGCTATAGAGAGGTAGTCAACTTGTGTGTTGGGTGTTTTCCCATTTCCCCCTTTCCAACGTTAATGGACTCCATGTATTGATGTCAGCATCATATGGCGTGCGTTTGCACTTTGTCAATCTAGACATGGCCAACTTATGGCAATAGAATGTAGTGTGCATTCACCCCTAAGATAATGGATAAAGATATTTGATGCATGCTTTCAACAAAATCTCAGCATTTTCCTAAACTAGGGTTTAGAGCTTGCCTTATTTGCTAAATCATTTTTTGAGATCTTGGAGGCTTTGACTTCTAGCTGAAGAAGCTGGTTTGTGATCTTAACGAGCCTTCTAATCTGGACTTTTTATTGGCCCATTAAGAGTTGAAAATTTTGTAGACCATCAATCAGCTCAATAGCCAGTGTCTTCTTTAGTGCTTCTTGCAGCACTTGATTCCATGCTAACCAGTGAGTGGAATCCTCCTCATACAAACCCCTAAGTCCGTTTGCTATCTGAACATACTGTTGTTGATCTACCGGCTCAGTGTGAGGTGGGTAGAGTGCTAGAAAGAAGCTGGGCAACTCAGCTTCTTTGGCTAGAATGGTATAATAGTGTTGGAGAATCAGGTACAAACTCTAGAAGATTCATAATTATCTGATTCTCCTATTGCATCATCTTTCTAGAGATTGGCACTAGATGGAATAATCTTTTCAGGTGCGTATCTTGCTCACTGAGAGTCATTTTGGTCTTGGGTCCTTGACTGCAAATCGCATTGTTTTCCAATAGAGTTTTGGCCCTTAGATCCAGAATTCCCCTAGCACTTTGCATCTATATGAGCATCTCTTTGATCTACATCCTAATATCTTTCATACATCGGTATGTCGGTATGGTGCCCAATAACAACTCTACCTATATCCCATAGACTTAAGATCCGCATTGGTTAGGTCTTTGACTGCTGGGTTACAGCTTTATCATCATTTGTCAGGAACCATACCGGGATCCTATCTAACACTTAGACATAGCTCGAATGTGGTGGAAGCTGATATACTGTCTGATCACGATAACTGGCCGACTTCCAATCTACCACCATCCATCTGGCCCCCACATACAACATCTAAAACCTCTCCAAATTTGAGTAGATTGTACCATTGTCCAAGTATTGTTGGATTTGGAAATGCTTCTACTTCCTTAGGCTTTTAGTGAGAGTTATTACTGCAGGCTTGCAAAATGAGAGCAAGGTCTTTGCATATGAGATGAGCCCATCATGTCTCATTTGTATGCCCATGGTGAGAGTATCCTACAATAAGAGCAGTCCAAGAACAGAAAGCTCCTCAATTCATGTGCTTTACAAGGGCACCACATTTTTCATACATGTCCGCCAATGCATTCCCAAGCACACCATCGCCTTGGAGTAGAGCCTCTCAAACAATAATAGCATCGCCTTGGAGTAGAGCCTCTCAAACAATAATTCCTCTTGCATAAAAAAGACATGTGCAGTAACCTGGCATCTATTAATTCGCATTCATCTTCTGCCAGAAAGTTTATAAACTATATATCAAACTCATATACACATTCTATTGCATTTGGAATAGCCTCGTGATTCAAACCCTCTTTAGCTTTTTCACAAATTGGTGAAGTGGCAGCCCTCGGACACACACACACACACCCTGCTGACGTGGCATATTCTTGTAAAACACACCGATAGGTTGACAAGGCAAATCTCCGCAAAACGTGCTAACATGTTGACGTGGCAGGTCGTAAGGATGCTCCACTTTTTGTGCTGACAGGCTGTACGGAATTTTTGGAAATTAAGTTGAATGCTTTTTGCTGGCTGATTTAGCGCTGGCAGCTTTTGGAGAAGTATACTTTTATTTTTAAAAGATTTTGGGGCTTTGCTTTTGGGCATCCCTTCTAAGAACAAATAAGTCCTTAGGAACTCACTTATCAGAGCATCTGGATGCAGAGCCTGTGAGTGAGTTCGACGGACTCTCTTGTACTTTACACAAAGATTAATATAAAAAGAAATACCAAAAGGGGCGCCAGTCTTTGGGGCCAATACCTCTTGGCACGGAACTACGCCGGGCCGTTTCATCTTTTTTTGAATTGTTTGAAGTGAATCTCTAATGTGTCGCTGTAGAATCTTGACTTGGGGTGTCCAAGTTTGTTACAGTGGTATCAGAGCGCGGCCGGTTTCTCTTCTACCGAGAAATTCGATCCCTTATTTCGTGACAATTATGGATTTCAAAAAGAATTAGTCTACTTCTTCTGCATCTACTGATGTGGAAAGAGATCATGCAGAGGATTCAACTGAATTAACAGAGGAAGAGTACGGGCCACCTCGGCCTATTCAATACGAACTTCAAGAGATGGAACGTCGACAACAGGTTGATGAGTGCACGAAGCAGATGATTGAATTTGTGAAGGACCCTCAGTTTACAAAATTTTTGTCTCGCTGAAGTGCACACTCAGTGGCAGAAAGGCACAGAACCACCAATCAAATCGGCACTCAAGAAACCTCCTTCTTCGAGGATGTTTATAGAACAAGAACTGCAAGAGGTGGTTTAGACCCAGATCAGTCAGCTTTTGGATGCGAACAATCAATCCAAAAAGCAAGTGAAAAAGCACAAGAAGGGGATTGACTACCCTAGTTATGTGGGCCGTCAATCTTCTTTTGCATCTGCAAGAAAGAAGAAGAAAAATGTACGATTTGAAGGACTACCCAGTTCTTCTTCTTCCTCTTGTTCTGACAGTTCTTCTAGCTTTTCTGACTCGAGCGATGAGGACAAAAAAGGCAAAAAGCAAAGCAAGAGCTTCCTTCCTCAAAAGAAGAGTGGACCACCATGTTCGAGCATTGCCTTCAAGAAAAGATGCAGTCCTCCTAATCTTGGAGTGCTCTGAGAAGTGCCCTCTAGAGAAGGCTATGTCAAATTGATGGATAAAGGCCAAAGCCCTCATAGCATCTTGAAATCCAGAAAAGGATTCATTATGGATTGTCCACCTTCTTTGAATTCTTTTGCTTTCTTGCTTTTGTCTTTGAGCAAGTCATATTGGTTGGCTCTGTAAAAGTGCTTCTTCTTTGCATAAAACATATGGTCATCGGAGTCCGAACTGTCACAGGATGACTCCTCCATAGAGCTATTAGAAACTGGGAAAATCTAAATTTCTTTGCCTTTAATTTCTTGCCCTTTCTGAAGCTTTGCTTTTCATGCATGCTCATCTAGCCTATGAAGTTTCATAAGTAGGGTACAAAGTCTTGCTCTCACAAAGGGTTTCAAGGGGCACACAAGAAGGATTCAAAGTCAAGAATTTCAAGGCTCCTATCAAGCAAAGGGAGCGCACAAGGTTCTTGAACCCAGGTTGGCATGGCTCAAGCAAGGGATGATGGGTTCTGACAAGTTCTAAGTTCGGATTTCAAGGTGTGATCAAGACTGCAATCCAAGGAGATAAAAACTCAAACTCAAGGTGTAATCAAGGAGGTACACACAAGATGGTGCAATAGCTCGAAAGCAAGAGCATAGCGATAATTTCAAATACGTACCAAAATTACACAAGATTTTCCAAACAAAAAGTTTTGAATTCAAGCAAGCCAACAGAGTTACTTCTCACACCGTTTATGATCGCATCAAAGGCAGCGAGGCTCGAGCTCTGAAATTCAAGCAAAGAGCACATAAAAACGCTTCTCAAAAGTGATCCAAAAGGGCTCAAGTTTTTGAGAGAATATCAGGCACAAATTAAAAGATTCTAAGTCAAAAACTGGAATGCATGATAAAATTACCAATTGAAATCGTATTTTTTGCTCATCTGAACATAGCCGTTTTCAAAGGGGAATCGATATCTTTCTATCGAGTTTTACATGAAGCGATTGGTTGCAAACAAAGCATCATCAATTTAGTGCTTTTGTAGTAAATCAATAAGGTGATCAAATCAACCAATTTACAAGATAACAAGTGATGCATGCAATGCTTTGTAGCTGCCTACAAATCATTATGGATTGCATATTTAAGTATAATCGATTGTTGCAACATATGGTGAAGGTCCATGCAAGGCATGCAACTATAGTGGACATCAAAATCCACGTAAGAAGCGTTTTTCTATGCTTTTGCAACCCTTGTCAAGGACATTATGTGCTAGATTAAGGTACAATGATGGAATTTTTGACAACCTACAAGTACTCTAAGGACATATCTTCGATGTGGATATAAAATTTCTAAATAATAAACTTATTTTCTCTGCTATGTTATGGGACATGGACCGATGACTACGAGTCAGAGGAGATCTGAACTATAATGTATAATGTTGACTCCTAAAGTAGTCACTGTATGAGAGAGTTTACCTCAATACGTATAAAACTATCCAAGTTCATGATTGGACATATGATTCCTATAGACTTTACTCAGTGCTTGTTCTTTTCTTGATGGAAAAGTGCTTCTATAGCTATGAGTAAGCAGATTGCATTCGATAACAACTCGGTATCTCTTATTCTCTAAGAAGTATGATGAGAGACAGTCAATAGTCTATATGGTTATCCACAAAGGTGCGCATTTGTTTTACACTTCATGACACCATTCGTTTTCTAAGTTGTTAAGATGGCAGAAGCTGTGTCCTATGGTGGTGCAATTCTGATGATTGTGTACCATTCATGTTACTTTAGCTACACTCAAGGTAGATTTTCTTTTGAGTTATCAAAGTGCTCAAACTTGCAAGTAAAAGCTTGAGACAAGCCTGAGCTATAGGACAAGGAGTGCAACTACAATATCTCAATATGACAAACTAACAATTTCTTTATGGAGCTTTCATCACGTAGGATGCCCATTTATATACCAAAGTCGGGTATAAGTACAAAGGTAGAAACCAAGAATATGATCGGCACCATTGCTAGTAGCCACTACCACCCATAAGCCATCAGATCCACCATAATTACCATGACCTACCCGGCCAAGACTTCTTGACCCCATGACAACTGCTACTCTTGAGCATAGCACGAGTAAACGTTTCTTTGAAAATGTGAATAGCTTTAAAAAATTAGAGATAATTGACAAAATTGGATGTTTTCTACACTAGTTTTCCCACATTCCTTAGGTTTTCTCACCTTTAAATTTAAATTTTAGAGGTAAATTTCAAAATTTGTACAATTTTTTTAATTGACACAACTCATGAATTTGAAGAGTCTTTGCCTTTTGCCTTCCAATTTCACAAGCTCTTCTATCCCTCTCACAACTATAGGTCACCATGCTTGGCTAAGAAAATTTTTAGCAAAACAAACCATAAGCAGATAGATGAGAATCACGTTAAGGTTATATTTAGGTTATAGTCCATTGATATTTAGGTTATGATTCAAAGGATTTTATCAGCGACAACTTGAAAAAATTCACCGGTTTTCCTAAAGACAAGCATGTAATAAAGCCAAGATTTTGCAGTTTAAAGCATATGTAAAGTATTGAGCTTGTGAAACAAATTTTTTGGTGGGTGCTCATCAATGTCTAAGCTTAATATAGGGACAAATTGTGGCTTTTGAGATGCAAATTTAATGATTGTCATCCATCTCATCTTGATTAGGACTAATTGAAGAATTAACATTATGGCAATGATTATAGATTATTAATTAGTATTTGCAATCATTATAACACCCTTGCCTATCTCTGTGGTTTGACTTTACTTGCAAACACTATAATTTGAGAATGAAGTAGTTAAGATGGACATTGTGCGATATAATCACCAATAGGAATTGACAAAGTTTAGGACTTATTAGAATGATTCGGAGATATCTCTTCCTTTGGCTTGAATCACATATTCAATTATGTTTGAAGTAAACTTTCACAACCAAAGTCAAACACAAGAACCAAAAGATGATTAAATTTAGTCAATAATTAACTTGAATTATTTAATGGGGATCATCTATGTTGGGACATTTAACTATGGTCATATATGGTCTGCTAGGAGAACTTCTATGTCTATTAATGTGAGAGGATACCAAAGTGGAGTATTATTTTCATCAAAGGAGTTCTATAGTTGTGTATTTCTATCATTACATGGTCTTGTGCTAGGGGTATACTAGCTTACACAAACACTACCAATATGGTTGTATAATTGATCAACAAGTTCAATTGATCCAAACATACATCTTCTAATTATATAAATCATGTGCACTGTTGCTAGCATAATATCTCTAAGAAAATTAAGAGAATATATTATTTGATTGCATCTCTTCAAAGATTTTCCTTGAGTATATGCATGTAGCAAGCTTGGAAGTGTTAGTAGTGTGCATTATCTACTTAGTGTTACATGAACCATTATAATGCTGGAAAGTTATAGCCCCACAGGTATGTAAACCAAATTTAAATAGGATGTCTTTTAAATTAGATCTACCTTTTACAAGCAGTCAACATCCAAGAGAAGTATAGAATTACTCTATATTATTCCAAAGTAAAGCAAGCCCTCCACAGTCCATTGGTCATATGCACATAGATTCCCTAGTTTAGGCTGTGTACAGTTTTCATCCTAGTGTTGATTTAATGATTGAGGAAACACCAACTAGAAGTTCAATTTATTTATATTTAGGTCATGACCCTCAGTGAAAATTCACTGATATAGGTAACACAACCTAACTTTAGATTCACCAATTTAGGTAGCACTATGGCATATTTCTCGGTTTAGACAACACAAGCTCAATGTAGTTTGTTCTTTAGGCAGCATGCCCATTTGGTGTCAATTCACGGATTTAAACAACACCAACTATAAATTCATACTAGGGTGGCTAGCCACCACTGCTATTTTGTTAACTCGAGTATATGATGGAATTTATTTGGATTATTTTATGTTGATATGAATTTTTTGGTTCATGATGATGACACTGTTTATGGATTTGGACTTGGTATTCATGGATCTTGGTTATATAATGATGATTGTTTATTCTAGCGGTATATGACACTACAACATGTAGTATGCGGGCAATTGAAAGCATGAGTAAAGATTACATAGATTTGTAAAATTTTATGTGTATTTATCACATGCTTATGAGTATAAAGTGATCTGGCTGTTGGTTTATCTTTGAGGATGGATATCATATGCAACTAGATAAGGATCTATTGTTAATCACAAAGAGATTTTATAAGATCTCTCTCTCTCTCTCTCTCTCTCTCTCTCTCTCTCTCCACGTATAGCATTCCAATCAAGAAAGTGCGCATGACGCCCTCGATCTCCGTTCTTTCCATTCATTTGCTTTATCGATAGCATGTCTGGTGTGTGTCTGGTGTGTGATCGTTATTGCATGTATGCATGTGTGATTTCCTCTCGTATGCTATGCTATTTCATGTGCTTTGTAGGATTGATATTTCTCTACTTATTGCATATGCTTGGTGTAGGATGAGGTAGGGAGATAGAGTGCAAATGAATGTATAAGGAGAGAAATGAATGGAGATGGTGACAAATAGAGTTAAAGGAAAAGAAATATATATTTTTTAGCTTTGTAGAGATAACCCCAATGAGAACCAAGGATCTACGCATCAATTTTTAAACTCAAGCCCAATCACTTTAGAGGGACAAATGAGAACCAATCTAGCCACTTGCACGGAGAGCCAAAGAGAGGCTAGTGAGAAAAAAAATATTAAAAACTCTCCAAAATGGAAGGTTATGACCTGAATGGTATTAAAATACATATTTTAGCAATATGTTTGGGTAAAGGTTTTAAGAAGTTTGAAGTCCTGTAAGGAACATGTGGTATATGATGACTATAGCTCAAGAAAATTAGGCGGTGTGGCAAAAACTACAAGTTAACTTGAGGATCAATCAATGCAAAAAGATTCCTGATCTAAATATGCATCAAGTCAATTGATTCCCTTGATAAATACCAACTCATGTACTCAGAGATGGAACTATTTTCTTGTAGCAAAAGCTAAACAAAATGATTGAAATCAAATATCTTTTAAAGAGACCATTCCTTCGGTCAAAAGAAACCTGTACATAGATATCAGACTAGAGCCTACCTTAAGTAAGATGCTCTAATTCAACAAAATTTATTGCTCCTACTTCTCAAGCAGTTCCTTTCAAAATTGAAATGCTTACCTACTAATGTAGAAGAGTCTTAGCATTTAGACTTGCTTGTGACACATAAAAAAGTTTGGCGCCTTGTGTCTAAGTCCACGAGTACAATTACTATTCACATGCGGAATAAATCCCATAATTAGTGCTATTCTCTTGAATAGAGAATAGCATGATGTGGAGTGCCATTACTAAACTAAAAAAAGATCCCTACAACTTCTCAATTCTACAATCTAAAGGAGGTTACAATATGCCCAATCATGCATGCACAATAACTAAACCTACATCTCTTTGCTTAAAATTGTGTGCCTTTAGGTTTTCACACTACCTCTAGTTTGATTAGTCAAAGCTAACCCCAAATGTGATAAAAAACATCTAACTACACACACATAGTTCTTTGAAGTAGTAATGTCCATAAGAAAACTAAAAATATGGCACATAACTTGTACTTGCACAAGCCAAAGATACATCATACTATTTGGATTGATGTGAAAACCTATGCTAGAAACACAACTACTACACAATCTTAGTGTAAAACAATGATCGTATATTTTTGCAAGGAGATACTTCTGATAAACAATTATCTAACCAAACCTAGAAAATAAATAGCCTCTATTTTATTTGCTTACATTTGATAAAATAAATAGCATATATTTCATTTGCTACTAATAGACAAAAATAAACTCTTAAACTATCCAAACTTGAGGAATATCTCATGATTAATCTCTTTTGATATGTGTATTTGACAAACAATGGGAGCACAAATTTTTTCTCTTAGCTCGTGCAAAATCAATAGTAGATAGAGAACCTATAGAGCGTGTGCCCCTCTTAGGAGATTTGATATCTTTGACCCTGACCGTGTTTGGTGCAACTCTTTCTCATTTGAAGCATATGCCAAGGCTTCTCCAATTGTGTTTTCCAATGTCTTTGGATGTAAATATGTAAGGGAGCTTTGTTATCAAGATGTAGACCACGAAGAAAACCTTGAACTTTGTGGAACTTGTCTAACCCATTCAACTTAACAACAATCTCACGGTACTTGGAGATATAACTCGTTATAGAAGAATTATGCATGTAACAGTTGTCCCATGCCTTCCAATTCTTCTCTACTTCATTGCTGGGGAAAAAGCCTTTCTAGACGATATGTTTAAACTACACCCACATCTTTGATTTTTGTGTAGGTGGAATTGCCATCCACCACTTGTATGTGTTGCCTTGAAAAGCTAGACAATCTCTCTAGGACATGCAACATCTGGTGTTGAACAAAGATAGTGAACATATGTCCACTTATGCAATAATGTATTGACCGCATCTTTATTTTGTTCACGATCTTCACCTCAGTACATTGGCCACTTCAAGTCCTTCATCCATGATCAAGTTTTTTTTGAGTTATTATTCTCGGCTATTGGGAGAGATTCTAATGATGGTGGTTCCCCATCGGTTCCTTGAGTGACCACAATTGAAATCTGGATTGAACCTTGGCCATTTGTACCATAAAATTACGAACTTGCCCCGTACAATTAAGTTTGTATTTATGTTGGCTAAACTATTCTCCATGTACTGAGTTTGTTGTTAGAGTGCATTGAAATCCTGCACATCAACTAAATCGTATCGATTTGTAAAAAGTCCTTCTTTTCTACTTGCACATTGGCATAGCCACATCCGGCCCTAGTTGTGGAGGATCTTCAAAATCAAACCTATGATCATTTGGAAGACAATTTTCAAATGACAAGATTGAAAAGTCATCATGCTCTTTGAGAAAATTGGTGAAAACTAACTTTGTAAGTGGAACCTCATACAAACAGTACTTGTCAATTTTGGAACATAAATTAAGAGAGTTATCATGTCCAAGGCTGATAAAATAAATCATGCTTGAAAGAGATCTCAAGAAAATTCTTGATTGCCAAAACCTTTGAGCATGATGCCTGACTTTCTAGGTTTTACTAAGCTATTTCAAATCCATAAGTGCCTTGCCTTGGCTTTGACAACGTGCCTTAATCCCGCTCTCAATTATGTTTACCAAGCCTTGTCAAAGCTTATTGAAAATCAAGCTTCTTGGATATGTCGGATTTTCCAAGTTCTTGTATATGTCCGCCAATGCCTGATTTGAGAGTTAATTTCCCTTGGAAATCGTGGACATCCTTTCAAGAAATGTAAGACTTGTACATAAATTACTACATAAAAGTTAGAGATTTGAGATTAAAAAATGGTAGCTTTTTTACGGCCCCAACCTTATGGCCCAACTTCTGGTGGTATGAACTTCTTTGAAGCTCGATTTGATGAGCCTTGAGAGAATTTAATCCCATGTGGGAACTAGTCTTGTCTAGGAATTTTGCCCAAAAAGCCCTAAGTGGGCAATCTCATTTGAAGCAAGGCCTTGAAGCTATGGCAAAACAGTGAAGCTATGCCAAGGGAGAGAGATCTGTGCATTTAAAAAATGAGAGGGCAATGAATTTTACTTGCTTAATAATGAAAACATTTTTTTGTCATGGCTTTGGCTCTCTCTCTCTCTCTCTCTCTCTCTCTCTCTCTCTCACACACACACACACACACACACACACACACACACACACATGTGGATAGTTGTGGTGCACACACAATAAATTCTAGCTTAGTTTGTTACATAAATCACTAATGTCTCTATAAGAATTGAAATCAATTAATTCCTAAAAGGATTCCTCCCAAGTTTCTCTATGCAGCTTGTCCCTTCCCTTGCTAGCCCATGATGGCTTCCATCTTAAATTAAATTAGCCCTCACCACTACATTATGTGACAATTGTTATGATGCAAGAAAACCATGCCAACATACATAGGATGCTAGTGAGGGCACAAAATTGGAGCTGTCTGGGGGAGGCATCTACACCTCCTTGCCATCCCCTCCTCACAAGTGTGAAAAACACCTCTAGCTTGTAAATAGGGGGCACTACCTAGTTGATTGGCTAGGATAAATTTGTGCTAAGTGCAAACATGAGTTGGAATCAAACACGTGGCTCTTTAGCTGTTCAAAGACGTTACCTCCATCTACTCATATAATTTTTTGTTGGAATTAGGGTTGCAGAGAGAAACACACAGCTTGGAGAAGACGAAGGAAGCTCAAGGAACACAATAGAGAGTGTATTACTTAGTGTGCAATGGAAAGATAGATAGCCCTAGAGTGTTGGGCGTATATACAATGCTCGGGGGAAAAAACCTCCTAAAGAGGGAAAAAATGCCTCGGCGGTCCTAGTGTGTTCACACACATCACTACCACATGTATATGGTAACAAATCCCCCCTGGAGTGATGCGTGAACGAGAGTTGGCACATGAGTAAAGGGAAGTGCCATGCCCTAAGGACATGATTAGTCCACAAAGGGGAGTAAGCCCAAAGCTTTGCAAAAAGCTTCAAGCTTCTCACGAGACAATGCCTTTGTGAAAAGATTTGCAAGGTTGTCCTGTGTTGTCACATAAGCCAAGTTGATCTCTCCTGCTGAGAGCCTCTCCCTGACATAGTGGTAATGCACCTCAATGTGCTTTGTGCGAGCATGAAAAACCGGGTTCCTCGCAACTGCCAATGTGCTCTAACTATCAGTGTAGATAGTGTTGGCAGTGTCCTGTCCAACACCCAAATCATCCATAATGTGTCTGAGCCATACACACTCAACCGTAGCTGTGAAGATTGCCTTGTACTCAGCCTCACAACTCGAAGTGGCCACAGTAGGTCACTTCTTGCTCAACCATGATATACATGAACTGTCAAGCATGAAACAAAAACCACTTCTGGACACTCTCGTGTCAAAACAACCAAGCCAATCTGAGTCCAAAAAAGCATGTAATTCTGGCGGCAATGATCCCCCCTTGGGATAAAACAAGCCAAGATGTAAAGTGCCACTAAGGTAGCGGAAAATCCTCTTGACAGCCTGCCAATGCTTAGACCCTGGGCTATGCATAAATCTGCTGACCTGTGAGACTGCAAATTGAATATCCGGCCTCGTGTTGCATACATAAATGAGGCAGCCAACAGCAGTCTGATAAAGAGTGACATCAGCAGGATCACCAGCATCATGTAGACTCAACTTCAAACCTGTTTCCATGGGAGTGGCAATAGGTTTGCAATCCTCAAGTCCAAAGTTACATAGCAATGTTTCTATGTAACTTTTCTGACACAAGGCAATACCACCATCACACTGCTTAAACTATATACCCAAGTAATGATGCAACAACCCCAAATCTTTCATCTTGAAAGTAGCATTCAAATCAGCCTTAAATTCAACAATATGTCTCTCATTTGGTCCAGTGATCAACAAATCATCAACATAAAGAACCACAATGAGAAGTACATCACCCTCATGCTTTACATACAATGTGCTTTCTGTTGGACTGTTACGAAAGCCTTGTTTAACCAAATGAGTGTTAGCTTTCTCATACCAAGCACGAGGAGATTGCTTCAACCCATACAAAGCCTTCTTACATTTGCACACTTTGTCTTCTTGTCCTTTTATGACAAAACCGCGAGGCTGCGTTACATAAACTTCCTCAAATATGTCACCATTCAAGAAAGCAGTAACAATGTCTGATTGATGTACATCCAACCAAAATGAGCTGCCAATGCACATAGAAAATGCACAGTAGTCATACGACTAGTGGGAGCAAAAGTCTCTTCATAATCTATGCCTTTTTGCTGTGCATAACCCTTTGCAACAAGTCGAGCCTTATGGCGATCGATCTCACCATACGGCTTGCGTTTCAACTTGTAAACCCACTTCGTACCAATGGCCTTTTTGCCAGGAGGCAAATCACATAAAGTCCATGTGTCATTTTTTATAAGTGCATCATATTTTGATTGCATGGCAGCCATCCAATTTTCTGAATTTTGTGCTTCATCAAAAGACAGAGACTCCTCAACATCATGTAAGCTAGACACAGCCAAAGCATAACAATCTCATGCATAAGATGCATGGCGAGAGCCTGAACGAGTACAACTAGACAAAGGTGCATCCAATTTACTGTCATGCAAAGTGTGCACCAGCCATTTTGGCATACCTCTAGCCTGCTCATTTTCAGCCCTTTCCTCATCAAGTAGATCATGTACATCTGCATCAGTAATAGGATGATCTGTAATATTTTTAGACACCCCCATAGGCTGTACATTTGCCTCATTGGAAATTACATTCGTATTTCCACCACTGAAAAGAGGCAACAAAGTGTCATAAATGTCCTGTGAGCTTACATTACTATCTCTAGTACATGACAGCAAGGGCTGAACAGAATCTTCCACAAACACTACATCCCGTGAAACCAGAATATGTTTTGTTTACGGATGATACAACCTGTAACCTTTGCTTTCAGCACTATAACCAACAAAAATACATTTGACAGCCTTATCTTCCAATTTTCTGCGCTGCACTTGTGGCACCAAAGCATATGCCAAACAGCCAAAAACACGCATGTGCTCAATAGAAGGCTTTCTATCATGCCATGCTTCATATGGAGTAATAGACTGCAAAGATTTCATAGGACACCTGTTAAGTACATAAGTGGCACACATGATGGCCTCAAGCCAAAAAGAATGCGGCAAAGCTTGACTTTTGACCATACATTGTGCCATTTCCGTCAGTGATCTGTTTTTCCTCTCAGCAACACCATTTTGCTGAGGTGTATAAGGCACTGTACATTGGTGTTTTATCCCACGACTAGCCAGAAATGCATTAAATTCATGAGACATATACTCCCCCCCTCGATCGGAACGGAGGGTGCCCATAGTACATTTTGAGACAGAAATTGTTTGAAGCACATAAAAACTTCGGACTTCTCGTTAAGCGGAAATACCCATGCATGCCTGGAGTAATCATCAATGAAAGTCACGAAGTACAGGTAATTGCCCAAGGAGGGAGTTTGCATGGGCCCACAAACATCACTATGCACAAGCTGCAACCTGCATGTGGTCCGAATTGAACCATCCTTTGGAAACTTAGAACGTTGCATCTTACCCAAAATACAGCCTTCACAAACATGTTTGACAGGTGCTTCAAGAGGCGGCAAAGAAGCAACCATATCAGATTTCTGCAAACACAGCAAACTGGCAAAATTCAGATGACCAAAACGTGCATGCCAAAGTTTTGCATCTGAAATAGCCCTTGAATGTGCAACAACATTTGCAAAATTTTGTCCACACTTGTCATACAAAGTGAGCTTATACAGCCCACGACACAAAAGTCCAGATGCAACAATTTCATCACCAAAACTGAGATCATGAACTGTACATCTGTCATCCACAAATTTGACTACAAGTCCAAGTCTAGCAAGTGCGGATACAGACAAGAGATTCTTCTTGATCCCAGGTACATAAAGTGCATCAACAAGTGTGAAAGAACTGCCATTAGCAGCAGTAAGCACAATCTTTCCAACTCCCTGAACTGGATAATGAAGGGGATCGGGGAGCACTGCAGACGGAGAGAGAGAGAGAGAGAAGGAGACACACACGATGTGGGTGGGGAGACTCAAAGAGTGAGAAGCCCCCTATACACTTATGCTATGTATAAGGTATACAAGTCAGTGGGCGCCCAGACTCTGGGCGGCCGGGCAAGGCACAGGCGCCTATACCCCAACAACCTCCCACTTAAAGGCGACTGTGCCTTTAAGCAAGGGAACCTAGTCTAAAGACTAAAAAAGGTGAGAGAAAACCGCTCTCAACCGATGCCCACTGGCTGGCTGTGATCGTGTGCATTCGGCTGTCCTGCTCCCGTGTAAGTCCATACACCACCAGACGTACCGCACACGTACTGCAAGTATGTACACAATACCTGCATATCTCCCTCGTGCACTATGCCATCATCAGTCAACAAACGACTGACAACCCCAACTACATATGCTCCCAGTGTAGCTGCGATATCCGGTCTCAAGATCAGCATCTATACATGAGACCACCGAATGCCAATGCAATGCTAGCGGGCCCTGCTAGCTCTACGGAGCATGCATCAACATATATGTCCCTGGCAATAGGCATCTCCTGACTGACAAGGCGTGTCAGCCACATGCATCTCCTGACTGTCCACAAAAGACGCATCAACCTGTCGTGCAACCTCAGAGCAAACCAGCTGCTCTAGGTGTCTGCTGGAAGACATATCCTGCACAACTATATCCCCATGCTCACTGTCGAGCATAGAAAGGAATGACTGCATAATCGCTGACATCTCAGCCTCCTCTGCAATCATCCACTGCAAACATGACCACTCAATCTGCTGTGACTCACTAGAGCTCTCATGCTCTAACTCCATATGCATAGACTCTTGCACAACGTCCTCCTGTCGTGACTCACTAGAGCAAGACCGCTCTACCTGTCTATCCTGCATAGAAGTATCTCGCACAACTGACTCTCTGCTTTGCTCAGTCACTAGCAAAGCATGCATGTCTGACTCTGTCACCTCTCTGTGTGACTGCTCAAGTCGTGCCCCAACTGTGTGCACAACGAGCTCACTACTCTGCACTCCATGCAAAGTATCCTGCAACCCACAAGCAAAAGAGACTCGCCTGCTCTCTCGCTGTCTACCTGGCTGCATGATCACAGAGACAACACCATCTCTCGCGTGATCCACATGCAATGGGTAACCTGTACCACTCCTGGCACCTCTCGCAATCACTAGCGAACCCAAATGCATCACAAAATCTCGCTCTCGTAGCGAAATCTGACATCCACTATCCCGTAACTGTCTAACTGAGATCAAATCCCGTCTCAGATCTGGCACATAACGCACATGACGCAGGGTAAATCTCATACCACTGGGCAAGGACAAACATACATCTCCTGTACCCTCAATGTCATACATAGCACCATCAGCCATGTGCACACAACCAAGTCTCCCACTAGAAAACGTGCTAAACCACTCACGATGCGACGTGACATGGAAAGTAGCATCTGAATCTAGTAACCAATGTGAAGACAATGTGCAATCCGATATGCAATCCGTAGACATAAGATCGTCTGAAGACAAGCTAGATATAAATGTGACATCGCCGTCACAAGCATACTCAGTAACCACCGTACTGATCTCACTAGCATCTGTCGTGCCCAAATCTGCATCACGCATCTGTCGCCTCCGTTGTCTCAAACGCCTGAAACATCGACGCCTAATGTGCCCTCTATGTCCACAATGCCAACATGTCAAGTCTCTATGCCGTCGAGACTTGCGTGTGGGACCAATCTCTCCCATGGACATAGAAGTGGGACTAGACTCCCCTGTAGACATGGATGTCGCGTACATAGCATGTAAACTCTGCCATAAAGCATGAGTTGTAGTCTCTCTCGAGACCTACCAGTAAACAGACTCAACCAGATGCAAACAAATCGTAGACATGGCTAACTCATTAAGATCCTGCCAATCATCATCACGCATAGAATTGGGCTTCGCCGATAAACCACGCAAGGGTTTATCCTGCCCCAAATCCGCCAATGCAACAAGCATATGTTCCTTCCAAGCAACAAAATCTACACCATCAAACTGTGTCAGACCATAACGCTGGAAGTCAAATGAAAAATCAGCCATAATGCTCGCAAAAGAGCAACCAACAATGAGTAGCAAATGTCAACCAAATCAGCCCTAAACTGGCTCGAATCGCATCAACAAAAGTCTGCAAATATGGCTGTAAGATATGGCTACAAATCAGGGCTCGAATCGCATCAACAAAAGTCTGCAAATATGGCTGTAAGATATGGCTACAAATCAGCCCCAAAACAGCCCCAAAATTCAGCTCTTAAACAACTGCATAAACAAGTCACAAACGTGTCCCAGATCAGCCTACAACTGAGTCATACATGGACACCTGCAAAGAGGAAACAATGGCTGAAAATTCAGCGCCCAAATAAGCCCTCAAACCTGCCTGTAAACTTGTAAACCTGTAGCTGAAACCTGCTGAGAAAACCTCAAGCCATTAGTGCTCGAATCCGGCTACCTAGCTCGTAGCCACACAAGCATACATCACAATACTCACTCCTGTGAGTGTGCCAAGATAACTGTACGCCTGTCAAACCCGTGAGCTAATCACCAAGCCCACAATGTGCGGTATCGATGCATACACACACACAAATCTCCCACCTGCAGAGAACACCGCACGCAAATGCTGAGTGCAACCCGCAATCTCTACCTAGATCGCACAAATGATACGCATAAAACTCCTGGGAAAATTTCGCCAGAGTTTCGTCAGTAAAACGGCCACAAAACCAGTAACCAAACTGACTGCACGCTCAAAATCATGAGCAACCAAAGCACATCAAACCGCACTCCAAATGCATGCACCAATCTCCACACTTTGCATACATCATTGCAAACACCTGCAAATCTAGTACACAAATATCTGCTCTACCTATGACTGCCAAAAAAACATGCTCGAGGCATACATTGTCGAGCTCAAAATGCAATCACATTAGTCTCCCTCAGCATCAAACCACATAAGGCATACATCGTATCCTCCCACCTGTGAGGAAACTTGCAGCAAATATCACTCTCACATCTGAGAGCAAACCATGTGTGGAATCCTCGACACACAATAAACAACTGCTGCTGCAGAAAATTCAGCGTGCATAATTTTAAAATTCTGATATGACGAGCGCGTCCGGAGCGTGCCAAAACCCCAAGGTAGACTCCTGGATCAGATGTATCCGAGTCCGGGTGTGAAAGCTATGCCAAAAACAGTGTTTTTGGGACCCGAGAGTGCACAAATAAACTTGCTGCTGTACCTGCTGTAATTCAAAGCATAATTTCAGCAAATAGACATCACCATCGCGTCCGGAGCGTGCCAAAACCCTGACCTAGACTTCTGGATCATGTAGATCTGACTCTGTACGACGGAGCTACGCAAAAAACTGCGTTTTAGAGCCCGAAAATGGCAAAAACGAGCTACACACAGTTTTGAACTTGCTCCTGCTCCACTCTGTGTGATGCAATGTCCTCTCAATGCAAGCTCCAACACAAGAGCTCTGCCACAAAAGCATCCAAGCACTCGAATGTCAAGCTCTCCTCCCGCCGAGCACTTCTCTAACGAGCTCCACTGAGCTCAAAAGCTCCTCTCACCAAGGAAGCTGCAACCGCCTCCTCGACCAAGCTTGACCACACCAAGCTCCTAAGCTCCAAAGACAATGCTCCTCAAGCTAAAATCGCTCTTCGTGAAACTCCGCGATCGAACTCCACCATCGAGAGCAAGCGAGCTATCGCCTCGAAGCTCTCAAAGCCGTCGTGCTCTCCGCGGTCACCATAGCTCTGATACCAATTGAAGGGGATCGGGGAGCACCACAGACGGAGAGTGAGAGAGAGAGAAGGAGACACACGATGTGGGTGGGGAGACTCAAAGAGTGAGCAGCCCCCTATACACTTATGCTATGTATAAGGTATACAAGTCAGTGGGCGCCCAGACTCTCGGCGGCCGGGCAAGGCACAGGCGCCTATACCCCAACAGATAAGAGGCATTGTTGGCACAAGTGACTGAATTCCCATGAGGGACAGACTCGAGAGAGGTAAACAATTCACGATGTGAGGTAATGTGCTTTGTAGCACCACTGTCGAAATACCACACATGTGAATCTGCAGCAACAACTGACAAGCATGCATCATGGACAACAGGATTGTAAGTGCACTCTATGCTAAAAGCCCATTTTGCATCAACATCAGCATCATAGTCTCCTTTCACAGAAGACTCAACAATGGCTGCATTTGTAGTGGAATCAACATTTGCAGTGAAACCACCCTCTTTCTTCTTAGCCTCTTTGGCCTTCAACTTAGGACACGACTTGATCAAGTGATCATTAGCTTTACAATAATGGCAACACATCTTCTTTTTGCCCTTATCACCATAATTGCTAGACGAAGTGCTGCTAGGCAGAAGCATTAGGAACAATATTTTTGCCACTCGTACCAGAACCATAAGAAGTGGCTGCATTGCTATTACCACCCTTTCTTTGAGAAGCAATAAAAGCCTGTTCAACTGCACGCTGCCTAGTCCTGTTTTTTCTCGAAAGTGACTCTTGCAACAGCAATGTGCATAATGCATCAAACTTGACAACTTTTGGATTTCCTTGGGTCATAAGTCTCCAAGTACTAGCAAACGTCTGGTAAGAATCTGGTAAGGCATCAAGAACAGTCTGCACAAGGGAACTGTCTGAAATGACTTCACCTACAGAAATAAGTTTCTTATTGATATCCTTGACACTAGCAAGGAAAGTGTCCATATCATCTTCCTCATGCATAATCTTCGACTCCAGCTCTTTACGCAGCAAAGCAATTTTAGTCTCATTACGACTTGCATAAAGACCAACCAAAATATCCCAAGCCTGTTTTGCAGATTTTGCTGAATCGGATGTGAGGAACAATGGTGCGCTTCACAGAGAATGCAATCAATGCATGAGCCTGCGCATCCTTAACATCCCAACGAGCTTGTTCTACTGTAGGCAAAACAACTCTAACAACAGCAATCCTTGCAGCAAGACCTGCAACATCCTCAATAATCACCTACATCCTCAGAACCAGGACGTACATCAATGCCCTGCACAATGTTCCAGACGCCCTTTGACACAAGAACATGTTGCATCATATAAGCCCACATAGGGTTGTTGTCCCCATCCAACCTATCCCCATGGTAAATGCTGCACCTGATGTGAAAACTGCTCGAAAATAGGAGAAACGGAGTGGGAACAACACGTGCTATATAGCACAAACCGTAGAAGACTATAAGGCACCTGTTATGCAAAAAACGGCACTGACAAAAATTCTGCACAAAATGACGAAATAGCCTGTGCAGAACTGCCTGTAGTGGAAACGGAGGCCGAAATGAGCCCAAATCAAAAATCTGAGCACACCCAGCCCTTCGAGCAGCTCTTCGAGCTAACCCGAAGTATTTGTCGACCTACGAACGCTCGCTAAACCTCACTGTAATCGGAGAAGGTGAGCAGGCGTGTGTTGGAGCAGCGACTAAGCCTGGGAGGACGCAACCTGCTCTGATACCAATTGTTGGAATTAGGGTTGCAGAGAGAAACACACAGCTTGGAGAAGATGAAGGAAGCTCAAGGCACACAATAGAGAGTGTATTACTTAGTGTGCAATGGAAAGATAGATAGCCCTAGAGTGATGGGCATATATACAATGCTCATGGGAAAAAACCTCCTAAAGAGGGAAAAAATGCCCCGACGGTCCTAGTGAGCACACACACATCACTACCACATGTATATGGTAACATTTTTTTGTTTCCAAGCATGCTCTGCCTTGGAGAAAAAATATGATAGGCCATGAAGGAAGTTCCAACCAAGAAGGCACCTGGATGCATTACATGTTGATGGTAATAGAAAATGCTATGCTTTAAAGGCACATGCTAATTCTACTCTTTTTAGAGGAAGAATTTAAAGATGTCTTTGACATGATGTTGTTGCTTGCAATGCATCGGTGTCCATTTCTCTCTCGAAAAATTATAAGATTAAGGCTTTTACCTTTACAATCAAATGCTTTAATAGATTCAAATGTTTACGGTGACATCATACACTTATATTTTGTAAGCCACTCGCGCTATGTCATAGTACATCTACTATGGTGATGTCTAGGTTGAAGGGCTTTTTGAATTTGGTAGCTACTCTCATTCATGCACGTATCGGTTGCATAAGGATGGCAAAGGGTTCCTTTTTTAGCTTGTCAAGCCTCATGTGGGCCTTGGAATGCATCCATTTCTAGTCATGTATGTGAAGGAAGCTTACTTGTATAGTATGTCTATTTCCACATAATGAAAACTACTCCAATTTTGTTACTTCAACTTTGGCAAATTCTTTTTGGACTCATGCTAGTGTTCTTATGGGAGATTTTGTTCTTTTTATTGCCGTGTGAAAGGCTACAATGCTCCTACAAAAATGAAGCATTATGGTGCTCTACTTGACCTACTTGGATGAGGAGGATTTAAATCAGGGTTGAAGGGGCATTTTGAGTAAGATGCCAATGGAAGCTAATAGAGACGTCTAGATGTTTGTTCTTAGAGAATGCTAAACAAGGCATAGCAATGAAGAGCTTGCAGGTAATGTATTGGATCGTGCACTGAGTTTACAACTTGCAAAGAATATTGCATATGTTCTCATTCAAAATTTAAAGCACTACAAGAGTTTGATAGATAGTACTAGGGCTAGTCATGGTATCTAGACAATGGCATATGATTATCATGATAGAGAAAAATGAAAATGTGAAATAAGGGGAATCAAACGAGAGGAACCCTCGTTTATTTCCTTATTAGGGTAGAAGAGAGAAAACAATGAAATTATTTGGGAAAAGTGATAAGATAGTACAAGACATTTTTTACGATTTTCACAAGCGTGCCGTTGAAAATGCGAGGATATAGGGTATATTTAAACATCACGAGCTTGAAGTATATACAAAGTGGAAACAAAAAATATCATGGATGGAAAAAGAAAGTGGAAAGATATACCTAGGTCTACTAATACACACACCTAACACAAGTATTTACATAATGGATTTTTCCACATAGGCACCGACTAAACTAAAGTTAGTGCACACCTTAGGTTGGTGCTTCATTTTGCATCAAAAGCATGTTAGGAATGCATGCACACATAGGGTCGACGATTTCCAATGTCTTGCTATCAAAGATGGCATGTTTAAAGTGTGAAATATCAAGTAATGAATTCCTGTGGTTTAGAGTGCCCACCCCTAGTCTTTATTCCTTTCATCCTATCCTTCAACTTAGCTTACTTAGATCCTATAGGAATCTAGCTTAATGAAATTTTCAAGAGTAGACTATTGCAGGTATGTGCCAACGATTTTGTTATTTCCTTTATTAGGGCAAATCTTTAGGGATGTCTGCACGTGTTGGACAAGGACATGGGCTTACCGGCTCCCCCCCAAAATCATCTAGACTTTACTCTTTCTCAGTAAACTCTTGTGAATCGGGTGCAATTTCCATAATCCTCTCCAACCCATGAAGCCGACTAAGCTCCATCATTCTTTTTGACACCGGGCCGCTAACGAACCCCCACTGTTTGCCAACCTTCCCCTCTGCACTCTTCTCATCCCTTGACCCCCAACTTGACTAGCATCAACTTCCTGTTGGCCCTCACCTGGTGCCACAAGAACGAGGCATGGACATGAGACTGGGATGACGCGGGAGAGTTTGACTAGTAGTGTTTTTTTAATATTAATATGTAGATGTATTGTTGACAATGGGGGGAATGTGGTGGGATGGATAGCCTTACAAGCTTGTCGTGGGTCCCTCTAGAGTTCGACTCTTGCTCTACTTTGGCAGTTTTAGGTCTAGGTGTTGTTGCAAGCAGATTGGAGCAGGGAATCTTTGGAGATTCTAGCTAATAAAATTGAATACGAGCCTGTAAGTTAGTCCATACACATTTTGGAAAACAGTTCATAACAAGAAATCGAGAAACATGCGTTGTTGATTAATTAGCAAAGGCAAGCAAATCTATATGTGTTGGCGATGAGTAGAGTGAAGAAGGTGTGAGATTGTAGGTGGTGGGTGAGTAGAGAGAGGAGGTGGCAGGCAATGGCAGTTCATGTAGGAGCGAGGTGAGCAAGTGACGTAAGGAGTTGGGAAGTTTTTTTTTTTTTTGAAGAATTGAAGTGCACCCTTCAAGCATGACTAGGCTGGGTGCAAGCTGGTTAGACTGATGACGCTTGAGCTTGCCTGCGGGCTGCGGGGTTTGAATCCAGCTTTTGAATTGTGGTTTTAGTATAGGAAGGCAAGGATGTATTCGCTTGTCCGGAATCTCCACAGATTCCACCATGTATGTTCAAGAGTAGACTCTGGGAAAGTATATATTTATATGAGAGCTATTGTGTTGTGATCCTTTCTAGTTCATGAGAAGTTTTATAACTCGCCGCGACATTTTCTCTGTGACCGTGTGTATTTATGGGTTCAAGGCTCGTAAGCGACAGACAGGCCTTGTCAATTTCGTGTACAGATTGCTTTCAGCTACGGAGACTATCGTCAGCTTATAACCAATGTGTCTTGCTGGAAGCCGCTCAATTTCATGCTATCACCATCAAAGCTGTGCAAAGGCTCCATCTCCTTCAAGTCAGGGCTGTGGATGATTCTGCAAGAAGGTCACGGTCAGGCAGAAGCGAAGGCTCCAAGCGTATGCGTTCTGTCTCTGGCGGGCAGAGTAAGCAGTATCAAAGTAGCACTGTTGCTGGAAGCCGCCCTCCTGCCCAAAACAGCTCTGAGCTTATCTGGCCTCTTCTTGGTACTGGTGTCGTTGTTGCTGTTGTTTATGGTACGCTCATTGGGTCACTCAAACAAATGCATACTTTCTGCCTTGTTTTCATAGCATTTGTCCTTCTTGCAGATTCCACATATGGAAAATGTTAGTCATGCATCTGGGAATTGCACCATTAGTTGTTGTGATGCCACCACATGTGTAGAGGAGAAACGATTCATTGATACTAAATGTTATCGGGGATACATTCTATCAGTGTCATCTTACTTTTGGATCGTGTTCCCCCCCCCCCCGCGAGAAAAAGATCCTTCTATTAGTTAATGAAACTGCCCATAGGGCTACAACCACCTCTTCAAGAGAGGGCTACAACAATCATGAAGGGAAGACTCTCCCAATGAAAAAACAACATATGTACAATGAGGCTAAATCAAGAGATGGGAGGAGGGAATAGCCACACAGGTCGACGGTAGTGCCATCTGAGCACACCTTGGACCATGGTGAAGAAAGGCCCAGGGCATCAGAGTCGAAGGAAAGCCTCTCTACACTCCCGCATGCGATCGGAGCTGCCCGAGTCTCTCAAAACTGTCCTCTGAGAGTATGGACTAGCTCTAGCGAAACATCCCGAAGAGTCTCTGCTGGTGGTATAGGACGAGCCTTGAAGATGCGGAAGCAGCGGGCCCGCCAGATGAACCAGAGTGTCAGGCCGCATATAAGCTCCCAACACTCCTCTCTCTCACTGCACCACTCCTGTGGAGTAAGCAGACTGGAGTGTAGGTTGATACCCTTGCAACACTATCATCCTGCTGGTGGAGGACAGCTCAAACTGAAGCGCCGGGCTGGTGAGAGTGGACCAAGCAGCTGCTTTTCAAGTGTACTGCCGAGTTGTGGAAAGAGCTGGCATTAGTCGAAGGACCCGAAGCCAAACCTGCTGTGCCAAAGGACAATCCCAAAGACAGTGGCTCTAACTCTCCACAAGATGGTCGCAAGCTGCGCATGCTGCCGAGAGACCACTATATACAAGCCAATTCCCAACTACTGTAGCCCGATGTGCAACCAACCACTGGAACAAAGTGACTCGCCGCGGCTGTCTGGAGTCCCACAACCTCGCCCAAAAAGCTGACAGGAACTCAGCTGTGAGACCCTCCTCCTGCCAATGAGGTGCCGCAGCAGGACGAGCCTCTCTCCGTGCTGCCAGTATGTTGACGTCCCAGACGAACAATTGAAAGAAAGGGACACCTGGGTGGTCGGTTGAGGAGAAAGGGTCCCTCCAAAACCACTCCCTAGGATTCCACTGCACTCGTGCCAGTGGACAACACTCCTAAGCCCATAGCCTCCAGTGGACAGTCACAAGAGCTGCTGGGGCAGGCAAGGGGCTGGCAAGGGGTTGTCTCAGGCGCTCCTCAGTGCAAGTAGGCTGGTGCTGCTCCAAGCCTCTCCGCAGAGCTGCTCCCAGGATCGAAGAAGGCTCACAGCAAAACGGTCCTCTAGTCTCCTGCTCAGGTCAACTCTGCGCATCTCTGTGAAAATCCATCTAGTGGAAGGTCTCCAAGGGTCTCCAGCCTGAGGCACTCTAGCTCTAAGCCGCTGAAGCAAAAACTCCTTTCAGGGCTCCTCTCCTGGAAGCAGTCCTCCCTTTGCAAGAAGGGCTCTCCTGTGTTGTGCTGGGTCTATGATCCAAGCCCTCCCTGAGAACAAGATAGAGTGATGACTTGCCAGGCCACTTTGGCCCGGGCTATCTGAGTGTCGCGTCCTGACCAAAGGAAGTTCTTGATCAGCCTCTCTACCTGGCTGATACAAGCACTCGAAAAGATCCAACAAGAAGTGATGTACCACATAGTAGCCAACAACACTTGGTTGGCCACTACAACTTTGCCTGCCAAAGAAAGTCGTGCGGAGCTCCAATGTAACAACTTCCTCTTGATGGACAAGAGGAGGGGAGCAATCTGCTGCTTGGGAGACAAGTCTTGACAACCCAAGTATCGAACTGCAGTCCCTTGGGGAATCCACATGAAACCCTCACCTAGCATCCAATCAGGCGTAGGAACATTACCAACCGAGAAAGCCACAGTCTTTCTCCAGTTGATTAGTGCGCCTGATGCACAACAAAAGGTCTCAAGAGCCTGCTCACACCTGTGAAGGTTGGCCACCTGGCCATCCAAGTACAATGCTGAGTCGTCTGCAAACTCAGCATCCAGTAGCTCATCTCCCCGAATAGGGAGGCTAAGCCGTGTAAATCAACCTGCTGTGGAACCAAAAACCTGCTCATCGATTAGTGTACCTGATGCACAACAAAAGGTCTCAAGAGCCTGCTCACACCTGTGAAGGTTGGCCACCTGACCATCCAAGAACAAGGCTGAGTCGTCTGCAAACTCAGCATCTAGTAGCTCATCTCCCCGAATAGGGAGCGCTAAGCCGCGTAAACCAACCTGCTGTGGAACCAAAAACCTGCTCATCGCCTCAGCATAGAACAAAAAGAGGAAGGGGGCAAGAGGGCAGCCCTATCTGACCGAATGTGTGAGCATGAAACGATCACCTCTACCTCCTGACAAAAGTACCTGACTGTGTGCCCGTCTGTATAGAGCTGACACACCTCCGATCCAAGCATCTGAGAAGCCCATCCTATATAGAGTGCCCTCCAAAAGGTCCCAGTCAACTCTATTGTAGGCCTTCTCAAAATCGAGAAGAAGTATCACCAGATCCTCACCACGGAGCCGCGCAAGGGCAAAAGCCTCCCAAAAAGTAAAGATGTTGTCAAGGATACTATGCTCCTTGACAAAACGTGTCTGTGTCCCATGTATAATGCTCTCTAGAAGTGGCTGAATCCTCAAACTCAGAGCCTTGGCAAGAATTTTGTAGGATGAGATGGTGATGGGCCGCCATTGATGAATCTCATCCAAGGAGCCACCCTCCTTGGGAATGAGGTAAATCAGGCCCTCACTCATGCTGTCAGGCATCTTTCCTGTGTGTAGGATGTACTGAAAAGCGCTGCAGAGGTCTGAGCCAAGCAAGTCCTAGTACTCCAAGAAAAAGCTGGGAGTCAAACCATCCTCACCTGGACAACTACCACGGGGAAGTGCTCTAAGGGTCGCGTGTAGCTCCTCTAGCTGAAGAGGCAGCTCATGCCTCTGGCGCATCTCCTCAGTCACAAGACAAGGCATCTGTGCCCAAACCTGCTCTCTGCATGCATCTTGACGCTCTGACTGAGGCTCTGCAGACAGTAGATCACGGTAAAAGTCAGTAGCAACTGCACGCATGTCCTCTGGCTTTGAAGCAATGGACCCGTCGGCAACTCATGGCGCCTCTCCTCTGTGCTGGCTAGCTCATGGCGAGCCTGCTGCAATTGCTCCTCCAACCAAGGACTGTCTGGATGCTGCTCCTGCATCCTCTGCAAGGAAGCAACGCCCCGTCGGAGATGCTGCTGCTCCTCTCGCTGCAACCAGGCGAGCCGAAGACTCTTGGAGAAATAGCCGACTAAGCTGAGCAAGTCCAGAGGCCACTCTGTCAGCAGGAGAGTCCTGCAAGTCTAAGCCCTCTGTCCAAAGAGTCACCACTCACTCTCTGAGTGTAGAATCCAGCAAGACCCTCTCTGGGATGCGTAGCATCGTACTCCCCCTCCTATGTCTATTTGTCACTGTGAGGATCACTGGTGCATGGTCCGAAAAAGAGGTCCCAGGCAAGATGCAAACTGAACCACCCAAGTAATTGAAGTGGTCATTAGTGTAGAAGCGATCTATTTGAGATAGATTCACTCCTCTCACTCTACGATCCGAACGAGAGAAGGCCAAGCTGTCAGGTGGCCTCACAAAGCTAGAATGCTGCCACACATCTGAAACCCGCAGAGTCATACATAACCTCTCCCAAGCTGCGAACTCAACTCCATGTACATTAGTATGGTTACCTCCAATCCTGTCAGAGGGATCCTCCAACATGTTGAAGTCACCCCCTAAACTCTGCACGTGCATTCACCACAATGGGCGCGTAGACGTTCAAGAAGCCTATGAGGCAACCGTGAACTTGCATAGTGATCCACTGAGCCCTGCCTCGCACAATAATTCCTCTGCCCACAATGGCTTGCTGCAAAGAGTCAATAGTCATACATACCCCACCCTGGATGTCTCTAGGTCCAAAAGCAGCCAACCAAAACGTCTCATATCGTCCATGCAAAATCTGACCACACCGTTGAATGCGGCTCTCACAAAGATGATGCTCCTGTAGCATAAGAATGTCAATCTCTCCACCCACAAGGTATCTTTGAAGCTCCTGACGCAGCCGACCCCTCTGGCGCTGAAACTGGGGCGCTCCTAATCCCTGCACATTCCATGAGATGATCCTCATGGAGTCAGTGAGAGAAAACAGATGCTGCCTTAGCAGCCAACCTCGCAATCTTTGAGGCCGGTTTGGATGGGGGTAATTCGCATCCGAACGACCTTTAGACAAGCGTGAAAGAAGTGACTGTCCCGCCGAGGCCCAAGCCGAGCGTGCAACCCGGAGGGCTACATCCTCTGTCCAAGAATCCTCATGCACTAATACATAACAAGGAGGGCACTAAGTGTTTGCAAACAAATGCACCACAATGTGCTTGCAACTTGCTGCATCCGGAGGCGTCACGCTGAACTTGGCCAGAGACCAAAGTGTCTGCACCAGATCTGTCACCCCTAAGTCCCCTGTGTGGTGTGAGAACTCAGTAGCTTGAGTCTGGAGCGAGTCAAGGACCGTGTGCTGGTTCCACTTTGTGAGATTTCTACCAACAGCGGAAAGGAGAAACCCATTGCTGTGTCCAGAGCCTCAATGCCTCTAGGTGCAAGAAAGAGGACGTGGACTCGAAAGCTAGCCTCCTCCAGGTCAGGAGAAGAGTCACCCAGAAACCGAGTGAAGCTGTAGTCAAAGAAGTCCCAGCGTCTGCGTATGTCGAAGCTAGTCAAACCTCGAGGGACTGGTGCAAAGGGAGACGTATGCACCAAAAAAGGCGGCCTCAGGTGGGGCTGTCCCTCTCAAGCCACACGGCTCGTGACAAAAGCACTACCAAGAGAATGCCTCGTGGCAAAAGCGTGTCCAGAACCCTGTGTCTGAGGAGGAGTGGAGGAGAGGTCAAGAGATGAGGCTGTGGGTTCCATCGGGGAGAGAGGAGGGGCGGGAGGCGAGGGTGGAGGTGGGGAAGGGGGAGGAGGTGGGGGAGGCGGAGCGACAACGTCTGAGGAAGGAGGAGGCGGTGGTGGATGAGGAGCTGAAGTGGACGGGGCCTCCTCAGGCGGGTCCTGCTGAAGGGAGTCAAAGCGGTTCCCAGTCGGAACCAAGTGTTGCTGAGCTGCAAAAGGTCGGCCATCAGGGGGAGCAGTGGGGCAAGCCCGTCGCCCCCGTCGACGGTGGCCAGGCACCTGCTGCCAACCGTCAATTGTTTGATCACGGGTCTCTGTCGAGGTACCAGCCTGTGCGTCCTGTGTATCTGGCTGCTTGGCTTGCTCAGCCTTGGGAGGCTGCGCATGCGCTGTGGGTCGAGGTCTCTTGCAAGGACAGGCCTTTGCCAAATGGCCCATCTGCCTGCAAATGAAACACTGGTTCGGGAGACCCGAATACTCCACACTCTGTCTGATCCATCCCCCACTCATCCGAGGTAGCAGTACCACCTTGGGGAGGGAGTGTGTCACGAACAAGAACCTGCACAGTAGGTAAACCTGCGGCCTTGGCCACAACTGAAGCTGCAGTGCGCGGAGACTCCAGAACTGTTCCGAACATGGAACCAATCCTGGGGAGAAGAGGGAGGTACTCTCTCCTCAGTCCTGGGAAACATACCGAAATCGGCAAGTCTGCCTCCTCCTCGAGCACATCCGTACTAGGGTCAAAACCATGATGCCATCATTGGGTACCACTCTTCCTGTCCTCGCGAAGAGTCTCGAAGTGCACCGGTATGCCGCAACACCTACTCAGTCTGCCATCTTCTGCTTATCTTTATGTAACCGTTTGAGAAGAGATTACCTCATGCTGACGTGGGTCTTGGCCATCTTTCTTCTGCTTCCATACAACTCCGGGAAAGGGGGGGGGGGGGAGAGTAGCGGCGAGGGTGTGAGGCTCACAACCTTCGGGTCCCGGGAAAAAAATTTGCTCTGATACCACTGTAAGGATTCTAGTCGCTAATCCTTAATTAAGTACTTAAACTCATGATTAAGACTTAAGAAACTGAAACTGAACTTAGAACAAGACTTAGAAGACTCTGTGTTTGATTGATTGAAAGTGTGATACAAGGGTTCCTTTTATAGAAATTGAATAGTCATCAGTGAAGAGGCATGTCTCTTTGTGAAGAGACATGACTTTAGGCGAAAAGACACATCCTTTCGGCGAAGAGCTGCAACCATTGGGTGAAGAGTCGCATCTGTAAGGTGAAGGGGTGTGACCAGTCGTCGAAGGAGTGTGGCTTTTGGCAAAGAGGTATGTCTTTTGGGCGAAGGGGTGTGACCATTCGACAACAGGAGTCCTCCTGGGTTAGTCACACTTCGCATCTGCATCTGTAATGAATCAAGAAGAGTGTAACAAGTCACAATCGTGACACTCCTCCCCCCTGCCCCGACCTCCCGCCTCATCCCCTTCGAGTCTCGCTTCACTGCTTGCGTGTAGGCTGGCATTTCAGCCTCCTTGTGAGCACCTCGTCGCCAACGCCCTCCTCTATTCAACAACAGACACAGAATGGTGGCTTCTGCTCCACCTCAAAGGAACTCCATTGGAGCCCCCTCACCCGACGCCGCGGAGCCGACCCTTCGACTTGCTCTTTCGCCAGAAGAGCAAGCGAACTTGATGGCCGAAGTGGAGCGCTTGCAAGCCACTTCGGTTATCTCATTGGCACTCGGCCCAGTGGAGGCGAGGTTCGGGATCTACTACAAGCCCGTCTTCTCTCCGACATGGGCAAGATCAACGATGTCCAGATCCTTGGAAGAGGGTACTTTAATTTAAGGGTTTTTGGCCACCCTTTTAATTTAAGGGTTTTTGGCCAGCCGCCCAACCTAACTTATAGGTGGGCACCCTTGGGGGAATAATTAAACAAAAAAAGGCCAACGGCAGCCAGCGAATGCATAACCAGCGCCAGCATGAAGGAAATCTCTCGCTCTCTCTTCTGCTAATTCCCAGCGCTACCAATTCTGGCCATCGCGAGGTGCGTATGCGGGCTTGTTCACAGTCATGGAAGACGATGCCCTCGACGTTCCCGTCAATTTTCTCTCGTACATAGACGAGGTGCCCGAAGAAATATTGCCAGAAAATCCTCCTCAGGATCCCGAAGTGATAATTATACCAGATACCCCCGAACCAGAACCTGTACCCAAACCGGAATCCGCATTCGAATCGGAAGTAATTCTCATTTCGGATTCCCCATCTCCAGTTCCAGTTCCAGAGGAAAGACAGGTTCCCGACTTCATTCCGGCACCCGAGCCTGCTCCTGTACCTGCACTACAGCCAGCAGTGTTGTCACAAAAATTACTTGGTTTATGTCACTCATCGGCATGCCTCGCGCTCACATGGCTGGGTGGTGTGGCATATCATAGTTACGTGCGAGCCTCTTCATTTGCCACACTACGAGTACATACTGAGCCGGTACCCCCACTTGGCCTATTCTCTGACGGAGTGTCGCGTGGATTCAGTAAACGACATCATTTCCAGCAGCCTTTAGTTCGGGTTCACAGCGAGTTACAGCTTCCGGACTACACGTCTTTGATGCCAGATGACGCACCTCCTATCGACACACCTCATCACAGTTTTGTAGCGATGAGGTGCTACATATAATAAAACCAAATCTCCCTCTTGGAAATCTGCATGTCGTCGATGCTTATTGACTTGTTTCTGGTACTTTTGTTGGACATGAACCAACTTGTCACGTACTTGAATAAGTACATCTTGCATTTCTTGAACCAACTGATCTGCTAGAGCTACTTTGTGTTGAAGAACAAAGTTTGTCGGTATAAGAGGAGTATGTCCATAAGCTGCTTGGAATGGAGTCATGCCAGTTACTGAATGGATAGAGTTATTGTATGCGAACTCTACAAGTGGCAAATACTCTTCCCATGACCCCAATCGAATTTGTATGCAATGTCGAAGCATTTCTTCCAAAATTTGATTCACTCTTTCTGTCTGCCCATCAGTTTGAGGATGGTATGCTGAGCTGAATAACAAATTTGTACCAAGGGATTTGAAAAGGGATGTCCAAAAATGCCCTGTGAATTTTGGATCTCTGTCTGAAACAATAGACTTTGGTAATCCATGTAATCTGAAAATGTGTTGCACAAACAATTGCGCAATGTCTGGTGCCGAGGAAGCTTTCTTGCAAGGAATAAAGTGTGCCATCTTTGAAAACCGATCCACCACTACGAGAATCTGTGCATTGCCTTTTTGAGAACGAGGCAATGTAGTGATAAAATCCATGCTGACACTTTCCCATCTTTCTTGAGGTACGGGCAAAGGATGAACTAACCCTTGAGGAAGTTGTCGAGAAGCCTTCATTGTTTGACAGGAATGACAAGCTTTGACAAACTTGATAACATCTTGCTGCATTTGTGGCCAAAAATATGTTGCAGATAACAATCTGTATGTCTTGTTGATGCCTGGATGAGCAACAAAAGGGACTCCAAAATCGGTCTTTCCAAAATTGCGCCCTCACTTCTATGGACCTTTCAAAATAATCAAGAAGTACTCAGTTGTCAGTTACAAGTTGGAACTTCCACTCTCATGGGGAAAACTTCATCCAACTTTCCACATTTCTTGTTTCAAACAATACATACAAGGAGATTCGCCAATTCCAGACTTATCTTCTTATGTGCTATAAATTGAGGATGAACACATAATTCTTGTTCCAGAAAAGATTCTTGATGTTAGGCAAAAAGAAACAAGACGAAAGATCACAACAGAATTTCTTGTCAAGTGGATGGATCTTGATGAGTCAGACTCAACTTGGCAGACGGATGAAGATATGCAGCAGTACCCAAACCTCCTTCAAGAATTCTTTGAAAAGCGGAAGACTTTCATCTGAACACAGGGTTTTAATGTAAATGGGAGGGAATGTCACGATTGTGACTTGTTACACTCTTCTTGATTCGTTACAGATGCAGATGCGAAGTGTGACTAACCTAGGAGGACTCCTGTTCTCGAATGGTCACACCTCTTCGCCCAAAAGACATACCTCTTCGCCAAAAGCCACACTCCTTCGACGACTGGTCACACCCCTTCACCTTACGGATGCGACTCTTCACCCAATGGTTGCAGCTCTTCGCCGAAAGGATGTGTCTTTTCGCCTAAAGTCATGTCTCTTCACAAAGAGACATGCCTCTTCACTGATGACTATTCAATTCCTATGAAAGGAACCCTTGTATGACACTTTCAATCAATCAAACACAGAGTCTTCTAAGTCTTGTTCTAAGTTCAGTTTCAGTTTCTTAAGTCTTAATCATGAGTTTAAGTACTTAATTAAGGATTAGCGACTAGAATCCTTACAAGGAGCACGCAGAGCGGAAGCGACGGGCAGGCAAGGCCGCCAAGGGGCGGGATGACAAGGGCGCAAGAGGTGGGCAGCGGTGCTGAGGGGGGCTGCGTGCAGGGGCGGGCAGCAACAGCGCGCAGGGAGCAGGGGCGAAAAGGGGGGGAGGGGCAGCATTCAGCGATGGCGGGGGGGAGCGAACAGCATCAGCGAGCCCGCAAAATTTTCAAAGGGTTAGACCACTTTTGAATCGTGTTTTAATTAAGGCAAGTGGAGGAATGCCATAATTTTCCTTTTCTAGGACTAGAAATCCATGCAATTATGTGCACAACTGATATCCTACACGTATGCCCGTGGAGTGAAGATATCGAGCATCAGTTACTATACAATGATCCTCATCCAAATATCTGATCTTACAAGCCTGCTTTCTTAAATATTGTCCTCCAAGGTACCATGCATGAACTTGGAATCTATTTGCAAGAATGATTGAAGGGGCAGTCAGGGCTCCCTCTTTTGCTTTTTGGTCTCTGCTGCCCTCGGTCCATACGGTGGGTCTACTACCTTGTCACCATTCCACATAGAACTATACACTCGCGAAGCAGACAAGCTGTAGACATTGACTTCATGCAGACATGCTACTTACCATCCACACAAGACAGTATCAGATGTATCACTGATCCGCTCTAGGTCTATTTACTATTTAGGCTTGCAGGCGGTTCGAGGTTTTTCCCCTCTGCCAATTCTGGCCAAAAAAGTAAAAAGTAACAAAAACAAGATCTATTTAGTCATCAAACCTAAGGCCATGCTCACCTCTAAACAGATGTCTCCAATGCACTAGAATCATCTTCATCACATTGATGAAGAGGGATAAAATGTTGTAGACTAAGAATGTACTCAATCAAAGATATCAATCGGAAGATTTTACATCTTTGTTGCAACAATCATTTTCACTAGACTCAACCGCTCAATCTGCTCGAACTCTTGGAGTGGTCAGTGCCAAACCAAACCAAAAGCCTCAAGGTAAAGCTCTGACAACTGAGGAGTATCTACCAAGTCCACCTTGTCCATCCACTTGGCGTCGAGAGTAGGGTAGTCCTTGAATTTGATCAAGTATCTCCCTTTGCTTTCGTGTCCTTGTGTCCCAAGATCTACTTAGGTTGAAGGATTTTCTATCGCTTTTCCAACTCAGGCTGCACCTCAGGAACCAAATCCTATAGCACTTGTTCCTTCAAAGGTCATAGAAGACTCAATTGAAATGCGCTGTGAGTCCTCCTCTGATCTGGCAGCTTTAGTTTGAGGGATATATTGTCTACTAACTTTTGCAAGGTGTGGAACGGTCCATAGTATCACATACTCAGCTTTGGGCAAAGCCTCTTCCTTTCCCTCATCTTTCTAAGTCTATCCTTCTCAAACTTGAGAAGGACCCAATCTCCTTGTTTCAATAGCAAGTCGCCCCTATGCTTATCCGCTGTTCCCTTATGCCTGCCCCTGAGACTTCTGCAAAGCCTCCTTAACCTTAGCAAATGACGCTGCTAGATCCTTAACGAAGTAATTTGCCTGAAACTTCTTGTTCTTTGTGCACAAAATACGTGGAACTTTCGACCCTCGACTATCTCAGAAGGTGCCTTCCCAGTGGGTGTGTAAAATTGTGGTGTTGTAGGTGAACTCCACCAAAGGCAAAGACTTATCCCACCCATACGTGTGGTTAGAGACATAGCACTTCAGGCTTCAGCAAGTTCAATACCACTTGGTTGGTAATCTTTGATTGCTCATTGGCGTGTGCATGAAATGACGAAGTGAGCTCGAGTGTTGTACCCAAATTCTCACACATTGCTCTCTAAAATAAGCTAGTCATCATGGGGCCTCTGTTCAACAGAATAGACTCATGCATCTCATAGTGTCTATGGGTATATGCAAATGAAGTTCGAACAACTGAGCCATGTGATTGGCTTTTATTGTCTTCGGAATAAAGTGCGCCTGCAAGTTGAACCTGTTCACAATCGTCCATATGCCATCATGCCCGCTCTTAAGTCTTTGGGAGGTTAAAGATGAAATCCATACCAATACTCTCCCAGGGTAGATCTGGAATCGGTAAACGTTGTAGGAGTTGTGGTGCTGTGTGTCTGTCATACTTCATTTTGTAACATACCAGCACAAAGGCATCCACATTGGACTTGAGCCGGGCCCAAGAAAAGTAGCTCTCTACTCGGGCTCACTTTCTTTGTAGAGCAGGGAGGTTCTCTATGTTGCAAGCCTCTCAAGACTGTTTGACATGAGCATATACTTCATTGGCCATGCTTAAGAGGCAAGTCTCATTAGGCACATCTTTAGGAACCACGCACACTGGCGACACCCACAAGGATGTAGGCAGCTCCAGTTTGGACACCAGCTTTATCCGCACAATTATGGAAGAGACTAGAGAGACTATATTTTGTTGTTATTATGTATGATTGGTAGCAAACCATCTGTACCACATGACAGATCTTTGACACACTGGTGACATATGCAACTGCACTGACATATGCAGCTCCAGAATGACCACCAGGTTTATCTACCCAATCATGGTGCAAACTAGAGAGATCCTAGATTTTGTTGCTATCATGTGTGATTGGCAACAAACCATCTGTACCACATGACCTATTGAGAGTCAAGTCTGATGTACTGCCCATTATAGTGGAGGCTTTATTCCAGACCATATCCTTTCTTCGGGTCAGGGATATGGGACAAGCTAAACTCTTAAGACTCGCTCAAGAGACCTCTAAACAGCTAGCAAAGTTAGGTGACCAGAGGTTATGGTTGCCTCAGTGATGAAATGGGTACAAGAGTACGGTTACACCATGGACATATTACCACCTACCCAATATGATTCAAAGTGCACCACATATCTTCCTCTCATGCAACAATAGGAAAAGGGTCGTGAGATAGGAACTCAGACAGAGACATAGAGCTAACCTAGGTGGCAAAGGCAGAGGCAAGAAGTGTTTATCGAGTGCCATATTCCACCATATGTTGGGCATAGAGGCACTAGCTTGTAGATTTAGCTAAGGGATTTCTATTGTAATTATCTCATAGTTAATTCAATTATCCTTGTGATTTTTTTTGCTCAATTTATATATTTTAACTTTTTTTGCTATTAATAATTAAAAAAATTACAAATTTGGGCTTCTCCTAATTATCTTTCTTTTTTCTAATAGAGAATTATGGAGGCCTTTTAAGCGAGTCTCGGTGTTTGGTTGGTCCCATCTCCTTGACCTGATGAAGAAAGGATATGGTCTTGAATAAAGCCTCCACTAGTATCATACTTGGCTCTCAATATGTCTTGTGGTACATATGGCTTGCTAGAAATCATTATGTGATAGATACAAAATCTGGGGCCTTTCTAGTTTGCTCCATGATAGTGTGGGTAAACGTGGTGTCCAAATTGGAGCAGCAGACATCAATTCGGGTGTCACTCTAGTATGTCGAAAAGACAAAACATCCTGCGTGGCTCCCGGAAATTGTGCATGATGACATCGCCTCTCAAGCATGGCAAGTGAAGGGTGTGCTTGTGTCATATTCTGATGTGTGAAAGATCACAGTCTTGTTTTACCAAGGTTCATTGAGAGGACTGTCTACACAAAAAAGCCCCAATGCATGTAAGTGTTGCTGTAATCCTTCCTATGAGTTAGAGATTAGGGCAATATCAACGGCATATGACATGATGTGGACCTGTGTGCCAGCAATTCAAGCCCTAGCTCCTCCTCGACTCTGTAAGTAGTTAGCTACCAGATCAATGTGTAGCTCAAAGAGAGTCGGTGAGAGTGGGCAGATTTGCTTCACACCAATGGTACTAACAATGCTATGCGAAAGTCTTCCAAGACGTTTTACACGGCCAATGACTGTCATACAAAGCATGTATTCCCCATATTATCTTTGACTTGATACCCAAGGATAAATCATAAGTCGCTGGAATAACCTCTCTGGAGAGATCATGTCAAAAGCTTTGTGGAAATCCACAAAGCAACAATAGAAGAGTCTCCCTCTACTCCTGGCCTACTCTTTATCAAAATCTTAGTGTGAAAATATGGTCCACTACAGAGAAGTTGCATTTGAAATGTGCTTGCCCTGGTGCCCTAAGGCCCTTTCTCTGTGTAGAAGTGCTTAGCTTTGCTCCAGCAATGTCCCATTCTTAGTCAGCATGTGGCCAATCATGAGAGTCCTGTCGTTGGTAGGGTCCTGTTAGAGTTTTTGGAGGTCATCTCTTGGGTCTCCCCGTCTAGATCTTATGAGTAAGGGCTTCTTTGAGGCTATACGAGGCCTTGTAAGGCTTTTCAGATTCTAGCATGTGGGGGAGTTTTTCCAGATTTGGTCTGGAGTGCCACTTGTAAGTTGTCAGTCATTTTAGGTGGGCGCCTAATTTTTAACCTGTTTTTTTCATTTATGTCCATATTTACTATTTAGTATTTGATGTGTGTCGGATAAGATTGAAGTCAGATTAAGATTTGGAGCCCAGTACGGAGGCTACTATTGCACCTCTTTATCGCTTTCACACACTTGGCTCACCTAGATTCATCTTCATTAAGAGCTCACAAAGACTTGTGGATGTAGATTTCTTTCTCTGTACCAGGCTCAAGTGGTTTCTCCGGCTGAGATGGTTTCTCCTATTCCCTTGGCAGAGCCTAGAGTACCTATTTAGTCTTTGTAGGATGGTATGGCAGATGAGTCCAGGGTTTTCATCTTTGTGATTTCGCACGCATGTTGGCTTCTGGCATTGTTAGCCGGACTTTGGAACAGGATGGCTTGACTAGTTCTCGGAGGAGGTGCAACCGATCTCCGAATTAGCCTATAGCTATTGGTGACATGCCCATGTGGTGTGGTGTATAGGTGGAGGAGCTCTAGCTTGTACGACTGACTCAAGCTTTCGGAGCTTGGCGAATATTGATGGCCGTTGTGCACACTTGGTTGCCATTAATCTGGACCAAATCATGAAAAACGCCCCCACATGCCTAGAATCTAGAAAAGCCTCACAAGGCCGGGCAAAGCCACAAAGAAGTCCTCTCTCACAAGATCTAGATGGTAAACCCAGGAGATGACCTCCAAAACCCTATCTCACCCCTCTCAGATCTTGGGTACACAAAGAGAACCGCAAGGCCCAACATAGACAATCCTGTCCACCCTACTTGTGGACCATTCTAGGTGGGCGTCCTATATTTTACGTGTTTCTTCCATTTATACACATGGGGTAATTGATGTGGGTCAAGCAAGATTGCTAGGCCCCTATATAGGGAGAGGGTGAAGCCCCCATTCTGGCATTGTGCAGAGCTTTGTACTTAAGTAGAGTTTGCCCTTGCAAGGCTTGTCCACTCTCTTATGTATGGGGCAGCCATATGGGGACCTGGCTTGGCAGACTCGATCTGGCCTTTGATAGAGCGCCCACAGGTACTGATGATCTCCAAGATGATCCGTAGCAAGCCGTTCGTTCCACATGATATAGTCAGAGCAGAGGTAGCAGTCTCACTTATGCTAGTAGAGGCACTGTATCAGACGGTTTGCTTGTTACATAGATTACAGAGTATGGATAGGGACTGCATTGCCTATTGAGCACTACAGGCATCACAGTCTATGGCACTGGTGGGAGATGCCTCTTCTTGGTATGCACAGACCAGCGAGTGGTTCACTAGACATGGGCTTGATATAGATCGACTACCACTCCTCCAGTATGACATCCATGCACCTACTTATACTCTCACTCATCAAGAGAGGAATAGGATCATCAGGCAGGAGATTTCGCATATTTACATTGAGAGGACATGGATCAGCCCCAGGCGGCCACTACCGACAAAAATGCTCCACTACCATGAGCATTTTCTCCAGATATCAGATCAGGGCTTCATAGACACCCCTCAGTATATGCAGCAGTACATGCCACATCACCTACGGGTAGCCATCGGCCAGCTCCGGGTCTCACCACACCAGCTTGAGATTGAGCAGGGCAGAGCCAGAGGCATACCACGAGAGAACCGGACTTGCTCAGTGTGTCAGACAGAGGTGGAGACGGAGGAGCACTTCATGCTACGATGCCCAGCTTACTCAGAGCTTAGACAGAGATTTGGGATTGAGGGCACTCTCCAGACATGCATGAGGAGGAGAGACCAGACTCATGTGGGCCATTTCATCACAGGAGCACTCCACATACGTGAGGAGTCTACACGACCACGACCACATGACATTGGAGGTGTTCAGCGGTGCTGAGGGTGTAGGTAGCGTGTGGAAAGCTCTTGATAGCAGCTGAGTGCAGTAAGACGGTGAGCTTCATGGTCAATGCCAATAGGGGTGCCAAAGGATCCATGTGGAGCTGTAAAGGACTTTGTGCACAAACCTGCTTTGGCTTCCATGAATGGCCAAATTGGCCCTTGTTCCTCTTCCTTCTGCTTTTTATTGAAATATCAAGTACATTTGTACGTGCATAGTATCATTATTTATGTTTTTGTATTGTAGGCCAGGCTTTTGATGGCTTATTCTTCCCCATGTTTTGAAGTGGCAAAGTGCTTGCAATCGTGACTGTGTGAGCGACAATGCAAGCAAAATCAAATTCACAAGCGTATCATGGTGGCATGAATGCAACGGGGCATAAGCGAGTCACTGTCACAAGTGAGGGGCAAGGGTGAGCTAAAAAGTTTTCATTTGGAACTTTGCATTTGGAGCAAGACATGTAAGGGCTATCTTTTACTGCAGTCGAAGAGGGTCAAGGGACTCCCACTCCTACCAATTTTCTTCGGAGGTTGTGGTTTTGTTCAGGGAAGAGAGCACCATTTCATGTACTGGACTTGCTTGGTGTTTAAGGGTGTTATGGTTGATCTACATTCCGTACATACTAGGAATAACACTTTTTGGGTGGAAACATATTTCTAAATTCTGTCATTTGAAGAGATTAATCATCCCTTCTAGCTACAATCTATGCATGTAAAGATCTGTGGATATACACAATTTGCTTGATTCGACTGAATTATTTCTATTTCCTTTAAAATTCCTAGTGTGGTAAATTCTTGATCTTATAAGTTTCCCATTTAACCATTTTGATATTCTTTTGCAATCAAGACTTGCTAATAAGTGATGCTCCCAGTTGGAGTGTTTGAGGTGATTTGATGCTTTCATTGCATTAACACAGTTCTTTCCTTATGATCTTGTACATCCGCATTATCTATCTTGTCCAATCTCTTCTCGTGTATAGGTAGCTTCAATGTCTCAGCAAGCATAGTCGATATCCTTCTCTTGCATTTCCCTTGCATGCTCATCCCTCTGTCCTTATTTACTTTTGTCAGTGTTTGTACTTACTTGACTTGACTTTTTTGTATTTGGTGACAGCTTTGATCAAATGGATGGGAGCAAACAAACAAGCATCTAGTACGTCAATGCCTTCATTCAGCAGTGGAACAGAGTCGTTTTTTGGGGGCTCAGAGAGGAAGTTTCGAAGAGAGTCAGCAGCACGTCTCAATGATTTTGCCAAGGAACTTAGAACCTTCAGCAATGTAGACATGAGTGGTAAATATTGGCAATTAGAGTGGCATTCTACCTACTTTTGTGGAGCTTTTATATCTTGGTGTGATGGTGTTTTCTTGTGGCAATTTGTTGTATAGGAAGGAATTTTGGAGATGAGGGCTTTATTTTCTTGGCGGAAAGTTTGGCATTTAACAAGGTAAATGGGTATGTAGCCTTTACAGTTGTCTTTACAAGCTGCTTTGACTTCTGCAAGCTTGTTTGATACGGTGACATGCTTTGGACTAGAATGCAGAGGCAGTAGATTTTTCTGCTAATGGTATTACAGAGATTGGTCTGAAAGCTGTAGCAGACGTCTTGCCAATGAACACTTACATGAAGAATCTCAATCTTTCTGGAAATAGTTTTGGGGATGAAGGTGCCAAGGTAAAGTTTTCTTTCCTCTTGCTTTTAATCGTGTCGTGGAAATTCTAGTGGTTGTGACTTCGGTGGATTCCTAGCTCTGTATCATGGGTGCTAACATAGTGCGCAGTGTGCACTATCACTAAAGATATTGCGCACTATGCTAGCACCCATAATACAGAGCAGGGAAATACAAAAGCACTATGGAATTTTTTCTCTGTATTGCTCTTCATGCTCTAATCTAACCTCACTTAGTGCATGGTCACAAAATTATACTGATTTTAAGGTTGTTGATTTGCTTTTGTGTCAGGGACTTGCTGTTACGCTGGAAAAGAACCGTGGAATTCAAAAACTCCAGCTTAATAGTACAAATATTGGAGATGAGGTGTGCAGCTCTCTGAGATGTTGAAAGAATTGACCTTGGCAGAAAGGTTTATTTCTGTTATTTTTAATACCTTTATAGGGGGCCAAGGCACTTGCTGAAATGCTTAAAAAGAATACAGCCATCACGACTATAGAACTCAACAATAACTCAATTGAATATCCTGTGAGTCAGTGTCTTTTGTGATGCACAGCATCTTCCTTTTGAAAGAAATCATGCCACATAAGTACTTGTCATGTTTGTTACTGGAACAGGGTTTTGCGGCTCTGGCAGATGCATTGACAGTGAACAGCACTCTCAGAGCGTTGCATCTAAAGTAAACATTTATCTTGTTGACTTGTTTTCTTCTGGATTCTGTGTTCCTTTTCTAAGTGACAGCGGACATGTGCAAATCAGTGGGAATTATGGAGGTCCACTAGGAGCATCTGCCTTGGCCAAAGGTTTAGAAGTGAACAAGTCTTTGAGGGTAAGCAAAAGGCCTTTTACTCAGTCACAGACATCAATGCCTTCCTTGCAGATTTATAGTCAAGAACCAATGAAAATGGCTTGTCTTGCAGGAAATTCACCTACATGGAAATGGCATTGGCAATGAGGGAGCACGCACCCTTATGTCAGGATTGATATCTCATAAAGGTAAGTTTTTGGGCTATTTTCTTATGGTTGTCTGACAATACATACATATGGGGTTGTCAGGCATGCAAAATACAGAAGTATCGAAAACCCAGGTTAAAGCGCGGCTAACCAAAATTGTGGAATATGGTATCAGCGCACTTAACTATGTACTACCATAGAGAGTGCCACCGCGAACATTCAGCTACGCGCTCGCTCTCTATCTTTGCTGCTCGCCCACCCGCCCTCTCCTCTTTTGTTCAATCAGTGCCCTCAGCCTACCTTAATTTGCTGCGCAATGTTATTAGCTTCGTTAGGCTGTTGCTATGTGGCTTCTTTTGAGCTACAGATTAAATCTTTGGTTAAACTCTCTTTAAGTAGGCTCCAAGCTTAAGCTCAGGGCGACATTAAGCAAGTGCTCAACTTGCTGAGCACAGGGCAGGTTTCCACAGTTTCGAGCTTTCATTCCCGCACAAATTCTTTAGATACACGCACACACCCCCTTCTCTAACACACACACACACACACACACACACACACACACACACTCTCTCTCTCTCTCTCTCTCTCTCTCTCTCACACACACACACACACACACACACACACACTTTTTTTGGGGTGTAAATCTGCTTTTATTAATTTACAAGTGGGAAACCTCAAAGGGAGGAAAACCCACGAAAAGAAAGGGATACAAAACGCGGAGCACTATGAGGCTCTGAAGGCTAGAAACAGTCAAAGTAAATCCTGTAGGTATCAAGAGTGATGTCTCCAGCATCATAGGCAAAATGCAGCGCTTGACCAAGAGATAATTTGAAATAGGGAAAGGGGTCAACAAAAGTGCTTTGGAACATCAAGGAGTTCCTATGGTGCCAGATGGCCCATAGTCCAAAATCTGACCCAGGTGAAGAACACTGTCACCAGCGTGTGACTACTATCTATCCTTTTTGTTGATTTCTTTCTTATTATTTATTTACTTTCACTTTTTGTAAACACCCCTCGGGAAATCTAACTGCCCTGCATTGCATAGCTAGTGTGGAACTGTCCAGAGGGAGTCCAGGCCTGAGGGCAAGAGAGCACTAAGGTTGGACAAAGACTATGGTTAGCCAAAGTGGGGTCATTGACTAGCCAAAATGGAATCCTTTGCTACAGAGACTACATTTCAGTTTTGGGTGTGGCTGCAGTGTACAAAGGGGGTCAGATGACCTAGAAAGATACAATGGCAGCATCTTCTAAATTTTAGGGAACTGCTATTTTGGGACTTGAAAATGTGTTTGCGTCATTATCTCCGGAATGACAAGGGGAACATTTTCTTACTCTGCCGTGAAGTCAACTGGGCAACCGGTTGGGAGATTTTTAGGCGGCAACCCCGAAACGGGAAAATGCTTGTAAATGTGCCAAGTGGCACAATTTTGTGCACTTTCCTCATGCAAGAGAAGGGGGCGCTGATTTTAGAGAGGAGGAGGGCTCATTTGCAGATTTTGTCACAGGTTAAGAGCTATGGAGTGCATGCTTTCCCTCCTATGTATAGTGCGGTGCCAGGAGTGATGCCCTGCACGCTACGCACTGCTCTCTCTCTCCCCTATGGCAGTATGTTATGCCCCTCTAGTGGGCTTTTCATTTGACCAATGTACAGTTGTGTGGGTTCATGTGCGATTGCCGAGGCAAGAGCCTCTTGCACGGGTACTGGATTAGCTAGCGGCTAATCCCCCGCAGGTACAGGTGAATTTGGAGAGGTTTCACGCCAGAAATCTCGTTCGATTCAAAGGGCAAGTAGCCCTACAGGTGCGGGAGCTCGAGGACTTGCTACGGATGCGACCGGCACGCGAAACGGAGCCCGAAACAGTAAATTACAGCCTGCTGTGTATTTTTGCAGGTTTAGGGTTTTGGCCCTAAACGGTCCATAATATCCCCAGGAGGTTCGGGGACGCGAGGGGACTGTTGTACAGGTGATCTGACGCATTTTCGGGGCTGAAAACAGAGAATTCAGTGTGCTGCAGATTCTCGCCAGGTTTTGCAAAGTGCCCGTATGCGTCGGGAAAGTCATTCAATGTGTGGGAATACTGACCGTGAAGGGTTCTAGTATAGTTATGCTATCGAAATCGGGCCAGAACAGTTGAAATTCAGCCAAGGTTGTGCAGGGCAACTTATAAGGAACCACAACGTTTATTCCCTCTCTTAAACAATAAAGAAATACCGAAAGGGGCGCCTAAGTTAGGGGCCAATCTGGTGTCGGTCTACTCATATAGGTGCAATCTAGCAGCCTGTATCCCTCTCCCCTTTGTTGTGTCTTGAAAGTACAGGTAGAATAGATGACTAATAATGGGTGAAAGCTAAATCAAGGTTTGAAGTAAAGTCTACCGCCCTTTTTGGATTGAACAGGCCGGTTGCATAGTTCCATCACCGGGATTAGATCACTTTTTCCCATAGAAGTGAGCCTTGGTCAGTTTGGGCTTGAAGACACAGGGGATCATAGACCAGACACAGGGAATTGCAATTATGGCTGACAGACCAGATGATGTGACTGAAGAGGTTTCCTCTTCACAGGGTCAACACACATGAAGTGGGTGAGTCTTCAAGACCACCACAGACGGATGATGATATATTCATGACCCAGTTGGCTACTGCTGTAGCTATGTTCACACAAGTAATGCAGAACCCGAGGTTTTTAGCCTTTCTGCAACTTCCTCTTCCGTCTCAGCAAGTTGGGTCACTGGATCATATTCAAAAGGTTGTTAAGGCTCGAGCACAGGTGATTCATACTGCACAGTCAATGGAAACACCTGTACACTTGATGGAGAACATGCAGTCTCCACAACCTGTGCCTAAGGTGCAAGAACAGGTGGCTAAGATGCCAGTCTTTCAAGCTGTACCAGTTCAGCCAGCCACTTTTCAACAGCCTATAGCTGGTTCTAATGGGCAGGGAAGCAACCTACAGGCTATGCAACAAGTCTTTCCACCACCTTCAGTACACCCTGGCTATTTTGGAGGTGGATCGGTATTCCAGAGCATGGCTGGTCATGCACCTGGAAATCAGTTTTACACGCCAGGAACAGTGTTCGGGGGTGCTCAAACGATGATGCCTAACCCCATGTATGGTGTTACGGGCATGCTACCAGGGTTTCAAAGCACTCAGGGCCAATTTGGGATGCTACATGTAAATTTGGGTATGGCTGGAATTACAAATCAGCAGCCAAATATGGCATTTCCAGGTCAACTTAACTGCGGTCAGGGAACAACAGTGTTCCCATGTTTCAGTCACTTCCATATGACAATTTAACGCCGCTGGAGAGGCCAACTTCGTACAAAGAAGGTGGCAAAGGTGTGACTTTCACGACCTTTACAGGGTTTGATGATAGGAAGAAGGCTCTCTCATTCCTCCAGCAGTTTGACAAGGCCTATGCAGGGGGAAACTTTACAGAGGCTTTAAAGGTCCGCAAGGCAGCCACTTTCTTGACAGGGAATGCGGGACAATGGTGGACAACTTTATTGCTTCAAGGGCAAGCTCCGTCCACATGGATTTACTTCAAGCAGATTTTTGCAGCAGCGTGGTTATCTGATGACTTTGAAGCAGATGTCATGACAGAATGGCACCAGCTTAATGCTGCCACTTGCAAGAATCTGGATGACTACAATCGGAAGTTTTGGAAAGCTCTACTTCCAGTAACTTCCTATAGGTTTGTGCCATTGACAGAACAGATTGAAAAATACCGTTGTGGCCTACCCAAAGGATTGAGAAAGTACTGCACGAAGACCAAAGTCACTACTTTGACGCAGCTCATCGAGGTAGCAAACACTGGCAATGGTTTGCTCAAGGGAGAAGATTGTGAATTTAATACTGGTGTCAAGGAAGGATCAGCCAAGAAAAATTCAGCGAAGAAGTATGTTCCCAAGGAGGCTCCGAAAGGGACTCAGGAGCCAGCCAACGCAGGGAAAGACAAAGCTACGGCTGAATCAAAAAAGGGACCAACGAAGAAATGGAAAAGACGTTTTCCTTGCAAGTCGGAAGAGCAAAAGAAGGTCCTGAGGGCAGAGAACAAATGCTTTATCTGTGAGCAGCCTGGCCACATTGCTTACAACTGTCCTACAAAGAAAAGGCCAGCTGATTCTGAAGACAAGGAGGACAGGAAAGGAAAGAAGCCCATGGCTGGTCTAGTGCCCGATATGGTGGGCGACAAGCCAAATTCAGATGCAAGTGAGCTTTGCAGAGCATGGGCAAAGGTCAGGGATCAAACAATGCTTATCTTCTTTGATCCAGGTGCCAAAGCCAACTTCATTTCCCCAGAGTTGGCTTCAAAGTTGGGAATCAGACCTGAAGAGATGGGGTATACAGCAGAGGCAGGTTTGGCATGTCCTGGCCATACAGAGGCTGTGACACCCATCATTGGAAAGTTGCGCCTACATATCCAGTCCTATGTAGATGCTGAAGAATTTTACATCATGCCACTGGACGGATGTGATGTGTTGTTAGGTATTCCTTGGTTATTTCGTGTACAGGGAATCATGGATGCCTACAACAAAAAGATCACTGTACAGAGCAGGGGAAAGACTCACATTCTGGATGTAAAGCTTAAAGGGGAGTCTATTTCCACTGTATCAGCTTCTGCTATTACTTCTGTAATGAAAAAGCATCTTTTTGCGTACTTGGTTTTTGCACGTGAAGTGTCAGATTGTGATGAATCAAATTTATCTGTGCTAGATAAAGAAAGGTCAATGTTTTTACAATAGTATAGTGACTGTTTTTCCGATTCATTACCGTCTCTATTACCGCCAGAGAGACCCGAGGACCATGCGATAGATTTGGTGCTAGGCAGTAGCCCACCAAATAAGCCTCCGTACAGGGTTAGTGCGGCTCAGCAGAAAGAGATAATGGGCCAAGTACAGGAGCTGTTAGAAAAGGGGCTGATTCAGCCCAATTCATCTCCATTCTGTTCTCCAATGTTGTTGGTGCAGAAAAAGGATGGCTCATGGCGTATGTGCATCGACTACCGTGCACTGAACAAGAATACCATCAAGAATAGGTTCCCTGTACCTAGAATTGATGATATTCTGGACAAATTAGAAGGAGCAGCTATGTTTGGAAGGATAGATCTAAAGAGTGGGTACCATCAGATCCGCATTAGATCAGAGGATGTGCACAAGACTGCTTTTAGAACAACGTTTGGCCTTTATGAATTTTTAGTGATGCCCTTTGGTCTCACAAATGCTTCTGCTACATTCAATAGGATGATGGACAGAATTTTCCGTCCACACTAGCAGTTTGTTGGTACATTCTTTGATGACATGATAGTCTACTCAAAGAATGAAGAGGAGCATAGGCATCACTTGGCCATTGTGTTCAAAGAGCTACGCAGTCATAGGTTGCTCATCAATGCAAAGAAAAGTGAATTTTTTCTAGAAGAGATCCACTTTCTGGGACACATTGTCTCAAAGGATGGTGTCAGAATGGATCCTGCAAAAGTTGAAGCGATCAAGTCATGGCCAGATTTGAAGACGGTGCACGATGTCCGAAGTTTCTTGGGACTATGCTCCTATTATAGAAGGTTTATCCGAAATTTCGCTGAGATTGCTTCACCTTTTCATGCTCTTCAAAAGAAGGCAGTCACCTTTAGATGGACATAGAAAGAGATTTCAGCTTTTAATCTCTTAAAGGAAAAGATGACTTCAAATCCAGTCATTGTGTTGCCAGATCTTAGGAAGTCATTTGTGGTCCAGTGTGACGCTTGTGGTAGTAGCATTGGTGCAGTGCTAATGCAAGATGGCAGGGTAGTAGCCTATGAGAGCAGAATTTTGCAAGGGCCAGAGATGACCATGCAGGTCTATGAGAAAGAGCTACTGGCTGTGATTCATGCACTCTTAAGTTGGAAACACTACCTGCTAGGTGTAGATTTCGTTGTCCAAACGGACCATCAGACCTTGCGATACTTCTTGACACAGACAAAGTTATCTGAGAAGCATATGCGATGGGCAAATATCTTGTCCATGTTCCATTTTCAGATTGTGCATGTGGAAGGCAAGAAGAACGTTGTGGCTGATGCCTTGTCACTGAATTGAGAGAGAGAGAGACGACATGCGACACGGAGTGGCGGAATTCCACCCCAGAGAGTATTGGCCCCAAACCTTGGCGCCCCTTTCGGTGTTTCTTTATATTGCATCAACACAATACAAGCCGGTACTCCAGACTCTACACCTTCGCCAAGAAGCATGCCAGAGAATGAGCCCTAACCTCATATTTAAAGGCCCTTGGCCTAAAAAGCAATTACAGTGAAAAGCCTTCAAAACTCAAAAGCTCCTGGTCCAGAAAAGCAATGCCAAAAGCTGTCAGCTTTTCGTAAATCGCGCTGTTGTCCGTATAGCCCGCCACGTGTCAGCCTGCCACGTCAGCAAATCAGGGTTAGGGTTAGGGTTATGGTCAAGGATAGGGTTTCAAGCATAATTAGGGTTTTTGATTTTAGGGATAGGGTTTCATCAGAATTAGGGTTTTTGATTTTAGGGCTAGGGTTTCAACAGAATTAGGGTTTTGGACAGAATTAGGGTTTCTGATTTTAGGGTTAGGGTTTCAGCAGAATCAGGGTTTCGGGCACGTCAGCAGTTGGTTACATCTCCCCTTCTTGAAACAGAGTAATCGTCCTCGATTACAGCATATCTGCAAAACAACTCAAGTTAGCTCAAAAATTTCGGAGGGTCATTCCGAGGGACGATCATGTTTGCTCTTTCTTATTAAGGAGTTAGCTTCTCCTTTCTGCTCTTTTGATCAAGGAGTTAGCTTCTCCTTTCGGCTGTTTTGATCAAGGAGTTAGCTTCTCCTTTTTGCTCTTTTGATCAAAGAGTTAGCTTCTCCTTTCTGCTCTTTTGTAGGACCGGTATGCTTTCAGAAAAGCACACGCCTGATGCTCTGGTACCACTGTCACAAGACGGGCACCACGCGCCAATAGAAAAGAACAGACTGAACAGACTTTCAGCACTTCAATAACAATTAAACTGAGAGAGAGAGAGACGACAGGCAACACGGAGTGGCGGAATTCCACCCCAGATAGTATTGGCCCCAAACCTTGGTGCCCCTTTCGGTATTTCTTTATATTGCATCAACACAGTACAAGCCGATACTTCAGACTCTGCACCTTGGCCAGGAAGCATGCCAGAGAATGAGCCCTAACCTCATATTTAAAGGCCCTTGGCCTAAAAAGCAATTACAGTGAAAAGCCTTCAAAACTCAAAAGCTCCTGGTCCAAAAAAGCAATGCCAAAAGCTGTCAGCTTTTCGTAAATCGTGCTGGTGTCCGTATAGCCCGCCACGTGTCAGCAAATCAGGGTTAGGGTTAGGGTTAGGGTTTCGGCCAGAATTAGGGTTTTTGACTGTAGGGTTAGGGTTTCAGCAGAATTAGGGTTTTTGATTTTAGGGTTAGTGTTTCAGCAGAATTAGGTTTTTGGGCAAAATTAGGGTTTTTGATTTTAGGGTTATGGTTTCAGCAGAATTAGTGTTTCGGGCACGTGAGCAGTTTGTTACAGCATCCATGTCGGCCAGCAAGACTTCATAGAACCCTTGCACGCCAAAGTAAACCCCTGGGACTGGTTACCGTTTGAATAGGAAATCAACCCATTGGCCTACATCTTGAGCCGTAGGCATTCTACCCGGGGAAAAAAGAATTACCGCGTTAAGTGCATATTGAGCAACAGGATCCATTAGCTCATGTATAGGGATGTGCACTTCCATGACGGGAGTGGATCCTTCCCAGGCTTTCCAACGCTTATATATACACTGATCAATCGAATCCATGTGAAGCTCACACACACACACACACTCTTTTTTGGGAGGTTTTTGATATTTGACTGCTATAGACACAGACAGATACACACAGGCTAGTTGTACAGAAACACTCACACTTCTCTCTCACACAAGACGACGGAAGGACCGCGTGCAGACGAAATCAAACTTCAACCACTCTCGCGCTGTGAAGGGCCTGCACAGGGTAGATATTGTGCAAAACAGAGTCGCGCAACAGACGAGTGGCAGAAGGATTCACCACACATCCACACACCCAAATCCCCCACGAGCATACACGCACACACACGACATAGACACACGCACGCAGGCTGGTTGTACGCCACACACACACACACACACACACACACACACACACACCCCAAACTAAGGACAGAACACGCTGAAAGCTGGTGCGTAGGGGGGCTGCTTGTTGCTGCGCAGAGGGCAACACACCCATAGAGCAGGTTGAGCAGGCGCAAAAGGAGTAGGGCGCACAACTTGTACAGAGGGTGCAGCCTGTGCAGATCGCGTGGAAGAGAATTGCGCAGGGTGCAGGGCACAGAGAGCTTGCAGTTCGTTCACCACCAACGCTCCTCCACACACACACACACACACACACACACCACACACGCACATACTCTCTCTCTCTCTCTCTCTCTCACACACACACACACACACACACACACACACACACACACACACACACACACACACACACCCTCCCTCCCCCCCCCCGCCCCCCCCCAAAAAAAAAAAAAAAAACTAAGGACAATAGCTGAACAGAACACGCTGAAAGCTGGCTGGGTAGGGGGGCTGCTGGCTCTGCTACGCAGAGGGCAACACACCCACAGAGCGGGTCGAGCAGGCGCAAAAGGACTAGGGCGCACAACCTGTACAGAGGGTGCAGCCTGTGCAGATCGCGTGGAAGAGAATTGCGTAGGGTGCAGGGCACAGAGAGCTTGCAGTTCGTTCACCACCAACGCTCCTCCGCGCGCGCGCACACACACACACCAGACATACGCACATACTCTCTCTTTCTCTCTCTCTCTCAACACACACACACACACACATTTTTCTTTGGTTTAATTTTTGGGATTAATATACAAGTGGCAAACCTCAAGGCAAGGAAAACCCACGGAAAAGATTATATACAAAAGAAAGAACATAGAAGTGTTCGGTCGTGAAAGAGGGCTAAAAGCATTTGTAGGAAACCCGATGTATCTCTGTGGTGATATCCCCAACTTCCAGGGCAAAACGTAAAGATTGCCAAAGGCAAAGCTTGAAGAACAGAAAAGGATCTGCATCAAAGCGGTGGAACATACAGCCATTACATTGGTGCCACAGGTCCAATAAGCCCAATGTCTGACCCACATAAGAAGATGGCAAATCATTGCAAGGAAGGCGGGAGCATGCCAAAAGCCCAAAACCGTTTGTGGAAGACCATAGCCGGGAAATGGAGGTGCATACAAGCTGATATGCAACAAAGAAAACCCTAGTAATGCAGTAATCCCGAAGCAAGTGACAAACAGCCTCTTCCGAAGTCGAGCAGCGGACACAACGAGAAGAGTGGATATGACATGCACTGAGAAAAGTGCCCACCGGGAGAACTCCAAGCAAGCAGCACCAGAGAAACAATTGCTCCTTCAAAGGCAAGTGGCTTTTCCAGAGGGAAGAGAGAGGCTTCCTCCACCAGATATCAGACTTGTGCATGGACCAGAGGGCATTACAATGGTCAGCAAGCCAAGTCCGCGGTAGAAAAATCATAAACTTGATTGGCAGAAATGGCCTCAAAAGGCGTGTCCGGGAAATTCCAATTAGACATGCGGCTACCGTCTGGCAAAAGGCGAAACAGGTAAACAGTCAACCAGCATGTGCTGAAGCTCTCTCCAAAGCTGACGGTAATGCATACCCAATCCAAAACAGCGAGCGGCAAGGGGAAACTGGAAGGTGTAGCCGGCCTCATCAACCACATCCTCAACTATGCGGAGGCCACAACAAGAGAGAGAGTATGCGTGACGAGGCGAATGGCCAACCAAAGTAAGAGAGAATGCCCGACTCCAATGAAGACTCTCCAAACGAAGCGAATTCCCTTCTTGCTGCTATCAGTTGTGCCATGATAAATGAATTGTAACATCTTTCCAAGCAGAAATCAAACTGGAAGTAAAAGGACATTCAGGAATGTGCCCTTCCATCTTGCCAAACATGACCTCCCAGAGAGAAGATTGCCCTCCCCCCCGCCCTCAACACACACACACACACACACACACACACACACACACACACACACACACGCTTGTAGCAACAACATTGGTTTCAGATGGAGGACTAAGCCAGCCTCTCTACCTTAGAGGGGACTGTGATGCAGCCTCCTCACCTGCTCCCATCGAGCCAACCATTAGGCTTTCTTTGTCGAAGATGGCCAGTGGATTGAGCCTAGCAACTGAGGTTGACTTGCTTAGAAGTGTGCAGGTGATCACAGCTTTAGTGGAAAGCTTGCCTTTTCCCTTGCCTTATGTAGCGCGATGATTCCGCTCTCGCGCACCTCTGTCCCCCTTTGATTATAGAATTGTAATGCCCAGCTCAAGGACTTTCCATTTGTATGTATAGTTGTGTGGATTCATGCGCGTATGCTGAGGCAAGAGCCTCTTGTCCAGGTGCTAGATTAGCTAATTGCTAATCCCCGCAGGTACACATGAACTCGGAGAGATTTCATGCGAGAAATCTCGTCCGATTCAAAGTTCAAGTAGCTCTATAGGTGTGGGAGTATGAGGGCTTGCTACTGATGCGGACGTCACACAAAACGGAGCCTGAAACAACAAAATACAGCCTGCTGTGCATTTTTGCAAGTTTAGGGTTTCGACCCTAATTGATCCCTAATACCCCCAGGAGCTTCGGGGAAGCGAGGGGATCACTGTATAGGTGATCTTGTGCATTTTCCGGTGTCACGTGCACATCTAACCCTATGTGTACGTGGACAAGCTACTTCATGACATGGGTTCAGTTCAGTTAGCTTAGGAAGTTGTGAGTCTGTTCGCAGACCGTGCATGTCCAGGCACTTAGATTAGATGCATATCCGCTGGTTGCACACAACATGACCATCATATTTCAATCAGTTGCCATCAGGAGCATTTTTACAGTGCATAGAACTATTTTCCCTATTTTAGCCAATTTTCACTTGTTATTTTTAAGTGACTTTTGTTGGGAACTAGATAGGGCAAATTTAGCAAGCAAGTACATAAGCAACCTAGTGCTAGCACTTTCTGGCAGAAGAGGCAGCAGGAACCGTGTGTTCAACAGGCACCTTCTCAGCAAGACCCCCCAACAGTATACCTAGCATTTTTGCCAAGCAGAAGCCTAGCGTTTTTATCAGCAGCAGAAGCCTTGGCGTTTTGCATTGCAGATCAGCCTCGGCAGTAGCAGAACAGCAGAAGCCTAGCGTTTTTGCATCAAGGACCTAGATCAGCCTTAGCGTTTTTGCATCAGCCTGGCATCTCAGCGTTTTGCAGATTCACCACGACGGAACCACCAGAAGCACCAGCATTTTCAGTTTTCAGCACCTAGACACCGCAGTAGAACTCCCAAACCTCGGAGATCTCACCTTCCCACAGCAGATCCTAGCCGCATGGTTAGATCCATCGAAGTTTGCAGATTCAGCCCGGAAAACGCAGATTTCGGCATCTACATTTTCAGCGCATTGTCGTTGCATCGTTGTTATCGCTGTCGTCACCGACATAGAGTCAGAATTCAGCAGATAAAGATTTGTAGATTTCAGCCATAGCGTTTTCAGATTTCAGCCCGTCTCGTCGTCGTCCTCATCGTCGTCGACATCATCGGCAAGTCCAAAGCATTGTAGAGATTTGTGCAATCAATAGTAGACCGCTCTCGCCATAGAGAGTGGGGCCTTTGGAGGAGGGTTTGACAACATTCTGGTGTCGTATTCTTCTCTCTCTATCTCTCAGTCTCAGCACCTTCATTCACAATGTTCACCACTTTGTTTGTGATCATTTGCACTCTCTCACTAAAGGAACGGAAGGCTCTCCCTTCCTTAAGTAAAAGGAACCTTGAGCACAGTTCGGAGCACTCATCTTGAGCAAAGTTCAACATTCATTTCTGCTGCACCTTACATTGGTATCAGAGCTTTGGTAGTGTTCTGTATCACTCAAGGAAAGAACCACAATAATTTTTTTTTGCTTGTTGCGGTCGCACGTAACCCAAGTCCACTTGGGCGTGTCGATTCCTAATCGTGTTTTTGAAGAGTGACAGGAAACCCAAGAAAGAAGGGCTTGTTCAGCCTCCCCTTGTTTCTCTTTTCACTCATTGAGAGCGGACCGTGCACTTAGTGGCCCGCCAATCAAAGTGAGGTGGGAAAAAGCAACCTTGGTGTGAGTGCAAGGCCGCCAAGAGGTGCACCCGTGGGAAAGAGAAGAGCTCGGGTAAGAGAAGATCCCGATTTAAAGGGCAAGTAGCCCTACATGTGCGGAAGTACAAGGGCTTGCTACGGATGCGATCGACACGCGAAACAGAAACTGAAACAATAAAATGTAGCCTGCTGTGTATTTTTGCAGGTTTAAGGTTTCGACCCTAATTGATGTTTAATACCCCAAGGAGCTTTGGGGAAGCGAGGGGATCACTGTACAGGTGATGTGGTGCATTTTCGGGAGAAAACAGAGAATTCAGTGTGTTGCAGATTCTCGCCTAGTTTGGGCAATAAAATCACAAATGCTCGGACATTTCATGGCCAGTGTGAAACGGTCGTTGGTCGAGAGTTTCACCTGCAGTCAGGAAGGGCAGGTGACCACGAGATGGTCGGGCCAACCGACATTGGAATCCGAGTAGTAAAAGGTTGGCTTGGCTCAGTTCAAAGTCATTTAGGCCCCTTGGTAGGACTTTTAAGGTGGTGGGTATGAGGAAATTAAACCAAAAAGAGTCAAATGGACATGTGGTAGTAGGAAGCTGCATGCAGGCCAAGATACACTTTCGTGAAGCCTCATCCAAGAGGGGGCGCCCTTTTTTGAGTGGGGGCTGAATTTTGGACTTCATAAGTGTGCTACACAATGTGTGTGAGTAGTGGGTGCAGGTGCTCACAGCTTTAATGGAAAGCTTGCCTCCTCCCTTGCTCTATGTAGCGCGATGATTTGCTCTCGCGCATCTCTTTCTCCCCTTTGCACATATGGTAATGCCTCACTAGTTGGACTTCTCAGATGACCATGTACAATTCTATTACCATATACATGTGGTAGTGATATGTGTGAACACACTAGGACCGGTGGGGCATTTTTTCCCTCTTTAGGAGGTTTTTTTCCCCGAGCATTGTATATACGCCCATCACTCTAGGGCTATCTATCTTTCCATTGCACACTAAGTAACACACTCTCTATTGTGTGCCTCGAGCTTCCTTCGTCTTCTCCAAGCTGTGTGTGTTTCTTTGCAACCCTAATTCCAACAATTGGTATCAGAGTAGGTTACGTCCTCTCAGGCTTAGTCGTCAGCTGCTCCAGCACACGCCTGCTCACTTTCTCCGATTACAGTGAGGTTTGGCGAGCGTTCGCAGGTCGACAAAATATTTCGGGAAAGCTCGTAGAGCGGAGTCTGCGCAGATTTTTGATTCGGGCTCATTTCGGCCTCCGTTTTCACTACAGGCAATTTCGTCATTTTGTGCAGAATTTCTGTCAGTGCCGATTTCTGCATAACAGGTGCCTTACAGTCTTCTCCGGTTTGTGCTATATAGCACGTGTTGTTCTCGCTCCGTTTCTCCTATTTTCGGGCAGTTTTCACATCAGGTGCAGCATTTACCATGGCTGACAACAACACAGATGTGTTCAAGATGTTTGTTGCTGAGGACAGGTTGGATGGGGACAATTACTCTATGTGGGCTTATATGATGCAACACGTTCTTGTGTCAAAGGGCGTCTGGAATATTGTGCAGGGCATTGATGTACGTCCTGGTTCTGAGGATGTAGGCGATGTTGAGGATGTTGCAGGTCTTGCTGCAAGGATTGCTGCTATTAGAGTTGTTTTGCCTACGGCAGAACAAGCTCGTTGGGATGTAAAGGATGTGCAGGCTCATGCATTGATTGCGTTGTCTGTGAAGCGCACCATTGTTCTTCACATCCGTTCAACAAAATTTGCAAAACAGGCTTGGGATATTTTGGCTGGTCGTTATGCAAGCCGCAATAAGGCTAAAATTGCTTTGTTGCGTAAAGAGCCGGAGTCGAAGATTATGCATGAGGAAGATGATATGGACACTTTTCTTGCTGGTGTCAAGGATATCAACGAGCAACTGATTTCTGCAGGTGAAGTCATTTTAGACAGTTCCCTTGTGCAGACTGTTTTTGATGCCTTACCAGATTCTTATCAGACTTTTGCTAGTACTCGGAGACTTGTGACCCAAGGAAATCCAGAAGCCGTCAAGTTTGATGCATTATGCACATTGCTGTTGCAAGAGTCACTTTCCAGAAAAATAGGACTAGACAGCGTGCAGTTCAACAAGCATTTATTGCTTCTCAAAGAAAGGGTGGTAACAGCAATGTAGCCACTTCTTATGGTTCTGCTGCGAGTGGCAAAACTTTTGTTCCTAATGCTTTTGTTGGCAGTACTTCGTCTGCAATTCTGGTGATAAGGGCAAAAAGAAGATGCGTTGCCATTATTGTAAAGCTAATGATCACTTGATCAAGCAGTGTCCTAAGTTGAAGGCCAAAGAGGCTAAGAAGAAAGAGGGTGGTTCCACTGCAAATGCTGGAGCTAATGATCACTTGATCAAGCAGTGTCCTAAGTTGAAGGCCAAAGAGGCTAAGAAGAAAGAGGGTGGTTCACTGCAAATGGTAGTTCCACTACAAATGCAGCCATTGTTGAGTCTTTTGTGAAAGGAGACTGTGATGCTGATGTTGATGCAAAATGGGTTTGTAGCGCAGAGTGCACTTACAGTCCTGTTGTCCATGATGCATGCTTGTCAGTTGCTGCAGACTCACATGTGTGGTATTTTGACATTGGTGCTACAAAGCACATTACCTCACATCATGAATTGTTCACCTCTCTTGAGTCTGTCCCTCGTGGGAATTCAGTCACTTGTGCCAACAATGCCTCTTATCTAGTTCAGGGAGTTGGAAAGATTGTGCTTACTACTGGTAATGGCAATTCTTTCACACTTGTTGATGCACTTTATGTACTTGGGATCAAGAAGAATCTTTTGTCTGTATCCGCACTTGCTAGACTTGGACTTGTAGTCAAATTTGTGGATGACAGATGTACAGTTCATGATCTCAGTTTTGTTGATGAAATTGTTGCATCTGGCCTTTTTTGTGCCGTGGGCTGTATAAGCTCACTTTGTATGAGAAGTGTGGAAAAACTTTTGCAAATGCAGTTGCAGATTCAAGGGCTATTTCAGATGCAAAACTTTGGCATGCACGTTTTGGTCATCTGAATTTTGCCAGTTTGCTACGTTTGCAAAAATTTGATATGGTTGCTTCTTTGCCGCCTCTTGAAGCACCTATCAAACATGGTTGTGAAGGCTGTATTCTGGGTAAAATGCAGCATTTTAAGTTTCCAAAGGATGGTTCAGTGAGGGCCACATGCAAGTTGCCTTGTGCATAGTGATGTTTGTGGGTCCATGCAAACTCCGTCCTTGTGCAATTTCCTGTACTTCGTGACTTTCATTGATGATTACTCCAGGCATGCATGGGTATTTCCGCTTAAAGCTTCTCTTAGTGCTAGGCTTCATTATGGCTGAGTCTGCCCTTGATCTTCGGAGTCATGACAGAAACTCAGCACGCTGATTGTATTGATGTATGCTCATGTGTGTGTGCGTGTGGTGTGTGTTGTGTTTGGGAGCATATGTTTGTAGCTAGTTCTACACCCACTATTGGGCACTGACGACGTTAGTTGGGATGTCGTGGTATTTAGTCAATACTATGCATGATGGAGCTGATGGTTATATTGTCTCGTCGGTGACTACCATGAGGCTATACCTTGCACTTTCCTTCAAGGGTGAATCTGGGTATATCCTGGATTCATCTAGGTATATTTCAGCTTAAAGCGTCCGAAGTTTTTATGTGCTTCAAACAATTTTTGGCTATGGCTGAAAATGTCTCGAAATGTACTATGGGTACCCTCCGTTCCGATCGAGGGGGGGAGTATATGTCTCATGAATTCAATGCATTTCTGGCTAGTCGTGGGATAAAACACCAATGTACAGTGCCTTATACACCTCAGCAAAATGGTGTTGCTGAGAGGAAAAACAGGTTACTTACGGAAATGGCACGATGTATGGTCAAAAGTCAAGCTTTGCCGCATTCTTTCTGGCTTGAGGCCATCATGTGTGCCACTTATGTACTAAACAGGTGTCTCAAAGGTCAGCAAATTTATGCAGAGCCCAGGGTCTAAGCATTGGCAGGCTGTCAAGAGGATTTTCCGCTACCTTAGTGGCACTTTACATCTTGACTTGTTTTATCCCAAGGGGGGATCATTGCCGCCAGACTTACATGCTTTTTCGGACTCAGATTGGGCTGGTTGTTTTGACACGCGAGTGTCCAAAAGTGGTTTTTGTTTCATGCTTGGCAGTTCATGTATATCATGGTTGAGCAAGAAGCAACCTACTGTGGCCACTTCGAGTTGTGAGGCTGAGTACAGGGCAGTCTTCACAGCTATGGTTGAGTGTGTATGGCTCAAACGCCTTATGGTTGATGTGGGTGCTGGACAGGATACTGCCAACATTATCTACATTGACAGTCAGAGCGCATTGGCAGTTGTGAGGAACCCAGTTTTTCATGCTCGCACAAAGCACATTGAGGTACATTACCACTATGTCAAGGAGAGGCTCTCAGTAGGAGAGATCAGCTTGGCTTATGTGCCAACACAGGACAACCTTGCAGATCTTTTCACAAAGGCATTGTCTCCTGAGAAGCTTGAAGCTTTCCGCAAAGCTTTGGGCTCACTCCCCTTTGTGGACTGATCATGTCCTCAGGGCATGGCACTTCCCTTTACTCATGTGCTAGCTCTCGTTCACCGCATCACTCCAGGGGGGATTTGTTACCATATACATGTGGTAGTGATGTGTGTGAACACACTAGGACCGCCGGGACATTTTTTTCCTCTTTAGGAGGTTTTTTCCCCCGAGCATTGTATATACGTCCATCACTCTAGGGCTATCTATCTTTCCATTGCACACTAAGTAACACACTCTCTATTGTGTGCCTTGAGCTTCCTTCGTCTTCTCCAAGCTGTGTGTGTTTCTCTGCAACCCTAATTCCACAAATTTTGGGGGTTTTATGCGCATTTGCCAAGGCAAGAGCCTTATGTACAGGAACTAGATTAGCTAACTGCTAATCCCCATCAAGTATGCATAGTTCCATCGCGAAGGAATGCGAAAACAGAGAGTTTTTTCACGTGAAAACTCGTCCGATTTATAGGGAAACTGTCCCATTGCATGCGGGAGCTTCTGAGACGCGTAGACGTGTTTGCTCCGCTCAAAATGATGCGAAAGAAGGAATTACAACCTGCTGTGTTTTTCTTTGCAGGTTTAGGGTTTTGCACCTAAATTTCAAGGTAATGCCAGGGGAGTCTCGGGAAAGCAGTGGGTGCTTGTACAAGACAAGTTAGAGAGATCTTCCGTGAGGAATCTCGTCTAATTCAAAGGGCAAGTGACCCTATAGGTGCGGGAGCTTGAGGGCTACCTACAACAGTGATCGGCACTGTCATTTCCATCTATAGCATAATACCTCTTGAAGAGCGATGCACACTTCTATTGCACTAAGTTCGTATGTACATTTGATGTGCTAGCTCCATCATTACCCTTCCTTTGCACATGTTGGGTTGGGGCATACATAGGCTGTAACCCGAAGGCCTCAAGGTAAAGCTGCAATACATTTGGTGACTTCGACAGTTCATGCTCTTCCATCCACTTTGCATCCATAGGTGGATAGTTCTTGAACTTCCCCAAATAGCGTCTTGCAACCTGTCCCTTAACTTTTCTTTCTTTATGTGTCAAAATCTACTCAGGTACCAAGATCTCATCAAGTTCATCGACTTCTGGTTGATCCTCCTGTTGCAGATCATCTGACACATCACCCACAAAGGGTCTTAGAAGACTCACGTGAAACGCATTATGAATCTTTCAAGTGTTAGGCAATTTCAGCCTATAAGCAACATCGCTGATCTTATCAAGCACTTGAAAAGGCCCATAGTAACGCATGCTGAGCTTTGGAAACAACCTTTCCTTGCTCTTCATCTTCTTTAACCTTGCCTTTTCAAACCGTAAAAGTAATCAATGACCAGGTGAAAATAGTAATCCAGGACGGTGACGATCAACAACCCTTTTCTGCTTTGCCTGAGTCTTCTCCAAGTGAAGCTTAATCTTCATATACATTTCATCCATGTTCTCAACATATCGATCTGCCTCAAAAATTTTGTCCTTTGTATGCAAAATGGGAGGAACCTTTTTGCCACCTTCAACAATCTCAAAAGGTGCCTTGCTTGTGGACGAATGCACCGTATTGATGCCATCTCAGTAGTGACTCAGCATTGACGACAGTAGGGGTTCTTTGAAGAGTTCCTCTCAGATTTGTGGGGCTAGCCAACAGTCTCGCAGGATTACTACTTTTCAGTGGCTAGTCGCACAGAGAGGAACAATGGTGTCTGGCTAGCCTAAAGCGGACACCCCTCGATTTTCCCTGGATGTGGGCACCCTAAGGAGATCCAGAGACATTGTCTTTGATAGTGCCTTCAGGTACAGCATATATGGCTACAAATCCTTCGTGTGATGGCCTTCATTCTCAAAAGCGATGTGCTAGGGCAGCCTTGGGATCAGGCTTCAGGCAGGATGGCCTAAGTAGTGACCAGCGCCTGATTTCTGGGCAGCAGTTTGGACACAGGTGAGAGAGATGGAAGCTGTTCAAAATCCACTGCCTTTGGTTTGTATGGTGGGCCCAGTGTGCCTGGGTCTTCGAGACCAGTGCGCGCCTCTGCCTGGACCTGATTCATGCTCTCAAAGGACCGCAATGATAGCATACAGGGCTGCTCCGACAGGGCTGAGAGACGATGCTAAGCATTTATTAGATATGGTGGCCTGGACCTTTCTTTATGGTGGACAAAGGTTTCCGTTGCCATTACAAGCCATCTGTGTGGCTCTTTCCCCCTCCTATTATATGGTTTAGCCGTTGTACACATGCTGATCATGGGAGAATCTTCCTTTTCCTTTATACAGTGTACCCTCTTGAAGGTGGCGATGTAACCCTCCGCGCAGATTAAAAAAACTAATAGAAGGATTTTTGTTTTGGGCAAAAAAAAAAAAGATGGAAGAAAAAGTACGAGAGAGCTATGATGTGTGTGGGACTTGATCTGTGATCTTTTGCAATGCATGTGCAAGCCAGACATATTAATCTGTATTGAGTTACGAGGTATGTGTCCTATCAATTCGTCTTATGCCCGTATTTTATCTTTCTGCTTGCTCGAATCTTGTTCCCTCAGCTGCCACATCTGAAGCTGCTACACTCATCACCCTACCTTTCTGACTATGGTGTGCATAAGAAATCGAGAACACCATTTGGAAACCGTTGTCGTGCATTAGCCTGCAAACAAACAGATGGCTTGAGTGGCATAGCAATTCAATGACAGTATGATGTGCTTATGTGTTCTAGGATGTTGCATGAGCCTGAGAAGGTCATAAGCTGTTGTGATGACTTTCAAGCTGCTGGAAGGGCCTGCACCTGTGTTTGAAAGCAACACTGTTTGTTTATACTGGCTTGCAGGGCACAATGATTGATGTTTAGAAGAGAGTGCCGTTTAGAGCCTTAGTTGTGCCAAGTTAATGTTAAAAATTTTCAGATGGAAACCAAGGGGCAGCCAGCTAATTCTGGTTTGTATCATAAGCAGCTGTATGTTAGAAGTTCACAAGCATGGCTTTCCTTTCAATAAGGTAATCATGGTGGTTAATTTTTGGTCTCATACGTGTGCCTGGTTGTAGGAAAGGTTACCACTCTTGATATTGGCAACAATGACATTGGGCCGAAGGGGGCTTTACATGTGGCAACCTTCATCAAGAAAACAAAAAGTTTGCAATGGTTAAATCTTTATATGAATGATATTGGTGATGAGGTAGATCCATATTCTGTTTGTGCTGCCTGGAGACATAGATTCATCATCTTTGAGGAATCTCACATGTTACTACTGTACACGCAGGGCGCACAACGCATTGCTGAGGCTTTGAAAAGAAACAGCACGTTGACAACACTTGATCTTGTCCGTGGGTTGTGCTGTATGCTGAATTTGGCAGAGGAAAAGGATTTGCAGAAACGTTTATTTAGAATTAAAAATTTCCTTCACCTTTTTTTGTGATGTTTACATGCTCTTGTTTCCAGGGAGGCAATAATATACATGCGGAAGGAACAGGTTATGTTGCTAATGCTTTGAAAGAAAATACAAGCATTACAACTGTAAGTTCGAATTTCACTGAACTTGAAAGCTTCTTCACATTCTTTTGAAAGGGCTAAGTACAAATAAAAATTGCAACCTATTCACTTAGTAAGGCGCACCAAGGGTTAAGACTCGTGGGGGTTAATGTTGGAAGTATCAGTGTCATTTAGTAAGCAACAAGGGCTTGGCCTTTGTGCTGGAGTTGGTACAGAGGCTCCCTCTGCTCTGGAGCAGTTCGTGAGGTGCTTCTTGTTTTGCAACACGTAACAGGTAGAGGCTAATGCATTTGAAACTTTGATGGGCTCGTGCAGGGGACCTGTTGTGGAGGTTTTCTGTGCTTTAAAGCTGCTCAAGATCCTTTTTTTTTTGTCTTCAGATATAAATAAGTAGAGGCAAAGCATTGTCAATCTGGGTGCTTCATCTGTGGATTCATGGAAAAGATTGTCTTTTTAGAAAGCTTTTGTGTCAAGAGGCTGAAGAGGAGGGGTTTAGTTTGATCTGTAGCTAGTCTGAAAATTTGTTTTAGAATGATCTTATTCAATCAAAGTGGCTTAGATAAAAGGAGGGGCCCTCAATTTACACAGGAATGCATCCAGCTGTAAAGCATTCAACTCCATCCATATGCTCATCTGGGCATACGAAACTCTGGGCATTCTCTCGTGCGAGTTGCCTCACAAGACTACAACACAAGAGAGTATGATGGACCTCCAACTAGCTCTCCTACAAAAAAGGGTCGACCCATGAAGATAGGGATCACTTTTGGACTCATATACAACTAGACCAAGTGCATGGCACATCGCATGGCTCATTGCCACATAGGATATGACTGGATTGGAGGTGGTATGCATAAGGACTCATACAAAGCATACAAGGTAGGGCTCTCTCAATTTTCACAAAGAGCACTTGGTGTCATGGGACAAAGTCCACACACCCAACAACTCTTCCCTGGGGTTTGGACCAATGGCACAATGTGGAAGGACAACCATAATATCAGAGATTCGATATGTCACAAAGACTAATGTCATTAAGACAAATGTCACAAAGATTGGGTGTCACATAGACTGTAAGAGACCTCCCCTCAAACTAGGGTGTCACAAGCTGGACCAAAGGTGTCAAGGCTATCCAAACAACTTCAAAGCATGAGATAGAGGATCTGCGATGTTCTCTACAAACATCTCTGTGATAAAAATTGGGAAGTACACAAGGTTGTTACTCCTTTCTTCCTCGTGCTCCTTGTCCTCATCCTTTGACTTTGCAACATGTGCCTCACCTTGCAGCAGCTGCTAGAATGGCACTTAGAAGGGCGTGTCCCTTCTTAATGTATACAATTATATATATACATAGATGAATCCAAGGAGAGCCCGAATTCACTTATGAAGGAAAGTGCAGCTATGAATTCATGTTAGTCACCCATAAGACAATATAACCATCAACTTCATTGTGCATAGTATTGACTAAATGCTATAACATTCCCACTAACGTCATCAAGAATACTTGAAGCAACCTTAGAAAAATGCCCTTATTTTCCACAGTTGTAATACTTCTTGGTTCCTTTGTTTGATGAAGATGCAGATGTAGCCTCTAATTCTCCTCTCCTTGAACTTTGAAGCTTGATCTTTCTTGATTTCTTTGGCTTCTTCTCTTCGTTTTGCATAGAACTAATGACATCTGAAAGGGCTGGTGTCCTCTCTTTCTGCTGGTGAATGGTCACAATATAATCATAGCTCTTCGGCAGAGCACTAAGAAGTACGATTACTTTGAGAGAGAGAGAGAGAGAGAGAGAGAGAGAGAGAGAGAGGGCTTCTTTTGCAAACCCGGCATCCACCTCATTGTCCACGCCAGTCATAGGTGTGGTAGGATCAAGGCATCCTATCAGCTTTCCAGCGACAGTTTTGGTCTTGCATCTGGACCTTCCGGATCAACCGCAGGATATGTTATTTCATGTGGATGCTAGCGCATGCTGGAGTGCCTGTAGGCACTTGGTCATCAATCAGTGGTCATGATCCGACTTGTCAGAGATGTACTTTGGAGCCGGAGTCTTTGAGGCATTGTTTCTGGGTTTGTCCATATGCGCAACCAGTGTGGACGGCAGTTTGTTGTTTGTTGCTGATTAGAGTGGGCATCCATGATGGGTTTGTGATGTGGGGGAAGTTGCATGGCTTTTGCAATTTCCGGGGTCACACATCTTTTTTCATGTCGTTCCGACAGATCCGGTCTTCCTCCTTACTCCTTCAGGATATAGACCAGGTACTTTGCAGATGATACCAGATGCAGATCATCAGTTGGATTTTTGCCACAAGACAGTTTTTTTACCACGATATGTAGCATCACGATTTGTGTAGGGTTAAGGTGGGTGGATTAGTGTGCCATTCATGTTAATGGTATGCTTTGAAGATGTTAGTGTAGAGCTTGAGAGAGAGTCTATTGCACAATACAATAGGGTATTTTGCAAATGATAAAGCTTACATTTACTCAGCAGAATGTGCCTCTATATAGGATAATACAAATAGACAGCCTTTTGACACATGAGCACAAGATGTGGCTGCCAATGCACAAATACAAGTGGTTTCTCTTTACACAGGTTGTAAGAGGTTCTTCACATGGCTTTACACATGGGGTGGAAGGGGTTGTTCACACAAGAGATGCAACAAAACCTCGCATCCCAACAATCCCCCCTATGTGGGTTTTGGTTGCATATCACTCACACAATCCTCCCCTCAAAACACACCAGGGTGAGGTACACAATTCACAAGCCTCCCCTTGAACACAAAGTTGTCGCCCCTAGACACAAAGGGTGTAGGCACACAAAATATTAGGGTGTAGGCACACACAAGCCTCGCCTGGCACAAATAGAGGGTAAGGTACAATTGAGAGAATGCTTAACCACATTTTGGTTGTCGTTTGTTGGAGGATTTTCTCCCTCGCACAAATCTGCAAAAGGTGTTGTACTTTGTTGTCGGTATTCTTGCCACATTTTGAAGTTGTTGTTGTTGTCCTTGCCACATTTTGATGTTTGTTGTTGTCGATGTTTTGATCCAACGCTATTGTTTTTTGATGTTTTTGATCCAATGCAGATTGTGAAAATGCAAAGGAAGATAAATACACATATCTGTACAATGGAGGGAAAAACCACGTGGGAAAAAACCCTCAAATTATTAAGCTATGCAAAAGGATTATTTTGAATATGTTGGTATCACTTTATTAACGGTGCTTGTGATGTGAGTGCTTATGACGATGGGCGGTCTTATCATGAAGGACTCCTTCGGGCAGTGTCTAGAACCGATGGTCGTGCTTTGATTGAATGCAAAAGCAAATGCAACTGTTTTGTACAAAATGCGGAAGCTGAATTGTGAGTGCATGGTGTGAGGTACCATAGTGCTTTTGTCGGCAGTATTCCTCCTTATTGATGAAACCTTAAAGTAGCTTGGTGCCAAGTTCTATTATTGTGGGAAGCTTCCTCTAGATGAATTTATGAGCTCGAGGTGGTTAGTGAGGGAGCCCGTGGGAATGAGGCCTTGAAAAGAAAAAACTTTAAATATTAATTAGACAAGCTAGTCGACAGTCGGTTGCTGGTTGCAATAGCGTGTGCAGCTCGCACGTGGGGAGTACAGGAGAGCGCGAGGGCGAGAAGGTAGCCGTGGGGAAGCAGGTGTGTGGTTGGAGAGTGACGTGTGAAGCTCTGCTGCTGAGCATGCGGGTGATGACGAGCTCAGAACCTCAGACGAGTAGGTAAGGCAACACTTGGGTTGTGGGAAACAGGGTCCACTAGCGGAGCTGTGGAGGGCTTGTTTATGGTGCTGCTATGGCATCGAGGAGGGGGAACGACATGATGGCGACCCTTAGTAAGTATGGACTAGCTATGGCAGTCTTGGCGAGTTGGTAGCGTAGCGCGTGAGAGCTAATGAGGCAGTAGAAAATCTCGGCCACTGCAATGGCGATGCAGGGTAGCCAACAACAACACATTAGAAGGTAGGTTTGGTGGGGTTGTGGGATCCACAAGGTAGGTGATGACAAAAGAGCTCTTTAGTGCATGGGGCTGGCAAGCAGGTGACGAGGCTTCAAGAGGTGGCAGTGGGCAATTCGGGTGTACAAGTTGCAGACGAACCTTGTGTTGCAGGTTGCAGCGAGTACACCGAAATCGAATAGCTGGTCGTGAGGGCACTGCTGGTCGGCACAGATTGAAGCAGTCGTGGGTAGTGTGCTACGACGGGACAGAGCTGCAGCAAATTGCGCAGACCTAGAAGCAGTGCTCGGGAATATTCACCAATGCAGCAGCACTGGGAGTCCTGGCAATTCGAGGTAGGAGACGCAGAGTAATGAGACCCCACAAAAGGATGAGACACCGCCACAAAAGGCCAGAATCCAGATCCGATTTTCTTGCCCCCTTTTCTTGTCTAGAGTGGGCTTCCACCACTCAAGGATGTGCACGTGCGCACACACAACTTTTTATTAGGAAAAGTGAATTAAGGGCTAAGGGCTAATGGTGATTAAAAATAAAATAAAATTTAGCAATGTGCACAAAGCTGATGTAAGGTGCAACGGAATGAATGTTGTATTTTCTCAAGATTAGTGATCTTTATTGCTCAAGGTTCCTTTTAGTTCTTTAGGGAAAGAGAGAGCTTTCCGTCTTATGGAGAGTGCTGTGGTCACGAACAAAGTGAGTGGATATTGTGCATGCAAGTGAATGAGACTGAGAGAAGGAGAGAGAAGAGATACGACACCCAGGAGTTTGTAAAACCCTCCTCCGAAGGCCCCACTCTCGTCGGCGAGAGTGGTCTACTTTGATTGCACAAAGGTGTACAATGCGAATGCAATGGATTGATGCAATGGGACTATGCCGACGACGATGACGGGGATGATGACGACGACTTGGTGGCTGAAATCTGAGATCTTCTCACTGAATTTCGGGACTGTTTCGGTGGCTGAAAATGACTGTTTTGGCTGCGTTTTCTTGGGCTAAAGATGGGGGAACTTCTGCAACCAATCTCGGATGTATCTGCTACCTTGCTAAAGGCTGAAAATGTTGTGTATCTGCGGCAGGTTGGGGCTGAAAGTCAAAACGTTGCAGCAATGCAAAAACGCCAGCAAAAACGCTAGCTTGGCTGAAATTGCTGATGTCAAAACGTTGATTCTGCTGATGCTTTGCAATCCCAAAAACGCTGGGCTTTGGGGGCTGCCTGAAGGAGGATCAAACGCTAGAAAGGGTTGGACTTGATGGCGATGGCTGATGCTGAGAAAACGCTGAGGATGGGAACTTGCTCGGTGAGGATGGGGATCCAAAACGCTGGGGGTGCTGGGGGGTACTGCTGAGAAGTTGCGTGTTGGGCAGGAAGCTCCTACTGCCTCTTTTGCCAGAAAGTGCTAACTTGGGTTTGCTTATATATTAACTTAGCAAAATTGCCCTATCTACTTTTGTTGGAAAGTCACTTAAAAATAATAAGTGAAAATACCAATAAATAGGAAAATAGTCTAAATGCACTGGAAAATTTCCCTAACTGATGCTAATGGATTCTGATGGGAATTCCGATGATCATGATGTGTGCAACCGGAGGATATGCATTTAAGCTAAGTGACTGGGCATGCACGGTCTACGAATAGACTCACAAAAGTGCCAGATCACTGCTAATCTAGACTTGACTGAACAGACTGAACCCTGTTGTGGTGTAGCTTGTCCACGAGCACATAGGGTTGGGATGTGTCACGTGACATCCCCTTCTTTTCAAAGCGAGGTACTGGTACCGAACTGTATGGCGTCGAGGGAGATCGCCAATAGCATCCGGAATCCTGAAAGGGACTCTTCGCCGGCCCACTCTGATGTGTGGGTCGTGCGGTACTTGAACTTCATAAAGGTCTGCAACGCTTGCTTCTTTGGGCCGTGCCGAAAGCGACACAAAATCTGCTGAATCTTCTTCCTTGCTTCAACTTCGTCTAGGCATCTTCTTCTTTCGTCTTTAAGAATCTCCATGGCTGAAAATTCCTGAAACAATCTCCAACACAAAACCATGAACATACCCATTCCATGTAAAGTGAAGGAAAAAAATCTTGTCTTCTCTAAAGACTATGTATGCAATGTAGATGAACATAGAGACGGAGTGACAACCTGTTCATCAAACACATGCAAACAATGCGGTCGAATCTTTTCTGTTTGATCGAAATCAATCAACTGTGGCAAATCACAATGGAAATGCCCATGCTTGGTACTCATACTATCATGTGCGCGTTCGGAACCTGTGTCATGCCAAGGAAGAGACGTGGAACGCGACTTCCTTATATACAAACTTTTCAACTTTTCATGAACAATTCGCATACATTCGTGCTCATCCATGAGAGAAACGTGCTCAACATACAATATGTCATGCCTAGGAAAAGGGATCACATAACGATGCTGACTAAAATACAGGAAACCTTCACGAATGAAACACTTGAACAATGCGTGCGTATCAATCATACGAACACAGAATACTTCCTGTGATGGTTCTTTGGACCAAGGCTCGAGAGCCAAGATCGGTTCGTCCTGAATGATCGAATCGTCCTGTGGGGGTTCTTTGGACCTCGACTCGAAAGCCAAGATCGATTCTTGGTGATTGATCGAATCTACAACGAGGTTAGCTTCGCTAGAAAAAGCATCCACTAACACCTCATGCTGGTGAACAATCACATCTTCTTCATGCTTGTCTTTGTCATTCAAATCATTATCATTCAAATCATCATGCTTATCATTGTCATTCAAATCATCATCATGCTTCACACAATCCTGCAAATCCTGTGTGTCATGCTTTGGAGAAGGAGAGACGGAGAGAGTCTCCTTTTCGTGATTTTGTGCAAAGTACGCCTGTACTTGAGAAAAAAGTCGCAACATCTCTTTGTTCTGTCGGTCGCTTTGTTCTTTGAGGGCTTTGTTCTCACGATCAAATTTTGCTTGTGTTTCTTTGGCTTCCAAGCGTGCTTGCTCGCTCTCACGCGCTATGGCTGTCATTCTTTCTTGGTACCGGCGCTCTATGGTTGCCATGTCTTCTTTGTAGGCTTTTCTTTCTGCTTCTCTTTCTTGGTCCAACTCCTCCATAGGAATTAGTGCAATCTTTGTCGTAGATGGGGAAGGGTCGGAAAAACCTCTTGGTGAGGAAAATTCTTCTTCGCCTCTCTCATGCTCATCACCTCCAAGCGAAGTATCCATTCCGCTTCGAGTGATGAACATTCTGCAATCGTGGGTTCTTGTGGGTTCTTGGGGACTTGGGTTCTTAAGTCCACGAGGAACTTGGGTTCTTGCGGGTCTTGGTTCTTGGGTTCTTGGGGTTCTTGAGGTTCTTGAGGTTTTCTTTCGCTTGCAAATCGCGTTGGAGAAGGATCTTCTCTTCACCCGAGTTCTACCCTTTTCTGCGGGCGCACCCCTTGGCGGCCTTGCGCTCACACCAAGGTTGCTTTTTCCCACCTCACGTCGATTGGCCGGCCGCTAAGTGCATGGTCTGCTCTCAATGAGTGAAAAGAGACACAAGGGGAGGCTGGACAAGCCCTTCTTTCTTGGGATTTCAACAAAACACGATTAGGAATCGCCACGCCCAAGTTCGTGCGATCGCAACAAGCAAAAAAATTCTTGTGGTTCTTTCCTTGAGTAATGCAGAACACTTCCAAAGCTCTGATACCAATGTTAGGTGCAGCGGAATGAATGTTGTATTTTCTCAAGATTAGTAATCTTTATTGCTCAAGGTTCCTTTTAGTTCTTTAGGGAAAGAGAGAGCTTTCCGTCTTATGGAGAGTGTTGTGGTCACGAACAAAGTGAGTGGATATTGTGTGTGCAAGTGAATGAGACTGAGAGAAGGAGAGAGAAGAGATACGACACCCGAGAGTTTGTAAAACCCTCCTCTGAAGGCCCCACTCTCGTCGGTGAGAGTGGTCTACTTTGATTGCACAAAGGTGTACAATGCGAATGCAATGGACTGATGCAATGGGACTATGCCGATGACGACGACGACTTGGTGGCTGAAATCTGAGATCTTCTAATCGCTGAATTTCGGGACTGTTTTGGTGGCTGAAAATGACTGTTTTGGCTGCGTTTTCTTGGGCTAAAGATGGGGGAACTTCTGCAACCAATCTGGGATGTATCTGCTACCTTGCTAAAGGCTGAAAATGCTGTGTATCTGCGGGCAGGTTGGGGCTGAAAGTCAAAACGCTGCAGCAATGCAAAAACGCTAGCTTGGCTGAAATTGCTGATGTCAAAACGCTGATTCTGCTGATGCTTTGCAATCCCAAAAATGCTGGGCTTTGGGGGCTGCCTGAAGGGGGAACAAACGCTAGAAAGGGTTGGACTTGATGGCGATGGCTGATGCTGAGAAAACGCCGAGGATGGGAACTTGCCCGGCGAGGATGGGGATCCAAAACGCTGGGGGTGCTGGGGGTACTGCTGAGAAGTTGCGTGTTGAGCGGGAAGCTCCTGCTGCCTCTTCTGCCAGAAAGTGCTAACTTGGGTTTGCTTATATATTAACTTAGCAAAATTGCCCTACCTACTTTTGTTGGAAAGTCACTTAAAAATAATAAGTAAAAATACCAATAAATAGGAAAATGGCCTAAATGCACTGGAAAATTCCCCTAACTGATGTTAATGGATTCTGATGGGAATTCCGATGATCATGTTGTGTGCAACTGGAGGATATGCATCTAAGCTAAGCGACTGGGCATGCACGGTCTACGAATAGCCTCACAAAAGTGCCAGATCACTGCTAATCTAGACTTGACTGAACTGACTGAACCCTGCTGTGGTGTAGCTTGTCCACGGACACATAGGGTTGGGATGTGTCACGTGACATCTGAAAACTGAGGGGATTTTGTAAGGCTCAATATGCGATTTAGGCACTTGAGAGTTCTATGAGACGGCCTCGGGGAACACTCCGCACACAGACAAATTGGTTAGAGCGGTGGTGTCTGTGATGAGAGCAATGACGATGCAAAGCAAGCTGAAAAAGAACACAAATCGAAGTGAAAAATCGCGCACACACAAGATTATTAGACGCCACTAACCAAATTGTTTCAAATCAAGAAGGGTAGTGGCTCATTTGTATTGCCTAGAGCGTGCCCAAGCTTAATTGTGGTGGGGCATTGCTTCTTCGCAACAGATGTAGGAGCGTCACCTAGGTAGCCCTTGGATGGAGGATTAGATGCAACAGGCTCGGCAAGAGTTGTTACCATTGAGGAGCAGCACCACGAGTATGTCTTCCACCGTCATGCATCTTAGTGGACCTAGGTGGGAGATAGAGTTATTAAAGTAATGAATTTTTTGAGATGATGGCTCCTGTCATGCGCACTCTTGTGCTCGCCAATTGAGGAGACCGGATGGGATTGTTGCCACAAAGCCTGATGATAAGCGCGCAATTTTTTCTGTCCTTTATGGTGATTTGCTCTTAGTAGAGCCACAATTAGAGTGTCGGGATGCATGTAGAGAGCAGGTGACCCTTTTGAGCCTGTACGCAGGACATGCATGTCCAGGCACTTTAGAGTAGTTGCATACCTTCTGATTGCACATGAGCACAACCAGTGTCTGCTAGGTGTAGGCACTGGGGAGTGTTCCCATGCAATTGCATTAGTTAGTACCAAGCGTAGGTAATAAGTGCATACGAAGCACCTCTTATTAGTAGTTTATCAACTTATTAATAAGAGCCAGCGATTACCAAATCGTGGGATTTTTTATGAGATTGTCCGTAATCCCATATATAAGTGACCTAGGGGTCACTTCTAAAGCATAAGTTAGTTCCTGCAGTACCTCAACATCTCTATCGTTTTTGCACCAAATCAACCGACAACATCCCATGAGCACCGGTGTTTTCAGTCTTCAGTCTAACCTCTCCATACCGTCGCAGATCCAGCCATCAATACCAGCGTTTTCAGTTTTCAGCCCAAGAGAGCTGCCAGCCTTTCCACCATCTGTCCTCCCTTGAAGCGGACCAAAAGTTAAATTTCTAACAGGTTGCCAACCTTAGTAGATCAGCCAGCGTTTTCAGATTCAGCCCTCAGATCAGCCAGCTTTTTTCAGTTTTCAGACCATGGCTGACATCGGCGACAATAGATCAGCCCATATCCTCGTCGCAGTTGCAGGTTCCCTAGCGTTTTCAGAGTTCAGCCCTTAGCGTTGCAGATCCAAGCATCCCATCATCATCTCAACATCTAGGACCATTGTATCAGCATTCATGCAATCTAAAACAAATACCTCTTTGGTGAGAGAGAGAGGGGCTCTTGGAGGAGGGTTTGGGACCCCATCTGATGTTAGTCTCCTCTCTCTCTCTCTCTCTCTCTCTCTCTCTCTCTCTCTCGTTTAGCTACAAAACTTTCACTCACAGTACCATTCTCTCCTCTCTCTAGTCTTTGCACGTCTCTCATGAAGTAAAAGGAATCTTGAGTATGCATTGAGCACTCGTCCTAAGCATTCACCATCAATCACTTCTGCTGCACATTACACGTGGGCACATATGCCTTGCTTAGTCACTGAGGAGATGTGCTAGAGGCTTGAGAGCCCACTTTAGGCAAAGGAGCTCTAGGAGGCTCTAAGGCCACTCCCTCGTGCTAGCTGCCCAGGGGAGGATGCTTTGACTCTAGGTTTTTTCTTGGAGTATTGGGAGGTTCTTGGTCGAGACTTATGTAGTGTAGTGCCTTCTAGCACAATTTGCACAATGGGGAGATGCCGAATAGTATGAAGGCTTGATTTATCTTATCCCCAAGCAGGGAGGCTCTTTGGATGAGATTCGGCCCATCACTATTGAATACTCTCAACTCAGCCTACAAAATTCTAGCGAAGGCTTTGAGCTTGAGAGAATCATACACAAGACACAAACTGGTTTTGTCAAGGAGCGAGACATCCTTGACAACATTTTCACCTTCTGGAAGGGGACTGCTCTCGCTCCCCTTCGAGGAGAGGATCTTGTGGTGCTCCTCGACTTTGAGAAGGCTATGACAAGGTTGACTGGGGCTTCCTTGAAAGCACTATGCACTGGATGTGGTTCTTGGATGCTTGGATTAGAGGGGTGTCAGCTCTCTATAAGTGTGCAAACAGTCAAGTGCTGCTAGCAGGGGGAAGAGGGGAACGCTTCATGCTCACACGGTGAGTACGACAGGGATACCCCCTTGCCCCCCTTCTTGTTTCTATTCTATGTTGAGGTGATGAGCAGATTTTTGACTTCACAAGAGGTTCGCTTGCGTGGATTACAACTACCTATCTGGGAAGATGAGCTCTTGGATGCAGAGTTTGCCGATAACTCGAGCATGTTTTGGGTTGGCCGGGTGGCCAATTTGTATAGATGTTAGCAGTCTCTTGAGGTGTTTTGTTGTGTGTCAGGATTGATTAATTGACAGAAGAGGGTGGCATTCTGGGTTGATCGTGCTTCCACGCTCGATTGGTCACTTGGAGAGGGCTTTAGGTGGATCCCTTCAAGGACACAAGTTTGATACTTGGGTTGTCTGGTCGGTTTGGATCTGTCACCAAAGCAGCAGACTGCTCCTCTCCTCCTATCCATCCGGAGGAAATTGCTCCATTTGAGCTCGCCAATTGCTCTCACTTGCAGGAAGGGTTGTAGTGGCAACCCAATGCTTTTGGCTATTGTGAGGTATATCATGTCGTGCTAGATTTTCTTGATTTTTTGCATTAGGCAGTTGGAGAGGTTGATCATGAACTTTTTGTGGTTAGGGCGGAAAACATAGTTCGCTTCGGCCAAATTTTCTTGGTAGGTCATTACTCTACCTTGCTCTTAGGGAGGGTTGGGGATCATCGACTCAGCATGACAGAGTAGAGCTCTCCTTGAGAAGCTCATTGTTAGAGGTCTCCTTCTAAGGAAGGAGCCTTGGAAGGAGTTGTTGCTTCACCAGGTTTGTGCCCGGGTCCCACGGTTGGGAGGCCCATGGAGCCCCTCCACTTGCTGGATTTTCACAAAGATGCGCAGAGTGTTGGGTTAAAGGCACTAAATGACCTCTATTGTATATTTTTATACTTTGTCCAGGTACATTGAACCTAGACACATTTTTTAAAGTCACTTATAATAAAAGTGGGAAAGCCCAAAAACTCAATTATTGAGTTTTTCCCAAATTGTACGAGCTCTCTCTCTCTCTCTCTCTCTCTCTCTCTCTCTCTCTCTCTCTCTCTCTCTCTCTCTCTTTCGATCTCTAGCGCTAGCTCTCTGCTGCATTGTGCCTTGCTCTACCAGGCCCAATCCTGCACTCCTTCACCGTGCGCACCCCCCGGTAGCCTCTGCTTCGCGCTTTCAACTGGTATCAGAGCCCTAGGCTTTCAAAACAGCCTTGCACAGCCTGCTGGATAGCAAGTTAAATTTGCTCTCCCGCGATCAATTTCGCTTCCATTGCGAATCCCCTTGCTTACGGGGTCGAAAAGGTCATCAAAACTGCCAAAACAGCCCAAAACAGGTGATTTATAGGTTAAAACAGCAATACGCAGGTGTACCAAATTTGTGGGATTATATATATTGATGTTTTGTGCGAGGATTTGAGTCAAAAGCTGAGTACAGGTGATTTAAATAGCATATTCAGCTGAAAATTCAGATTTGGACAGTTTCATGTAAAGAAATTGTGGTCTATTGTATGCAAAATCTTGTGGTTGCTCCTATTTGCTGAAATTTTTAGCCTGTTGCATCTCTCTTGTATACACACTTGTGGTTGAGTTAAGATGGCTTCTTCCTCTTCCGCATCTGACACTAAAAGTTTGATGGAAATCTAATGGTTCGATGGTCAAGGCTTCGATCTTTGGCAAGAATGCATGCAAGGTATCCTTTTCTTCAAGGATTGTGAAGATGCATTGGAACAGAATAAGCCACCAGGTTTGTGTGACAAAGAGTCGGTCAGGTTAAATAAGAAGGCTATGGCCTACATCAAAATGGCTATCAATGATGACATTTTGACGGACATCAACCGTTTGGACTCTGCTTATGCAATATGGCAAAAGCTAAAGTCCAATTATGAGAACACCACGCCTGTGAACCGGGTGCATTTGATGTGAAAGTTGGTGAATATGCAGCTTGACTCGAAGTCAACTTCTGAGCATTTGAGTGCTTTGCAAGGTGTGTTGAGGCAGTTGCAGGACAGTGGGCTTCAACAATTTGATGATAAGCTGAAAGCTATTTTCCTGCTTATGACATTGCCTGATACTTGGGAAACATTGGTTGTCTCCTTGAGTAACAGTTCCACCCTCACGTATGACGGTGTGAGAGGGTCTATTCTCAATGAAGAGATTAGACGCAAGACTAGTGGGGAAGGTGGCAGTTCTGCCTACACTGCAAGAGGTAGAAATCAAAAGCGTGATGCGGGCAACATGACTCAAAATAGGAAGTAAGAGCAAGACAAAAGATAAGGATGTCACTTGTTATCGAGTGGCAGAAAGGGTCACAAGAAATCCGATTGCAGGTATTTCAAGAAAGAGCAAGAAAGGAAGAAGGAAACACAAGATAAGAAGAAGAAAGATGAGAAGAAAGGGGAAAAATCGGCAGGTGATTCCTCCAAGGATGCTAAGAATGCAAATGTATCCTCTAATGTGGTCATTGAGGAGTTGTCAGACGTTGAGGAAATCTTGGTTGCGGCTTCATATCCCTCAGATTTGGTGATAGCTAATGCAGAAGACATACTTTATCTCAAAGAAAGATGTCATTGATGCATTGCTTAGTGCTAATGATGGCCTATCTCAGTCTTGGATAGTAGATTCAGGTGCCTCTTTCCATGTGACTCCATCTTTGGAGTGTTTTGCTACATATACTGCAGGCAATTATGACAAGGTGTACCTTGGTGATAATTTTGCTTGCAACATTGAGAGAATGGGTACCATGCGTTTGGCTCTTAACAATGGTCAAGAGCTTGTGTTGAATGATGTGAGGTTTTACCAGACATTAAGAAAAGTTTGCTATCTGTTGGTCAGTTAGATGCACATGGTTATACTACCATCTTTGCTGGGGATTCATGGAAGTTGCTTAAGGGCTCTATGCTTGTTGCAAAAGGGTCTAAAAGAGGTACTTTGTACTATCTTCGATGCAAAGCTTTGCCCGACAAGTTTCTTGCTGTTGCTGAAGTTGCTTCACATACGGAATTATGGCATAAGAGACTTTGCCATATGAGCCAAAAGGGTATTGATGTGCTTTCCTCTTTGAAGAGGGTTGATGTAAAAGGCAAAAACTTGGATTTTTGTAACGATTGTCTTTATGAAAAGCAAAAGAAATCTTCTTATTACTCTAGTGTCTCTCGCAAAGCTAATCCTCTTGATCTTATTCACTCCGATGTATGCACTATGCCTGTTAAGTCTTTTGGTGGTGCATTGTATTTTGTTACATTCATTGATGACTGTACTAGGAAAGGATGGGTGCATTTGTTGAAAAGTAAGAGTGAGACTTTTAATGCTTTTAAGAAGTTTCATGCTTTTGTCATTACTTAAAAGATTGCTAAGCTTAAATGTCTCAGGTTGGACAATAGAGGAGGATATGTATTTGCTGAATTTCAGCGTTTTTGTGATGATAGTGGGATCAAAAGGGAGTTGAACGCCCCTTATAATCCGTCTTCTAATGGTGTGGTTGAGAGGTACAACCGTACTTTATGTGAGATAGTGCGTTGCATGTTGTCCACCGCTAATCTTTCCCAAGAGTTTTTTTAAGGGGGACTGCAGTTCATATTTGCAATCGCTCTCCTAATAGTACACTGAAAAATGACATTCCAGAGGAGGTTTGGTCTGGCAAACCTGCCTCTTATGATCATTTGAGAGTATTTGGCTGCGAAGCTTTCGTTCATGTGCGCAATGACTTGAGAACAAAGCTTGATATGAAGTCCAACAAGGGAGTCTTCCTAGGTTATGGGGAAGAAGGTGAAATCGGCTATAGAGTGTGGTTACCACAATTTAGAAAGGTAATTCGCAGCCGAGTTGTAGTGTTCAATGAGGCAAAATTGCTTAAAAATGCTACAAAACCTAATGCTAACAAGAAAACAGTTAGATTTCAGCCTTCCGTGCCACCCATTGATGTTGAAAAAGAACCTCATGATGCATTACCGCAAGCTGAAATTGATAATCAGCCGGTTAACCTTGAGCCAGAAGAGGTAGGACATGATATTAATGCTCCTAATGAGGATGGACAGCCTCTTGAATTGGCTGAAAATGATTTTCAGCAGCATGATAGAGCTGAAAATAAGTTGCCTTATGATGTAGAATCGTTGCCTAAGAATGTAGATCATTGGGTATGTAGGTCAACTCGTTTGAGAAGGCAACCGCATAGATTTAATCCCTCTTTGCATCATGTAATGTTGACAGATGAGGGTGAACCTCTTACTTATAAAGAGGCTAAGTTATGTGAGTCAAGCAGTAAGTGGGAGCTTGCAATGCAAGAGGAAATGAAATCCTTGTATGCAAATGATACTTGGGATCTTATGCCATTGCCTAAAGGGAGAAAGGCTCTTCCTAACAAATGGGTGTACAAGATTAAGATTGTGGATGAAAAACCCAAGTACCAGGCAAGATTGGTTGCAAAAGGATATGCACAGAAAGAAGGAATTGATTTTCAAGAAATCTTTTCTTCTGTTGTAAAGCTTACGACTTTACGTGTCCTTTTTACTCTCATTGTGGTGCTTGATTTGGAATTGAATCAAATGGATGTAAAGACAACGTTTTTGCATGGTGACATTGAAGAGGACATATACATGAAACAACCTGAAAGTTTTGTAGTTCCTAACGTGAGGAACTTGTAAGCAAACTGAAAAGGATTAAATTCAGCATTTGCTATGAAGGATTTAGGTGATGCAGAGCATGTTTTGTGCATGCGTATTAAAAGAGAAAGAAAGCTGAAATTGCTGTTTTAATCTCAAGAAAGGTACATTGCAAAAGTACTTGACATATTTAATATGGCTGATGCTAAGCCTCTTGGTCCATACACTAAGCTTAGCAAGGCAGATTGCCCAAAGGATGAGGTGGCATTGAAAGCAATGAAGGGAGTTCCTTATGCATAAGCTTGTGGTTCTCGTATGTATGCTATGGTTGCCACTCGTCCTGACATTGCTTATGCAATGGGAGTTGTTAGTTGATACATGTCGAATCCTGGCAAAGCGCACTCGGAAGCTGTCAAATGCATTCTGAGATATTTGAAGGGTACACAATCTATTTGTTATGGCAAAAGTGACTTGGAGTTGCAGGGATATTGTGATGCAGACATGGCAGGTGACATGGATACCAGAAAATCTACCAGTGAATGAATATGTATTTGCTATTGCTGGAGGTGCAGTCTCTTGGTGTTATAGGTTACAGAAAATTGTGGCATTGAGTACTACTGAGGTTGAATACATTTCAGTCACATAGGCTTCAAAGGAGGCCATTTGGTTGGGCAGACTTGCAAAAGAACTTGGCATGTGTGCTCATACACCCTTGTTGGGTTGTGATAGCCAGAGTGCTGTCTAGTTAGCCAAAAATGCCATGTTTCATGCGCGTACCAAATACATAGATGTGCGGTACCACTTCATATGTCAGGTATTGGAGGATGGTCTAGTCACCTTGACTAAGATCCATACACAAGATAACCCTGCAGATGTTCTCACCAAGAGTCTTGCTAAGGCTCAACATGAGCATTGCTTACAGTTGGTGGGAGTTGGTTAACTTAAAGGCGTCATATATGCCTTTAAGTGGGACAACAAGTTAAATTTTCTCTTTGGCAGACTGCACAAGGCTGTTTTGAAACCCTAGGGCTGTGATACCAGTTCTTGGGTTAAAGGCCCTAAATGACCTCTATTGTATATTTTTATACTTTGTTCAGGTTCACATTGAACCTGGACACATTTTTTAAAGTCACTTATAATAAAAGTGGGAAAGCCCAAAAACTCAATTATTGAGTTTTTCTCAAATCGTACTCTCTCTCTCTCTCTCTCTCTCTCTCTCTCTCTCTCTCTCTCTCTTTGTGTGTGCTTTTCGATCTCTAGCGCTAGCTCTATGCTGCACTGTGCCTTACTCTACCCGGCCCAATCCTGCACTCCTTCACCGCGCGCATCCCCCGGTAGCCTCTGCTTCGTTCTTTCATAGAGTGGGCCTGAGAAGGAGATGGGAGGAGTGTTTTGCTTTGAGCTTGCTTCGGTCTTGGAAGAAGCTGTGGAGTCGCCTTGAACAACACTAGCCCCGTGTATTGAGGTGTGCTTGAGACAACCATTTACATGGAACCCTTTGGTCAGCACACAACGAGGTTAAGCAGACCTCATGTCTCTTGGGGTCACATGGCAGAGGGCGAGCCCCACTTTTGGGGACTTAATGTAGTTTAGAGCACTTACTGAGGAGGTTTATAGCCGTCAGTTGCGAGACACAGGGGGGTGCAGAGCATGTGTCGAGGTATTGTAGAGGCTATACTAGCAGAGTGGTATACCACTCATTGCAATTTGGGCTTGCTCAAACATAGGGTTCTGCAGGTTTTTTGAAGTTTGAGGTTTAGAGAGAGGGCTGCCTCCAAAGAGTCCCTACCGAGGCACCAGGGGTAGCTGAGAGGTGGCGGAGTGCTACTTTCAGCAGATCAGAGCTGTAGGCATCAGTGGGAGGACTTGTGTGATAGACCCTGTCACGAGGACGTGGCAGTTATTAACCATGTCACAGAGATGTGGCAACTGCTAACCTTGGTTGTTGGTTTCTTTCCAATGGGGTTTATTTTATTTATTTTGAGACCCTCTTTTTGAAGTAGCAAACGGTCGGACATTGTATGGCCAATGTGAACGGTAGATTCACCCGCAGACGGGAAGTGGTCGGCACTGGAATTCGTATGGTAAGAGGATGTCTAGGCTCAGAGCAAGATCATATAGGTCCCCCCGTTGCACTTAGCAAGTTGGTGGATACTAGGAAGTGAACTCAATTAAGGCGTAAAGTCAAGGTGGGACTACCAACAAAAAGTATCCGACAGTTGGGCCACATTGCACTTTTGGATGCGGCTCCAATGAGGATAGATGGTCAGGAGACCAATGGGAGCCCAACGGAAGCATCTCCTAAAATTTAGGGAACTGCTATTTTGGGCCACGAAATGTGTTCGCGTCATTACCTTCGGTATGACTAGGGGAACACTTTACAACTCTGCCGCGAAGTCAACTGACGCACCAGTTGAGATATTTTTAGCAGGGAAAGCCCAAACTCGGAAACTGGGCGACGTGTCAGCTTGTGAGCGATTCTGCCACTCTGGGAGGCAAAAACGAGCTGCATATCAACAAAGGGGGCGCCATTTTCAGCCACAGGCGGATTGTAACAGGTACAGAAGCTATGGAATGCTTACCTTGCCCTCTATGCACAGTATGGTGACGGGAGTGATGCCCCGCACGCTACATACTGCTCTCTTTCTCCCCTACGTGCAGTTATGTGATGCCCCACAAGAGGGCTACTCATTTGACTGATGTACAATTGTGTGGGTTCATGCTTTTGTGCTGAGGCAAGAGCCTCCTTGAGCAGGAACAGGGGTAGCTAACTGCTGCTCCAAAGCAGGCACTGGTGAGGGTCATAACCTCACCGTACAGGTGCAAAATCAGCGCTGTGTATGCGCTGTAATTTCACTGTTTTTCAGCCATACGGATGCCAGGATCATTGGGAATCGTGCCCCACTGGCAAAGGACAGTTAGGGGACTGTTTGGGGCTGAAAACAGGGCAAAAACCAGTAAATACAGCGTGCTGAATTTACTGTTTTTGGACAGGAATCAGAGGGTATACGAAAGTGCAAGCGAGTTCCAGCAGGGGAATGGGTTTCGCGCAAGTTTTGGGGTTGTTATGGTGCCGAAATTTGGCCAAATCAAATGGTATCTAGGTGGATACACGTGAAGGATTCCCAGGACCTTACCTTGTTATTTACCCTCCTAAAGAATAAAGAAATACCGAAAGGGGCGCCAATTTTGGGGCCTACAGGTTGTCGGCGTCTGCTCGGAGCATTCTAGCTTCCGAGCCGTGTGTGCGATTAAGTGTTAATTCCCATTACAGGTTCTCTTTGCAAAGTGCTCTGTGTGTGTGTATAAAGTAAAGAATTTCGGGTGAAAGCCAACGCCTACCGCCCTATGGGCCGGTTTCATGGTTCCATTGCCGGGACATCAATCACTTTTTCCTCAAAGAGTGAGCCTGGATTGTTCAGGGTAAAGACACACAGTGCAAGAACGCGGGGATTACATTATGGCCGACAAGGGGAAGGGAATTATGGAAGAGGGTTCCTCTCCAAAGGACAGGCAGGAGATTCCTATGGTTTTTGAGATTGGCGAGAGCTCACGGCCACGTCAGTCTGTACCTCCTGTCAACGTGAATGTCCCTCCAGTAGTACAGGGCTTTATGACAGGGCAACTTGAGGATGATGCGTTTAAGACTCAGTTAGTTGCCGCGGTGAATGTCTTTTCGCAGCTGGTGCAGAATCCGAGGTTTATGGAATTCTTACAAGCGTCACCAGTGCAACAGCAAAATAGACAACCTACGCCGCGTACGGAGCTTGTTGAAGCTCAAGCCCAGGTACTTCATGAGGCGCAGGAGGAAAGGGAACACTCGCATGTTGCGGAGTCGGGGGCTCCAAAGCAGGTTCCTCCCGTGCTTGAACAGGTGGCTAGAACGCCTATTCCACAGGTTATGCCAGTTCAGCCCGCCACCTTTCAGAGCCAGCATGCTGTCTTGAATGGACAGGGAGCTGGATACCAGGCTATGCACTCAGTTTTTCCACCACCCACGGTACATCCTGGGTATTTCGGGGGTGGATCAGTGTTCCAAAGTATGGCTGGTTATGCGTCTGGAAGTCAGCCGTACATGCCAGGAACAGTGTTCGGGGGTATGCAAGGCATCATGCCAAACCCAATGTATGGTACTATCGGCATGCAGCAAGGTTTCCACGGCAACCAGGGCCAGTTTGGGGTGCCACAGGGTCATTTTGGCATGGCTGGTTTTTCTGGACAGCAGCCAGATATCGCACCTCTGACGCAAAATGTGAATGGCCAACATGTGCCGATCATGCCTAGTACAGTGCCCATGTTGCAGACCATTCCGTATGACAACTTGGGGGCACTAGAGAAGCCGAAGGCTTACAAAGAAGGTGGTGCAGCAGTAAAGTTCAGTACCTTCAGTGGTTTCGAGGACAAGACAAAGGCCCTCACTTTCCTCCAGCAGTTTGATACAGCTTATGCGGGAGGGAATTTTAGAGAGGCCTCGAAGGTCAGGAAAGCTGCCACTTTCTTAAAGGACAATGCGCTTACATGGTGGACGACATTGTTAATGCAAGGACAGGCACCCGCCACTTGGGTTTACTTCAAGCAAATGTTTGCATCTGCTTGGCTATCAAATGAATTTGAAGCCGATGTCCTGACAGATTGGCACCAGCTTACTTCAGCTTCGTGCAAGAGCTTGCTGGAGTACAATAGGAGGTTTTGTAAAGCGTTACTCTCAGTGACCTCCTACAGATTTGTGCCACTGACAGAGCAGATAGAGAAGTATTGTTGTGGGCTGCCTAAAGGGCTTCGTGATTATTGTACAAAGAACAGAGTGGCTACCCTTACTCAGCTTATGGAAGTTGCGAACACTGGTCTTGCCCTGTTGAAAGGAGAGGACAGTGGATTTCCGAGCAGTGATAAAGGAGGGCAGCATAAGAAAAATTCAGCGACGAAGCCCTTTGTGAAAACGGCTCCTGATGCGTCACAGGGGTCTGAACAGGCCACCAAAGACAAGGATTCAGCTGGGACTTCTGGAGCGCAGGCAAAGAAACAGAAAAAGAAGCCTTTTGTGCGCAAGTCGCTCGAGGAAAAGAAGGTCCTAATGGCTGAGAACAAATGCTTTATATGCGAGCAGCCTGGTCACTTTTCTATCAATTGTCCACAAAGGAAAAGGCCAGCTGACTCAGAGGATAAAGAAGACCAGAAAGGCAAGAAGCCTAAACCCACGGCAGGTTTAGTGCCAGACATGGTGGGTGACAGGCCCAGCACAGATGCCAGTGAGTTATGCAGGGCATGGGGTAAAGTTAGAGATCAGACGGCACTCATCTTCTTTGATCCAGGTGCCAAAGCCAACTTTATCTCACCAGAGTTAGCTATGAAGCTGGGCATCAGAGCTGAAGAGATGGGGTACACAGCAGAGGCAGGGTTGGCATGTCCTGGCCACTCCGAGTGTGTTACTCCCATCATTGGAAAACTGCGTCTGCATATTCAGTCGTATGTGGACACTGAAGAGTTTTACATCATGCCGTTGGAAGGTTGTGACGCCTTGTTGGGGATCCCGTGGATGTTCCGAGTGCATGGAGTCTTGGATGCCTACAACAAAAAGATCACTGTACAGCATAGGGGCAAAACTCACATCTTGGATGTAAAGCTTAAAGGAGAGTCAGTCCCTATTGTATCTGCTTCTGCTATCACTTCTGTAATAAAGAATCATCTTTCTGTGTACTTGATTTTTGCACGTGATGTCTCAGATAGGGATCAGTCAAATTTATCTGTGTTAGATAAAGAAAGGTCAGCATTTTTGCAAAAGTTTAGTGACTGTTTTTCTGATTCATTACCGTCGCAATTGCCGCCAGAGAGACCTGAGGACCATCGGATAGATTTGGTGCCAGGGTGTAGCCCACCAAATAGACCTCCCTACAGGGTTAGTGCGGCGCAGCAGAAAGAGATTATGGGCCAGGTTGAGGAGTTATTAGAGAAGGGGCTGATTCAGCCTAGTTCTTCACCCTTTTGCTCCCCAGTGCTCCTAGTGCAGAAGAAGGACGGCTCATGGCGCATGTGTATTGATTACCGTGCGTTGAATAAGAATACCATCAAGAATAGGTTTCCTATTCCTCGCATTGATGATATTCTCGATCGTTTAGAGGGTGCTGCAATTTTCAGTAGGATAGACCTGAAGAGTGGGTACCATCAGATTCGTATAAGCCCAGAGGATGTGCACAAGACTGCGTTTAGAACGACATTTGGTCTTTATGAGTTTCTAGTGATGCCGTTTGGGCTAACAAATGCTCCAGCCACGTTCAACAGAATGATGGACCGGATTTTCCGCTCGCATCAACAGTTTGTTGGAACATTCTTCGATGACATGATTGTGTATTCGAAGAATGAAGAGGAGCATAGGCGTCGCTTGACCATTGTGTTCGAAGAGCTGCGCAGTCACAGGTTACTTGTCAATCCTAAGAAAAGTGAATTCTTCCTTGAAGAGATCCACTTTCTGGGCCACATAGTCTCAAAGGATGGTGTTAGAATGGATCCCGCAAAGGTCGAAGCTATCAAGACATGGCCAGACTTGAAGACTGTGCACGATGTCAGAAGCTTCTTGGGATTGTGTTCCTACTATAGAAGGTTTATCAGAAATTTTGCAGAGATAGCATCGCCTCTTCACGCATTGCAAAAGAAAGAGGTCACTTTCAGATGGACCCAAAAAGAGATTTCAGCTTTTAGTCTCTTAAAGGAAAAGTTGACTTCAGATCCAGTTATTGTTTTGCCAGATCTCAGGAAGTCATTTGTGGTCCAGTGTGACGCGTGTGGCAGTAGCATCGGAGCAGTGCTAATGCAAGATGGACGGGTAGTAGCCGAATTTTGCAAGGGCCAGAGAGGACTATGCAAGTCTATGAGAAAGAACTCTTGGCCGTTATTCATGCGCTTTCTAGCTGGAAGCACTACCTCTTAGGTGCTGATTTTGTTGTCCAAACAGATCATCAGACCTTGCGATACTTCTTGACACAGTCAAAGTTATCGGAAAAGCATATGCGATGGGCAAACATTCTTTCCATGTTCCACTTCCAGATTATGCATGTGGAAGGCAAGAAGAATGTTGTGGCTGATGCGTTATCAAGAAAGCCACAAATTTCAGTTGTGTCAATTCCTTATCATCATGAGTTAGATGACATGAAGGAACAGTATACTGCTGATGAAGATTTTGCAAGGATCTTTGAACAGTTACAAGAGGGGCAACATCACGAGCACTACCTCCTCAGAGACGGTTTTATGATGATGCATGGCAGACTTTGTGTCACTAGGCCACTGCGACATAAGGTCATGGAAGAGAGTCATGTCCCACCGTATGCAGGGCATCGTGGCATTGATGCAACAGTTAAAGCGGTAGAGACGTTCTTCTATTGGCCTACCTTGAGGAGAGATGTGGATGCCTTTGTGCGAGCATGCATAGTTTGCCAAAAGGTCAAGTTTGACAGGCAAAAGGCACCAGGGTTGTTACAACCACTGCCGATTCCGGATAAGCCATGGGAAAGCATTGCTATGGACTTTATCTTTGATCTTCCAAGGACGCCAACAGGGAATGATGGTATATGGACCATTATTTGCAGGTTCAGCAAGCAGGCCCATTTTATCCCTGTCAGGAAGAAGATAAAATCTGATCAGATGGCACGCTTGTTCATGTACAATGTGTTTAAGTACCATGGTATGCCACAATCGATTATCAGTGATCGTGATCCTCGCATGACCAGTTTGTTCTGGAGAGGATTGTTTGAGAACATGGGTACTACGCTCAAGTTCTCGTTTTCGTTTCATCCACAAACTGATGGACAATCAGAAGAGGCCAATTCTACTGTCTTAGATCTGCTGAAATGCTATGTGTCAGATAATAAGGGCAAGTGGGAACAGTATTTGCCTATGCTTGAGTATGCGTACAATAATACGGTGCATTCGTCTACTGGCAAAGCACCTTTTGAAATTGTTGAAGGCGGCAAAAAGGTTCCTCCCATTTTGCACACAAAGGACAAGATCTTTGAGGCAGATCGATATGTTGAGAACATGGATGAGATGTATAAGAAGATTAAAGTTGCCTTGGAGAAGACTCAGGCAAAACAGAAAAAGGCTGCTGATCGTCACCGTCGTGAATTGCTACTATCACCTGGTGATTGGGTTCTCTTAAGGTTCGAAAAGGCAAGATTAAAGAAGATGAAGGGCAAGGAACGGCTGTTTCCTAAGCTCAGCATGCGTTACTATGGGCCTTTTCAAGTGCTTGACAAGATCAGCGATGTGGCTTACAGGCTGAAATTGCCTGATGCGTGGAAGATTCATAATGCGTTTCACGTGAGTCTTCTAAGACCCTTCGTGGGTGATGTGCCAGAAGATATGCCAGTTGAGGATCAGCCAGAAGTTGAGGAACTTGATGAGATCCTGGTACCTGAGCAAGTTTTGGCACATAAGGACAGAAAAGTTAAAGGACAAGTTGCAAGACGCTATTTGGTGAAGTTCAAGAACTATCCGCCTATGGATGCAAAGTGGATGGAAGAGCATGAACTGTCAGAGTCACCAAATGTATTGCAGCTTTACCTTGAAGCCTTTGGGTTACAGCCTACTTATGCCCCAACCCAACGTGTGCAAAGGAGGGGTAATGATAGAGCTAGTACATCAAATGTACATATGAATTCAGTGCCATAGATGGAAATGGCAAAAGTATGAAGGTCTCATTAAGTCATTTGTATCTATGTATGTTACGACTTTTCTTGCGGATACATGCGATGATAAAAGAGTGTTGATAGCACAAGATCATCAGTGGCGTGTATTTATGGTATGCAATCGAGGACGTTTGCGATTTCAAGAGGGGGGTATGTCACGAGGACGTGGCAGTTATTAACCATGTCACAGAGATGTGGCAACTGCTAACCTTGGTTGTTGGTTTCTTTCCAATGGGGTTTATTTTATTTATTTTGAGACCCTCTTTTTGAAGTAGCAAACGGTCGGACATTGTATGGCCAATGTGAACGGTAGATTCACCCGCAGACGGGAAGTGGTCGGCACTGGAATTCGTATGGTAAGAGGATGTCTAGGCTCAGAGCAAGATCATATAGGTCCCCCCGTTGCACTTAGCAAGTTGGTGGATACTAGGAAGTGAACTCAATTAAGGCGTAAAGTCAAGGTGGGACTACCAACAAAAAGTATCCGACAGTTGGGCCACATTGCACTTTTGGATGCGGCTCCAATGAGGATAGATGGTCAGGAGACCAGTGGGAGCCCAACGGAAGCATCTCCTAAAATTTAGGGAACTGCTATTTTGGGCCACGAAATGTGTTCGCGTCATTACCTTCGGTATGACTAGGGGAACACTTTACAACTCTGCCGCGAAGTCAACTGACGCACCAGTTGAGATATTTTTAGCAGGGAAAGCCCAAACTCGGAAACTGGGCGACGTGTCAGCTTGTGAGCGATTCTGCCACTCTGGGAGGCAAAAACGAGCTGCATATCAACAAAGGGGGCGCCATTTTCAGCCACAGGCGGATTGTAACAGGTACAGAAGCTATGGAATGCTTACCTTGCCCTCTATGCACAGTATGGTGACGGGAGTGATGCCCCGCACGCTACATACTGCTCTCTTTCTCCCCTACGTGCAGTTATGTGATGCCCCACAAGAGGGCTACTCATTTGATTGATGTACAATTGTGTGGGTTCATGCTTTTGTGCTGAGGCAAGAGCCTCCTTGAGCAGGAACAGGGGTAGCTAACTGCTGCTCCAAAGCAGGCACTGGTGAGGGTCATAACCTCACCGTACAGGTGCAAAATCAGCGCTGTGTATGCGCTGTAATTTCACTGTTTTTCAGCCATACGGACGCCAGGATCATTGGGAATCGTGCCCCACTGGCAAAGGACAGTTAGGGGACTGTTTGGGGCTGAAAACAGGGCAAAAACCAGTAAATACAGCGTGCTGAATTTACTGTTTTTGGACAGGAATCAGAGGGTATACGAAAGTGCAAGCGAGTTCCAGCAGGGGAATGGGTTTCGCGCAAGTTTTGGGGCTGTTATGCTGCCGAAATTTGGCCAAATCAAATGGTATCTAGGTGGATACACGTGAAGGATTCCCAGGACCTTACCTTGTAATTTACCCTCCTAAAGAATAAAGAAATACCGAAAGGGGCGCCAATTTTGGGGCCTACAGGTTGTCGGCGTCTGCTCGGAGCATTCTAGCTTCCGAGCCGTGTGTGCGATTAAGTGTTAATTCCCATTACAGGTTCTCTTTGCAAAGTGCTCTGTGTGTGTGTATAAAGTAAAGAATTTCGGGTGAAAGCCAACGCCTACCGCCCTACGGGCCGGTTTCAGACCCAGACCCGTCTACTTTTGAGTCAGGACATTGCTCCATTATGGGCGTGGGAGAGCGGCCCGTTGGTGCAAGTGTAGTTGGACCCGGGGGAGTGGCTTTGGCAGGATTCTTTTAATCCAGCCTATCACTTGGGGACTCCCTTCTTCCAGGACACAACATGGTTGGGATATTAACAGCGTGGAGAGACATTACTAGTAGGAGGAGGGCCTTATCACTGAGTTCTTGGGAGATTTTGGGGGGCGCCTTTGTGACAATAGACAGCCGAGGAGAGTCACTATGTTTCAGTGGCTAGTTGCCCATCGGGCGACTGCAAGTGGGAGTTGGTTGGTGCATAGAGGTCACGATCGCGTGTGATCACACACTTGAAACACAACATCACTGTCTGTGGGACTGCCCTATGGCACAACAGGTTTGGCTTCCGATTCTTCAACTGATGCTTGCACTTTCGACAGCTAGCTAATACACTTGGGGTGCTGCAGCTTTGTCCACCCTCATGGGCCCAACACTTCGTTTCGAGATGGCTTCAGTCAGTAGGATTATTGTGATCCAGGACGGGCTAGACTCTAGCGTGCCACAGAGCTTGTACCTCAGGAGTGGAGCAGAGATAGAGAGAGTTGTTGGGAGCTCATCTGCAGCTTGTTATTTGGTTCATCTGGAGAGCCCGATGCTTTTGCATCTTCGAGGCTCGATCCATCCCACTGGCGGAGACTGTAGAGACATCTGGCTGGAGCTGATTTATACACTCAAGGGACAGTTTGAGAGGCTTCAGGGCAGCTCCAACTGCATGCGGAAGTGTCCTGAGGCCCTCTTGCAACTTTGGCGACCAGGGCCTTTCTTCATCAGGGTTGCTTAAGGTTTACAGAATCGCAGGTGCTCTACTTGGCCGCCTTCACCAGATGTCTGTTCCTCTCTTATGTGCTGCGTGTGATGGTTTCTTCCCAGAGAGAGAGAGAGAGAGAGAGAGAGAGAGAGAGAGAGAGAGAGAGATGCAAAGGCCTTGATGTAAATGACTCATGCAGTTTTAGTTTTATGGTTGATTGTTTGAATTTGCAGCTAGAACTTAGCTACAACCCTATGGGTCCAGATGGAGCGAAAATTTTAGCAGATTTTATAAAGTTTCATGGAAATATACAAACTCTTCGTCTTGGGTGGTGTCAGGTTGAAGACTTTTATATCCTCAGTTATTTTACTTGTGTACTTTGTATACTTCTTCTGAATGGTCCATTCCTCGTGCAGATAGGTGTGAAAGGTGCCGAATACCTCTCAGAAGCATTACAATACAATAGCACAGTCTCAACACTAGATCTACGTGCCAACAGTCTTGGTGATAATGTAATCAACATTTGAATCATGTGCTGTTTGTTGGTAGTTTCCAACATGGGAGATCCCATAAGTCTTTTACTAGTGCAGGGTGCAGCTGCATTAGGACGAAGTCTTCGGGTGGTAAACGAGACTTTGACGTCTCTGGATCTCGGGTTTAATGAGATAAGGGTATGAGTATTCCTATTTCGCTTGCTCGAAACAGTTTCATTGTTTTGCATGGTGCACAGTCACGAGGCAAAATGTTGCACAGGTTCTTAGAAAGTAAATTGTCATATTGTGCCTAAAAGCATATGCACCAATTCCAAAGCTGCTATATGGTAGCTGAAACTAGTACAAGGATATTATGTTACTGTTGTACTAATCGACACCTTTGACATCAGAACTGGGGTCCTTAAGTATGCACAAAATTTCTTTAACCATGGTGATACTGACCCCATCGGCAACTATGTTCCTTGGTACTTAAATTAGGATTTAGAAATTCATCAACGTTTTACTAACTTAGGTGCTCTTCAGGATAATGGTGCCTTCTCTTTAGCTCAAGCTCTAAAGGCCAATCCGGATGCTGCTGTAACTACATTAAATCTTACCAGTAATTTTTTTACCAAGTTGGGCCAGGTATGTATTATTTGTCAGCTGAATCGTTGAACTGAATCTTTGGACTGTGCTGAAATAACTTGTGCTGAGTTGTGGCCAGGTTGCGTTAACAGAAGCAAAAGACCATGTCATGGAGATGAATGATGGCAAAGAGGTGAATATTTACTTTTAGCTACAGGATGTAAAGCACAAAATTTTGCAGTATATAGTGTGGATTGCTTGTCCGAAGTTGTAATACTAGGGATGTTCTGAAGACTTGGGTTTGTGCTTTTGCACACGGGATAGCTGTAGACTCTGGCTGGTCTTGTACAACCATTGCCAGATTTTGCCATTTGAGCCCTAATGAAATCTTTTTTGTTACAAACAGCAGTGTCTCCCCCCCCCACCCCCAAAAAAAATAAAAATAAAAATAAAATCTCTCTCTCTCTCTCTCTCTCTCTCTCTCTCTCTCTTGCCAAGGTTGATTGGTTCAGGAGACTCTCTCACCACATTGTAACTTTCTGGTCTCATAGGTCATTGTGGCCTTTTGAAGACGTTAATATAACATTTCATTTCTGTCTCCACCCCCCCCCCCCCCCCCCCCCCCCCCCCCCCCTTTTTTTTTCCCTTCTAACGCTGCCTGCTCACGCTGCAGCCCTGCCCACGCTCTCTGCAGTCCCACAGCCCCGCCCCCACTTCCGCCCTGCAATCCAGTCTCCCCCCCCTCCCCGCGCCACTCTCCCCCCCCCCACCAACTACACCCTGCTGCCCCCCGCCCAGCCCCCCCCACCTGCCGCAGATTTTTTTCAAATCAAATTTGTTCAGATTCTGCAGACTTCAGCGAGCAGATTTTCTCAATTACAGCAGGCAGTTTTCTGAGCAGAATTATCGCAGGACAGATCAGAGCAGGAAATAGCAGATTTCAGCAAAACTTAGAAATTGCAAAATTGCAGATTTTTAGGAAATCACAGAAAATTGCAGAAATTGAATGCACCATGTATGCTTAATGCTGGAACATGTATGCATAATGCGGAAGCCTGGATGCGTGTAGATCTCCGCAACACTTCGTCTCGTTTGTTTGTTTGTTAGTAACGCCCAGCCATGAGGAAGCAAAATGACAAGCCCGATCCCTTAGAGGACGCAATCCAAAAGTGCAAAGAAGAAATCGTCGAGACCATTAACAAGATCAAGCGCCATCTATTAGGTACAATAAACCTGCTCGAAGATCGCATTCTGGCCCAAGAAAGCAAGATCACTACATTGGGAGATCATGTGACGGCCCAAGATGAAGGGATTCCGTCACTCAAGAGGGAGCTCGCCGAGGCACGATCAAGAAATGCACTTGAAGAAGGAGAGTTGCAACCTTCAGTAATCGAAGAGCTCAACATGATCAAAGAACAAGTGCGAGCCATCAAAGAGGGGGAAGAGCAGCACAAAGAACAAACGACCTCTTGGGTGGATCACCAAGCCTCAACAGAAGACAGATGAGGCAGAGAAATGGATTGAGGTTGCCAAGAAGGGGAAAAGCAAGGAAACAACAACGTCCACACCCAACATAATTAACCTGACACTAGAAGAGGAGCAAAGAAGGCGTATGCGCTCTCTACATGTGAGAATTTGCAGCCTTAAAGACAAAGATAATGTGGATGAAGAGGTAAAAGAACTCATGGCTTTGATGGGGGTTCATGAGCCGATGCACTCAAGAGCATGGAGAGTAGGCAACAAGAAAAATGGGAGAAGGGGGAAACCTCGAAAGAAAGGGCACTCATCCTTCGTTTTCCCTCCATGGAAGTGAAGGACTTTCTGAAGAAGAGACCAACTCTTAAGAAAACGGACATTTTTTTGGGGGATGATCTTACCCTCTCACAAATCGCTCATATGCAGGAGGTAATGCGAGAGATTAGAGTGGCAAGGGAAAAAGGTAAGATTGCTTTTTACCGAGATGGAAGAGTGGTGATATTGGAGCCAGGCCCCACATGACGGTGTGAGACCTATGGGACCACACTCAAAGTTGCTACCTGGAATTGTAATGGATCTATGCGTCTTGATGTGGGTGCTTTTGAGGAAAGTTTTAGTGGTAGAGACATCATCTTCTACTCTGAGACACATAAGGTTCTTGGACAGACTATGCCTCACATTAGTGGATACAGATGGGAGATCGCCTGTAGACAGGAGACACGATCAGATCACAGAGGGCGGGGCTGAGGAGGAGTGGCAGTGTTATTTAGGGAGGAGTTGCAACCATTGATACATGATATACATATAGCCCGGAGGGACGAGCAAGCTAGGTATATGTGGGTGAGACTGAGAGCAGAGACAGATAGATATCTTTACATTGCTATTTGCTACTCTCCCCTTAGTACGTCAGTGTATGCACCACCAAGAGGACAGTCTCCCTTTTCTATTTTGGATAATGAAATCTGGGAGTTTTCTAGAGACGGTGATATCATCATTTTAGGGGACTTCAATGCTAGGACTGTCCATCATCAGACAGTTTTTTATGATACTTCAGAGGAGATGCTGAGAGAGCTGGATGTTGCAGAGACGGCCTATCGAGACTATCACAGGATGGGGAACAAACTGAGTATCGACGACACTTGATAGACATGGGGACCGCACATGGATTGGTCATTTTGAATGGCCTACAGATTTCTTGATGCAGGGGGTTTTACATGCTTTCCACACAGACATGGAGCCAGCACAGTGGATTATGTCATGGCACAGTCGAGCCTCATCTCTAGTATCCAGGATCTCACGGTCGGACCTAGACCTGTTGGTGTGGCAGTAGACCATGCTCTTGTGTCGCTGACCATCTCTTTCCAGTTCAGTATAGCACACAGGCCACAGGCAGCAGCCTCTACCCGCTACACTTTCACGCGAGAGACAGACGGTGTATACATAGATGGGATCTACAGACGCTTGTGTACAAAAGAGCCAAGGCGACCTTTGGAGGAGCTTACTACTATACTGACACAGACATTACATGATGCAGCAGCAGATGCATATCCACACACCCAGCCTGAGCAAAGACGCCGTTCTGGGAGCATGCCCCATAACAGTTGGTATGATGAGGAATGCCGTGAGACTAGAGCTAGACTTCAGAGGGAGGTGCTTTTGGGGGACATCACTCACAGACAGTCACAGATTGACTTCCGACGCCTATTGCGGCGGAAGAAGAGGGCATTTTTGGCTCGCCTAGAGCAGGACCTATACCAGCTATTCTTGAGTCAGGACTCACGTGAGGCATGGCGGCTCTTTCATGAGCACATCCCCCCCCTCCCCAACAGCGGTCTGGGGCCCGTACGTGTCATCTCTGTACACAGTTCCTAGATAGCTGCCTCTCCTCGACCCCCCCCCCCCCCCCGATCCATGTCCCCACACATGTCTTTTTCACCACTGAGATGGTGAGGAAGGCCATTGACAGGATGAGGATTGGGAGAGCATATGATCATGATGGCTTAGTGACTGAGCACTCATACATGCCAGAGATCTACTAGCAGAGCTTCTAGCAGTTATATTTAACGGTGCCATGTGTGAGGGCTTGCTTGATACTTGGAGCCTATCTACTATTGTACCTATCTTCAAGTTAGGAGACCCTATGGAGCCTGGGAATTATCGCACTATCATGATCGGACACACATTGGCACGATTGTACGCTTCCATTCTTGAGCAGGAGCTGAGCAGATGGGCAGAGAGAGAGAAGATACGAGTAGCCGGGCAGGCAGGGTTCAGGAGAGGCTTTTTTAATCTTGACCATATCTTGACACTCAGAGCCATCATTGAGGAGGGCAGATCGCATAAGAGACGAATCTTTTGTAGCTTTGTGGACTTCCGCAAAGCATTTGACACAGTACCCAAAGCTAGATTGATGCGTAGATTACAGGAGATGGGAGTACCCACAAAGCTCATCTGGGGAGTTATGGCATTATACAGGTTTGTAGTGGGGCATGTATGCACCCCAGAGGGCCTTCCTACATCGGTTCACTCCACTATTGGGGTGAAGCACGGTTGCCCGCTCTCTCCTACTCTATTTGGTATGTATGTGGATGAGGTTTCTGACTACATTGAGAGAGCTGGGGATAGAGGTACACAGCTGACAGGGACATGGATTCCACTATTGTTATATGCTGATGATATTGTGTTGATCTCCGACCCTCCGGAGGGGATGCAACGTCACTTGGATGGTTTGCATAGGTTCGCCCAGGAAAGTGGTTTGTCTGTCAACCTTGGTAAAACCAAGGTCATGGTATTTAATACCACCCCGTAGTGGATCAGGAGGTCAGTGCTCGCATTCACATACGGCTAGGAGACAGTGGAGTATACAGATGCTTACACCTACCTTGGAGTGGTTTTCAGTGGACCAACATTTTCATTGAGGAGAGCAACAGAGACTAGATTGACCAAAGCCCACGCAGCGTTGGGTAGATTGGAGAGGATGTGTTCACATGTTCAGTTTCAGGAGCCTCGGATGAAGCTCTGGCTCTTTGACACTTTGGTGGCTTCTGCATTGCTCTATGCAGTTGAGATTTGGGGACCGTCCTTGGACCATCACGGGAGGACAGGTCGCACGGATGGATGGGGGGACATGGAGAAGCCATTAGTCTCTATGATCTCGCGGCTCATTAGAGCCAAGGCTTCAGTACCACGTGCCATTATCCGGGCAGAGCTAGCTGCCCCTCCATTAGTGGTGGAGGCGCTCACCAGATCTGTCTCCTTCATACACCGCATGTGGGAACTCCCCAGAGACAGATATGCCTGCCTTAGCCATGCAGGGAGATACAACATGCTGGTATGGGGAGATGACATCATGGTTTCAAGCGCATGGGTTCAACATGGACAGATTGCCCCAAGGTGGAATCCGTACGTACGTACCTAACGATTCCGTACGGTATGGTACAGTACGTACCGTACGGTACAGTAAGGCTTTTTTTTGGGGCGTTTTCTCCACGGACCAAGTGCGCTAGGGGTGCTTTCAGATTGGGATAATAGGGTGAAGGGGGGAGAGCCTTAGGCTTTTTTAATCGACCAGGATTACAAAATACTCTCTGTTGTGTTACAGAGAAGTGCACAGAGACCTGCAGAGAAGTGCTATGCGCGTGAAAAGGTACTGCTTCTGCCACCATGCACTCCGTACTCTTCTCGCACTCCGTACTCCTCATGTGTGTGCACTCTTTTGCATTTGCAATGTGCAGAATTCATTATGCCGGGTAAAACCAACCCCAACGGGTCGCTCCACACCAATGTGTTGAGCATAATCACGACCACTCTCAGCAAGGTTCCGGCACACGCTTATGGCAATGCAAGTATTGTGGGGACCAGTACACCAGCACTATTACGAGAGTCAAAAAGCACTTGATGGGCATCGAGTGCATTGATCAAATTGGTGCATGTGAGAAAATACCACCACCTTTGAGGGAGCAGCTTATTGAAGAGGACTTTCCTGTTGGTGCTCCTGGTTTGAGAGGTGCTCCCAGCACATAGGATGCTTTACATGATGCTTTTGTTGGAGAGCTGGAGACTTTAGGTGCGGAGACAGAGGTTGGAGGAGGTTAAGCCTCCATGCAACCCCCTACATGCTTTTGTTGGAGAGCCGGAGACTTTAGGTGCGGAGACAGAGGTTGGAGGAGGTTCAACCTCCACGCAACCCCCTACTTCCAGGAAGAGAGCACGTGTTGGCGATGAAGATGAGGATTCCTTGCCACGTGAAAAAGGTACATCGGAAACACCAACGCAGACCACTTTGCCTAGTCGCATCTCTTCTCAGGCTTGGGTCAAAGAGCGTCAGAGGGTGGGAGAGATGGAGATATGTCGCACTCTTATTGAGAGCAACATATCTTTCAATGTTTTGCGCACAGCTCAGTGGAAAAGAATGGTAAAAGCCATTGCACAGGTTGGGCCTACTGGACATGGATAGGTCTTGATTACACCAAGATGCGCACCACTATGTTAGATGAACAGAAGGCCTTAATTGAAAGGCACTTATGCCTATGAAAGCTGGATGGAAGGAGTTTGGATGCACCATTATCTTAGATGGTTGGGCAGACATACGCACACGACACATAATCAATATCCTAGTGTCTTCTGCTTTGGGCACCTATTTCTTGCGTGCTGTGGATGCAGGGAAAGCAGGGGAAAAGATCACGGCTGAGTTTATATTTGGTCACATCAAAACATCCATAGAGGAGGTTGGCAAGGAGAATGTTGTGCAGGTGGTGACAGATAATGCAACTAATTGCAAGGCAATGGGATTTATGGTCGAGCAACAGTTTCCTGGCATAGTGTGGACTCCATGTGCTGCACATTGTTTGGATTTTCTCATGGAGGATATTGACAAAATTTCATGGGTGCAGCCCATAGTTGCAGTTGTAGTCAAGGTAACCACATTCTTTCGCAAGAAAACATCAGGCTCTTGCTATCTTATGCAGCCATGGCACTTTGAATATGGTGCGACCTTCAAAAACCAAGTTTGCCTACATTTACTTGGTTTTACGAAGGCTCTACAAACTTAGAGATCCACTACTCCAGACAGTGGTGAATCCATAATGGCGAGACATGTCAAGGTCGCAGGATGAATCTACAAAATACTTGCAGAGGCGGATCCTTGACGAGAGCTTTTGGTAGGAAGTGCACGCTCTTTCAGTGGCATCAAGCCAGTCTATGTCCTCCTTCGATTGACGGATATGGAGGGATCGACCTTGGGACTAGTCTATCAATAAGCAGATGAAAGACCACGTTTCCAAACGCTCTCTGTTGACTATTGATCGTAAGGGGTTCCTCATGTTCTAATGGTTATCTATTTTAATCATCAAGTCTAAGTTCTAACTTGTATTGACAAGTTGTTTTGATATTTCAGCCGATCAGATTTATTGGGATGTGTTGAGAGCCACTAGACTTTCATGAGCCGTCCCATACATGCGATGGCTACCATGCTTCATCCTCTCTACAGGTCGCCAGAGCTATGGAGTGATACTTTTCTTAGCACAAAACAATCAGAGTATGTTGGGCTCATGTTTTCATAGGACGATCAGCTTGGGATAGACAAGGAATTCACCAACTACATGAATGGCATTGGCGCTTCTTTCACGAGAGCAATTTCTTTGAGGAAGGAAGCCACAGAGTATCCTTTGACGTGGTGGCACTCGTGTGGGAGAGTTGGTCTTCCCAACCTCTCACGCATTGCTCTTCGTATCCTTTCTCAGGTTAGCATCCTGCCATCCATGATTCCATTGTATATACTACTTTTAACTTCTTCATCTTTATATTACTTTTCATTCTCCTAATTTTGTGTGCATTGATGATTGCGCTCTTGCTTGAGCACTGAGCAGGATTGCTCGGCGAGTCTCGAGTCATTAAGTTTTATGATCAATATGTTCATTTTAAGCATTGCATTGTTAATTTGTTAATGAGGCTGAATTTTGAAAGGTCTGTGAACTTAAATTTAGTGTAATTTTTGTTTTTTACAAATGGTGTGTACCTATTACGTACCTAAAGGTTGGTTCAGTACAGAAGTACGTTCCGTATTTAACTAAACCGTACCGTACACTACGTACCTTTCAACCTTGGATTGCCCCCCTTCTAGTACTCACTAGATACACCCTCTTTGACTCTTACACAGTCCGAGATCACCAAGCTCATCTGCCAGGACCTGGCTCAGCTAGACACCAGGAGGACATGGATACAACCAGCACACGAGTTGGGCACGAAGATGGCTTTCTATAGAGAGCATCTTCTCCAGCTTACAGAGGACGGTTTTGTGATGAGGCCCAGATACATGGACACCCACTTGTCTCATGGGATACAATGTGCCATTGGCAAGATACGCACATCTTTACACCAGCTACGGATCGAGACTGGGAGACCGGCAAAGGCTAGGACATGCCTCCTGTGTGACATGAAGCCTGAGACAGAGTTGCACTACACATGCCATTGCCCCGTCTACTACAAGATACGTGGCTGCTTCCACAGCTTGTTTAGAGAGGGCTTCGGACCACTCTCCAGAGTCGTGCGGTACGAGGATCGGAGATGCTTAGGTCTGTTTTTGCTCGAGCTGCGCAGACACAGAGAGAGCCTCGTGAGGGGAGAGGCTAGCTAGTCTCTGAGACGGATCGCAGACTTCTTTAGAGCAGATACCGGACACTTGGAGGAGCTACCACCACAGGACAGCTTGTTGCCTCACACCAGAGGCACACTGATCAACCGAGCGACCGAGTTAGGGAAATCCAACGCCCACGACTGCGGAGGACTACACAATAGAGACGGAGGCGGCATCAGAGGATTCAGATCACTTTGGCCCGACATGCACGACGCCCGGTTAGGCTATTGACCATGGAGGAGATTGATAAGATCCGCCAGCGACCGATGCTGGATCTTTTGTGATTTAGCTATCCCCCCTAGCTGCTTAGCTCACATCTAGCAATCTAGGATTCCATAGTATTTTTTCCTGTCATTTTTTGTTGCTCTGACTTTGTATCAGATCCACCACATTGTAACTTTCTGGTCTCATAGGTCACTTTGGCCTTTTAAAGACGTTAATATAACATTTCATTTCTCTCTCTCTCTCTCTCTCTCTCTCTCTCTCTCTCTCTCTCATACGTGCGTACGCAACATGTGAACGAAAATAGAAAATGGGGTCGGGGTCTGCAGAAGTGAGGGAATAGGGAGATGGTGAAATGAAAGTCGAAAAGACCTGTTTTTTGAGTTGCACATATGCCACTTAGAACATCATCTTGAACGTAAATCACACTTGTCAATGACGACTACTCATATGAGCAAAATATTCCAATCAAGCACAGAAAGTGCGACGATGGATACCAAATGAAAAGTACATCATATATGGCGTATGCATTGGCTCAAACCAACAAGGAAAAAAAAAACCCTAAGTAGAGAGCTAAAGTCAAAATGACTATGCCCCTGAAGTGTGCACTTGTTGATTCTTTACTTTCATGTTCAAGAACAAAAAACATCAAAAGCATTAAACCATGTCTCTTTAAGACAATTTGGAAGACACTAATGAAGTACAAAAATTACACGGATGAAAAAAATGGCCTTCACAATGTGGTCTTCCGTATGTATCAAGTTGGCACCAAATTGAAATTGTATGCTAGGGCCTAAGCTATAAACGTATCATGTTTGTTGAGTGAAATTTAGTCATTTGAAGACATTAACTCAACATGAGTCCGATTCTTGTAAAATGGAAAATCACTCTCGCCTTTGTGTCGTTTGCTTTTTAGAGTATTAGTTTCGACAATACACAAGGAGGAAGAATTATATAGTGAGAAAACCATAAACACTTCCAACATATTCATCAAAATGTGAATTTTATTATCAAATCAACATAGAGAATTTTGCATAAATGGACCATACCTTCCAATAAATATGCTTTCGATTTTGTAGACGCATAACAAGAATTTTGGAACTACCTATGCTAGCACTTTAGAGGTCAATAAGTTGTGTTTTAGGGTGACCCAATGTCAATTTCCATGGGTAAAAAACAACACTTTTTTTTCCGGCTCTAGGTAGGTTCAATAATGTTATTCAAACCCAACTTTGAAGTTGGAATCAGTAGCTAAAAAAAAACCAAGTTTTTTTTCAAGCCATAAGCTAGCTTTATGGATATAGAGCAATTTAGAACCTCCCTGGCATCTCAAGCAAGAACTCTAGGAAGTTTTTGAGTTAAGAGGACACAAAAGTGTGAAAGGACATAAAGTGTCATGTTACCAATCTAGTGTTAAACTCGAGGGCTTGGAAGTTGGTCCATGTGAATGCCCGTGGCTTGCAAGGTGAGCTTCAAAGTTGGAAAATGAGAGGCTAGAGCTTTCTCTGTGGTGATGGCCCTAGCACTTGAGAGGCCTACATGGCCTTATATAGCCCATGGCCCCAAGGGGCTCAAAACTACCCCCTAAGCGTGCCTCCAAAACTGTCAAAACTGGCTCATTGGACAATGGCAGCAATCCCATTTGCCAAAATCCAGATTATGCCGTCCGGGTAGTGTTCATGAAAAGTGTGTTAGCCACTTTGAAATTCCAAAATGCTGGTTGAGAGGAAGGGAAAAAGGAAAAATCAAGCTTGGATTTTGGAAAAAATATTGCAAAAATAGTAAAATTTAGCTCGAATTTTGAGGTTTCCTTTCAAAAATTGCATGAAAAGGAAATGTTATCCTTTGGAGGGTGAGGCTAATAATAGGCCTTTTCAATTTTCAATATGAAAAAGGTGGCTAGTACCCATGGCACTAAACTACATTTAGGCATGTAATGAAGACCCCATAGTGGGTTCGGTGGTGGAAAGAAGGCCGCTCACCTTTCATGGTATGGCCACGTAGAATACACGCACCACGCCTCGATCATACTTGCCCTTGCAGCTTTGTGAATCTAAGCACTCCACCTACACGGGTTTCTTAATATAGAGATAGAGGGATTGGTTTTCTACCTTCCAATTTGAGATTGAACTCCAACACAAGAAGTTTTCACACATTAATTGCCACATTGTGACTTACTTCAACATCATGAGCTTCTATGAGGGAGGCACCGCATACCTAGCTAGGTACGACTCGGGGCAAGGGACCGTTGGCTCGGTAGGGGGGCCGGGGTCCCCTGCCCCCAATCGTACCTAGCTAGGTATGTGGTGCCTCTCGAGCAAAAGCTCACGATGTTATGAATTGTATGAAAAACATTGAAAAAGACTCCCTTTTCCTACACGAGAATATTTCTAAATCTTCTTGTGCAAGTGAACACCAACTGAATGGAGCACTAAACTATAGTTGTATGTATGATCAAATGCAAGGATGCATGAAGAAACCCCTTCACATTGGTGCCAGACGGTAATGTTTGTAAATCCCCGATCGGTCTTTTGCAAAGCATGTGTAATTGGATCTAGACAATAAAATATGATATGGATGTCAGTTAGCAGATATAAGTAATATATAAGTTCCTTAAAGACCTTGGGCATTGGACAATGCACAGGTGAAACCCAAGGTACATGTCAATGTGCAAAGTGGGAACACAGATAACATTGTAACTCTCATTTTGGGTACTCTCTTGGTGTGAGAGCTGGGTCAGGTGTGTGGCTATGGATATGAAGAGCTTCTTCATGCTCATTGGGACTTACATCTGACGCTAACGCTGATTATCTTTTCGTTGCTTGTCTCTCTTGTTTAGTAGTTGTTTGTGTTTGCACATGTCAAGCTTTATTACGTGCAATAAATAGTGGTTGATCTCAAAAGTTCTCTCCTATTTGCTCTTTTGTTCCTTGAATTTTGATGTGTGATTTGACTAGAGATTAGGAGATGGATTTGCATGGCTTGATTGTTGTGTGGACCAATGGTTGCTATGCATGGTTAGTGCATTCTTGAGTACTCATTGGATCCATGTGTGTAGACCCGTGCTTAGAGTGTGTAGAGTAGAGACTTCCTAGATTTGTCAATTATTGTTGCTATGTAGGTAGGATTGAAATTTAGAAGTGGATTAGTGAATATCAATCTAAGGATATGCTCTTCTATTTCCATTGAGCAATTGTTTTGATCGCTAGTAAGTGGTTCATCTCTCTAGTTTGTTGTCCTATTTGCTCTCTTGTTCCTAGCATTTTGATATATAGATTCCCACACTTTACTATTGTAGAGATTAGTCATTGTTGCTAATGTGTAAATAGGATACTATGGGTATATTGTTTGAGGACTTTTCTAAAAACAAAAATGATAAATCAAAATAAACTTACAAGATTTTGTGAAACAGATGCTTTAGACCTGATACTTTTCATGTACATTCTTTTGATTTTGGGCAAAGCGCCTTTAAATATTTAGCTAGGGGTCTCTCTCGGGCATTCTACCACGTGGAGAAGCAGAGAAGAGCCCCTCGACTTGTACCTTTGCCAATCAATAATAAAAAAACACGAAAGGGGTTGTCTAGGGGTGGAACTTTGCCACTCCGTGTCTCACAGGGATTCTCGCTCTCTTCCTCGTTCACAATTGTATTGAAGTACTAGAGTGTTGCTAAGTATGTAGGTTGCAGTTATCTTTGTTTTCTTGTCTGATCCCTTGTCGAAAGTGATTACACCTTGAAGGCATATAACATTGAGGGAGAATTCATGTTAAGATTGCTCATCCAGGGCTGATGGAGAAACCTTTCTTATTTGGCATGTGCTTTGCTCAATGTGTATGCCAATTGTGGTGCCCTCATAAAAGCATGAAAAGTTCATGATAGGCATCCTCTTCAGAATGTCATCACTTGGAGCACGTTGATTGCAAGATACGAACAATGTGGTTGTGGCAAGGAAGCTTTGGCTATTTTAACCAATTGTGAAGGGAATGCCTTTCTCCAAAGGCATTCGTCCATGTTTGCACCTTGAAGGAATGTGGCTGTGGCCTTATTGAAGATACTTTCACATGGGGTATGAGAAGTCACAATGATATTGCTAGTCAGGGGCTATTCAAGTAAGATGTCGTGCTTGGCAGTGTTTTGATCAATATGTATGCCAAATGTGGTGTCCTCACAGTAGCACAAAAAGTTCTTAAAGGGCATCCTCTTTGAAAATTAACGACGAGATTGTTTGTGGAGGACTGTTGTGGCTAAAACTGTCGTGCTGCTTGGTAGTGTTTTGATTGATGTGTATGTCAAAGGTGGCACTCTCACAAAAGCACAAAAAGTTCTTGATGGGCATTGTTTAAAATAGGGTTACAAGGAAACACACATAACTTGTAGAAGACTAAGGAAGCTCAAGGCACACAAAAGAAAGTAGTATTACTTAGTGTGCAATGGGAAGATAAGATAGCCATAGAGTGATGGGCGTATATACAATGCACGGGGGGAAAAAACTCCTAGAGAGGGGAAAAATGCCCCAACGGTCCTAAGTGTGTTTACACACATCACTACCATATTATTATGGAAACAAATCCCCTTGGGAGTGATGCGACGAGAGCTGACACATAAAGTATAGGAAAGTGTCATGCCTCGAGGACATGATCAGTCCACAAAGGGAGTAAGCCCAAGGATCTGTAGAAAGCTTCAAACTTCTCACGAGACAATGTCTTTGTGAAAAGATTTGCGAGGTTGTCCAGCGTTGGCACATAAGCCAAGTTAATCTCTCATATACTGAGAGTCTCTCCCTCACATAGTGGTAATGCACCTCAATGTGCTTTGTGCGAGTATGAAAAATTGGGTTCCTCACAACTGTCAATGTGCTCTGGCTGTCAATATAGATGATGCTGGTAGTGTTTTGTCCAACACCCAAATCAACCACAAGGCATTTGATCCATACACACTTAACCATAGTTGTGAAGACTGCCTTGTACTCAGCCTCACAACTGGAAGTGGCCACGATAGGTTGCTTCTTGATCAACCATAATATGCATGAACTTCTGAGCATAAAACAAAACCACTTGTGGACACTCGCGTGTCATAACAACTAGCCCAATCTGAGTTCGAAAAAGCATGTAAATTTGGCGGCAATGATCCTCCCTTGGGATAAAACCACCCAAGATATAAAGTGCCACTCAAGTAGCGAAAGATCCGATTGACAGGCTACCAATGCTTAGACCTTGCGCTATGCATCAATCTGTATGCTTGTGAGTCTGTAAACTGAATATCTGGCCTCGTGTTGCATGCATAAATAAGGCATCCAACAACAACTTGGTAAAGAATGAAATCGATAGGATCACCAAAATCATGAAAACTCAACTCAAACTTGTTTCCATGGGAATGGCAATAGGTTTACAACCCTTAAGTCCAAAATTACACTTGTCTGAAAGAAGGCAATACCACCATCACACTGCTTAAACTATATGCCCAAGTAATGATGCAACAATCCCAAATCTTTCATCTTGAAAGTAGCATTCAAATCAGCCTTAAATTTAGCAATATGTGCCTCATTCAAACTAGTGATCAACAAATCATTCACATATAGTCAACAATGAGAAGTACATTGCCCTCACGGTTTACATACAAAGTGCTTTTTGTTGGATTGTTTTGAAAGCCTTGCTTGACCAAATGAGTGTCAACTTTCTCATACCAAGAAGAGGAGATTGCTTCACCCCATACAAAGGTTTCTTACATTTGCACACTTGTGAGACCGAGTTACATTGACTTCCTCAAATATGTCACCAATCAAGAAAGCAGTAACAACATTTGATTGATGTACATCCCATCCAAAATGAGTTTCCAATACACATAAAACGCACAGTAGTCATATGACAAGTGGGAGAAAAAGTCTCTTCATACTCTATGCCTTTCTGCTGTGCATAACCTTTTGCAACAATTCGAGCCTTATAGCAATCAATTTCACCATCCGGCGTACATTTCAGCTTGTAAACCCACTTCGTACCAATGGCCTTTTTTCCAGGAGGCAAATCACATAAAGCCATGTGTCATTTTCTATAAAGTGAATCACATTCTAATTGCATGAAAGTCATCCAATTTTTAGAATTTTGTGCTTCATCAAAAGGCAAAAATTCCTCTATATCACACAAATTGGAAACAACCAAAGCATAGCTATCTGATGCACGGCGAGAACCTGAACGAGTACAACTAGACAAAGGTGCATCCAATTTATTGTCACGCAAAGTATGCACCAACCATTTTGTCATACCTCTAGCTTGCTCATTCTTAGCCCTTTAACATCAAGTACATCATGTACATCTGTATCAATAAGAGGCTGACCTGTAACATTTCTAGAAACCCCTATAGGATGTACATTTGCCTCATTTGAATTTATAGTCAAATATTCACCACTTAAAAGAGGCAACAGATTGTCATAAATGTCTTGTGAGCTTACATTATTGTCTCTAGTACATGACAACAATGACTGAACAGAATCTTCCACAATCACAACATCCCGTGAAACCAAGATTTTCTTTGTTTGCAGATGGCATAATCTGTAACCATTGCTTTCAACACTATAATCAACAAGAATGCATTTGACACCCTTATCATCCAATTTTTTACGATGCATTTGTGGCACCAAAGCGTAAGCCAAACAACCAAAAACGCGCATTTGATCAATAGATGGCTTTCTATCATGCCATGCTTTATAAGGAGTCATAGACTGCAAAGCTTTCGTAGGAAAACTGTTAAGTACATAAGTGGCACACATGATAGCCTAAAACCAAAACAAATGTGGCAAAGCTTGACTTTTGACCATACATTGTGCCATTTTTGTAAGTGACCTATATTTTTCGTCTCAGTAACACCATTTTGCCGAGATGTATACGACACTATACATTAGTTTTTTATCCCACAACTAGCCAGTAATGGATTAAATTCAATCGAAATGGAGGGTGTCCATAGTACATTTAGAGACATTTTCAGCCATAATCATAATTTTTTTGAAGCACATAAACACTTTGGACTTTCCTTTAAGCATTACACATGTGCTTGGTCAAAAAGGGTAAAAGTCATGAGGTAATGGCCCAATAGTTTCCATGGGTCCACCACAACTATGCACAAGCTGCAACTGCAAGGCCTAGCTGACATACCAGACTGCTTATCTTTTTTCAATGTTGAATGATACCCATGGTCACAGGAAATTGCCTTAGCATTCCTTGCTTCAAGTAGGTTTGATAATACGAGTACAGATCCAAACAAAAACAATTCGACAAAAACTTCCAGTTGATAGAGGACGGTTGTACATCTAGGATCGACAAAATCTACGCTTTATGTATAAATCCGGAAGAATTCGAGTGCTACCTTGAAGAAGCACATGTCCAGGATTGTGAATTCATTGTTCAATAGTGAAAACACACTAGAGATTGAAACAGTTAGGGGTTTATTGGCCACTATGTACGGCGATACAACATTCTTATGTTACCAATTGTACTATATGTAGTTCCAAAGAACCAGTGGATCACGCGAATTGTTTCAGGTAAACATTGCACCTGCATGGAGGTCAATATATCATTGATTCTTAACACCAGGACGTTTCCTGAGAAACATCACAAGAGCACGAAGAAGGCATAGAGCTGAGAAGCTCGTGACTTTCAGCTAATGGGAACCAACTCTATAAGTGAGGAAAGGACAATCAACTTAGAATCTGTGCAAGTGAAAGTAGGAATATCTGCTGATTCTAGAACATGCACATAGCGGAATAAGTGGAGGCCATTTTTCGGGCGATAAAGACGGCACAATAATTGTCTTAACCGTCACGAATATGGTGGCCTACATATCATATGGATGAGAGAGTTTGTAAAGCGTTGTGACGCATGTCAGTGCACCAAGGTGCGATAAAAAGAGATGAGATGCCACTACGGCCAATGATGGGAGCAAAGAGCATTTTGCAAAATGGGGGCATTGATTTTGTGGGACCTATCTCATCCCCTCCATATTTGCACCCATACCCATATATCATTTGGGCTATGGTCTATCTCACAAAATGGGTGGAAGCCCAAGGCAACGCAAAAAGCAGTGGACGGACCACTGCACATTTTTTGTATGAGAATGTTTTTGTACGATACGGGTTACAATAGAAATTGTCAGTGACCGTGGACCACATTTTCTTAATGAAGTCATTGAATATCTACTAGAGGAATTCATGGTTACATAGGAAATCTGCTCCATACATCCACCAAGCAAATGGACAAGCTGAGGCCAAAAATAAACACTATGTACAGTTCTCACTAAAATAGTGTCTGAGTCACAGCAAATTGGGATCAGCAACTCAACACTATGGGCATACAAGGTAGCTTACAAAACATCGATAGGAACACCACGTACAAACATGTGTTTGGCCTAAATGCTATATATCCATAGGTTTTTAATTCCCACTTATGGTAGAAAAGATGCTTAGAATGGACAGGCATGAACTCTCTTCAGAATAGATGATCTTTGAAAAGCTAGATGAACTCGGCTTGAGAGTTGTGCTTCAATCTATGCTAAAAAGAGAAGACAAAAGGAGTTTTTTGACAAGCATGTGCACCACTAAGAGTTCAAAAACAGGTTGATTATGTACTTTTTTATACTTTGAAACACATGCCAAGAAACTTAAAAAGCGAGCTCTATGGGACCCTTTGTGATTAGTGATCTATCACAAAGCGAAGCTGTCATAAGCTGTCTATATTAGCAGGTGAAGAAATGCGAACTGGATTAGATGGATGTCGACTAAGGAAATATCATTTATCCCTAGCACAGGAGATGCTCCAACAAATTCATCAATGAAAACAACGAATGAAGAAAAACAGAGAGTATAGAGAGAAGCTCAAGCAGTAGCAAAAGAACGCATTGCAAAAAGAAGACTTCTGCGACAACAACAACAAAGTGAGCACCATTGCGAATCACAATGCCATTCGAATGATAGTTGGATGAAGGACACAGTGGAGGCCAATAATTACAATCAAAGTGGGAGCAATCAGGTTGAATCACTGGCATTGCTTGATTATAGAGCTCAAGCAAATTTGATCTCTTACGGATTATACCAATAGCTCAAACCACATGCCAACTTCATCCTACTCCTCAATGCAGGAAAGTAGTACATCACACTATTGAAAACATTGTGATGGGGACTATATTGCATGTTCAAATACATCAAATATTTACCACACAATTTCTATGTGGTGGACAACCTTGGCAAAAACAGTACAATGTGCAGATAGATTGGAATGCAAATGAAGTCAAAATTCAGCATGCAAAAGAACAGCAGGTGATAGCCTTTGCTCAGCAAATCGGAATAATCAGCTTGCAAGCAAGGCAATCATTGGAAAAAAGGCCAAAATCAAGAATGCCACCAAAGAACAACATGATACCCAAGACCAACAGACAGTGTAAAAGCCAACATGTAACTACATCCATACGAAGTCCCGACAGCCAGTGCAAAGATCCGATTACCAAAAACAAGCGAAACAATTATGGATGCGGGAGGATAGAAATGACATGGCAAGACTAAAACAATGCAACGAAAGAATTCAACCAAAGCAGATATGATCAACCAAGCACCAAGGGCATAAAACAAATATGGATCCCAAAGAAAATTCTCAGCAATAACCCAAATGCTACTCGCATTTGGATACCAAAACCAAAAGCCCACGGAACTCCCTTCAGTACAAGCAACAACAGAAGGCAGACACTGCATTTGAAAAAGGACAGCCGACTTATGTGGATGCCACATTTGCAACAAACAGTGGCAACCAAGGAAGTACCAAAACATCTATAAAAACCGGCAAAAACAATCTACCAATGGAAAGCAACGAAATACGGTCCACGGCCATTCGGCCAAGCCAATCCTAACCATAAAAACAACTACGGCTATTCTCAACAGAAGCAGCAAAGCGATTCCTTTTGCAAAAAAGACAATTAAACAGAGAGCAGTAGAGTTACAGCTGTTACTTGCAAAGAAAACAGGAAACCTCGACAACGAATGCCAATAAGCATCTTGCTTATACCCTTCTCTTGCACATCATTAATTTTTCCATACATTGACCGAGTATGCATCAATTGGGCCACATTAATCGGCCCAAGCATTGCACAAATTTTTCAACCTATGCACGGCACATACTCCGAGGCGATACCTTGTCGTCCAGGAGGACTCCGGCTAGGAGGGGGGAGGCATTCTCAAATGCGACCAATAGCAGAAAGAGCAAAAAAGGCATGATTTTTGACTTTTTTTTAAGGGTTTTTGTTTCATTGCGAAATTTCTGGACTAACCCAAGTACATATGCCCTTATACAGAATGTATCTATAGGTATATGGGGCCAAACGCCAAATCAACCCCTAGGTGTGTGTATATAAGTAGAAATAGCCATTTTTCAGGGAAAAAATATTGGTAAAACGGAGAATTCGGCCTATAAAAATTGCATGTGAGTGTATATAATGTTTTGCAAAGATGTTTGTGATTCGTTATGATTTTTGGGGATTTTTGGCTTCGAATTGCTATTTTCCCTTTTAATTTTGCTAAATTTTGGTAGAAGAACTTCAAAATATAAAAAGCAGGTGAAAAAGGGTCGTAATGAAAAAACAAAAAATGGGGGGATGATCAGTGACTATAGAAAAAACCTATGGTACAGTGGGGGTGTAATTATGAGGACTAGAGCGAAAAGCGTGTTTTGGCCAGGTGTTGACCGAAATGCCAAATTTTTGGTAAATAGGTCAAAAATGGAGTCCAAATCAAGAAATTTTGAGCCTAAAACCATATCTCGCAAGAAGATAGGAGCACATGTCAAATTTCATGAAAAGTGGTTCGGGGACCTCTATTTAAGAAATTTTCACCTCATTTTTAATCATTTTCACTATTGACCTTATGGAGAGAGCTTCTGCCACCTAGAGCGGACGGACCTTCCAGCAGCTTCTACGACGTGCACGACTATCCGACGAGCTTCAGGACATGAGAGGTAGGTTCACACCTTGAGCTTTTCGCGCATGTTTGTCATTATGTCACGAAAACTAGCGTAGGGATCACACACAAAGCGGACGGTAGAGACCTACAAGTTAGAGACGGCGACCTAATGGCTAACCCAAAAGCAAACGAGACTTTATCGGCGCTTACCCCTGCATAGGAGACCAGTCTGGATGTCCAAAGGCAGTAGAAAACCATTCGGGAAAATCCTAATATTCCTAGAATCCCGCAAGAGGCCACCAAATGAGAAATCAGCCGAAAGGCGCCCAAATGCTACCACATTTCATGGGTAGGAGCATGTCACATGCTGGACAAAGTCTATGTGATCCGCATGACCAAAAAGTGACCTGAAGCAGCACCTCGAGATAGTATGTGAGGAACCTTCTCCTCACATACACAACTTACAGGCATGCACATACACCAATTCAAAGAATAACCTTTGCTTCCAAGCCAGCTGCTCGACAAGAGCTAAATGAAAATCCAATGACCGCTCGCACACAGACAAAATCTGTAGAGCGAATGCCAAGGAATAAAGGAATGTTGCAAGGGATACACACAATGTTAGGGTAGGAAAGCTATGGCAACAACAGACTCATAATAAACATAACTATCTTTAAGGGTAATCAAGAACTTAATTATCAACCCTAGCTAATACGCCATGGCTCTAATACCATGTTAAAAACAAGGATCAATCTAAAGCTAAGTTGGATGAAATCTAGTGCCTGGCATGATGCATGTGTCTGTGTGTGTGTGCCTGTGGTGGACAAACAATGTTACTCAAGCAAATTAGGCCCCAAGATGGAATCTTGGGCTCATAAACATGATCTTGAGTATAGACAAGGTTATCACAAGTTCATAAATAGAGAATTTGTTAGGCCTACCCTAGGACCGGGCAGGCCAAGGGCCAGGATGGAGCCATGCGGTCAAAGAGGGGACCCTATTATTAGCAAGGCAGGGCTTTTCTAGGGCATTACTGAGTGGAGAGTTGCAGGCTCTAGTCCTCTCTGTCTCATATTGGTATCACCCCTCAAAGGAGGGGGAAGAAGGGACAAAGCTATGGAGAAGTTGTTGCTTCTCTCTCTCTCTCTCTCTCTCTCTCTCTCTCTCTCTCTCTCTCCTTCAAGTACAAGGCGTAGACATGGCCCTAGGAAAAAGCTTTTGAAGTTGAAAGGCGTGTGTAGGGCTGCCAAGCAAGCAAGCCGAGGAGGTCGAAGTCGGAGCTGCATGTGCAAGCGCTCTTGAAGCAGGGAGGGTCGAAGGTCGACCATCGTCAAACGGGGAGAGACTAGCACCAAAAGGGATCGCATGAGCATGAGGGGAGTTTTTGTCTTCTGCCGTGTGGGCCAAAACGCATCATACAAGCGGCTACGAGCCAGGGCCTCTCCTTTTGTGCTGCCTACGCACGAGCATGAAAGATCATTCTTTTTCATATTTAGGGTGCTCTATTTTTAAAACCCCCCAATATAAGAGGTTATTCCCACAGTGCACAAAAGCGAAAAAAAAACCTCTTGCATACAATTGAGTCGAGGTTCGAGGCAAGGCGCAGAAAGGAGTTGCATGCATGGATTTTCTGTCTATCAGTGAAAGGAAATCATCTACATCAACTGCAAGACATGCCCTTGAATCTTGACAAGAGTTAAATACTAAGCAAAGCTTACCAGTTACTCATGATCGAGGTGATCAACAAGAGACACTTTATTGCATTCGTACTTCTCCTTCTTTCACCATTGGGGCAAGGCTCCTAGGCAAGCTCAAACATTCCACACACGCGGTTGCCAAGGAAAGTTGTTCGAGGTCTTTTATGAGGTAAGCAATAGATTTTGATTTTGTTTATTACTTTCCTCAATAACATTCTGCATCACATCATAAGCAAGGCCTGTGCAACCATTGTGATTATCAAATTTGTGTACAAGCATGGCTTATCAAAGGCATAAATTGTCATAAAATCTAATATCTAATATCTAACCAACCCAAATGATTTTCTCATATTAAATTGATCACTTAATGTGGGAGAATAAACGGGAATGAGTGTTAAGATATAGACATGTGCTTATAGATCTATCTCAACACGGGGCCAATGGTAAAGGGGCCCAAATGAGAGATGGTCTATCAAAGAGCAAGGCTAACAAATGGAGCATAAGATCTTAGGGTTAGCTTCATTGAGGACCTCTAATAATGTGTGTAAAAGGCCTTTGACCTTAGGTAAGCTAGGGCTGAGCTTGAGGCGCGGGAACCCGACCCACCTCGAGGTGCTTGTCCTGCTTGTCATGCTTGATGACTAAGGTGCTTGAGGTGCTTGATGATTGAGGTGCTTAATTATTGAGATGCTTGAGGTGCTAGACATGCTTGAGATGCTAGGGTTGCACTTGAGGTGAGAACCCAGCCCAAGCTTAAAGTGCTTATGAGCCAAGCTTGTGGTGGGAACTGAGCATGTGCATGAGAGGCTTGAGGTGTCAAAAAGTCAAAGATTCAATCCCTACAAGGAGGGGCGAGCCCTACATGAGGGGGGATGAGAGAGAACACCCACACACTCACACAAGGCATGCATGGTACAAAAAAAGCAAAAGGGACACTTGTCAAGTTCCTCCTCATGTTGCCCTCATGGTGTGCCTGAAACCTATTGGTTGGCCACCCAAGGGGTCCAATAATAATTTAGGAGATTTAATTAATTGATTTAACATTTATCTAGCCCTCTCTCTCAAAGGGGAAAGGGGGACACTTGTCTCAAGGCCACCCTTGCTGCTTGTAATGCCTCCTGCTTGTGATTGGCTAGGCTTGGAGGGGTCCAATAAGCTTCAAGCATGAGCTACAAGGGGGGGTCGACCCAAGAAATCTAGGGGGTTGCTTAGGGGGTATACTCACCCACACAAACTCACAAACACTCTCATTGTGTGCTATGCAAAGTGCAAGAGCTCCCTCTCCTTCTCCAAGCAAGTAGAGGTTGAGAGCCTACGCCAACACTCTTGGATATGGAGTGCAAATATAACCAAGAGCCATGCTTCAATGCTTAAGCTTGCCATCTCCTTCTTCTTCATTACTATGCTATTATGTATGCTAGCAACAAGAGCTATGATAAGTGAGGAACTAATTCTTTCTCCTACGAAATGTTTCTTCTTCCTCTTCCCTACCCTCATTCCCTGCTAGCTCTCTCCACCTTCGAAGGTGTTTGAGGTCTTGGGACTGAGGCTTGGGATAGTTAAAGCTTTCTTCAAGTTTATGTTATGTTTGTGATGCATGAAGCTTTCCATCTTCATTGCATCACCTAGGTCACAAGGAACACAAAGATTGTATTGTAACAAGTCTCTCTTAATGGGAGAAATCATAATACAAATGCCTATTGGAGGGGGGACCGGCTCCACATAAATCAGGTCCTCAACTATTGTCATGTTCTCTAAATTCTCTCTCTTGCAAAAGTATTGTTCATGCCAAGTTAACGAATTGCTATGATTATGTTGCTATCTTCAATTATGTTCACCCGCTATGTTCACAAAGTCATTTCTCAAAAGTACTCTCATTAATTTCCGCTACTCTCAAATTCACTAGGCCAATTTCATTACATAAATACCCAGTAGGCTAGACCATGCCGCGGTTTTTGTTTGGTAAAATTTGCCTATCCATCGACCAATGTTTGGTTTGAAGACCCAAATCAAGCACGGCTTGAGTAAGAAATGGGTTTGATCAAAAGCACGGATTCTCCCTGTGCATGGCATTTGTCAGGGAACTTCACGTGAAGGGTTTCTAGAAAGTGAACTTTTGATGCAAAGACAAGAGTGTTTAGTAGTAATGCAAGTACAAGCAAAGCCTGTGGCTTGAATGATACATTTGTGAATTGTATGGTCTAGATACTCGGCAAGGCTGACCCTTAACTACAATTTCGAGACACTGTCAAGCAAGTTTGCTAGGGCATAATTCCTAGGTAGGTTGTTTTCCAGTGATGCACTCCGACAAGGATATGATCCACCTAGTTTTGGCAAGCATGATCCGACGAATTTGCTAAGATACTTAGCAGCAGGTCTATACGATACAGTATTGAGCATGTACGCTTTGTTTATGCAATTATTGTCCATATTTTAATGCTTCAAATGCAATATACTATTTGACAAGGTTGATAATTTATGAGGTTAATTTCTTTTAAACTTGTTTAATTTGCCTTTGCCATGAGCTACACTACCAGGAGCAAGGCTCCATATATCGACACTCAAAAAACTGACTTGTGTATTAAGTCAGCTATTATCTTTTTGATATCTCCTCCTTGTGCTACCTGAGGAGGGGGAAAGCAAGGCTGAATGGAGCACGGATCCATGTGTCCGATGCATAATCACTTCAAAGCCATTGTAGCTCGCTAGTGAGCAGGCAACATAAGTACATGAAGCACATTGAAAATCACATTGACATCCACAGCTATGAGTTGAATCCAAGGTCGACCACCACACATACAGGATGCTATGACTTTTGATGCCAAGGGCAGTCGGTAAGTATGTTAACTTTAAGTTTCGCTTTTGAATTTATTTATTTTTACAAGATTTTTCACAATGCCAACTTGTCAAGAAAATGTTGCTTTGATCAAGTAGTGTTTGGCAATAGTTGACACTTGATAGGTAAGTTGTAGATGCTATCTCTATCAATATTGGGAAATCTCATGATTCTCAATAAGTTGCACGATTCGGCAAGGCCGATTCTCTATGAAATTTTGACAAGGTCAATTTTTGTCTGCTTTGACATATGTATGTCAACAAGAACATATGTTAGCTATGAGCAGTCAGGATATGTTCTGTCTCATCTTTTTGAGGAACTTAGGCGAAGCAAGGCTTCACTTCGGGGCAACTTGCATAGAAGTTTCAAAAGTTTGGAATACGCTAGTACCATACTGACTTTGGGAAACTTGGCACAATGTCTATCTGATTTTCTCTTGGACATCGATATGACCCAAGCCACGATGGCATGTGGGATACATCCCCGATAGCTCTCAATTTCTCAACATATACAACTACGAGCCAACTTCAAACGACAGCCACTCATCTTAGAGGGGCGACAAGGTTAGACGTAAATTTCAAGTTATGTTTGTGGTTTAATGCAATTTAACCTTCCATTTCAGAAATATTTTTTGACTGTACAATGCAAAGTGCTTTGCCAGACTTCATGCAAAGAAAGGCTTCTTTTATGTCCTGAGGATTTATCACTTGACTTTAGATCAAGGATAATGTCACACATATAATGCACATACCGCAATAGCTCACAAGGTTGAGACTGTTATTGAAGCCAAGGACTTACCAATCCATTTTTTTGATATGCATGCATGGCATGCAAATATGATGGCAGTACGTCTACTCCATCATTGTATACGCTTTCACAATAACATCCGCTACTCTGTCCAAGATGATTTGAGACTGGTGGATGGGTTATTAATTATTGTATATATATACAATGGTGAGAAATTTCCATTATTGGTTACAGACACAAGGTGCAACCAATCCTACTAGTATGAATATTTTTCTTTAGGAGTATTTGACATCTTTCTCCTTGGTTAATAGAGGGAGACGATTCTGTCACGGCTTAGTTGTGGATAAGATTCTAACTGCAAAAGATCTCTGCTGCTTAGTTGCAACATTGATTATGTTTTCAAGAGTGATTTTGTTAGGAGTATGACTCAGCTAATACACAATCACACCATAGGTGTTGAGAGTCATGATTTAAGCTCAGCACAGTTGCACTTTCAAGGAAGTAAGTCAGCAATCTACTTAGGGGTAGCATAGAAATTCAACTTTCTTAGTTGAATCCAAACACTTTTGACCACGATCGACTATGTTTGCCACTGTTGTTAAGCAATTTCGATGCAAAAGTCTATTCAAGCGGTTTGACATTGTAGAAGCTAACCAAGGGGCTTGGATTGCAAAGGCAACACCCAGAAGCTAACCAAGGGGTTTGGATTGCAAAGGCAACACTTAGGGTTACTAGTTCCTATTGCTTGTTTTTCATTAATCTTTCCTTCAATGTTTATCATAACTATATCTTCAAGGATCGTTTTAGGGTAAGGCACCTTTCTAGTTGTATGTTTTAGGTTTGCAAAGTGTACATAACTACAGGTAAGTGAACACTTTTCAAGTCGAATGAATAAGCTTGAATGCTTCATCCATTTTTGATCTTCAAAGAGATGAAAATGTCATGAAAGAGCCAAGAATTTTGGGCCATAGTGTCCAAAATACATTTTTGCATTACACAATTGTGGACCCACTTGTAGGGTTTGCTTTGGCACATGTTGTCACATGGGATACAACATAGTCTAGGAACTCAAGGAGTTTGGTTTAGCCAGTGTGAAGCATGGTTAATGAGGGTTCCTCTCACGCATGTCGCATGTGTGTTTGCAGTTACCTCCACACACAAGTACATCTCGTACTTGAAGGATGTTCTTTTTTCCGACATCCTTACTTAAGACATATTCCACACGTGGAGAATATGAGTCTCTAGGACTAACACTGGCGCCTGCTATTTCAATTATGTCGCATGACAAAGTCCTCAGATCCCTTTATAAGACTATTTCAGCACTTCGCATTAGGAACAATTTCAGTGGCAAAAAATTGTCGATCAAACAAATATTGTTAAACAACATTACCAGCTTGTTGTTTATACATGTAGCAAGGAACATGTTTAATTGGTACCTAGGTGTGATTTATTTTCACATTCTATTATGGTCCAATGTCACAGAGAAGGACATGGATATGCAGGTTCAGATCTATTTTTGCTAAATGCATGCACATTGGGTGTTATGGCCCTAGTGTTTAGCAAAGACTGGTTTGGAATGGCATGCGCATTTATGACAATAGAGGTCATGGCTTAGTTTGAGTGCTTGTGGATCTATCAAGTTAACCAAGATGGTGATTCATAACTTTGTTGATTTCTCAACAATGTTGTAAGGAACGATAATCCTTATTTAGTAGTCATTTTGGAAGACTATCTGTAAACCGTGGGGAAACACATCTCAATACTGTCAGTATGCAAGGGGATATGCAAATTACAAAGTGTAATCTTGTGCTAAATGATATGAGAAGTGCGTACACTAGCACCAAACAATCCAATTAGAAAGCATTTATTGCTCTAGTTGGAGTTTTCTTACTCTAAGTTAAAGCATATTTGCGACTAGTTTTAGTCTCTTCATGTATAAGTCAGGTTCTCAACCTGAACACTAGTTATGGTGGGGTTGTTTACTGATACGAGAATATAGCAAGTCAAGGACTTAAGCTTGGATGATGAGTTACATTAGCATGCTCTTTTCATGGAAAGTGAAAAGATGCACTCTTTTCTGTACATCTTTGTTGTGATAACTCGTTTAGCATGCTCATGTACGTTATAAATGGAGTCTACACACTATACTGGATATAGTCCGGTTATACAATATAGTTGCAAAGGGACAACAATCTGAACAATCAAAATGTTACTCTTGGTTTCATTGAACCTCCTTCTAAACTTTATTTTGGTGAAACGAACAATTGGATCCATGAAAGATGCCACTGTGAAAAAAAATTACTGCTCTTATGAAGATATAACCACTTTTGTTTTCGAGGATGAAATTGCTTCTCCAAGGGGGGAGTATGAGAAATAGACCTCTTTATACCAAGCCATACACTACTACATTGCATGTCGGATTGTGACCCTTCACCTTCCACCAACCCTTCTTTCCTTCACTCTCTATCAAACTTGCCACAAACTTCAACACATGCAAAGGAAGGGTAGGTTGAGGAATCTGTGAATTGTTTTTGTGGGATGCAACATAAGGCTACATCCCCAACTGCAATCACTTTTTTCACTGTGCTCAATGCAGATAGTCACTTGGTCTATTCGATGAGTACTAAATGCTTTCTGATAGCATGAGGGAAAAATACGAACATGTACCAGACAAAGAGCACTACACTATATGGTTGACCATTGCCAACGAGCAAGGCATTCTGACAAAGCTATGAGAGTAATTACAAAAAAGCCACCATTGATGATCACTAGTTTGGTCAACTCATGTAGGTGCTTGTCGGAAATAGAGAAATATGGACCTTAGGACGATTGGCATTTGAGCATGCAATAGAACTAAGGAAATGTAATGCTGCAACATATGGGTTTATGAGTAACATGTATGCAATTATTGGCATACAAGACCTGGCTCAAAACATTGAATGCATGAGGCTCACAAGTTGGTGCTTGGATACTCAAGGGCACTTGGAGAAAGATGTTGTGCTAAGCAATTATTTGGTTGGTATATATGCCAAATGAGGTGCCCTTACAAACATACAAAAAGTTCTTGCAAAATATCATCTCTTGGAGTGTGTTGATTGCAAGATATGTGTAGCATGGATGTAATAAGGAAGATTTTAAAAGCTTTTACCAGATGTGAAATGAGGGATTCTTGCCAAACAAAGTCTCTTAGACTGCTATTATAGCATGACTTCATGTGTTTGGGAAACTTTGGGTTGTCGTAAACAAAATTCAAAGTGAGGGTTTCCCGCCACAAACAAAGTCTCTTGAAGTGCTCATATAGAAGGATATGTCCAATAAGGGTTGGCCAAGGAAGCTCCGAATTGTTTTTGTTGGATGCAACACAACACCTCCTCAATTGCAATCACTTTTCTTATTGTGCTTAATGCATGTAGTCACTCAAGTTTACTCATCAATGAGGGCCAAATGCTTTTTGAGATCTCAAGGGAAATATATGGCATCATACCAAACAAAGAGCACTACGATTGCACGGTTGACCTTTCCATTAGGAAAAATATGAACCACAAAGGGTCCTTGTAAGAGCAACCAATCAGATTCAGTCAATAATAGGACATAAAAGGGGGGGACATGGATAGCCCATATCTAAGTACCTCAAAAATATATCGTGTAACATATCTATGGAAAGAGCTCGGCAATGCACTCCAAATACACTACTGTCCGATAAACTTGAAGTTAAAATGCTCAAGTTATGGCCATTCATTTTTTTACTTGGTGAGCCAAAGCTCGTTTCCCCCCTATCTAAACGCACAAGACACCACGTGTCACGTTGTCAATGGATGCTTTTCACGCTACCAAAAAGCTTCAACTAAATAATAAATAAAAACGCTGCACAGAGAACAATTTGTGCAGTTCGCAACCATCACAGTTTGCAGTTTGCAGGTTTCCAAAATTCGTGATTGCAGTTTGCAGCCATCACAATTCGCGCAGTTCGCAGTTTGAAGTTTGCAACCATCGTAGTTTGCAGTTTGCAGGTTTCCAAAATTCATGATTGCAGTTTGCAGCCATCACAATTCGTGCAGTTCGCAGTTCGCAGTTTGCAGCTAGCAGCAGTTCCGCAGGTTCGCAAGTCCAAAGTTCCCAGCAGTTCGAACTGCAGCAGTTCCGCAGGTTCGCAGGGCCGAAGTTCCCAGCAGCTCGCAGGTTTCCAAAAGCTACAGCTACAGTTTTGTTGACTCGATTCCAGATTATGCCAACTAATCATCGATTGAAATATGATATCTTCTGTTTCAGTAGCAGTTGTACAGAAGTAGCTCGGAGCTAGTGAAGCCTAGTTGCGCCTTCCCCACGCAACGATCATAGCAGCTTTGTGTGCAACAAGACCCAGTGGCGAGTTGAACAATATGTCCAGCTTCAACTACCCTACTCAGCTCTTTTCGGCAGGCGCAACTAGTTATGGACAACAGTATACCGCTTCAAGTTTATAATCTCATGCAGATTCAACAACCCTGTGCCCTCGGCCATCCTTCAATGTTCATGGAAATGATATGCAGCAGATCCACACCATTTCTTTTCCCCGCAGTTTTCCTGTGCAGCAGTAAGCCGATCAGAACCAGAAAAGAGTACCAAAGACCTTTCAAACCCTGGTTATATTTCGTAGATCATCAAGCTGGAGGGTACTTCGGATGCTTGCCGACGTGATGAGCATTCTCAAAGATCAGATATTTCGTGCGATCAACCAATGGCAGGGTCTGTTCTAGTGCTACTGAAACAGAAGATAATCAGATTTCAATTGATGATCAGTTGGCCTAATCTGGAGTCGAACCACCAAAACTCGCCCGTTCAACACATTTTTCTGTTGATGCTATCAAGGTGTTGGCGATGTAAACGTCGAAGTAGACATGAGGGCAGAAAAGCTTAGCAGGATCGATCACACAGAAGCTTATGATGGTTATCCTCAAGTAATTAATCTAGAGGTTTCAATGCTAGCTGCTTGCGCTTTTAGTAGAGAGTGTGAGGGGATTAGTGGCAGACAGCTCAAATATGTCGAGGGAAAGGCATTGGGGAATATATGTCACTAGTGCAAGTCATGGTCTGATGAGTTGTTGACTTCAATTGCACACCTCTTCCAACTCTGCTGATAGCCTATCTGAAAATTTGATGAGACAAGCATTTCAGAACGATTTGCAGACAAACAGAAACATCTCTCATGACCAATTCAATGCAGAATATGGTGTCCATGGGAGTTGGTTATAAATGTGTAGCTCCAAGGAGATGCAGTAGCATTGTAGCGAAAGTCAAGTAGTCAATCATGCAGGTGCCTACACTACGGACTAGGATGAAAAGAATAGTCAAAGAGTAGTAGCGGAAGCTAATTCTTTTTTCCACACAAAGAGCTTTGATGCTGGAGAAGCCGAAGAACAAGGACTACGGAGTAATGGCATATCTGGAGACGGGCATACCAATATGTCAGGACCTATTAGCCTCCAGTAGTAGTTCATTGTTGGCCATTCAACATTTGGGTAGGATAGCAAAAATTTTACAGACAATATGGCCAATATTGCGGCCTGTAAATAGATTCTCTTTCTAAACCGCATGCACGCGGCAGCCAATGCGGCCGCATTTGAGATTAGCAACAACAACATACTGCAACTTTGTTGTTTAGCAGATGCATACAAAGCAAGGAATTCTCGTGGTGTAGATTTGAATGCATAGGAGTTGCTGCTTCAGAGCTCCCTTCTTGCCAATAACCATGATTTGGTGGCGGATCCTATGAGCAAAGGTCCATGTACACAGTAGCTATCGGATCAAGTTCGGATGGTTGCAAATGCAAACATCAATTTGGTATCGATACATAACGCACGTTAGCCAACAAGGAGGCAAGAAAACATAATTGCTGACCAAAGCAGCTTACAAATCTGAGAGAGAGAGAGAGAGAGAGAGAGAGAGAGAGAGAGAGAGAGAGAGAGAGAGAGAGAGAGAGAGAGAGAGAGAGAAGGTAATATTGATCATAGGACATAGAGAATAAAGTTACATTTGCATGTTTTGTATATGGCAGGGAGGACATATATTCATAACACTGCACGTTCCAATTGCACAAGCGTGACTTGAACTCGACAACATTGCAAGGTCCGTTATCTGTATCCATTTTTCCATGCGCATGCATTTGCTTGGCGCAACACATAAACGCTACGAGGCAGGGCACGGCTTCCGTTTCTTATAAATTTTTGGAGAGACCACAGTGCCAGCTCTCCACCATACTTTTGTATGGCACCTCTGTATGACGTGCACAACATACTTTGTACTTTTAGTGTGACATTTCATTGCAAGACGATATGTTTAACTATTCACATTGCTTTTTTGTAGCTTGACTCACATATTGGCGGCCTGTAGATTGGACAATCATAAAGCAGGAGTACAAGATTGCAGGTCAGTAAAGCACCTCATTTATTGTTGCAATTCATTCATGCTTTATCTATTTGCTTGTTTTAGAATTTTCTGCATTACTTCCTTTGCTTTGGTTTATTTGGATCTCGTTTTCAGAACTATACACTCAATGTCTGATTACACACGTAACTTTTTGCAGACGGTTGCTTGCCAAATATATGTGATGTATTATAGTAGTGAATACACAAGTAGTGAATGTATGTGGTATATCATAGTAGTGAATTCACCTTGTGCATCTTTACTTTAGATCTAAATAATTTATACCATACTAGGTGTCTAATTAATTGATGCCATACTATATATGTCCTCGTTTCTCCCGTACTAGGTGTCAGTATGAAGTTCTCAAGACCTAGAAGATTACAGTTCAAGCGTCAATAAGCTAAAGAGTAAACTGCAGCCAACTTGAAACTAGCTTACCGTCCATATGCTAGGTCATGGTTTGAATTCACTGCATTGTATAAAGATTGGAGCATGCAATGTGACATCTTCGCTCACAATCTAGAAGTTTGTCTCTACTGCGTGACGACATACCTCACATATATAGCGATAAACAAGGTCGATAGATAAATGAAATAGACACTCCCGTTGCCCTCACTTCTGTACTATTGTTGGTTGCTTTGTCATCGGAGCGGCAACAACAAGGCTTAGAAGCATTATATTTACAATCCAATCCATTACCAGTTCAAGATACCAACCAAGAATCAACAATATCCTCTCTCTATTCATGAGACCGATGAGTGATATTTGGACATAAAAGAGACAGATAATATACCATGTTAACCCAAACGACTTTTGAACTTATAATAAGACAAAATGTCAATGTAACAAGCAGTAAATTAGTAGATCCCTTCAACAACAAATGTGTTCTCTTGCTCGGTGATCTTGCCCGACCAGGTACCCCCAGTTTGTAGTCACGCACGGGAGCTTTGTAACACGTGCCATATCACAAACTCGGTCCACTGGCTACATGCAACTTTGTACAAGATGTCATGCTCTATAAGACATGCCCTAAATTGCTTCACTTCTTCACCATTTTTCATGAAAGAAAAGCAGTCATAGATAAGATCAGTTGTACCTTGGGTGCATGTATTATAGATGAAGCGCATGTGCATGACTACATCAACAACTCTACTATGGTAATCTGTACTCACATGTCAGACATCCAACACTATAACAACCTTGTCTTGAATAGATTGTACAATCAAACTGACATTACAAAACTTGAAATGAAGACGAATGCGGGTAACATAAATGTCCTTTAGTAGTGTCTCCTAGACCCTAAGTTCAACGAGCTCGATTCGATCGTAATTTGCGTGCACTGCATGATCACTGAAAAGATCGACTTCGCAATCGGTGCGGCAAACGGTGCAACATGCATTTTTGATGCCATAACACAGAACACAAAATGTGAAGCTACATGTATCATTGTCCTCATTCATTGTACTAGGAATAACTACAAAAGAAGAAAGGAAAAACACAAATAACTATAAAAGAAGAAAGGCAGAACACACTCGAAATCCACCTTCAAAAATGCAAGCCGACATGTTGTGCTACCAACCATTCAATGTAGCATGTATACTAGAAAAAATATTCATTTATAGTACAACCTTGCTTGGATATAATCTCAACTGTAACAACTCCTATAATCTGTAATAATTGATGCACTTACCTTTGTCTCCTCCCATAAACATTATAGCTTTTTTCGAGTGTATATCCCTTTCACACAATGCCGCCCTTCCCAAATTAGTCTTGCTCTTGTTCCCTTTAGTCATGCTAGCTGCTAAAAATCAATTTGCATATGTCATGTTATATTCTATAGACGTTATATAACAAGGCCCACAAAGCAAGACTAGTTTTTTTTTTGGTGCAAAAACTGGTGGGACCGTGGCCACAAGCCCATTCTCATTGGTATAGAGAGTATATTCCAAAAGAATCTATGACCCTAAAAGGCCCTTTTGGGGTTCATGTTTTCCCTAATGCTAGAAGGACAAGTCATTTTCGACAAAGCTATGAGAGTGATTTAGAGGATGCCATCATCTAGTAATTCTGAAGTTTGGTCCGTTCCTCTAGGTGCTTGTCGAAAATGAGAAAATATGGCTCTTGGATGATCCACCTTTGAACGTGTAATAGAATTAGAAAAATATAATGTTGTAGCATATGTGCTAATGCATAATAATTACGTAGCTGTTGTATGCAGGAGGCGGCATGAAACATTGAATGCATGAGCATTAAGAATGGCGCTCGAAAACAGCCATGATGTAGTTGCTAAAATGATGCAGGTGGAAAGGCTCAAATACTTTTTTGATGGAGATACCAAGTATCCGCAAGGAAAACAAATCTAGTTGTAGGAGATCCTATGCATCTACCATGCTGACGCTAGTCCCCTACCCACTGTTTCAACCTTCACACTAAGCACTGCTATCTTTTGATTTTTTACACTGAGAACGCAATGAACGAACACACTAAAAATTGCATGTTGCCGTGGGGATGGCACATTCCCACTTATTATGATAATTTGGGGATGTCTGTGCAAACTCTCCTATGCAAGGAAACTTTTTTTTTTTTGAAACATAAAAGAGAAAGAATAGTTTAAAAAAAATTTGCTCCAAATCATCAATTTGCAGAAACTATAACCCTTTTTATGGTTCTTTTACGAGGAACACATCAAAATTGGGATACCTCAATTGCAATGCTTTAGACATGGCTCCACGTTAAAAAAACAACTTTTGATAAAAAGCATAGTCTCTCTCTCTCTCTCTCTCTCCCCTACTGCTCTAGTTTAGCAGGGGCGATTAAAGGCTTAGGAAGTTAGGAAGTGGCCGCTTGGCATGATCTAGCTCATTGCCCTTGAGCCCAATGGCACAGCCTTTTCATACATTCTTCTGATACACCCTTTTGTCAAGTGAAAAGATTATGTTGGTAATTTGTGTGGAGGACATGGATGCAACGAGTGCGCTTGACAGATGAGGTTGAAGAGGTACGGGTGTGAAAAGCCAGCACCCCGGAGCTATAAGGTGAGCGCAGGGTTACGAACGCGGTAGCGCATGTTTGCCGCCATCTCTGTCTTTGACAAAAGACGCGGGTTCATCAATTGCAGCACTTTGATAGAGCTTACGGAGCTATAAGGTGAGCGCAGGGTTACGAACGCGGTAGCGCATGTTTGCCGCCATCTCTGTCTTTGACAAAAGACGCGGGTTCATCAATTGCAGCACTTTGATAGAGCTTACGGGATTACTACCTTAGCCAAGGTTCCATCTCCGCACAGAAGCAAGGGCATCCTTCATGGACCCTTTCCAAAGTTACGAACCCTTCCTTGCAAAGATGGGGTGTTGGCACCAAGGGCGTTACAGAAGATGTAAGAGTTGTATCTGGACTGCAGGCGAACAAGCCCACTCTACATCTACCAAAATGGAAAAGTTAGTCTCCCCTTGGTTTTGTTGCCTGCTAACCATGTACATCAAAGCAATCATTAAAAAGAATCAGTAAGTTTATGCCAAACATGTTCGGATCTAATGTCCAATTAGTCCAGTAGTAAGTAAGATCATTGCATATGTAAACTATAAGACACATGTAAACCATTGTCAACATGAAAACCAAACTGCCGCTGTTAATACCAATCATGTACCAGGCGATGCGAGATGTAAAATGTCCCATAAAATGTCTAGTCAACCATGCATAGCATCCTATATGAAATACCTTTTTAGGCAAATCTATCAACAAAGTGCTCATAAAAGAGTCCTTATTTCTTTAATTAATTCCAAGATAGTCCTATGGTAACTACTTGATTAGTTTCATAAACAAGTAAGAGTATTATCTAGATTCTAGATGGAACTGTATGTCAAGGATATAGCAAATATGTCCAGTAGTGTACCAAATTTCTCAATAGGCATTGTGGCCTGCTTGGTTAGCTGCCAACGATGTCATTTCACAGGCTAGCCAATGTCTGCATTGAGATAGTGGGGATTGGGATGCTTAAGACATTGTATACTACCCCGTAGCACTCGGTTGCAACCGCACCACGAGGATTGCACAGATGGGTTCCAAGTTGGGTAGGATCATGATTAAGAGGGCTTTAGAGTTGCACCCAACATTTCAGAAGAACAATGTATGCATGTGTGTGTGTGTGTGTGTGTGAGAGAGAGAGAGAGAGAGAGAGAGAACGTGATCGCATCATATGGTATGGTGAGCAAGGCGAACTGTGTAACATTGAGCAAGGGACATTGAAGAGAAGCAACACGATGAGAAAGGAAGATTGCAGAAGCTAATAATGCATCCCATCATGCCAAGAATAGGAAAGGTACCTTTGGTGCATTCAAGGCTAAAGGTGTTGAAGTTCCAAGTTTACCAGAGCAGAAAAAAAGGGGGTTACAAACTTACTTTGCTAAAAAACCTCCTAGTTTTCTAATTTAGGTACAACAAGAGGTGAATGTTGGAATCATTTGTCAATCCTATTGTTGCTATATATATTGTATCATGTATGCATACGGTACATTATCCTAGAAATGTATGCAAGGCTTGGTTACAGTTGGCCAAGGGTTAGCAACGACATTGCTTTGTCCAAGTAACATAAGAGGAAGCCTTGATGAGACCTTCAGACCGAGACTTCCGTCCGGCTGGTGCACATGAGTATGTGTGCATGTCTTGGATGGTTTGATGTAATAAAATCTCTTTTTAAAAGGCTCAGTTCAAGGCACACTATAGCGAGAGGCTTACACTCTACCAGATAAAGTAACTATAGGAAGGTGTAGCCGTAGGCCAAGGTGTGGCTAAGATTTCTCTGGGGAGGAAGGTGGAAATGTACTCAATCTTATCCACAATCGGCCAAGGTTTAGCCAAGGCATTGCGTCTAGATAAGTGTGTGTGTGCGCATGTATTAAAGGTTGATAATGAAGATCCTATGTAAGTGTGTGTGTGTGTGTGTGTGTGTGTGTGTGTGTATAGAGGAGGCACTATGATTGTGGAAACTAATAATTAATCTCCCACTATTTTTGATGCTCATAGGAAGGTTGGGCTTAGGGTGGCCCACATTAGGCAGTACAGGTAGTGACATGTTGTGATAGACTTGTGATGGGTGCTACAAGAGGGGGTTGTAGGAGGAATTGGAAGGTGCACGATAGGGTGGAGATGATACAGGTGGAATTGCTTGGGGTGGTGCATAGAGCGGGGAGTATCCAACATATCAAAGCATGGAAGGATGGGGACAGTCACATGGGGCAGCAAGGGTAGCTATGGTGGAAACAAGTGTTGTTGGTATTTTTGGAGTGATCGACTCCGGCTTTGACAGATAGATGCTTGGTGGCAGTAAGGGCAAGGGCGAGCAAGGAGGCCGGGCAATGGACGCATTCAACGGGATATAAAACATGTGGGTGGGGGGGGAGGAGGAGGAGGAGGAGGGAGCATGGAGAGGAGGCAGATGCAAGGGAAGGGGGTAATCTAAAATAGTAAAGATGAGTCTTCAATCTTTTTTTTGGGAGTTCTATCAGTACGGTAAGCCATATATTTAGTACTTTGTAAGTATTTTTTCAAGCATTTCTCAAAAATAGCTACTTCAACAGAGATGAATTCAAATCCTTCACGATGGGTACTTCTCAAAGTTGACATCGCGCTAGGTGTACCACCCTAACCAGTTGGTGAATGAGGTACTCTGTGTGTGTGTGTGTGTGTGCGCGCACGCGCGCGAGCAACATTGACCTCCTCAGCCTCCCCCTGGGCGAGGAGTTGACTCAAGCCTTGCTCTCCCTCCCAACCAACATCACCCTGCCCACGCGACTTTGTTGGTGGTATCAACAGCCCTGTCCACGCAACTCTTCTTGAGCTACCAACAACATCGACCCTTGCCCACACAACTTTGTTTGAATAGCCCACAACCCCAAGCCCTGCCCACACCAACCTGATCAAACAGCCCACAACCCCCACGAGCCCGATTTTTGACTTTGCCCAAGCTACCTCTCAGACTCGCCTTGAGCGACTATGTTGACTCTATCCGAACTGCCCTCGAGTTGACTCTCTGGTAGCACTGCTTTGAGTCCCTACATAGGAAGCTTGCTTGCCATGGCCGCTTGAGCCTCGTCCTCCCAAGGCACGCCTACATTTGCCAAATTCATGGGAACACCCCCAAAGACATATGGCATAGCAAACCTTCAAAATGAAGTAAACGATACTGCGCAGTTGAAACATAGACTTGTCACCATCGAGATTGGACTTACCATAGTGGAGAGCCACAAAAAGGGAGAGATGAAACATATATATGGATTGGTACTAGTACTATTATTGGTACAGTGCTCCTTGTGTACTGGTACTAGTACTATTATTGGTACAGTGCTACAGGTGTTCTAGTACTGGTACTGGTACTATATTATATTGAATGAATACTGGTGCTACACACACACACACACACACACATTGCTAGGGATAGTGTGTTAATTTCTCTATACTAACATTGGTGCTACTGGAACTGGAGCTAGGTCTGGTACTGGTACTATTTGAGGACTAGTACTGATACTGGTACTACATTACACTAGATTGATATTGGTATGATATTATACTAAGACTGATACTAGTGCTACATATGTACTGGTGTTCCTGATACGCGTGTATTGGCACTATACTGTACTGATGGTGATATTGTATCATAGTGAACTGGTACTGCTGCTACTTGTGTGATATACTGGTACTGTTTGTGTACAGTATTATACTAGACTGGTGCTAGTGCTGGTGCTACTTGTGAAACTGGTACTGGTACTTCTTGTATACTGACTCTGAACTAGTACTAGTACTGTTTGTGTATGGTAATATACTAGACCGGTGCTACTTGTGGACTGGTACTATACTGATTTGATACTAGTGATACATGAACTGGTGAAAAAATAGGTTGACCCTTTTCCCAGCTAGGATAGGGTAAGGATAGTATGGGCATTATGAACTGGTACTATATTGTACTGGTACTGGTATTGTATTATATTGGACTAGGATTGCTGCTACTTATGTGCTTTACTGGTACTGTTTGTGTACAGTACTATATCGGACTGATATTAGTGCTACTTGTGATACTGCTACTGGTACTACTCAAGTGTACTAGTACTACACTGGTATTGGTACTAGTACGGTTTGTATACTTTAATATATTAGACTGGTGTTACTTATGTATTGATACTGATGCTACTTATGTACTAATACTGTGCAGGTACTGGTACTGGGATACTAGGACTGGTGTAAATATGGGTGGAACTTTTGCCCGGCTAGGATAATGTAAGGATAAAATGTTAAATTCCTTGGACATTATTTATTGGGGCTTTTTGACCTAGGGAGTCGTGGGTGAAATATAGTAGGTGAGTTTTTGGAGGTGAGAGGGATGGTGATAGAGGAGCACAGTTGAGAGGGACATGGATCCCACTATTGTTATATGCTGATGATATTGTGTTGATTTTCGACTCTTCGGAGGGGATGCAATGTCATTTAGATGCTTTGTATACATTTTCCCACGATAGTGGATTGTCTGTTAACCTCGGGAAACCAAGGTTATGGTGTTTAACATCACACCACAGTGGGTGAGGAGGTCAACACCTACTTTTACATATGGTCAAGAGATGGTGCAGTATACAGATGCATACACCTATCGTGGGGTAGTCTTTAGTGGACCGGCATTTTCATTAAGGAGAGCAACAAAGATTAGATTGTCGAGAGTTTATGCAGCCTTGGGAGGTATTTCTAAACCATTTCTAAAAATCAGCTGGTCTGACGCGTCTATTTGGTTCAACTCCTGGTCTCCTAGCAGTTGGTCCTGTTCCGAGTCCTTCAAACCAGTTTGTTGAAAATAGTGACTCATGTAGCCCTGGACTGGCTTTAGTGTCACCCGGTTTTCTGCGTGATGAGGTGGTTTCTAGTTTCTTAACGTTACTCTCAGATGATCTTCACGGTGTTCATCTCTTGGAATTGTTTTTGGTCCTTGTCCCAATATCCAATCCCTTATGAAATACCCTTGGTATTTGGTTTGTTCTACCTCCTTAGGAGTCATGATAACAAAGTTGTGTTATAAAAATCTCTAAACAGGTAGGTTGGTAGGTCTGCTGATCCCTTATCTTTGATCTTGAAGATATAAATGATCTTCATGGCCGTTAGTTGTCCTGATTTGGCATACGAAGTCCACAGGAGATCTTTGACATTTCTATCCTCCCGATCCTAGGATTATCAGTACTAAGCCATTTCAAGGGCTTCAAGTCAACTTGATCGTATCCCTCAAATTCTAAAGTTGGTGGTCCTTCTTTTGCAGCCATATCTAGAATTATGGTATTTACTTCTAAACCCCATTTGTCTATCATGTCGGGGTCTTCGACTTGTAAATACTGAGTTTTGTTTCGATCCATGTACATTTTTCCTTGTTTGTTTGCCCTAATCTCTTCTTCGAACTCAATACCATGGTCATCAATGGGAATGGCATACTCTTCGTTAGGATCTAGGTAAACCTGAGCTCCATGGCGATTAGTTTTATATAAAGAGAATATATGCTTATAGCGCATTGTCGTTCTGGTTTTTGAGTGAGTCGAATAGGAAGACATTTCGGACGTCGAATCAGAAAAAGTATCTGAGACTTCTTCAAGGACAGTGTGCAAGGAATTGCCTTGATTCACGCTTTCTTCAGTGGATACTCTACTGGAGGTTTCTCCAAGTATGGCCTGATTTCCTAGTACACGACCAGATCTAAGGTTCATATAGACTTGTGAAGCTCTGGATAGAGTACTTACCTTTGGATTGACTTGCTATCAATTTCTTCCACTTGACTGGATTGCACTTTTTGTCAAGCTACCGATTCCTCGTCTGCAACCTGATCCCTGTACAAATTTGATCAAGTTAGCTATTCTTCTATAAAGACAATATAGTTTTTGCTAGCTGTTGTGATTGGTCTATGTGTATCACTGCAAATGGAGCTAATTGAGTCAACCATTGCAATTTTCAAACTCAAAAATCAAAGGACTAATCTGCACCTCGAAAACTGAGTGAACATGTACCAATTTGGATCCGATTGAACCCAAACTTTCCCGATGGCCTTGTATTATGCTGGTGTAACACTGTACAAGTTCAAAAGTCAAAAGTGGTGGCTTTGTGTAGCAGTAGTAAATAATCGTGATTAGTTACTTTTGTCAAATTTTTACTCTTTTTGGCTTGATTTGCCAAGTGTACAAGGCTGTTTAGGTCCTTGGACAAGTTTCAACAAGTTTGGACAAAATCTGTTCAAGCTTATCAACTGTTTCATGTCCGTAGACTTTGATTTCAAGAATCTGGCTTAAGTCACTTTTGTGATCCAAATTTCACCACAATTGATTTGTGTGGTCTACTTGATATGTTTGACCTTGTGGTATGACCAAATGTGCAAGAATACCAATTTTTGAAGCAGATGTTAATAATCACGATTATTTACTCTGCTAATTTTTTGCAAGTTTTTGCCCAATCTTGACACAAATCTGTTAAGCACTTCAACTTAAGGTCTCTAGCCAAGTTTCATCAAGTTTGGACTATTTTTGGTCAAATGGTCATCAATTTTCTATCCGCAGACTGACTTTTCAAATTTAGTCACAATTTTCGATCCAATGATCCAAATCTTACCAAATTTGGTTTGTGGGCTTATTACAACATGGTAAAACCAGTGGTATGCTAACTTGGTCAAAAAAGTTGAAAAATGGGGCAGATGTAAATAATCATGATTATTTATAATTGCCAAATTTTTACATCTTTTTGGTTAACTGAGCACGTACACATGACTATCACATCAATACAAGCCTATAAATCAAATTGCATCAAGTTTGGACTATTTTTTTCCCAATTTACACTCAAGTTTCAGAAAGTCAGTAAAAACTTTAGTTTTTACCTAGTTTTTGCCCAATTTGGTGATCCAAATCTTTTGTGTGCCTTTACAAAAGTTGTTTATACACATGCAATGAGTCAGTGGTATCAACCTTAGTCAAATTTGAGCTGAAAGTAAATAATCGTGATTATTTACTTTATGTCCAAAATGAATAATTTTTTGCACTTTCTTCATGGACCATTTTTTCATGAGTTGTTTTAAGCCTATGAATCAAGTCAAAACTTAATTTGGCCTAAAATGTCAAGAAAAAGTAAATAATCTGAGTTTTTGCAAACTCTTGAAATTTTTACCTCAAAGTGTCCTTGAACTTACCCACTGGTGCATACAACTTTTAAGCATACTCTCCAGTTGGATTGAGTGGTTTGGAGTTTTTTCGTGCTATTTCTAACCGTAGACCTGAAATTCTGCAACTTCAAATACAACTCACAATGATTCTTTTGGACAGAGAAATGTCCTGAAATCCACCTCGGATCCTACTTACCTTACTCCTAGGTTCTCATGCAATGGGGTTGTGGAAAGTGTCCACAAACACTTGTTTTCTTGTTTTTTATAGTTTCCTGAGCATCGATCTTAAGGCTTGTTTCGTCTATCAATCATTCTCAAAATCCTAATCTAGTTCTACAATCCTACAATCCTCAAGGCACTCGACAAGGACGATTACTTCCAAGCTACCTCTACACAGCAAAAGACGACAATCTTAAGCTATGTGGTTTCTAAAAGAAAGTTTTTACTCTAGGAGATCCTAGAGGAAGTTAAAGGATAACTTCACAAGACGCTCGTGTTTTTCCTAGTTTAGGTCTCTTCGATCCTCGACAGAGGCGCCAAATATGGGACGCGTATCTAACCTCACTATCTTATCTTATTGCAGTTTTAGCGAGAACCACAATTAAATTGTCAATCCATGGGACGAAGCTGACTGGACTAGTGCATAGAGGCTACAAGAGGTTGTCAATCTTTCGAAAAATAACTAACAACTCGCATTTAACTCAAGCTACACTCAATTGGCTGAAATCACCAAAAGCCAATCGCTCATCGGCAAACAAATCACATCCGTTACAGCATCAAATGACATCCAAATGTAACGAAACTTCTAGGACAAGTTTATAAGACCTAAGCACACATGCTTTAGGTCAAGTGCCAAAATCGCAATTATTAACAGCATTGGATTTTTGACATAGTCGTTCTCGACCCAAAATGCACCTAAATGCTTAGCAATGATGCCCCAATACCCCGCCTAAGCTTAGTTTTTGATTTTGGAGTGTATATTCCTACTAATGATGCGACACCAAAAGCTACAAAATACTGTGATGTGTTTACGTCAATGCGTAGAGCTCTTACCTGTGGTTGCAATGCAACAAACGCGACTGCAATGTGACAACCGGGGAGGGAGTAGGAAGCGCGAGAAGGAGAGAAGTGAGCAATTCGGTAGGTTTTGTGACTCTATAAACCCTGTCATTTTTTGCTTAACTTCACGGTGGCTCCCTCCTGACAGGTCCGCGCTACAACACCCTCTAGGTGCTCTCTCATTCTCTCTTCTTAGCGCTTTCCCCCCCTCTCTTCCTTCTTTCTCTTCCCCTGTCTCTATATTAGGCAGCGCTGCTGTATTCCTCGGACCTCTTGATGATGGTCCCGCCATACTGCGCTGGAGGAATATGGCCACTTGCTCCAAACACTATAAAAGGCGAGCTCCCATGCTCACTTAGCATTGGTATTGTATGCTTTCGTGGGGTGTATGTGTGTACTTAAGAGTTGTTATCTGTACATTGGGATTGTGAGGGTGTTACCCGCAAGTGTGTTGTGTTAAAGATTGTCGACTCTATGGCAAAAGGCAAGGATAAGCAGGCTATTGTGGAGCTGGCTGCTCCGACTCAATCTCAGGTGACTTATGGAATTACTATGGATTATTGTCCATATGATGTATGTGATTCACTTGATATTATGGTACCTTCTGAAAATACTGTCATACTACTTCTACTGTGTTGAGTATGTCTATGGCATGGTTGGTTTTGTTATTGTTATAAAAAGCTTTTAATTTATTGATGATTCATAAGTATATGCAGCTGTTTGTTGCTACGGCTTGTTTTTGGGGTTTCCTTTCAAAAATAGGGTTTTGCTGTTGTTGCATATATATGGTCTTAACAAAGGCTTGGTTTGTTAAAAAAGGAAAGAAGGTAACCTCCTGCAATACTGGATGAATGGTGCCATAAAAGCTTAAAAGTATGATTGAAGGTCTTCTTACTACTCGGTGAAGGATCCTATATGGTTAGATTGGCCTACCTATTGGAAGAAAAACTATGGCCTGGCAAAGGAAAAAACCTTTCTTACTATTTATCTTTGAAAGCATTTAAGTTGGCTGACATCTATAACATGTGGGATACCCATGCATCACCTGCATACGGTACCAATGCTAACTAAAAGTTGTGTTCTTTCCATGGGTGCAGGTGAGGGTTACCTTCTCAACTATGGTTTTCAAAGTTCTTTGGCTTGAAGATGGTGGACTGTTATATCTTCGGGCTCTTGATTTCAATACTTGTGTATAATTACTATTTTGTACTATGAATGGGAATTATACCACCTTTCATTGACATAGTTTCTAGTGTCTTTTGTAATATGAAAGGATTCATTGGTGTATATGTTATATCATTATTGAAACACACACACATACACACACACACACACACACACACACACACACACACACACACACACACATATACACACACACACGGTCACTTTATCTGGATATGATTGATTCATCTAGCTACACACACTTACACTTGAGCTACTAATGTAGCAGATTGTTATTTTGTCCTGTTGGTGCTGACCTTGAGTCTGTACCTTGCACTTCCCTCAATGAGTAATTCTTGCTTTTACTATGGATAATAAAGCTAATGAATATAGTGTCTTCTGGGTGTTTACCATGAGTCTATACGTTATAAATTCCTCATTAGATATAACAGTGGGTTGCATACCTATTGGGATTATCCCTTTTTATAAGCCTTATGTCTCCTTGCTCTAAGAATTTGGAATCATGCCCTTTGATTGGGTTTTAGTCATTTTACTTCACCTTTTGGAGTTGATTATCTTGCACTGGCCCCACGTTGGGTGACTCAACCTTATCGGTTACCGACCTGGTTTTAATTGAGAATTGAACGCCCTTTAACTTAAAAAGATGCTTTCCCTTCCTGGCATTACCTAGAATATTCTCCCTACTCTGGTCTCATTGAAAGAATCTGACTCTTTTAGGGCATGATGGAGCTGATGAGTATACGACTTTATATCACAACCTTTCAGAAGGTTTATGCTATTGGGGGTGACTTTGTCTTATCTTCACCTGATACCTCCCCCTTTGAGGGTATCTACTGGAGGGTTATACTATTGAGCTTTCCTCAAGGTTGTGCTATTCCTATTGGGGTTGATGGTTACATTGTCTGGTGGATTTTTTGGGCCTCCTATCATGTACACACATATGGCAGTGTGCCTTGATGATCCTTGGGTTGGAAATTGGCATGGTTAAGACTCTTAAATGGGTGTTGAGGTTTGGTTGCTATGGGACTTAACCCTTGCTGCTTACCTACCATATTTATTTACCTTGTTTTTCCCCAAAAAATTCTCATTTGCTGGTTCACCCTCACTCATTCTGTCGTGATGTTTTTCTGGCTTCAGTCTCACTCTCTGAGACAATTCCCTCTACACCCTTGACTTCATTTAATGATCCCTATCTATGGTACCACATCTCCTTTTCTCTCTTTCTTTGTCTCTCTCTTGCTCCCCTGGACAAACATGAGGCTGAGCATAATGAACATTCTGCACCTATATTATGCAGATGTAGTGCCTCGCCTTGTGTGCACACTGTGGTTGATTGTGTACCCCAGATGCGTACATGCCAAGATTTTGTAGCTATGCATGGCTATTTTTAATGCAAAAAATCAATGGTAGATGACAAAAAACCTCCTGTTGATTTGCAACCTACTTAAACACGTAAGGGTTCTCTAATACCCTCACTTAGCCTTGCTCTACATATTACGTTTTATATCCTTTGAGAGAGGGTCGTTGTCTAGTTTGCTGTTATGCATACTTTGAGATGAATTTGATTGAGAAAAGAGTTGCTTTTGGGGTGCTGCCGAGAACTAGATTTTATGATTTCTTATTGATTTAAGACTTCAGAATAGTGTTCTAAATGATATAGTAGTGGGGAACATCTATTTTAAAAAATGCAAGATACATCATGTTTTGATTTACTAGTAATTGAGCATGCATAATTCTTTGATGATTGTATTGATTAACCTCTAATGATTTACTATTGTGTTAAGGCTTTTTGGTGCTATAATATTAATACTAGTAGTTATATCAGTTTGAGACAATTGTATATTTAAGGAAAACTATTTTTACTCATTTTTTGAATGGTTTTTTAGCTATACTAAGTGGATCTGACCGAATATAGGGGCATCTTTTTTTACTTATAAGATGACGATGGGTATAAATCAACTCCATCTTTGATGTTATGTGGTTGCCTAACTATGGTCGTGTGCACCTTGAGACTGATAGAGCAATATGCTCCTTCTCAAGATCTCCTTTTGGGAAAATTTTAAAGGATTTGGTTTCTTGGGTTAGTGATCATTTATCGTTGCTATTCTATGCAGTAATCTTAAAGCTTGATGAGTATTTATTCTTAAAAAAGGGAGGGTGGGATGACCTCTTAAATAAAAAATAGTGCCCTTTCGTGGAAAATTTTAATAGAATGTATATATTATGGTAGTGATCTTCCTAGTTCTTTATGCAATCTGGTTCTTGGTGGTTAACGCTTGATGGTTTGGCATCTCGGGTTCAATTAAAAACTAGAGGAACCACCTTCACTATCTATTGAGGATGATTTAGTGTAATTCATTACTGATTTTCTCAAAAAACATAGGAGAAAGATTATATTGACTCGTACTCTTCCCTTGGAAATTCATTACTGCTTTTCTAAAGAACATAAGATGATTTAGTGTAATTCGTTTTACTGGTTTTCTCAAAAAGCATAGGAGAAAGATTATATCGACTCATACTCTTCCCTTGAAAACTAGATACATTTTGCCTTTTCAAAGTATACAGAGTTTGCCTATAAACATTTGATTCACTTTACCTCAAGGGTGTTTAGATTTTGACTTTTTGGATACACTCACTCCCTTGGGGGTAATACTTGGGATGGTTGGCTAGTTTTGGTCTTCATAGGTTGTGATACTAAAGGATTTTGATTTGGTTATAGTTTTAAGTAGGTGGAATTATAAATTTGATTTGGGACTTTGGCTTGTACTAATCTTCTAAATATTACCAGTTTCCCTCGCCTGTTCATAAAATAGGCATTATGGGTTTTGTTTCTGAGCTATGACTAACTGCTTTGATCATTGGTAATTACTAGTAGTTTTGGCTTATATTTTAATTGATGGTTGGAGCATAACTTTTTAGTTGATCCTAGGAATCTAAACTTTGATATCTTTGCTTGATTTTGACCTTTTGCTACTAGGAATCTTGACTAGGTTGTGATACTAAAGGATTTTGATCTGGTTATAGTTTTGAGTAGGTGGAATTATAACTTTGATTTGGGACTTTGGCTTGTACTAATCTTCTAAATATTACCAGTTTCCCTTGCCTGTTCATAAAATAGGCATTATGGGTTTTGTTTCTGAGCTATGACTAACTGCTTTGATCATTGGTAATTACTAGTAGTTTTGGCTTAGATTTTAATTGATGGTTGGAGCATAACTTTTTAGCTGATCCTAGGAATCTAAACTTTGATATCTTTTCTTGATTTTGACCTTTTTCTACTAGGAATCTTGCCTAATTCTTTGACTAGTTTTGGCTTTTTTCTGGGGATTTTGAAGACCATGGCCAGTGCTTGGTTTGTCTCTTATCTTAGTTACACTGGTGTAGAAACTAGATCAAATGGGCTTCATGAATCTTTGAATTTATTGTTAGGTAGAAATTTTTAGCTTAATAATCCTTTGAATTAGACGGATCTTCTGCTTGCATTTGGCTAGGGTACTTAATGCTTTACCTATCATAGTATTTTGTTCCAAAAAAAATTGTATGCTAGTCGGATATAGTAAGAAGGGGATTGATTGAGGTGCTAGCTAACTGATGAATTGGCTCTGGATGCATGAGTAAAATCTTGGATTTAATGCTTTTTTATTCAAAACACATGATTCAAAAGGGTTGAAAGTTCTTAACCCCCTTGAAATGGTTTAGCAAGATGTTTCATGTTTTGATTACTTTACACTTCAAAAAAATGGGACAAACACTTGGATCAAAAGGGGTGAGGGCCTTCTGATCACAATAAAAAGTGTTAAAAAACATATTTCTTTAACCATTCACCTTTGAAAGGATAAAAATATGGGTCAACTTTGAAACATTTCATCTGGTTTATAAATAAAAAAGTTAGAGCATGTTTTGAATACATTTTTTTAAAAACAAGGGGATCTTTCTCACACTTGGATCAAAAAGGGTGGTGGCCTTCTGATCACAATGAATACTCTTTAAAATTAAGGGGGACTTTTTGACACTTGGATGAGAAGGGGTGGTGGCCTTCTGATCACTATCGAAACATATGTATATACACTTCTTTTGGATTATATAATAATTTTTTTAAAACGGATCTTTCTGAAAAATCAGAAGGAGTGGTGACCTTCTGATGTAATGGAAATGGCCTATGAACTTTGAGAGTAGTCGAAATTAGAGATAGCACTTTTATGGAATTACTTTGTGAGCATAGAGGGTGAACTTAATTGATGGTAGAAACATAAACATAGCATTTAGTTAACTTGGCATGAACAATACTTTTGCAAGAGAGAGAGTTTAGAGAACATGCAAACAGTTGAGGATCGGATTTATGTGGAGCCGGTCCCCCCTCCAATAGGCATTTGTATTATAGTTTCTCCCATCAAGAGAGACTTGGTACAATACAATCTTTGTGTTCCTTGTGACCTAGGTGATGCAATGAATATGGAAAGCTTCATGCATCACGAGCATAACATAAACTTTTTAGAAAGCATTAACTATCCCAAGCCTCAGTCCCAAGGCCTCAAACACCTTCGAAGGTGGAGAGAGAGCTAGCAGGGAATGAGGGCAGGGAAGAGGAAGAAGAAACATTTCCTAGGAGAAAGAATTAGTTCCTCACTTATCATCACTCTTCTTGCTAGCATACATAATAGCATAGTAATGAAGATGGAAAGCTTAAGCATTGAAGCACGGCCCTTGGTTGGATTTGCATTCCATAGCCAAGAGTGTTGATGTAGGCTCTCAATTTCTCTACTAGCTTAGAGAAGGAGATGGAGCTCTTGAACTTTGCACTTCACACAATGAGAGTGTGTGTGGGAGAGTATGCAACCCCCTAGCTTTCTTTGGTTGACCCCCCCTTGTAGCTCATGCTTGAATATCATTGGACCTCTCTAGGCCTACTAGACAATCACATGCAAGGGCAAATCAAGCAACAAGGGTAGCATTGGGACAAGTGTCCCTCTTTTCCCTTTGAGAGAGAGAACTTGATAATTGCTAAAACAATTAATTAAATATACTTAATTATCATTGGACCCCTTGGGAGTCCAACCAATAGGCTTTGGACACTCTTTGAGGGTAACCTAGCTAGGGGCTTGACATGTGTCCCACTTGCCTCTTGACCAAGGGGTTCTCTTTGGGAGAGAGAGAGAGTGGTCAAGCAACCATCCCCCCTACTTGCATGGATCGCCCCCTCTTTGTATGGATATGATTTGAATTTTGTGACACCTCAAGCCCTTCAACCTTGGGCCCAGTTTCTCACCACAAGCTCCACCCTTAAGCCCCTCAAGCTTGGGTTGGATTCCCACCTCAAGTACAACCCTAGCATCTCAAGCATGACAAGCACCTCAATCATCTCAATCATCAAGCACTTCAAGCATCTCAAGCATTTGACTCATCAGGCACGACAAGCACCTCAAGCTTTGGTTGGGGTCTCACCTCAAGCACAACCCTAGCTTACCTAAGGTCAAAGGACTTTTAACACTTAACTATTGGAGGTCTTTAATGAAGCTAACCCTAAAGTATTTAAGCTCCATTGGTTAGCCTTGCTCTTTGACATACCATCTCTCATTTGTGCCCCTTTAACATTGGCCCCGTGTTGAGATAGATCTGTAAGCCCATGTCTATATCCTAACCCTGGTTCTTGTTTATTCTCCCACATTAAATGATCAGTTTAATATGACAAAATCATTTGGGTTGGTTAGATATTAGATTTAATGACATTACCTCTCTCTTGAAATCATAGTCGTCCTCAACTTTGAGGTAGAAGAGATAAAGCCTTAATCATTAGTCAATTTTGCTTAGCGGGTAAAGGATCCCTTTTTACCCTACAACATCTTTCCAAGATGGATGAAAAATCCATTTGGTGCTTGGGAGACGTAGCTGCCACAAGCATGTCTGCTCGTTAGTCCATTTTATTTTCCAAGTAAAGTGACAAATTCTACATGGTGTTTGAGAGACATCGTCATCACAAACATGATTCTAAGCATGCAAACTATTTAAATTTGTGCACAATAAAAAGAGAACTAGTCTTATAAGACAAAGAAATTGGTCATGTAAAAGAAATTTGTACATTTGCTTACTCTAATGTGTCATTGTAAGTATTGACAAGGTTCATACTATCCTTAGTTGGCTCATTGTCCTGGCATATAAACACTTGTGTTGAGGTAGAAAAATGCCACATCTATCATAGCGCTATAGAACCACACATGCATGCTCTACAAGGTGACACTCTACAAGGTGATGCTTTGCTATGGAGCACACACACACAAGCAGGGTCTTAGCACTTAGTGATATTATTAAGTACTCACACACACACACACACACACACACACACACACACACACACACTACCTATCACTTCCTTGGGCTATAGCATGCGCACACACACACACCTTTGCAGCAACATCTACAAGCTTGAAGAAAGGCCCAGCTCGGTAAACTCCAACTGCAATCAAGCATATCAGACGGAGGAACTTTTCACTCCTTTACACAAAGATAAATTTTGGCTTTAACGCATATAGCTCTCATGATTGCATGCGCATGTACTTAGTTGGAAAAGAACGTACATGGGGTAGCAGTTATACATCCATGTACACACACATACGTATGTATCAAGCGGTCTATGTAGCATATCTATTGCCATAACGACACAAGTGATTGGTCATGCAACAAAAACGTACACACACAAGCGCATTTGCATGCATATTTATAGGTTTTTTAATACAGTATGGTAGTTTTGTAATTCCACACACACATGCATGCACACATAGATCTGCACAACACATGGAGAAGGCTCTCAAACAGTTATCACATTAGCATATACACACATACACAGATAAATATGCATACAATCATACTCATATAGTATCATTAACGTATAACATAGGTATTAACAGTGTTAAAACATAACATTGGTCATCATCCTAAAGCTAATGCCAATTGTGTAAATATCATTTGGAAGTGTATGCAGTATAACAGATATGCATACAATCATACTCATATACTGTCATTAACGTATAACATAGGTATTAACGGTGTTAAAACATAATACTAGTCATCATCCTAAAGCTAATGCCAATTGTGTAACTATCATTTGGAAGTGTAAGCAGTATAACATAGTTGCAGAATATTTGGTAATAAGCGTTTATGAGAGTGATAACAATTACACAAATGACGACGGCAAGTACTATTCGGGTACCATTTTACATATGTTTTGAGTACATACATAAGTTTTCTATAGCTTCTGATCAAGTACCTAAATCCATCAAAAACTTATGTATGTTTTAGTACATACATAAGTTTTCTATAGTTTATGATCAAGTACCTAAATTGATTGAATAAAAAAATAGGTTCTTTTTGTATTAATTGCTTTCCTCCAGAAAGATTAAAACTTCAAAAAAGAAAAACCATAAGATCTTTGATAATTATAGGGCAGGAATATGGATGTTGGTAAAGATATGTCTCCTTTGTTATGATAACCTCCTGTGAGGGTAAAAATTCAGTGAGTACTCCAGGTTTTTTTGAAAAAAGAGTGAAGTTACAAAGGAAATGCTGCCGCAATTTCCACAATTTAGGAAACATATCTATAATATAGAGAAAATATCACAAGTAATTACCACTTTGGTTGGTTATCAAGATGATAATAGGTACTTGGGTGTATATACCATAGTATGTAACATTTGGTTGACTTATAAAAGAAATATTGATATACTCACATGTGATTATAAATTGGGGCTCTTACATAGGATATTAACCAAATGTTTCTAATTATTTTTGATAAACAGGGTTATAGATAGACAGCTCGGATGAGTATTACTCAGGACACATTTAAGTTACAACAGATTTAGGACAAGCTTATGGCTGCACATAGTAGGCAAACGAAAACCAAGCCAATAGCAATTAGGGACCCTATCTCCAAACCATGTAAATCGATCAAACTTTTCAAAGACCGTAATAGACCCTACTTGCATAGACGAGCTAAAGAAAACATAATAGGTTTAGGAGTGTAGTTGGGGTTCTGGGATGTGACAGTGATAACAAGTAGTGGGGTTTGCTTGGATACCTGTCAACCATTTATTAAAATTAGTTCTAGTTAATTGCAATGGTAGTTGGTTGGCAGGTAAAGATCCCTGCTCTCATCTGATACGAGTTCCGGCTTAAACTCTTCTCTGTCATGTATAAGTATCATGTAATGAATTGTTCATGTATCAAGAAATTCACCAGTTTTTTTTGGAATTTGGCTATTTACACAATATGTTTTTCAAATAGTATTTAAGTCTCTCAGTATATGATTCTGAATGATGGGATTTTAAAGTCAAACACATACAAATTTTCCTAGGTAGGTTGTTTTCCAGTGATGCACTCCGACAAGGATATGATCCACCTAGGTAGGTTGTTTTCCAGTGATGCACTCCGACAAGGATATGATCCACCTTTGGTCGGGTATCCATCATATACTGTGAAAACTTAGTACTGATATGACGATAATATAAACACTAATGGTATACTTATTATTTATGTGGTGATTGATTCAGGCTTTTTAAATTCCATCCCTCATCCGTTTGGGGTATGGAGTAGAAAAAGACATTCCTATTCCACCGATTGGTACTCAATGTATAGTTTCTTGTTTCAAATGTGTGGAATTCCACAAAAAGCTGCTTGATTTCAAGAAGCAAGCTATAGTTATCCACTCTATCTCTGTTTTGAACACAACTTCTGTTAATGACTGGCTCTCTTTGCTTATTCTACCTAGGAAAGAGAAGGAAAAGCTTCTAGAAGCGTTTAGTGCCTTCCTATCCAATCTACCCAGTATTGACACACAAGATAGTGCGGATATTGATTTTTATTTCACTTCTTTACCCACTATTGTTAACAAGTTTTATTTCATCAATAACCTCCTTACCATTGCTATAGAGATTAAACATCCCGAAAGGGTTATTAATCCTCTTCTGGATCTGGACCTTCTTGAAGAAGAAGAGGGGGAAGCACTTGACTTTCTGTCCTATTCTAATAGTATACCCCCAAAAACAACCGTCTCTAAACTTTTTTACGAAGTAATCTCCCTCTTACCACCCAGACAAGTTGAATAGATGCAATTCAACTCGAACATAAGCTTTGGGACTATGAAATATTGAACCATCATCCACCATTTACTTATATAACTTCTCTAGGGTTACTTTGCAGCATTCCCACTGATATTGTTGAACAATGTAAAACCCTGGCCCTACATTCCAAACATCTCTTATCCCATGATGTTCTCTTCGAGCTCAAGCAGATCAAACTCTCTAATGTGGACGGTGAAAAATGTCCCAGTTCTTCAATTATTGCTCGCACCAAAAGACTCTCTCTTATGGATAGAGCAAAAGATCAAAAATGGTTTCTATAGAACTGTTGGAATTCTTATAGACCATTCCTTTAATGCCAATGCAAAAGGGTGGATCCTACTTCAAATTGTTCTTCTTCAATCATTTGGTTTGACTAGTTTTTGTGGTACGTGTTCCATAATTTACCAAGGTTCTTTCAATTTTCATCAAGGCTAGCACAACTCTATGATTTTATAGCTTGGATAGCCTCATTCCCTATAGAATTGAGGCATGCAGTGATCATTTCTTATCATTTTCATGAGCACATGCTAGAAGCAGCCAAAGGACTGGGTCTATACACAATAGGGACTCCACTCCTTAAAAAACTTGCACAATATACCAGTATTTAACACAATCAAAACCTTACTCAAACCCCCAAAAGGTAAGGAACAACTGAAGAAGATTACACACACACACACACACACCAAGCAGTATGGCTTCTAAAAGTAAGAACCAAGGTAGTTTAGAGGATCTGAAGACTACGGAGATACTCCTAAAGTGCTTGAGTACTCAAATTATGAAGACCAAGTACGTTCACACTACAACACGTCGCGTAAAAATTCGCGCACATACCGACGAGACAATCTTTCTTTTAAAAGTAAATAAGCATCATAATAAACATCAGTTTCGTAACGCCGGTATATATACCGGTAAGCACCGTCAAATATGCCAAGTTATAACCGTCGAAATAAACGTAGTTACATACGCTTGTATGCACGCAGTTACATGCGTCGAAAATTTTATTAATACCGACGGTTCTTTTGAGGCCTGTACCGGCGTATATACCGAACTCTGTTCTGATGACCAAACCTACAATTTTGTTTTTGGGTAGAGAGGGCTGGGAATTGATGCTGCATGTACTGCTGCAACAAAAAACAACCCTCTCTACCCAAAGGAAGAGTGCACAAGCAACCGCACTCCACCTACAAGTTGACGTTGTGAGCAGGATGAAAACACACACAGCGCCTCTATAACGACCCGACACACACTCTTGGAATGATACACACACACACTATGGGGCACCACTCGGCTTAGACAACACACCTGGCCGAGACAGGGAACACACCTCTGGAGTGAGAGGAGAGAGACTATCCACTTGCCCACTCCACACAGACACACACACACACACACACAAAAAACTCAGCTCAAAAGAAGATAATTTCTGATGTTTAGATACAAAATGAGCTTGGGCCAACACCAATGGGGCAAACAACTCACACAATATGGGTAAAATAAGCCAGATACAATCACAAACTAGAGCAGAAACTTCGTTCATAGGAGAAACTTACACAGGAAAACAGCAGGAAAAGAGTGAGGAATTTGGCAAAATGGACAGCGCCATCGCGTCCGGAACGGCCCAAAACCCCAGTCTACAATGTCAAAGTGCTCAAATCCGACCTCGGATGAGCAGTTTAGGGCCAAAACAGGCTCCAAAAACACCAAAAACACACCTGCGGATGTTCCTCCTCTCTTCTCCACGTTTTTTCTGGTCTTCTCTCTGTTTTTTCAGTTCCCACACTTAGCTTTATTACTTGGGAACCCTTGGCCTTTTAGATGACCTCAAACGGACCCCGAACAGGTCAAAAACCGACCTTGCAGTGCATAGTTGTCACCTTTTTGCATCATCCGCACACCTAGCACTCAGCTTTTTCCAATAATGCGTCTCGCAACCACGTGAAGTGGCCCCAAAAAGTGGTCCTAATGATGACCTTTCTGCATAACTCTCACAAGAAAACACCCACGTTGTGTCCATATTCATCCACGTGCAAATATTGACCCCGTTCGGCCTCGTGACACCACTAGATGCCATCTAATGCACCTGCTTACCTCATGTCGTTGGCCCACGGATAGCTTCCTCGAGAAGTTTTACGCGCTAAAAACTCCTCATTATTGTAGAAAAAACACACTGGTACTGGTAACAGTGAAAATCGATGCACTATGTACACCCTGTCCTACATGTACACATGTGGGCCCCACGTAACCACCTGGCTATGGAAAAATGGCAATCCTTTATTCGATGCACCATGCATGTATATGTACATATGCGCAATCGCTTGCTCCAAAAAACTCCTGACAACGTTAAAGAGCGGGTGTATGCAGATTAGCAAATCTGTAAAAGGAATTACAAAAACCACAAAATCAAAAGCTTAATCATGACAAGTTCTCAAAAGCATAACAATAACGTCGACTCCCAAACCATAGGCACAACGGCATAACCATGACCATGACCATGACCATGACCATGACCATGACCATAACCATAACCATAGCCATAGCCATAGCCATAGCCATAGCCATAGCCAGAGCCATAGCCATAGCCACAGCCACAGCCACAGCCACAGCCACAGCCACAGCCACAGCCACAGCCATAACCATAACCATAACCATAATTTGATTGCCAAACCATAACCAAAACCATAACCATAACCATAATTTGATTGCCAAACCATAACTATCACATGATTGCCATACCATCATTGAAAATGATAACCACAACTTGATTGTCAAATCCTAACCATACCATGATTGCCATACCATCCTTGCAAAACCATAACCATAACTTGATTGCCAAACCATGAACAAAACCTCTGTGCCATAGGATAACCATAACCTCTGTGCCATACCATAATTGCGAAACAAATCATAATCACAAACAGAATGCAAAACCATAAACATAAGCACTACAAAAATGTACATGAAAACAATCACTGAGTAAGACTGTATCGAAAAGACCACAACTACAAAAAAGATTGTACAAAGAAGACTGTATGAAGATGGATGAGTAAGAATGTATAAAGAAGACTATCATGGTAATGCCTCCTAGTCGACGTCCTCTCCCTCCTCTTGCAGCTGGGTCAAAAGGGCCACAAGTCCATGCTTGTACCCATACTTCTCCTCTCGGTGTGTCAGAAGGCGCTTCACGGTAACTTCCTACAAAATTATGGTTTAATCATGAGATAAATCTTCAAATTTCAGATATATTTTCAACAATGCAAAGAATACGTATAATACTTACAAACTCATGTCGAAGTGTGTTGTAGCCTCCACTCTCAAGATGTGGTGCTCCAACAGACTCCAAACGTACTCTGGCTGCATCTCTCTGCTGTTGAAATCTGTCTGGATTGTCTCATGTCTCTCGTGAAATCCCCACCCACTCCTCTGCGTCCAACCATGCCGGCTTTGGACTACCGGCATTGTACCGTCTCTTGCCTATGACCGACGGTGTGACATTGTGGCCTTCGCCACACCCAAAATCCAGCCATTTGAGACTTGATTGTACCCCTCCACTGCCGTGTACTCTCTGTGAATGGCCTCGACGATGTAACTCTTTCTTTCATCGTCGAGGTTATCCTAAACCTCCATCACAAAGTGACCAAATTGAGCTGTACAGAGCTATCAAATCCTCTTCGCATGGCCTTTTCGAACCTATCCGCCACAACAGCCCTCATCCCTGCTCTTGTACACCTTGCTAGGGCCATGCTCGTGTGATCCCCAAGGTGTACGTGGTGTGCCAATCTGTGAACTATCCACTAAAGAGAGTGGGGGATGCTCTCTTGGTGGTGTGGATGCATCGATAGAACCGCTACCACATCAACCATCACCTCCAGAATGACGCCTACCTCGTCTCGAGGATGAACCACCCGTCAGTGTATGGGGCACACTAGTCCTAGGCCTAGGGGGCATGTGGGCCCGGTTGGTGTGTGGACTCCACTAGTCCTAGGCGTAGGGTCGATCATAGTAGGTCTAGAGGAACCTACTGCCCAAAGGTTCTGTGCCATCGCGATCTGCTCTGGTGTGAACTGTGTCAAAAAGAGACCCATCTGCTCGGGTGACATGTCGGCCTGAGTGAGAGGAAAACTAAATGTTGGGGTATAAAGCCCAATGTGGTCGCCCAGGTAAGTGGGCGGGCTGCCAGGTATGTACACATATTCTTTTGTAAAAACCTAATAAGAACTCACTATGCTCTACACATTACAGTAGAGCGAGTTCACCATATCGTCGTGCTCTTCTTCTCGCACTCTCTCTCGCGTCGCACTTCCGCTCGTACTCCTTCAACTGGTATCAGAGCTCAGATCGAGGCTCGGGCAGCACTGCAGGAGGCTAGAGTCACCAGCTCAGATTGGAGTGAAATCCGACAGGTCATCTCGACCACCGTTCGGCTTCGACAAAGGTCTGCGTAGGCCATTTTCGACTACGTGGTCTCAGCAGGTGCAGATCCGACTCTGCAAATTTGGGGTTTTTAGCCTACGATTGCAGGTGCTAAGGATATCGAAACTCCCAGAGTTTTGATTTGTGGCTGTCTACACATCGAAGGACGGCTCACAGTTCTTGGAGGCGTGTCACATACGACACAGGCGCATCTACACACAGACTGTAGGCGACATCCACTAGTTCATCAGGTAGCTTGTGTTTGCTGCTTGATATTCCAGATTTCATCCTGACATTGCATGTACTTCCACATGGGATGTATTGTCAGAGATGATGTATGTCTGTTGAGGGTTTGCTGGCTGTGAGTCACGCAGCAAACAACCGCCGCAACGGTTATAGCATACAATGGGAAATTTGTGGATGTATGACTTTGTGGGAAGTCTATGTACTGTCAAATTTACTGCAGCCTTTGTTGAGGGTCGAGTGAGGTTTTATTGAGTTGGGGGATTCTCGAATGTTGAGATCCTTTCGGTGATACAGGTCTTGGAGCGATCCCTCGAGCACCCTTAGATAGGCAGCTAGGATGTATTGACTGTGAGTTAGACAGTTGGGATTGCATCTTTGCTTTACTGCCGTTGAGGCATTGTCGCAGTCTATGCTGACAGGACAGTCAGAGACAGTACAGGTGCAGGAAAGGTTTACCCACAGCTTACAGTGTTAGAGAGACAGTGGTTTTTTGAGCTGTTTTTTGGTCTGTTTTTAGTACACCAGAGCCATTTTACAAAGGAGACTCTGCCAAAATTTCTGCAGAATCTGAAGCTTTCTTGGTTCATTTGACAGGTTGATATTGGTTCAGAGCTCAGTTTATAGGGGAAACTCTGTGGAATTTTTCCCAGGAAAGTAAACTACTGTGAAGCGTAGCTATGGCTGGATCACAGGACACTGCTCTTTACAATATCAAGAAGCTGGATGGAACCAATTTCCCATTGTGGAAGAAGCTGATTTGGCACGTGTTGGTACAAAAGAAGCAGATAAAACCTATAAAGCTCAAGGGGATAAAACCAGAAGATATGGACGAAGATGAATGGAGCAAAATGGATGAATTGGCACTTTCTACCATTATGCTGACTTTGGCAGAAAGCGTTTACTTCAATGTAGCAGATGAGATGTCGGCTTATCAAGCATGGTTAAAGCTGAGTGATCTTTATGAGAAGCAGAGTGCAGCTTCATAGGTATACTGGCTTAAGAAGCTTGCTGACTTGAAGATGAAAGAAGGGACACCTATGTCCAATCATCTGAATGAATTCAACACAATCTATAGTCAGTTGTCAGCTCAAGGTGTCAAGTTTGATGAACCTGTTAGAGCTATGTTCCTGTTGATCACATTGCCGGAAAGTTGGGACACTTTTCGCACAGCTTTGAGTAATTCTGCACCTCCAGATGGTTTGAACATAGCAGGTGTAGAAGGAAGTCTGCTTACTGAAGAAACCAATAGAAAGACAATGGACAAAGGCAAAGGAATAGCCTTAGTTGTCAGGGGAAGGACCAAAGAAAAGTACAAAGGTGGAAAGAGGAATCAGCCTCGTAGCAAGTCTCGCAGTGCTAAAGGCAAGAGTGACATAGAATGCTACCATTGTGGCAAGAAGGGTCACATGAAAAGAGACTGCAGGGAATGGAAAGCAGAAAAAGGCAAAGAGAAAGCTGAAGACCATGGTGAGAAGAACAAGTCCTTAGTGAAGATTCAAGAAATAAATGTGACAAACACTGCTGCAGAGGATGACAGTCTAGTGTCAGGAGACATCTATTTCTTGAAGAATACAATGGACTCAGCTCTTCTTACAGCATCTGATGGAAATGCACTGAGTGACTAGATTATAGACTCAGGGGCATCACTTCATGTGTCTCCAAACAAGGAGTGGTTTACTTCTTATGTGACCACTAAAGATCATGTTCGGCTAGGCAATGGGCAGACATGTGAGATCTTAGGTGTTGGAGATGTTCAATTGAAGTTTCAGAATGGCTCTTCTTTCACGCTGAAGAATGTGAGACATGTTCCCGCAATTACAAAGAGCTTGATCAGCACAGGTTTACTTGATGATGCTGGCTACGTCACCACTTTTGGATAGAACATGTGGAAGATATCCAAGGGTTCTATGACAGTAGCACATGGAGTAAATTCTGGAGGACTTTACATGATTTATGTATCAAATGTCTCTAAAAATGTAATCAATGTAACCGAGCAGCCGAACGTTTCTTTGTGGCATAGCCGGTTAGGACATATGTCCAAGAAGGGAATGGAAATCTTGTCTCGTTCTGGTTATTTGCCTAGCCTTTCATTTAATGATTTTGAATTTGTGTGAACATTGTCTGTATGGTAAGCAAACACAGCAGCCACATAAGCATATAAGCAGTAGAAGAGATACACAGTTGGCACTTGTTCATAGTGATTTGTGTGGACCTATGCCTAACCTATCTCTAGGGGGAGCTTCTTACTTTATGACATTTATAGATGATTACTCGAGGAAAGTATGGGTTTACTTTCTCAAGCACAAGGATGAAGCGTTTAGTGTTTTCAAAACGTTTGTGACACTTGTGGAGAATCAGAGTGGCAAGAAGCTTAAATGCTTACGCACTGACAATGGTGGAGAGTATGTTTCAAAGGCCTTTAAGGACTTTGAAACATACTCAAGCACAAGGATGAAGCGTTTAGTGTTTTCAAAACGTTTGTGACACTTGTGGAGAATCAGAGTGGCAAGAAGCTTAAATGCTTACGCACTGACAATGGTGGAGAGTATGTTTCAAAGGCCTTTAAGGACTTTTGTGAGTCAAAAGGTATAACACGTGAACTTACTGCTCCTTACAATCCTCCTCAAAATGGTGTTGCTAAGAGGATGAATAGGACCATACAAGAGAAGGTCAGAAGTATGTTGTCTAATGCACAGCTGCCAAATGGGTTTTGGGCTGAAGCTGTATCAACAGCTGTTCATCTTGTAAATAGATCTCCTAGCAAGGTTTTGCAGAAGGATTCAGTGCCAGAGATGGTATGGTCAGGCAAGGTGCCCTCATACAAGCATCTCAGAGTCTTTGGCTGTGAGGCATATACTCACGTTCCTAAGGAATTTAGGAACAAACTTGAGCCAAAGAGTAGAAAGTGCATCTTTCTAGGCTATGGTAATTCTGGTGAGATGGGGTACAGACGTTGGGATCCCGAATCCAGAAAGGTTGTCCGCAGCAATGATGTTCACTTTAATGAATCCAAATATCATTCTAAACCAGAGAGGGTTGAGGAGATTAGAAGAGTTGTCTTCCAAGAAGATGGACCTGCACGTGCAAGACAAAATGTCAGGGCTCAAGAGGAGCAAAGACAGGATAGAGTGGAACCACAGGTTGTGGTTGAGCCTGAGCCACCTATTGTGCGTAGATATGGACGTGTCACGCGACCTCCTGATAGGTTTGTTCCATCTATGAACTATGTCATGTTGACTGATTGCAATGAGCCTTCATGTTACAAGGAAGCAGTGCAAATGAAGGACTCCGGGAATTGGCAATTGGCCATGCAGTCAGAGATGACAGCTCTGCATAAAAACAGGACATGGAAGCTAGTTAAATTACCACAGGGCAAAAAGGCTCTACCTTGTAAATGGGTTTACAGGTATAAGATCACTGCTCATGATAGTCAGCCAAAGTACAAAGCAAGGCTTGTTGCCAAGGGCTTTAAGCAAGAACAAGGCATTGACTTTGATGAAGTCTTCTCTCCGGTGGTCACGATGACTACATTGAGATGCTTTCTTGCATTGGTTGCCATATTAGATTTGGTGTTGCACCAAATGGATGTCAAGACAGCGTTCTTGCATGGTGATTTAGATGTGGAAATTTACATGCAGCAGCCAGAAGGGTTTGTTGAGAAAGGCAAGGAAGATTGGGTATGCCAGTTGTTAAAGAGTCTTTATGGCTTAAAACAATCACCGAGGGCATGGTACTATAAATTCCACAAGTTTATGCTTTCTCAAGGCTACAAACGTAGTGAGTTCAATCACTGTCTATATACAAAGAAGGATAAGGATGGCAGTTGGCTGATCCTTATTTTGTATGTGGATGACATGTTGATTACTGGCAAGCACTTGAAAGAAATTTTGAGCTTTGAAGTCAAAGATGGCAAAATCGTTTGACATGAAAGACATGGGTGGGGCAAGTCATATACTTGGTATGCGCATTGAGAGAGACAGATCAAAGAAGTTGATTTGGTTATCTCAAACAGAGTATATTGACAAGGTTTTGCAACGTTTCAATATGGAGAAGGGAAAGGCACTGAGTGTTCCATTGCCACCATATGTGAAACTTAGCAAACAAGATTGTCCTGTGTCTGAGGAAGAACACGCTGAAATGGATAAGATTCCATATGCATCTGCAGTGGGTAGTTTGATGTATGCAATGATTGCTACTCGCCCAGACATTGCATTTGCAGTGGGAGTAGTAAGTCGATACATGTCAAACCCAGGCAAGAAACATTGGGAGGCAGTGAAAGGAATATTGAGATACCTGAAAGCTACAAAGAGTATGCGTATATGCTATGGGAGTCAGGAGCTAAGTGTAAAGGGTTTTACAGACTTGGATTATGCAAGTGACTTAGACAACCGAAGGTCTACGTCAGGGTATGTCTTTACATTGGCTGGTGGAGCAGTATCATGGCGTTCTAGATTACAAGATTGTGTTACTCAGTCTACCACAGAGGCTGAATATGTTGCAGCATCAGAGGCATGCAAAGAATCAATTTGGCTTAATCGACTAGTAACAGATTTGGGAATCAAAGAAGAGATGCCTGTGTTATATTGTGATAGTCAAAGTGCTATACAATTGGCTCGCAATCCAGTTTATCACTCAAAGACAAAGCATGTGGATGTGAAGTATCATTTCATCAGGGAAATGCTCGAGGATAAGCAAATTCAGCTTGTCAAAGTTCACACCACAGAAAATCCTGCTGATCTACTTACAAAAGGACTTCCCTCAGAGAGCTTTGAGCATTTTCGCAAGCTGTTAGGTGTAGGGTAGTACATCACTTCTCTACATCTCTTGTATATTAGCTTGTATAGTAGCTTCTCTCACACTTAAAGTACCACATTGGACTTTAAGTGGGAGGTTGTTGGGGTATAAAGCCCAATGTGGTCGCCCAGGTAAGTGGGCGGGCCGCCAGGTATGTACACATATTCTTTTGTAAAAACCTAATAAGAACTCACTATGCTCTACACATTACAGTAGAGCGAGTTCACCATATAGTCGTGCTCTTCTTCTCGCACTCTCTCTCTCTCGCGCGTCGCACTTCCGCTCGTACTCCTTCACTAAAACTAGGAGAGTATGGCTCATCATCATCGACCACGGCTACAAGTACACAAATAACACCCACAAAATACGTTAGTTTATAGAAGAAACTTAATCAATACAAATAATAAATAAACGAATTTCCAACGCAAATAAATGAATCTAAAGTGTATTATAGACTAATAAAAAGAGTTTTACAAAGAGTTCCTAGCAAAAATTATTAGTTAATCTCTCGTCTTCTATGAGATTTGATGCACCAAAGATGTCTATCTCAATTTGTACTTCTACATCTTTGTCATCAAACCCTACTTCTTCTTCGCTCTCTGCATCAGTTTCAATATTTGACACTTCATCTCTAGGTTCAGGCATATGCTCACCACTGACCTCCAGCTCAAAATCCAAACTTATATCATCCGTCAGCCCTGCACTTTGTTTATGAATCACCTCTTCGACCTCAATGTCCAATCCTTCACACACTTGCTTGCTTCATGGAGCAACTTGAACAACATAGAGCCAATGCGGTTTCAGACAGATCATTTTCATCATTTTCTCTCCACAGTGGATCTAGTGTGAACACAACTTGTTCACAATGCTCCGAAAGTACGAATGTATCTCGCACATTTGTCCACACCCGCCTAGAATTGACTTGTACCAATCCACTCTTGTCTTTGTGCACAATTGCATTAGGGCCACTGGTAATAACTTTAAACCACTTGACATCAAAGATAAAAATATCAAACTTTCTAAAGCTAATCTTCAAGATGTCTTAGATGTAGCCAAAGTATTCAAGTTGGCTAGTCTCTGTGTTTTTGTCCCTGGCACTACTTCTACTTTCTTGGACGAAGCTTGCCCTAACACCACTGTTGAAAGTGACCCTTTGTTCATCGACTTGTTGCACTTTGAAGTGTTTCCCATGTGACCACAAAGCTCAATATTTGTGATATTGCAACCACAAAATTGAAACAAACTTAAAGTTATTAAGGTAATGTTATCATGTGAGCTCAAAAAAGAAGTTGTGAAAATATATATGCCAATCACAACCCCTTGACATATCCTCTTCCTCTTGAGTAATCAACACTCCATTACTCTTTGCCTCTGAGATTGTCGCATCTAATCACCACTAGTTGGAAAGTCAAGCAATTTCTAAAGATGATCTGGAAAAGGAAGGTTTCTAGTGGCACGGTTGCGCTTAAATTGTAGGCGATCTGTCAAGCATTGTTGATTTTCCCCTTCGTACCTCTCTAGCCACTTTTGCATGATGTCTGATTTGAGAAGGAAAAATCTCATAACCTTTTCTCACATTGTGATGTCCATCTTCCTAATGATGCCTTGTCCCTGCAGCTCGTCCCCTGTCACCTTTACGTTGATCTCAGTAGTCCACATTCGGGGCATCTCTGGATCAATTGAGACCAAAAATTTACTGATGAGGACAAGAGACTCTTGTACAAGCCATCCTTTGGCCATGCTACCCTCGAGGAAAGCCCTTTGACAAACGAACCCCTTTAAAGTCTTCATAAATCTCTCCAAGAAGAACATCCACCTACTATGGACTATCCCAACAACTGCAATTTCATCGACCACATGCACAAGTACATGCATTTGGATGGTAAGAATGTTTGTTGGAAAGTACTTCTCCACCATGCACACTAGTTCAATAGCATTTAAGCGTGCTGCATCGATGTTGTCTTCTCGTATCTCTTTTAAATTGATCCAACATACCAACTCATTGATTTTGTAGATTGTTCTTCTAATGTCATATGTCAAACAATCCTTCATGGAAATTGGTAAGATAAACTGTAAAAATTTGTGCCAATCGTGGGACTTAAGACCATTGAGATTGTCATCTCTTGTAAAATACGTTTTCAAACATCACATGCACCCAATGGGAGTCTTGAATGAAGATATAGCCTTCTTCACTTCTTTCTCTTCTGCACGACTCAAAACCCATAGTCCTTTTGGTATAGCAAACTTCCCATTGGGTTAAAGTTGAGGCCACATCTCTGGCATCCGACCCACAGCCTGTAGGTCATCTCTTTGGGCCTTACTCTCCCTTTTTCCAGTGATGGTTTTCCATATGATCTCCCCCACATTCTTGAAGATGTGCATTGGGTCAAGCAAATGATTAATCAGCAGGTCACTCCAGTATGGGAGTTCATGGAAAATAGAAAGTCTTTTCATTCCAAGTGGCATAGCCACATGCTTTTCCAATCGCTCGCTGGTTTTAGTGGATGCATGTCATGTTTGCATATGTTTGGTCCACGTAGCTCATGTCCTTCAGGCAAAATCTACCATGCTCCTTTTAAATTGCCTTGCTCAAATGCTCAAAGTGGTGGAAGCCAAGTCGAGGACCACATTTCGGACTTCATGATTTCCCGAGTAATTCAAGCTTGAAACATCACAAAAATAAAAAAAATAAAAGCGTTGGCATAGCCAGGAATAACATGTGTGAGGGTTTCAAAGGACTGCATCGATGTGATAACGTAATCTAACCTAACATAACATAGAACATATAACCTATGACCTATAACCTAACCTATAACCTAACCTAACCGAAGTCCGTTTGCATTTTTAAAAGTACACGAGTCATCTTCGAAGTCCATTTGTGTTTTTTCTACTATTAATTTGCCGCTAGCTCTAACCTAACCTATAACTTAAACCTAACTTAACCTAACATAACCCTAAATCTAAACCTAACCTATAGGCTAACCTAACTGAAGTCTGTTTGTGTTTTTTGAAGTACACGAGGCATCTTCAAAGTCTGTTTGCGTTTTTTCTACTATTAATTTGTCGCTATCTCTAACCTAACCTATAATCTAGCCTAACCTATAACCAAAACCTAACCTAATCTAACATAAATCTAAACCTAAACCTAACCTATAGGCTAACCTAACCAAAGTCCGTTTTTGCGTTTTTTGAAGTACATGAGTCATCTTTGAAGTCTGTTGCGTTTTTTCTACTATTAATTTGCCACTAGATCTTACCTAACCTATAATCTAACCTGACATATAACCTAAACCTAACCTAACCTAACATAATCTATAACTTAACCTATAACCTAACCTAATCGAAGTCTGTTTGTTGTTTTTAAAGTACACTAGTCATCTTTAAAGTGCATTTGCGTTTTTTCTACTATTAATTTGTCGCTAGCTCTAACCTAATCTATAATCTAGCCTAGCTTGTAACCTAAACCTAACCTATAATCTAACCTTAACCTAACCTAATCAAAGTACTTTTGCATTTTTGAAGTACACGAGTCATCTTTGAAGTCCTTTTGCATATATTTTTTCTACTATTAAATCTAGTTCTAACCTAACATAACCTATAACCTAAACCTAACCTATAACCTAATCTAACATAACCTATAACCTAACCTAACCTGTAATCTACCTAACCTATAACCTAAACCTAACCTAAAACCTAACATAATTGAAGTCCGTTTGCAATTTTTTCTACTATTTTTTTCTAGCTCTAACCTAACCTATAACCGAAACAATCTTGCATGGTGAATGGTGTGTATTCTAATCCAACCTTGCAGTTGTCAAGGTTTTATCTTAAATAGATCTTCCTTTGATGAAACCTTATTGGTGAGGAGTGATACCCTTTTCCAGAGTGAGAGAGAGTCTTAGGGAAATTGACTTGGCAATAATTTTGCAAGCTACTGACATCATGGTTATGTGCCGCCAATGTTTCGGTTGGGAGCATCATATTTTTTTGGAACCAAACCTATAACCTAAACATTAGTTAACTTAACCTATAACCTAACCTAACCTTTTACGTATATACAACCTATAACCTAACATGTTGCCTAAACCTAACCTATAATCTAGCTAACCTAACCTATAACCTATAAGTTAAACCTAACCTATAAGCTAATGTAACCTAATTAACATCCTATAACTCAACCTAACCTATAACCTAACGTAGCTTAAAGCTAAGCTAACCTAACCTATAACATAAACCTAATCTAACCTAACCTAGCCTAACGTATAACTAACCTAATTTATAACCTATACCCTAACTTAACCTATAACTTAAACTAAACCTAACCGAAACCTATAACCTAAACCTCATCAATTGCATAATTTCAAAAATGACATAATTCAAAACAAAATTTCTTCAAAACAAGATTTTTTCGTAGCATAATTTTGAAACAACATAATTCCAAAACAACATGACGAGACGGTAGCGTAATTTCATAACGTAATTTCAAAGCATAATTTTGATATAAAATTACCCCAAACCATAATTTCACAACACAAACCATAATTTCAAAACAATTTTTTTCCAAAGCATTATTTCTAAACAAAATGGCATAAAAACTTAAATCATTGAAAGTTTAAAGCATGAAATTTTATTTTGTGAATATACAAATTAATTTAATATCGATTAAAACTTTGAGCACTCACATGCGGCCTATTTGAGCAATATAGGGTCTTGTAAACATCCTTGAACCTGCAAAAACTCACACACACACACACACACACTATGTTAAACTCTAAATCCTAAACCTACAAGAAAACTTGAAAAGATTCCCACCTTGGTGCTAGAGAGTAGTCCACAAGCAAGATTTTCACCTTCTGCAAGTTGTTAGGCAACAGATCTGCAGTAGATGAAGAGGAGGAGGGCAAGAAAAGAGGCGCAAAAACTAGAGGAATGCACAGGGAAATACCCGCGGGTTTGTTTTTGCAGGTTCCATCGATACAAACATCGGTCCAGGCGTCAAAAAACACATCTATAGAGGCGTCGGAAGAGACATCGGTATAAGCACCGGAAGAGACATCGAAATCTATGTTGGAAATTCAAAATTGAATTTTTTTTAAAATTTCATCTCACTCCATACTTATCTACACATATACCGATGCCCGCAATTAACGCCGGTAATTTGGCACTAGAATTTAAGCGACCTCTTGCAGTGTCACTTACTATAAAAAGTAATGATCTGCTACATTTTGAACACAATGCTAGGACACATGGGAGATTTGTTCACATTTTGTTTTGTAACAAATTTATGGATTTTATCGACCCTAAAGGGTCTTTTCAAACAATGATAAATGGCTTTCACATTAACAAAGACTTGTCTAAGTTGCTATTTGTTTCTGTTGGAAATATACAAAGAATCTTAATGATACAAGAATAATACTTCATTCTCATTTTTATGTACAAAAATGAATCTAAGATTGAGTCATTTTTGTGCTAATCTCTTTCCTTTGTCTAAAGCCAACTATCTTTTGAACTTTTATGTTCTTTTGTGTATAAGTATAAGTCTAACACGCACGCACACGCATGCGCGTGCGTGTGCGCATGCACACGAACGCACACACACACACACACTGGATTGAGTTGGTCACTTGACACAACTACATTGGGGTTATAATTTCAAAGTTAGATATTAGCTATCTAATAAGATGGAATGAATAAAATCATATTAAAGAAGACCAGACAAAAAAGTCAAAATAAAAGACTTCACATGTCAAGAAATGAGACAACTAAAATTAGTGATTCAGATTCATGACTAGATTAGAATGGAAGTATAATTGATACAACATTTGGGCTAAGAATCTCTATAACATGTAAAGCAAGTAGTTACAAATGGTACAAGGGTTCTAATCTATTGATAGACTTAGATCAAATGACCCCTAGCAAGACATATCCAAAACTGGACTCCTGACTCCTATATGTAGGTTGTTGTACTGTATTTGGCATTGAGGGTTACTAGAAGTGGAATTATCCTTATGAATAATTATGTATATAGCCTCTTACTTCGATTTCTCCCTTCTCTCAGTGAGCATCTCCACCACGTAAGGTGCGAGTGTAGCCAAGGCTTTGCATCAGGGTCATATAAAGTCTTTTGTCCTTTGTTCAGTCATGCCCTTGCAAGCTTTTGATAGATGAATTCTATGTGGATACATCTAGCTAGATCTTGTTGATTGGCTTTGATTCTAGCTTCAAAATGAGCTTAAAAAGGAACTTCATTCATTTCCTTGAACTCGGGTTCAAAATTGGCTTTGTTGGAAAGTTCCTTTTTAGGGAAATTGGATGCTTCAATAGATAGGTACAAGCTCCATTTTTGCCAATGTTTTGTAGGCGTTTTGATATGCCACCTAGGAGGATGATGACGGCCATGCCTTTTCTTGCCACCTAGTGACATCTCTGGAGAGCTAACACTTGCAAGCTTTGCACCTTGTGAATGATTGGCATGAGCTCCCATGAGGTGTTTCTAGGTGGCATGGCTGTCATCATCTTCCTAGGAAGCATATCAAAATGCCTACAAAATGGTGGAAAAAACAGAGCGGCAATTAGATCCCTACACAATCACAATGTTCTGAGGTGTTGCTTGGTGTTACAGTAGATTTTATTGAGCATTCGAAAACCCTATCTTGTAGGTAGTGATGTGGTCTTGCTTCGATTCTTGGGTTTGAAGCCTTGGTCTAGTCATTGTGTCTAACTCATGTGGGAACTGCTCTTGTGGGATGCAATTATACACTACTCCTTTTGTGGAGATTTCATGTTAAACTAGTGAGTTATATATACCATGCAAGAGGTTCATAGTAATACAGTGCGCAAAGTCTCTTTTGTTGAAGGTTGTGTGTGCACGTGCGGGCGCGCACGCACGTTTCCTTGATTTGCACACCCATCTTGCCCATGACCAAGCTTCTTCGTCACCCTCCATAGCCCGTTGACCGAACAAGAGTCCACTTCTTGGTTTCCCGCACTGCTGATTCAATTAAAGCAGCACCTGGTTTTTTTGACCTTCTTGTTTTGCTAATCATATAATCATAATTTTTATATTTACATGTTCTAGAATACATGTAATCCAATAGAATTATTTCCATACATACCATGCCTTGAAAAGATGTTGGGTTAAATTTGATTTTTACTATTTGTGTGACAATACTATGATACACAACCGAACTCAAATTGATAGGGCATTCATAATTCACTGCTTTGGATAATAACATATTGAAAAGTTTTTAGATACATACGTCTAATTGTTCCTTAGGTTGATGGATTCCTCAATGAATTTGTATGCCACTTTCTTCTCCAATGATGACACTAGGACCCCTTGTCCTCGAGACTTTGACTTCTTTTTGGATTCAGGCATTTCATTCATAAAATTGCTAATGGCATCAACATTATAAGGTTGGACTTTTGAATCACAACAACAATTAACTGAGTATTTCTTGTGTTAACTGTGATTGTTGCTGTATGAGGAGTTTTGGAGTGGTTTTTCTTCGTTGTATTTGAATGCATATTTTCTAATGGTTTGATAAGAAATTGTTGTTTATGACACTTCTGCCAAGATCTGTGTCAGTTCTTCTATGTCCTATTGCTGCTCTTCCAACATTTCTTGCATTGCTTTGGAGGAGACGACTCTTGATAAAAATATAATAGCATTAGCTATCAGTTTGAAGAGCATCAAAACTTAGCTAGTGTATGTTGAAGCTCTAGTGCCTGATAAACATCTTATAGCTATTTTACTTAATAGCTTACATGATGATTTTTGTCAAATTGTGACCATCTTAAAGAAGAAAGACCGTCTGCCGTCTTTGGATGGTACTGTTAATTCCTTGGAGCCTAGAGCAGAAAAGAGCATCCCATGTTACTTCTTCCATAATTCCCAATGCATATGTAGTCAATGTTGCACTGTTACCTCAACTTCAAATAGACCATCCACTCATATTAGATCTTGTGTAATTTGTGGGAAAAATAATCATCAAACAAAGGATTGCTTGACCAAAAAATTTTGTTTTCATTGTGTAAGACAAGCCATCCTTCCAATAGGTATTTTAAATAGAACAAAAGTCATATAAATATGATTGATGGTGATAAGAAAGTACAGATGCTTCTAGTTGAAAGTGATGTCCTTTAGTTTCTCTTTCTTTATGTTGTTCATAATCAATAAATTTGTACGGATTATAGACTCTGCCACATAGAAAAGTGGTAAGATCTCCCAATATTTGTTTGTTTGGTTCAGTTCTTGCTGCTTTGTTGCTATTCCCACTCTAATGGTTTTCTAAGGGAAGTATACACAACAAGATGTTGATCTCAAGAAATGGGGGGGGGGGGGGGGACTTCTACTCATTGTTCCAGATGGTTTGTTGAACTCTTCCATGGTCTGTCCTTAGGCCATTGTTAGTGGTTTGGGCTAAAGCAAGAATTGTTGGGTTCAAGCTATCCCATGGGAAGCTACCCAATTAGGAACTAATATGCACCACTCTTTGGTATGTGGACTTTGCATGGAGAAAGGAACGGCTTATGATTGATCTAGTCCTTTATATATATATGTAAAAAGAATCAATCAATCATTATTAGCATTCTTATTTTTCTCCTAAAGAGATCTTCTCTCTCTCTCTTTCTCTCTCTCTCTCTATCTGTGTGTGTGTGTGTGTGTGTGTGTGTGTGTGTGTGTGTGTGTGTGTGTGTGTGTGTGTGTGTGTTTCTTTGTCCTCTCTCTCACCATGGCCATTCCCTGACTTAAACACCCAATATTACTTGGTTCCTTGTATGTTTGTTTGAGGAGGGTAAATCTTGTTACATTTAGTAAGATATGGCTTCCCATTTGATATCAATGTGGTGCTTTGACATGGTTTTGTTGACTTGGAAGCTAGTAGTTTGGATTTTCATTCCTCCTTTTACTGTATGCAAATGGTACTTCTAGTTGGCGCTTCCCTTGAGAGAGATTCCCAAGACCTTAGTGTTCCAATCCTAAATGGCTTTGTACATTCTTGTCCAAGGAACTCCCTATACCATGTCTTTGTTCATATGTTCATCTAGGATGTAGATAAAAGTGTGCAAATAGGGAAATCCATGCATTAGAAGGATGAGATTGATCATACCCAAGTTTGGAGTGAATTCTTTGTGACACATGTTTACTTTGGCACCACAATACTCTAAGGCTCATGTAGTGGACTTCCTGCATAAGTGGAATATCATACTAAAAATTGATATCCTAGCATGTGTATTTGCTAAGGCATTGTCTTTAACACTATATTTCAATGTCACCATGATTCTCATGTCAAGTCCAGCCAACCATTTATCATTGTTTCTTCCACGTCTTTTTCTAAGGCTTGAGTAAAGCGCTTGAACTTGTAACGTGCTCACTATCACGAGTTCTTGGGCTGGTTGCATTGATGCTTTCCTTTTCAATACTTTGATGTGAGGCTCTTCTTGAGCTTCATCAATGGATTGTTGATCCTACTTTCATGCATTTGTTCAAGCAATTTATTGGTTAGTGGAAAATTGTATTTGCATAACCGACATCCACTTATCCATCTCTTCATGACTTCCTTGATACGGTTAGCAAAAGTGTCATTATACGTGTAAGGTCATTGTATGCTTGGTTTCACCTCAAGTTTTAATGGGATAGTATGCTGACATATTGTCGGATCCACTCCCTTTAAGTCTTTGTAAGACCATGCAAACACATCCTTATATTCCTGAAGAAGGTTGAGAAGTTCCTCTTCCTCATCTAGGCTCACGTCTGTTGCTATGTAGACACATTGCGATTTCTCTCTAGGTCATGCTAAGTCTACTTTCTTTGCATCTTCTGGCCCATCATAAGACTCGCTCTCCTATCGCTCTCTTATGGGTTGTGTCAGCACTAATTTGTGATCTTGAATTGTGAACTTTCTGTAATGGGATGGTACACTCCTGTTGTTTCCGTTATTGTCTTTCTCATCCTCTCTGTTGTCTGTTTTGGTTGTCCAGACTTCCCTCAGAGTCTTCTTGAGCTCTTGGTACCTTTTCTTATGTTCAAGTTTTGTCAATTTTGGTTCTTTCAATTTCAATTATGTTTTCCCTTTTTTTGATTTAGTTTCTGCTTTCAGCCTCTGCTTTCTCTCTTTTACATCCCTAGGACTGTCTTTTGTCCTGGGGTCTCGATCTTGAGAGAGTGAGATGATATTTTGTTTTTAATGCAGTCTTTTGCCTTCACCAAAGATAAGAATTCCATTCTGTTATTAATGCTTGGCATTGGGTTATCTCTGGCCTTGTGAGTTTGTCTCCGTTTTTTGTAATGAGCTTGACATCTCGATTTTTAATTTAAAAAATCGTAAAACCTTACATCAGGTAGTGTTTCCTCTAGCTCACTAGGGTTGTCACAACATTCATTATCTGCATCATCATCCCGTTCAAGATGGTCTGTAGAATCATGGAATAGCTCTCCATTCATTTCTTGCTTATTTTTTATTTTTCTCGATTGATTCAAGATTTTTTAATCCTCCTCTTCTATTAGCACAACCATGTAATATGGAGCTACATCATACTCGTCCTCATCACAAAACTTAGTTGTTGGTCCCTCCACAATAGCACACACATCTAGGGTTGCTAGGATATGTGTCCATTCTAAAGGTTCTAAGGACTCTTCTGGAAAAGGTTCTGGAATGTATTCCGTATCTTCGATTGGTCTGTCTACAATACATTCTTCTCGTTTTAGGCTTCCACAATTGGATGCCCCACACATCCATAACTCCTTTGGCTTTCCTAACCAGTCGGGAAGTTTTGACCCTACTATCGTGGCATAGTCAAATTCTTCTACCGGGGTTCTGTCGACATCTTTGTAGATATGGTCTTTAAGGTTTATTCTTGTAGTAGTTTCCATGTATCTGAGGTATATGTGCTTGTAGCCCCAATCTTGGACCATCTTTAATTGTCTCATAAAGGGTCGTCCACGTATTATGTCATAGTTATTTTTCTTGCCAAAGTCCCTTATAGAAAATGTATGCTCATACTCGATTCCGCAAGACTTAACAACTATTTTCTCCAATAGTCCTATGGGTTTCTCCATATAACCATTGGCCAGTTGAAGCTTCATTTTGGTTGTTTTCAAAGCCGGTTTTCCCCATTTCTTCCATACATCCTTTGTCACGATGGCCACACCTGCTCCACTGTCAAGAATTGCCTTGGTGGTCACACCTTCTAATTCAACTGGGAGCGTGGTATTGCCATTTTCCCCTTCACAGTATTCTCCTGCCTTGTTTAAAGGCACTGGTTGCATGTTTACCTGGGGGTTTTCTAATTCCTTGATTCCTTCCTGCATTTGTGAATTCAGATCCTTACCAAATTTCTTGAGACATTTTCCTACCGTATTCCACATATTAGGTCTTAATTTGAGAAGCTCTGCTAGAGTAATGGTACAAGTTATTGGAGTCGATAAGAGTGTTATCAACCCCTGGGAGTCCATCCCCTTCCTTGTAGTGAGTTGATGTGATGGTACAAATTTCACATATGACTTTGCTTCATACTCCCCCATTTATGATTGTCCCAAGATCTCACGGATCCCTTGTCTCCCTTATAAGAGTGCATTTCTAGATCTGCCTGAGGTCCTGCCTCAAATTATTCAATAGGAGGAAGGAAGTCATCTTCTCCCATACTGGTTTTGTTACCCTTTGGCTTAGTTCATTAGCTTCATTGGATTCCCTTATCTGTCTCTAGAGATCATTTAAACCCTCGTCGCTTTTATACAATTGAGATGTGGAAGGTTGAAACCCTTCTGATGTTGAGTCTATTGTGTTCAACACTCTGCCAGGTCTTTCAATTGAATGTTCACATTTTAATTCAATTTTTGGACTAACAATTAGTCGGTCCGATCCATGTGTTGGAGGGTTCCTCGTTATTGGTTCAAGAAGTTCTACCTCCTCCACCTATTTCCTTGGAGTTGGTTCCAATAAGGTTTGCACAGTTTTGATCATCTTTTGGCACATTTCCAGTCTCTATTTTTCCAACTCAGCATAGGGTTATGTCATCCATTTTGTTCTTGAGTTTGGTCGATTTTAAGCCTTGAGTCATATGCTTTCAAGAGTGCGTCTAGATGTTCATTTACTTTTTCCACTAGTACCGATCCGCCCAATCCCGCACTTTTGGATTTTGATTTCTTCTCAAGCTCGATCTCTGTTGGTGTTTCTGGATTTTGAAGTGCTCATTTTTCAAGTTTTTCTAGCCTGTCTTTGGTCCGTTGTAATTCTTCTATTATGACATTTTGTTCTCGTTCTCTCCTAACTTCTACCCGTGCTTTTCTAGCTTTCCACGTGTTTCATTGACTTTTTTGTTTAATGTAGGTGTTTTACCTCCTGGTTCTTCATTTCCAAGTCCCTCTTTTTCTTTTTGAGCCTGAGATCATGTGATGACCTATATCGGTATAATTGTTTCATTCTCTGCTTGAAGGGATAACCTCCAAAAGGTTTATGGTTGCTTTCACTGTTTTGTTTGGATTTACTGGGCAATTGGCAATCAAATGAGTAATGCCGCAATCTGGACAATACGCATTCACTCGTACAATTTTCAAATGAGGACAATATTTCATAAGATGGCCGCCCCCACATTTATAGCAAGGTCCCAATGGTTGTCGTGGAGATCCTTGAGCACCCTTCTATTGGTAAGTTGGTCTAGGTCCATTGAAACCTCCATTGGCTATGAACAACAATGTTCTTTTGTCCAAAGTGTATCTCCTTTCTCCTGCAGCTTGAGCCGCGGTTGGTGGTCCAACATTGCCAATCATACTCCATGGTTCCAGTGTTCTTCGCTCTTTTGGTGGGTAGTATGTTGGGCAGGTCATTGTTCCACTCGGTTCTTCATAATAGAAAGGGACAAGTACTAAGTCTTGTTCCTCTGATTCTTCCACTATGGGCGTGTATCTCACACCTATCGGTCTTGTCCCTGGGAGTGGTGGTTGTTGCCCTAAAACTGGCTATGGTCCTTTAACCCCAGCTGGTCTTGGCAAATTTCCCACAGTATATCTAGGTACCCAGTGTCACTTGAGGTGGTGCTACTTGTGGTTGGGAACCATACTGTCGTTCTCTCACGTACCCTATTGTAGTAGCGTTCCTCAGTAACATGATTTGTCGATTTTTGTTTGATGGTGCACCACTTTAATGGTTTCGCCTGTGGCTTGGCAAATGGGCTAATTCTCTTTAGTATTTCCTCTATCAGTCATGCTCTTGATTTACTCTTGGTTCATTTCGTTGTTCAGTCTTTCCAAACCTTTACCCACTTTGTTGAGATGATGAATCATCATCTTTGTCTCTTAGATCTCCAACTCTATAGATTTCACAGTTATCTACGAGGAACAAATCCTCTTTGGCTAACTCATTTAGAGTAGGGCTTTTCTTCATATGAAAATATTTTTAAAGATCGGCATTTCTCAATCCTTGGATAAATATCAACATCAGTCTGGATTGAGTAGGTAGTTCTTCCATTGGGTATAACTTTACGTATCGTTTTAGTTGTAAGGATGCCTTCCTAATAGATTCTCCATCTTTCTGTTTAAACTTGTGGATTTGAGAGACAATATTGTGGGCTATCCCTCTTTGAGAGAACTCCTCAGCAAACTCATCAAAAGCTTCTTGGATGGTCCCAAAATCTCGTCTTTCTACAGAGTCAAACCAGGTGGCAGCGTCTTTCTCTAAGGTGAATCCAAATCCTGCAAATTGTGTATTGAAGTCTCTAACCTTTTCTACTCGGATCACTCTAAAAAATGTCGCCACATGATCTCTAGGATCTCCTTCTCCTCTTGAATACCTCTTGTGTACCCATTTCTGGACTTGAGACGGTCTAACACGTCTTTGTTCTACGAGTCAAACTGTGGAATCTCTTTGTCCCTCTCTCCTCACAGGGTCTGGTTTGTTAGGAAATATGACGTAGCTAAGTAGATAATTGAGTAGATTACTTAATGGAGAGAGATAATCTTCACACACAAGATATTATAGAGTAGAGAGAGAGAGAGAGAGTACACACGATATACTGGTCATGTGTGGCCGTCCTTGAGAAGACAAGTCCGCTTTTGAATTTGGCCACCGGCCATTGAATTCATCCAACGGCCATCGGCCATTGACTTCTGACCACCGGCCACCGGCCAACTGACTGGTCATTTTCCGACCACTTTCCGGCCGGCGAGACTGGACGTTAAAATTTTGGTTTCCGGCGAGTGATTTTATTTTCTGCCGAGTTATTTTTCTTCACGCACGATGGCTTCTCCTCATAATGGGGGCCTTACAAATGTGCGTTTTTAACACAAAATTACAAGGGATAAATCAGGCTCCATACTTAACAATCTCCCACTTGGAGACTGATCTCCAAACCAAACCTGTGACTGCTTTCCATCCTGACTTCTTATCCTTGAATTTCGATTGAAGATGAGAAAAAGCTCAACTTCTCCTTGTTGACCACCTTTGTAAACATGTCTGCATAATTTTCACTTGTATGCACCTTTCCTAGCTTTAGTTGTCCCTCTTCCAAAAGAGTGCGTATGAAGTGATATCTCACCTCAATGTGCTTTTTCCTTGAATGAAAGGCTGAGTTATTCACAAGATGGATAGCGCTTTGTCTATCACTGTACAAGACACAATTGTCTTATTTGAATCCAAGCTCTTTTAAGAATCTGTGAAGCCACATAATTTCTTTGCTTGCCTCCGTCATTGCTACATACTCTGCTTCTGTGGTAGAAAGTGAGACCACTTTCTGCAGCTTTGAAGCCCAGCTTACTGCTATGCCTCCAACCGTGAAGACATAGCCAGTAGTTCTCCTTTGAGTATCTTTGTCACCTGCCATATCTACATCAGCATACCCTTCTAGAAAAATATCCGTTCCTCCAAAATACAAAGCATTTGGTGTTGTCCCTTTTAGATACCTAAGTATCCACTTCACAGCTTGCCAGTGCTCTTTACCTAGGTTGTCCATGAACCTACTCACAACTCCCACTGCATGTGCAATGTCTGGCCTTGTCCAGACCATAGCATACATAAGAGAACCTACCACTGTAGCATATGGAACTTTAGACATATAGGCTATCTCCTCTTGTGTCTTTGAAAGTGACCAGCCAAAGGTGTAGAAATCGTTTTTGCATTTTGAATTGCAAACCTTTCTTGTACCTTCTTGATGTAATCCTCTTGAGATAGCTTTATTGTCTTCTTCGTCCTTTCCCTTGATATCTTCATACCAAGTATCCTCTTTGTAGCACCTAAATCTTTCATTGAAAAAAATTTAGACAGCTCCTCGTTTAGGTCTTTCACTACAAGAGGTCGTGTGCTCTTGTGATGCTGTTAGCGACGAAATACATTGGGTTTTTATAACCCCCGGCGTCGCTAAAACCATCGCTACGAGAGCGTCGCTATAGGCGTCGCTATATGCGTCGCTATGACAGTCGCTATATAGCGACGCCTATAGCGACGCTTATAGCGACGTTTACACAGAAGACTATAGCGACGCTATAGAGCCATAAATAGCGACGCTTATAGCGACGCCCGAGAGAATATTTTTTTGGTGGCAGGGCATTGAATGCCCTGCCACCCATCAACCATATTGTACTTGATTCACTTTTTAAAAAAAGTGCAAAGGTAGATAATAGACCCAAAATAGTCACCCACAAGACGCATTGTTTGCAAAATTGACAATTGTACACATCATAGGCAAAATGAATTGATTGGCAAATGTAATAATGACAAGTGTACAACATCATAGGCATAAAGAATTGATTGGCAAAAGGAACTGCGGTGACAAATGTAATAATATACATGGTTCAAAAAGACGTATAAAATCCGTCTCATGATACATAAGCTATGAGAAACCCTAAACTAATGCTATCTAGCTACGGCTAAACTGACGTCGTCTAGTCAGGCGTCTCATCGCGTCCAAGCGGCGTATCTGTCGGATTCTGCAAAAAAAGACAATAAGACAGCTTTCAGTAAGTATAAACATATAACGACATTTATAAAACAATACAAAAAATAAAAAAGAGTAAACCCTAATACTAACCATGCCGCCGCGAGAACTGAGAATGTCCATCCGGGCGTTTAAGCCCTTCCTGCCTGCATACTCGCGCTCGTACGGTGTGGGATCACGTCCTGTCATCGACCACTGTCAAAACATACAAAGATTTCATTATGTTAGAACTAAAAAACTCATAAACCCTAAACTATCGAACATGCATAAAGAGCAATGTGAAAAGACTTACAAAATCGGCCTCAAATGATGCCCATCCACCACTCCCCAAGTGGTGCGAGCTCCCTGCCTCTACTCGCGCTCTGGCTGCATCCTTTTGTTGCTTCCACTTGTCGGGATTCTCGCGCGCTGCTTTCTTCGCATTCTTCCAATCTTCTTTGGCCAGCCAATCTGGCCTATTCCACCCATTCTTGATTGCTTTTTGCACTTCGGAACGCTTGTGTTTGCAGTATTCGCGCATTCGAATCTTCATCAGGTCTTCATTGAAGCGCTGATCCCGTGTTGGAACGGGAAACTCATCATGAAGTATGCTGATGACTCTGTTTTTTAAATCACTTGGTACTTCACTCCATTTGTTTAGTATATAGTGTCTAAACAGCTGAGAGCAAAGACCACGCATGCGCGAGATCACCTTCTTGCCGTCATCATCCATGATGATGCCGCCGCTGATGTCGACGGAGTAAGGCAAGCCCTCTGGCCGGTGACGCGTGAACCTGGGTGTCCCGGCAGGGGTCTCTAGCGGCGTGTCGATGGGGGTACGGACGTCAGGTGTCTCCACCGGCGTCTGGGCCCCGAAGCGAGGAGTGTCGAGTGGGGTGGCTCCTGGCGGAGTAGGTAGAGGTGTGTAGCTTCTAGGAACAGTCAGCCGTGCAAAACCTGGCGTAGATGGCGATGCTGTGGCTGGTGTGGGGGCGGGCAAAGAAGGGGAGGGTAAAGAGCCTCGTCGAACACGAGGCGGTGTGGAGGCATCGGTGGCGGAATCCCCACAACAACCGCCACCGCCACCACTAGAGCGCCGGTGTCTAGACGAGTGTGAAGCTCGTCTCGTCGACGCCGAAGCTTCGGAGCGCGCCGAATGCTCCGAAAGAGAGGGAGATGCGGATGGTGTAGGAACGCGCGATGATGCGCCAGAGCGATGACGCTCCACGTACCACTGTCTCTGCTGCGGTGACAAAGAAGAAAGAAACTCCTCATCATCCATACCTGCATTAAACACACGAATATTTAAACTTAATATTGAATGAATAGAGTAGACAATGACGCAAAGACCATTAAATACAATGACGTAATGACGCATATAAATACAATGACGCAATGAATCGAGTGATAGAAGAGGCAAGTCGAAAACTCAGAATTTTCAATCAAAAGATGTGAGCGCGAGTAGAAAAGAGCGTTATACACCATGGAAGGTACTTAGAGAGCCAGAGCTTTTACAACACGGAGCAAAATTGTTCAAATACAATATTTGTGGCTTTAAGAGATCTCTCTCTCATCCTCGCATAACTCAGCATAACTTCCTATATCTATATAGAGCTCTCCGTTTAAACACATATCCTCTGTTTCATTTTGTAGCTCCTCTGCATGCACCCCATATAGAGTAGTAGCATCTTGATGCTCGTCTGGCACCACCGCAGCGGCTTCTGATTGAGCATCTTCTCTGATCTCCTCCATTGATGTCGTTGTGATTGGCACATGGTAGCCTTCATACGTCCTTGCACTACGAGGGGCTACCTCTATGACGTACCACCAGTTTGATGTAGACTTTGTAGGATGAAATACTACCTGCCAGAGCCACATAACTTACATGAGAGCTTTCAAGCACATAACTTGTAAAAGGGGGATGTTAACTATTTACATACTTACTTGTTCACAATGCTCGGGTAGTACGAAAGTGTCTCTTAGGTCAGTCCATTTCTTAGTAGAATCCACCTCAAGAAAACCAGACTCTCCTCTACGCACAGTAGCGTTGCGACCCTCCATGATTATCTTGAACCATTGCACGTCGAACAAGTCGACAAAAAATCCTCTGTAATCGATCCTCAAAATCTCTTGCAGCGTGCCGAAGTAAGTGAGTTCCGCCACCACAGGATCTGCATCAGAGGAACGTCGTCGACTAGACTGTTCAAATTTTGCCATGATTCCACAATCTTGAGTAAAACGCTTTTTGTCGATTCGTTCCACCCTAAAATGTCGACCTTTACACCATGCTGCTGTGTATGACTTATACTACAACGAACAAAGATTATGAGTGGCCGTTCAAACGTTTATAAATAAAGTCACTTGCTAGTCGTACATTGCAAACTTACCTTGGTCGCGCAACCCCGAGAGTACTCCCACTCTTCTTCAGTCACTTTGTCACCGCATTGTTGTGCGCTTTTCAATTGGTTGTGCAACCATCTTAAGCTCATGAAGGTTGGTAGACTCTCCAGAACCGCTGGATAGTGCATCGGTGGTCGTCTTCCCCGTCTCCACTCGATTCGTGCCCTTTGTCTCTCTTGCTTTGCATCCTCATATTGTGAAATCCACTTTTGCATCACTGGATTGTGAAGCATGCAAAATCGGTTGATTTTAGCCTCTAGATCTTCCGTCATCTTCTTCTCAACACCGAGATTGCACATGACAATCCCAGATATGCGCTCATCATCTATGGTTCGCCATAGCGTGTCCCGGGATTTATCAAATCCGTCTAGCCACTCTCCAATGTACACTAGGGACTCTGATACCAACCAACCTTCTGCCATGCTACCCTCCGGACGTGCCTTTTGACGCACATATCCCTTAAGCGTTTTCATGAAACGCTCTAAGAAGAACATCCATCTGGAATGAACTGTGCCAGCTATTTCCACCTCATCAACTATGTGAACAAGAAGATGCACCTGAATGGTTAGCATTGTAGTAGGAAAATGTTTCTCAAACATGCACACAAGCTCCGCAGCATTTAGTTTGGCGAATGGTATGGAGTCTACGTTGATCTCCTTTTGTGAGATCCATTGCACCAGCTTTGCAAGTTTGTAGATTGTGTTACGGATGTCGAGAGACAAACATCCCTCAATGGCAACCGGTAAAATAAACTGTAAAGTATGTGCAGCAATGATATTAAAGTCCACATTTTATGCAATGATATTAAAGTCCACTATGAACGTACCTAACACATTTTATGCCAATCGTGTGACTTCAAACCGGTAAGCTTTCCTTCTTTAGTAAAACACGTTCGGAGCGAGTGCATTACGCCAGTGGGGGTCCGCAAAGATCGAATGGCCTCTTTTACTTTGCGTTCTTGGGCTCCTGTGAAAATCCATGGTGCTTTAGGGAGTTTTATCGATCCATCAGACGCTGTTTGCGGCCAATATTGCTCCATACGATCCACATTTCTAGGGTCAACTCTGGCTCCCAAAGTATCTTTCTTGCCGGTCAAATGGTCCCATAGTAGATTACCCACATTCTTGAATATGTGCATTGGATCGAGCAAGTGATTGATCATGAGTCGGGGCCAGTATGGTAACTCGTACCATAGAGATAGTCTCTTCATCCCTGGAGGCAATCCGTCATCGCACATCTCCTTCTGCTCTAACCATGCTTGTGCAGACATCCTTGGTGGCTCTCTTCCCAAAAAGCCGTCGCGTAACACATGATTCTCTGGAAGATACGCTTGATGACCTTCGTAGATTTGCTTCTTCAGTGAGGGTGCCCTACGTGCATTTAGTCTAGGTCCACATGTGACACATGCTCTATATCCGCTTGTTTGAAGCCCTGCATGTATACACATGATAATAGATCAACTATGGGAAAAAACAATATTTATAGTGTCTGAGTGAGGAGTGTCAATAGATCACCTGAGCATTCTGTTAGCCCGGGATAGTCATGCATGGTCCACATTAGAATGCCTCTGATCAAAGCATTCCGTCGTCCTGTGTGTCGGCTCATATCCACCACCTCTATGCCAATCCACAATTGTTGTAGCTCTTCCAATAGTGGACGAAGATACACATCCATATTCCCCACTTTATATCGCCCTGGCACAATCAAGCTTAGCCATAGGTGCCCCTTCTTCGTAGTCAACCACGGGGGAATGTTGTAGTTGACGATGACAACGGGCCATACACTGTAAGATGTTGATCTTTGACCAAATGGATTTACGCCATCCATAGCCAGGCCTAAGCGCAAATTTCGAGCTTCCCTGGCAAAATCCGACCATGTTCCATCTATATGTTTCCAGGCTGCGCAATCTGCAGGAATTCGTAGCACACCATCTGAAGATTTATTCTCCTCATGCCATGATGCTAGGGCGGCCATGGACTTACATTCGAAGAAATGCTTGATGCAAGGAAGCAAAGGAAAATGTCGCAAAACCTTTTGTGGAATTTTTGTCCCGTGGAGATCTACTCGATATCTTTCGGAATCACATTTCGGACACTTCTCCATGTCTGTGTATTCCCCTCTGAAAAGAATGCAGTCATTAGGACAAGCGTGGATAGAATTGTAATCCATCCCCAAGTTTCACAAAATCTTTCTTGCTTCATCTCGGGAATCTGGCATCACATTGTCAGCTGGTAGTATGTGCTCTTTCAGTAATCTACACAACATAAAAATATGATACAGTCGTGTAAAAATCTATCAGATCATTATACATTTAGAGTTCTATTAAAGTAAACTAACTGTAATAGATCACCTGAAAAGCGTTGTGACGCTAGTGTCACTCCATCCAAACTTTGCCTGCATGTTGAGAAGAACCAGGAGTGCTTTCAATCTAGACATACGTGCTCCATTATACAATGACGTATCGGCTTCACTTTTCATATCATCATAGATAAGCCTTTCTGAATCCATGATCGTCTCGATCATTTCATCAATCTCGGGCTCAAACATTGCCTCGTTGGGAATGTGCTCTGCATGATCATCCCCCGAGCTGTCAGAGGCTACATCTTGTGGCCTCACATATGCCGCTTGACCAAAGCGCCTGCGAACACGTCTATTGGGTTGCAAGATTGCTGCTTGTTGGCCAAAGTCCGATGAGTTATAATTGGCAACAACTCGATCTATAATAGATGGATCGAACTCGCCAAATTCGTGAACGTGCTACAAAGAAACACGTCTTGTCCGTCGCACAGCATGCTTGCATTGATTACAAGGACATAAGACCCTCGTTGAGAGATAGGTGTTTCGGTTGGACGGTCCCACATCCTCGTCGCTACTCATAATGAGGATAAAAAACTTATAACCTGGACAACAAATTTAATATTCTATTGGCATTCTTCGTCTTATCTCTCTCTCTCTCTCTCTCTCTCTCTCTCTCTCTCTCTCTCTCTCTCTCTTTACCTCACATTCTCTAGTCATGTCCAATCCCCGCACACCTCGGTCTAGAGGTGCACGGAGATCAGAACCACCGGGTTATAATCTCGTCTTTATTGGTCAATACCTATATTTGTGGGTACAAGAAATCTACACACCCACGTCTACATGATACTGCATGTAGTGGACAAAATCCCTTTGCCTCTTCTCTAGCTGTAGCACTTCACTTCATCTTAACATCTTTTCACAGTAGATCTTTTCACTGTTCGTCTAACTCTAAACCCTAAACCGTAAGTAATTCTTGCGTGGACTCGATCTAACGTAAATAAGCGTAAATCTAAATAAACGTAAATCTAACTAAAAATAAAGCTAAATCTAATTTAACGTAAGTCTAATGACTAGAGGTTGTTTAGATGGTCATTGTGTCGGGGATGTAGTGACTCTTGCCGCCCTGAAGATCCACCTTCTTCCCTATCTTCTGAAGACATTTCACCAGTACTTTTGGATCGACGGAGCCCACCATGAGTGAAGGCAGCAATACCCTATATTCCATTGAGGGCTTTCTTCACCCGCTTCATGCAGGCATCGCAGTCTATGGAGACCTAAATCTAATCTAATATAACGTAAATCTAAATCTAGCTTAAATAAACGTAAATCTAGTTAAAAATAAACCTAAATCTAATTTAATGTAAGTCTACATATAACCTAATCTTTAACGTCTTTTAAGATAGTTTCCTACGACGTTATAACTCTCTTCTTCTTGTGTGTGTGCCGTGTGTGGATGTGTGTGCCAATAAAAAGAGATAAATGGTATAACCTTTCTATCACCCATGCCAAGTATGATAGATTGATTATGCCATTTCCCTCTTGAATAATAGGTCTTCAGTTCAACTCCTCGTCGGCTAGATCTTTAGGTCTTTTAATTTTAATTAGTTTCCTACGACGTTAAATTAGTTTCTCTCTCTTTCTCTCTCAATGTGTGTGCGTTTTTTTGGATCGTATGCATGTTTTCTCTCTCTTTTCCTCTCTCAATGTGTGCGTTTTTTGTTTATGCATGTTCTCTCTCTCTTTTCCTCTCTCAATGCGTGCGTTTTTTGTTTATGCATGCTCTCTCTCTCTTTTTCTCTCTCAATGTATGTGTGCATTCTTTGTTTATGTATGTGTGTGTGAGTTTTTTTTTTTGTTTGTACTCTCTCTCTCTCTCTCTCTCTCTCTCTCTCTCTCTCTCTCTCTCTCAAAAACACTATGTGTGTGTGTGTATGTGTGTGTGAGAGAGAGAGAGAGAGGGAGAGAGAAAGAGGGGAAGGGAACATGAGAATGAGGAGAGGGAAGGAGCATACCTGGCTCTCCTTCCTCTCCTCGTGTGTGTGTGTGTGTGTGTGTGTGTGTGTGGAGAAGAAAAAGAGAGAGAGAGAGAGAGAGAGTGAGGGAGAGCGTTACCTGCTCCTTGCTTGAGGGCGTCGAAAAACTCAGATCTGAGATCTGAGTTTTTGGGCGCGCTCGGTTATTTTTTTACCCCAGCCGGCGTCGCTATGAGCGTCGCTATAAGCGTCGCTATGAGCATCGCAAATTTCTTTGTAAATTTGCGACGCTCATAGCGACGCTTATAGCGACGCTCATAGCGACGCCGGGAAATTTTTTTTTGAGCGTCGCTGTGTGAGCGTCGCTAATATGAAGAGCCTCTTGTAGTGTTTGATGTCCTGCATGTTAGCACTTGCAATCAATATGTCATCAACATACAACGTTAGGATGATAAACTTCCCATCTCCCAAATTCTTCGTGTAGACGCAATGACCCGAGTTGCATCTTCTGAATCCATGATCTAACATCCATCGATCGAACTTCAAGTACCATTGTCTTGATGCTTGCTTTAAACCATACAAGCTTTTCTTTAATCTGCAAACCATTTTCTCCTCACCTTTTACTTCATACCCCTTTGGTTGAAGCATGTAAATTGGATTAAGACAAGCCTAACTGCGTTCATTTTTACAACAGGAGAAAATATTTCATTGAAGTCAATTTCTTTTGAGAAAACCCTTTTACCACAAGCTTAGACTTGTACCTTTTCTTCCCACCTTCTTCTTCCTTCGGCTTGTACACCCATTTGTTTTGAAGTGGCCACTTACCTTTAGGCAACTCAACCAACTCCCATGTTTGGTCGCGATGTAGTGAGTCCATATCCACTTGCATGCTCTTTGCCCATTCTTCTTTGGATTCATGTTGCATAGCTTCTTTGTATGATTCCGGCTCTCCAGAATCTAAGATAAAGAGATGGTTGAAGGAAGGAACAAACCTTTGTGGAAGTCTACTTGCTCTTATAGATGTTTGGGAAATAGGTTGAGGCTCCTCATTTGGTTGACGCTGTTGCAATTGTCACCGTTGCAGTCCTTGCGTCTTCACCGTCCTCAAGCTTCATGTACTCATCACCTGTTTCTTTTGTTTGTTTTCTTTCCAAGTAATCTTTGTACATATGTTGTTCATTAAAAATTGCATCCCTACTTCTAAAGAATTTACCATCTTCAGGATTCCATAGGCAATACCCAAAGTCACCTTCTCCATAGCCGATGAAGAAACACTTTTTGGACTTTGCATCTAGCTTTGACCTTAGACTTCTATCTATGTGCATGAAAGCCTCGCACCCAAACACTTTGAGAAATGAATAGTTCACCGGTTTACCTGTCCACGCCTCCTCTAAAACTCCCCCATCCAAACCATTGAGGGTGACCGGTTGATTAAGTACATAGACATACTTACTGATTCCGCCCAAAGCTCAAGCGGTAGGCCTGCATGTAGCCGCATGCTTCGTGCTCGCTCCATGATTATCCTGTTCATCCTTTTCGAAATCCCATTTTGTTGAGCTGTTCTTGGGGTTGTCCTTTGCCTCCGAATGCCATTGCTAGCACAAAATCTTTCAAAATCTTGGCTGCAATATTCACCTCCATTGTCGGATCTGAGGCATTTAACCTTGGTACCCGTTTCATTCTCCACAAAGGCTTTCCACCTTTGAAATATGGAAAATACATCATACTTATTCTTCATGACATAAACCCATGTTTTTCTAGTTGCATCGTCTATGAATGTTACATAGTACAATGAGCCACCAAGTGATGGTGTACTTGCAGGACCCCAAACATCAGAATGAACCAACTCAAGTTTTTTATTTTTTCTTTCATTTCTTGATTTTTGAAATCTTACCCTCTTTTGTTTACATAAACGCAATCTTCATAGAACTCTAAGTCCACTTCTTTCAAACCTGGCAGGAGCTTCTTTGTTTGAAGGATTTGCATTCCTTTGGCACTCATATGCCCAAGCCGGTAGTGCCACACCGCACTGTCAACTTCTGTAGTTGCTACACAAGCTGAAAATTGCGTGATGATAGTACACAAGTAAAGTGTACCGACCTTTTCTCCCTTGGCAACCACCAAAGATTCCTTTGAGATCTTCCACCGTTTGTTTCCGAATGCAATGTTATGACCTTCATCGTCCAATTTCCTGTAGAGATAATTTTTTTTTGAAGAGAAGGAACATGCTTAACATCTTTTAAGATTCCATTCATTGCCGACAATCTCACAAGCTTCATCATCTCCCAAGTATACATACCCAAAATTACCTTTGGTGTAATCAAGTGACTTCATCAAGTCCTCTGTGGTCTTCATCTCCGAAACATTGAAGGCCACCATTGACGCCAAGATTAAACTGATTGTTCCCAATGCCTTTCAATCAAGGACAATCCATGCTTCATCTGCCATTGTTGCGGGCTTCTTTGCCAGACTGCCTAGTGGCAAATAGAGGTCCTTCTAGTAGAGATAGTCTTCAATCTGCATCTTCCAATGTTGGTAGTTTTTGCCATTGAACTTCTCAATCTTGAGCTTCCCTTCCTTCGCCATAACACCCACTCAATTCAAGGAATCCTTTCCTTGAGATACTTTAACTACGAGCAAACCTTGCTCTGATACCAGTTGTTAGGAAATATGACGTAGCTAAGTAGATAATTGAGTAGATTACTTAATGGAGAGAGATAATCTTCACACACAAGAGATTATAGAGTAGAGAGAGAGAGAGAGAGAGTACACACGATATACGTGGTTCACCCAATGTGGGCTACGTCCACGGGAAAGCAGCCACTCAATGGCTTTAGTACTTCAAAACAAGAAGTAGGTTACAAAGGGATTATACCCTTTTGGAGATCCCGCCTTGCTTCACTCTCACCACCTCACACCCACCTTGTTGCATCAATTTTACACTATGAAATGTGTGTAGAAATGGCCTCCTTTTATTATAGGCCAAAAGGGCTGCCCTCTCTCATGAGAGGCAGCCATGTGTAGCCACCCTTGTATAGATAAGTCCAAATTGGACCCTCCAATCCGCCCATGTGTGGCCACCCTTGAGAAGAGAACTCCGTTTTTGAATCTAACCATCGGCCACCGGCAATTGACTTCTAACCACCAGCCACGGGCCAACCGGCCAACCGACCGATCGTTTTTCGACCACTTTTCGACCGCCGTCCGGCCATAATATTCCTGCGAAAAGGAATATTCTGGCTCGAGACTGGGCGTTAAAATTTTGGTTTCCAACGAGTGATTTTATTTTGCGGTGAGTTATTTTTTCTTCACGCACGATGGCTTCTCCTCATAATAGGGGCCTTACAAATGTGCGTTTTTAACACAAAAAATTACAAGGGGTAAATCAGGCTCCATACTTAACATGGTTCACGTCTCAAACTTCCGTCAATTGCACCTCCCATCCCAAATATTCCTCTTTATGACCTTTCAACAGGCGGTTCCATCACAAACCCTCTTTCGGTCTTGATTCTCTCCAGATAGGAAAATCCTGTTGTGGTTGGGATCATGGTTGGTCCTTTGCTTTCCTTGAGATAAGAATAGGATATACCATTTTACTATTTTTATTACTACACAGACATACACACACCCATACACACCCACACACTCACACCCAAGAAGGAGGTTGTTTTAATGTCATAGGAAACTATACCAAGAGACCTGAAAGATCTGTCCGATGAGGACAATTGAACTCAAGACTTGTTATTCAAGAGGGAAATGGCACAACCAATCTAACACACTTGGGTGATAGAAAGGTTATATCATTTTCCTATTTTTATTAGCGCACGTGCGTACACACACACACATCAAGAAGAAGATTGGTTTAATGTTGTAGGAAACTATCCCAACAGACCTTCAATATCTTCCGGTGAGGAGAGTTGAATGCAAGACCTGTTATTCAAGAGGGAAATGACATAACACACTTGGGTGATACAAAGGTTATACTGTTTTCTCTTTTTATTAGCAAACACACACCCGAGACGAAGATTGTTTTAACGTTGTAGAAAACTATCCCAAGAGACCTTAAACTATCCGAATGAGAAGAGTTAAACTCAAGACCTGTAATTCAAGATGAAAATGGCATAACCAATCTGCCACCAATGGGTGATAGAAAGGTTATACCATTGTTCTCTTTTTAGTAGCGTGCGTGCACACACACACACACACACACACACACACACACACACACACACACACACACACACACACACACCCAAGAAGAAGATTGTTTCAACATCTTAGGAAACTATCCCAAAAAATCTTAAAGATCTATTCAATGAGGAGAGTTCAACTGAAGACCTGTTATTCGAAAGGGAAATGGCATAGCAATCTACCCCACTTGGGTGATAGAAATGTTATACCATTTTACTCTTTCCACACACCCCCACACACACACACTCGAGAAGAAGATTGTTTTAATGACGTAGGAGAGTTCAACTGAAGACCTGTTATTCGAAAGGGAAATGGCATAGCAATCTACCCCACTTGGGTGATAGAAATGTTATACCATTTTACTCTTTCCACACACCCCCACACACACACACTCGAGAAGAAGATTGTTTTAATGACGTAGGAGACTATCCCAAAAGACCTTAAAGATCTATTTGTCGAGGATAGTTGAACACAAGACCTCTTATTAAAGAGGGAAATGACATAATACATTTGGGTGATAGAAAGGTTATACCATTTTCCTTTTTTTATTAGCGCGTGCACACACACACACACACACACACACAACATTGGTGGGTTCTGATGACTTAATAGAGGAGCAACCTTGTACATAATTAGTGTACATATCCTGAAAATGCTTAGACTGTAAAAATCCAAACATGATTCAAACACACACACACACACGCTGGTACAGCCAAACTGTGTCGATCTATGGAGGTGCAAGAAGTCGAGGCATGGAAATTTGCAGGCAAGTGGCAAAGACCTTGAGTAGGTATTTGATGGTGCTAGGGGCCAGGTACATCGAGATGGAGCACTTGCTAGCAGGAGCTGCAAGGGTTTTTGCTATTGCAGGTGTCAGGAATAAGTATAGATATCACAAGCTTGGAAATGGGACGGGGAGTGCTGGATGCAGATACTATTAGGACTATGATATGGGCTTTTGATCGAGGTGTCTGTATGACACTTTACTGCCAGGATGCGTATGGCGGATATGGCGCATCACAGGTCGGGCCATGATTTGGTCCTCTACTCGTCGGGATGTTTACAGGGACTTGAAGTCTAGCCGCAGTGCACCCTATAGCTAGGCTTTTGCGGCTTGCCATTCGGGATGTTCGGAAAACAGGTATGCCAAGATAAAGTTGGATCTATCGACACCACCTGACGTATGTGTTAAGGATACAACGTTGAAGGCAGTCATCTCAATATTTATCATGAGTACAAGTACAAACCGAATATCGAGCCAATTCTCAAATAGATGCTGCATCGCATCATGGATTACTATATGCGGGGCTTCATACGGCTGCCATTTGCTTTGCTCGTGGGAGTGCCCACTAAGTGCAAGGCAAAAAAAGAAGTTTGAAGGCTAAAAATAATATCATGCTTTTTTTTAAAAAAAAGTAAGGCAACACAAGCTGCTGTGTGTCGGGTGGCGCCACCAGGTGGCAGGCGAGAGCAAGGAGCATCAATAATGCAGGGCTAAGCCACCAAGTGGCGCATGGGTTGAAGAGTTCCCCTTGCGTCCTGGGGACAGCTGGAGGTCGTGGATGGAAGGAAACGTGGGCTGGTGAGCAGTAGAAGGAAGGTGGCGCCAAGTGGGAGGTTGCCCATGGCGTGGACATGAAGCCATGCAAGGGAGTACCACCGGCGGGCTGAAGAGAGGAGAAAAAGACCAACAAGGGGGACCATCAAGGTGGTTGACGGGCTGCAGTAGGAAGGGCCGACTGGTTACAAGGGGGGGCACTTGCAAGTGGGTGATATATAGCAGCGCAGCCAGTTTTGCAAAGGGAGGTGAGAGCGACCAATAGCGAGGTCGCTATTGGCCAAAGGGAGGCTGCCAGAGAAGGTGGCTGCAGTACAGGAAGAGGACGCAGTTTTTTGGCGCTGTTTTGAGGAGCCCAAGGGGCTTGTGATCAAGGAGAGCCTCCGGGTGCCATCTGGAGGAGAAGGAGGGTAAGTCCGGGGTGGCATGAGAGAGCGTGGTCGAGGGTGGCAAGACCAGGGTCTGGCGCTGTAGAAGCAAAAATGAGGATGGCTGGCTAGGAGCCGTAGGCCGCTATAGGAGGTCAGGTGGCGGGTCTGAGCAGTTGGAGGTGGGTGGCGCTGTGTGTCGAGGCCGCCAGGGCAAGAGAAGGCAGAACCGCCACATAAGGAGGGCGGTAGGTTGTAGGGTCAGGACGTGAAGGAGGGGCCGCCAGTTGATGGTGAAGAGGCGCTACAGGAGGTAGAGGAGTTGAAGGCTGCAGAGGGGCGGCCACATCACAGGAGGGGAGACGTCAGAGGGCGGCTCTGTAGAGGGTTACAAACGGGAGGCCTGAAAGGGCCGCCATCAGGGGGGTTGTCTACAAGGCAGAGCGAGGTCTAAGGGCTACTGCATATGGAGGGAGAGCCGTAAGAAGGGGATGGAAGTCGGAGGAAGAACATCAATTGAAGGGCTGGCTATGTGCAGGGTTGAGGAAGGTATATAGGGCACCGTGTCAAGAGCGACATCATCATTTGTAAAAGCATCCACTGAACTTCAAGTTAATCACAGCCTAATGTTTTATGTTCTTTCTCTACCCAGTTGCATCATTGATTATATTATCAGATGTGTATGTGACTGGTTTTCTATGTGCAAAGGGCTACAGAAGTCTTGTGGTATGTCAGATGTATTGAGTTAGTGAGTGCTATCTATATGGTTGTGATATATGTCTTGAGGAGGAAATCTTGTGGGCGAACTTGAGTCTGCCAATGATCTTGAGGTGTCTGAAGGCTGGTCAGGTTTGGGCTTGGGGACTAGTTGTTTGCAGATTATGTATCTGGAACCAACTGCTCACATTTATCTTTCCTTTGAGAGAAGTGTTTCCTCTCGCCTTGCGTCCTCTTTGCCACTTTGAAGATGATTGCTTGGTGGTCCAAGGCACTAATCCTCCTCTGTCGCAAACACAAAGCTTGGCAGTTCCGGTGGAGAGGGAAACACAGCAGCAACAGGTGGGTACTGTGGAATTGCTTGGTTCATCGACGGCGGTGGTATCCTCTGGAGCCTAGGAGATGGCCACTACAGGTGTAGGATCAGCAAGCCGCAAGCGCGGCCGTGAGGAGCAGCAATTTTCAACACCACCTCTAGCAACTGCATCTCCTGTTGCGGAAGACTCATTTCCCCCTTTCCAACGCTCATAACACTTTGTAGAATATGATTACCTACAAAAATAACAAATGCGTACTCAATCAGTACCATACATGTTTTGACCTGTAAAAACAGATACAGTTTTAATGTACTGGAGTATTTTGGATATCTTGTATCTAACATGATTAATTAATTGCAAATACAAGCAGAAATTGCCTCAAGAAGTACTAGGTCCACGGGAAATCTGTTGGGCAACATATGATTGGACAGCTACCGGGATCGGAGAAATGATAAATCACGATAAATCACGAGAAGTACTTACTTGGTTAACCGCACCTACCTTGTAAATGGAATTGAATATATGCCGTCCAATATAATAAATGTTCTTTTTACATCCCTAGATCAGTGTTCCCTATTCGGTTTGTTACTTAACTGAGACGGTTTTGGATACTTAGCTGGCTTACCCTTGTGCAAGTTGTCTCCAACTTAATATAGCTCTAATCAGTTAAGGCTTACCATACTCCTTGTGTTTGGATTTCTCAAAATTGGCCAGCTTGCTGTGGGTAGTGGCGCCCAAATTAAAAATAGCATGTGTAATTAATACTCTACATTTGGTAGACGCTTTGGTAGACGCTTTGGGTGCGTGCTCTGCTCTTGTTATTTATACACATACAGGATGGGGTTTACATACCCTGTGCCTTGTAAAGTTTGTGCATGCACAACCGATGGTTGCAGAGCATCTGTACTTACGAGAGTGATAGTCTCAGTACACACGTCTATTCTCACACATACACACCTGCAAGCAAGAGTACACACACATAAATACACACGCACACGCACACACACACACACACTCACAAACCCCGCTTGTCTCATTGCTATCTATAGAAAAACTCACCTTTCAAGCATTAGCCTGCTCATCAATCGTGGTTACCCTTCTATATCTGGGGTGGAAGGCTATTGACTCTGGTTACATACATTCTCATACATATAAATGGTGGGTGTTTTGAATCAACACGTAGGTTTTTCTAACTATTGGGATTAGTTGGATATTGGTTTGCTCAATGTACATCATATAAGTAAGTTATGCTCACACACACACACATAGACGCACACACACATGGCATTTTCCATAGATATTTGCCGCTCAACTCATGAATCTAGCTCGCAAGAAAGGTTGACTAAATCCCTTAATTGTTAGAGTCTACATGTAAAGATGCATATGGTTTTTTTTGGCTCTCATCATGTTGGTCACAAACATATTCTCATCATGTTGGTCACTATGCCTACATAGACTTTTTTTGGATTTATGAATAACTCATTAAGTAATACATCAAAGGCGTGTAACTATTAGGAATACATTTCTTAGTTTTTGTGGATCTCAAAATCATAGCTGGGTTTGTCATAAGAATGATTTCCATTCTGGCAACTTATGGGATTTATTTACTGGTCTTTTTCTGGCGCATTACATAAAGGCATCCTTGTGTATTTATATGGTAATTTGGCATGAAAGCAAAGTATGACATAATCTGGGACACCATAGCAAGGATTACCAAAAGAGGTGTATATTACAAATTGTCTGACAAAAAAGCGGATTGTTGAAATTTTTACTTTAATGTGGGTTACAACATACATGAGAATAATTGAGGTTGTCGATGTGGATTGGACATAACACATGATGTGTCATATTGTTGTTATATAGTTTTTTTTATAGAACATATACTAATTACAAACAAAGCACTATAAATTTTTTTTTGATACAGGTGTAGCACACTCTCAGCTTGGAGTGTGCTGCATATGACTACTCTTGGTATGTAGTGGAAGAAAACATCATGCTGGAAATATTTCACATAATTAGAGAGTCCTTTGTTGATCATAAAAGTTAATTTTCTCATATTTCATTGGGTTCTGCAAATGAGCATAGGATATGTTTCTAATTCCTGCCTTTATAACACCTTACAATGGTTGCCAATATCTCATGAATAGATGTGTATTTCAGGAAAAAGCTAATACCATGGATTTTACTTACAAACTTATAGCTAGGATGCATACTTGCATATACCCAGCCAAGATGGCAGTTATCAATAATAAAATGGTCTTAGAGCGTAAAAAATAGGAACGTGATTATTTTGTAACTAATCATAAAATACCATTGTCTAAAACTAGACCAAATCTTGCCTGATCGGCCAAGAAGGTTGTACAATATCCAAAATAAAATTTACTGTCATTTAGTGCGCAGGATTTTTTTTGGGATTGACAGTGATAACAAGCGGCTGAGGTTGCATTGCACCTGTCTTCTTGCATTGTACCCGTCTTCTTGCAATGTCAGAGTGTGTTCTAATACATCTGTTTTGTTGGATGGTGGCATGTATAATCTTCAGTCTTGTTCGTTAGAGGATTTGTCGCCACAACCTTGTATTTGGATCATTATTGATAAAAATGATTTGTCATATATCACAAATGTTTTGTACTTTGTTGGTGTTTAATATTATTTAATTATACAGTTTGTATATCAAAGGGGATTTTCATAATAAACACACACACCATATTGTCTCACTGATCAGTCTTGGTCAAGTGATCCTGTATAATTAAATTATATTAAGTACTTAAGTATTAACTAAAAACTTACTAATATGATTTTCATCATAGCAGGTAGGATGGATCTCCTGTTTGACAAAACTGGGCTATACTAGCAAACAAAGGATTCCAATTCCACCTACTACCACACAGTGTATTCGCTCATGTTTCAAAGCACCCGAGTTCCATAAAAGACTTATAGAATTTGAATCAGAAGCTTTATCTAGTGGATCTTTATTAGTACTTAACATTGCTTCTGTTAATGATTGGATTTCCCTCCTTGCATCCTCTAGAAAAGATCCTACCAGCCTTCTTTCTCTATTTGAGAATTTCTTACTTAATGTGCCATTTATTCATACTCAAGATAGCTCTGATTTGGATTTCTACTTTTCATCTCTCTCTACTATTGTAAAAAAACTTTATTTTATCAATAACATCCCTGTCTTCCCTTTGAAAATTAAACAATCTAATAAATATCATCAACCCTCTCTTAGAATTTGAACTTCTTGATTCACAAGAACAAGAAGCCCTTTCTTCCCTTGCAGGTACTCCATCATCTTTTAAGCCTGAAAAGTTTATTCTGCATATTCTTTTTGGTGTTATCCCTCTCATTCCCCCCGAACAAGTTGAGTTGGATTATATTCGGCTTAATAACCAACTCTAGAACTTTGAACTTATCAACCATTGTGCACCTTTTTTTATCAATCATTTGGCCTTATTCTATAGTATTCTTATAGAAGTGGTGGAACAGTGTACAACCACAACTTTACAAGCTAAACATCTTTTGTCTACTGATCTATCTTTTGAGCTCCAATAGATTTCTTTGGCTCTCATAGACTCAAACAAGTGCTCTAATTCATTCACTGGTGGCAAGAACAAAAGGTCTTTCCCTTGCAGATTGACTCCAAAAAGTTTCTTAGAAATTTCTAGAATATATAGACCCTTTGTCAAATGTGCATGCAAAATACTTGACCCTAATTCAACCTGTAATGCGTCTATACTATGGGTTGACCATCTATTATGGTATGTATTTCAAATTTACCAAAGTTTTTTCCTTCATTTCCAAGCCTGCACAAGTGTATGCATTTATAGAGTGGGTGACTACTTTACCTCTGGAAGTACGGCATGCTATTCTATTTTACTATCATTTTCATGAACATATGCTTGAGGCTGCTCGTGGGCTTGTCTTATACTCTTCAAGAAACCCTTTGCTACCCAAGCTTGCGAACACACCCATAGCCAATACCATCAAAAATATCCTCAAACCTATGAAAGGCAAGGAACAGATGAAGAAGATTTTACATACACCTAGTAGTGCATCCTCTACTGTACATAAGAAACCTCAACAATTTCGAGGTACTGAGGGACACATCAAAGACTTTGGAATTCTTCTCAACCGGTGAACAGGTTCAGACTATCCTTACTAAAGCAAATTCACTTAAACAAATGATAAGAAATTGTAAATCAAAAGGAAGATTCATGATTATTATTTTTTTGTAATAAATTTTTGGATTTCATAGAACCTTTCACCTTTTACCAAGAAGCCTTGAACTGTATTGGCATACCTAGAACTTTAACATACTTCAATATTAAATTTGGTTGAAAGTAAATTTAAAAATATTTTATATAAACCATTTAGTACCTTTTAAATTCCATTTGATTTATCACTTGACTGTTCTTGTTTGACCCTTAATAGGTTTTCTACATTTTGGAAAAATGTTATACCCTTTGGAGTACATGTTATTACAACTAACATAAACATTGGTAGACATGCCATGTTAAGAGATTTTTTTCTTAAAGGACTTAACCATATCCCTATGGTCCCTTTAGACCCTATTGAAGTTGCAAAAGAATTGACAGTTGGTTGGTATATTTTGGGTATAGATGATTCTATTATAGACCACAATATTATTTCTAAAAAATTGAGGAAACATTTAGAAACAAATTCCGGTTACATAGGGTCAATCAGTTATCCTGGTTTAAAGACCTTGATTTGATGAATGAAATTGAATTTTTACTTGAGAAACTATTTATTTGTGGCTTGGATAAGTCTTCCCAAACCCCCATCTTTATTTGTAAAAAGCTAGCATGGTTAGCGCCTTATAAAAGACTTTCATCTAGTGAATTTCAATTATCACATAAAACTGAGGGTGAAATCAAAGAGGATTTCATTCAATTGTCCTCAATGAATGAGATATTACTACCCTCTAAAGATACACTTCCCTATCTTATGGAAAATTATAAAATTCACAAGGAGGAATTTAGATGGATAACTAATGCACATGACTGTATTTATTCCCCTTTGACTAACCTTATGGCATCAATTCTCAAGGCGGTAAACATTGACCTTTGTGAATACAGTGAAGGCTTACATACTAAATTAATACCCTTCTCGAGAGTTACCACTAATGGATACCAGTTTATCTAAAATAAATATGATTTTTTGATAAACATTCCATATAAAATATTTTTAGCATATACGTACATTTTATATAAAAGCTTGCTATGAGGCAATACCAAATTATGGTAATAATAAATTAGTTGATACACTGGAACACATTATTAAATTACTTAGAGTAATGGGATATAAAGGATTTAAAAAGTCTCAAAAAAATACGGCTCTCACCAAAAAACAAAAAGAGACTATAGGGTCGTTTGACTTTTTATCACTTTGAACCATTTTTTGCTAGATAACTGTGTATCCAAGTAAGGAAATTACATCTTTTATCAGAAACAAGGAATCCCAATGGGGTATGCATGTTCCCCTTTATGGTGTAATCTATATTTAGCATGGTTTGAATTGGATTACATCTAGAAGTTATATAGACTTCAGAATTATGACATGCTACATGCATTTCTTTATTCATGGAGATACATGGATGATCTCCTCTTCATTAATAATCGATATGTATTGGAGTGCCTAAACCATAATAGGCCTCTCTCAGAAGATGACCCCTTTACTATTACCCACTTGATATTATCAATAGCGAGCCCACTTTTGACAACCACATCACTTCATACTTAGTAGTACAATCAAACTGGTTCGTCCCTTTATTGGAGAATTTGAAACTTTCACATGTTGGAAAAAAGCTATATTACCAAGCAACCATGTGAATTTTATTCATGCACATAGTAACAGACCAAATTGGATGGCTAGAAAATTTTGCATGTCACAGGTGCTTCCTATCATTTACAATGCGTCAAAAACATCGTTAGCATTTATGGATCTGTCACGTCTTATTAACATGTCTGAAAAAATAGCTTTTGTCCAAATAGGATCACTCGATATATTACACATTTTCTAAAAGATAATCGATTCCCTGATATTATAATTGATGTATCACTTCTTGTTAAGCTTTTGGTGGGGGATAGGTGCGCTTGGTAACCTATCTCCCACCAAGTGGACCTTTTCTCTAGGATGGGAGAGGGCCACACACACACACACACTCATGACATTGGTGGGTTCTGATGACTTAACAGAGGAGCAACCTTGTACATAATCAGTGTACATATCCTAACAATGCTTGGACCCTAAAAAGACAAACATGATTCAAACACACACACGCACACACACACACACACACACACACACACACACAGAGACTCTCATAACACTTTGTAGAATATGATTACCTACAAAAATAACAAACGCATACACAATCGATACCATACATGTTTTGACTTGTAAAAACAAATACAATTTTAATATAGTGGAGTATTTTGGATAACATGATTAATTAATTGTAGATACAAGAAAACATTGCCTCAAGAAGTACTGGGTCCACGGGAAATCTGTTGGCAGCATATGATTGGACAGCTACTGGGATCGAAGAAATGATAAATCACGAGAAGTACTTACTTGGTTAACCGCACCTACCTTGTAAATGGAATTGAATATCTGTAGTCCAATAAAATAAATTTTCTTTTTACATCCCTGGATCAGTGTTCCCTATTCGGTTTGTTACTTAACTAAGATAGTTTTGGATACTTAGCTGGCTTACCCTTGTGCAAGTTGTCTCCAACTTAATATAGCTCTGATTAGTTAAGGCTTACCATACACTTTGTGTTTGGACTTCTCAAATTGGCTGTCTTGCTGTGAGAAGTGGCACCCAACTTCAAAATATCATGTGTAATTAATACTACCCATTTGGTAGATGCTTTGGGCGCGTGCTCTTCTGTTGTTATTTATACACATACAGGATGGGGTTTACATACCCTGTGCCTTGCAAAGTTTGTGCATGCACAACCCACGGTTGTAGAGAATCTGTGCTTACAAGAGAGACAGTCTCAAACACGTCTATTCTCACACATACACACACCTGCAAGTGAGAGTACACACACACACACACACACACACACACACACACACACTCAGGTGGTCTCATCTCTATGGACAACAAAACTCGCCTTTCACGCATTAGCCTGCTCATCAATCGTGATTATCCTTCTGTATCCTATGTGGAAGGCTATTGACTCCCACTATAAGAGGAGTTGTCAAAAACCACCAACATTGCCGCGGAAAAACAAAGGAAAAAGGAGAGAGAAAAATTTGCATGGGCAGCAATAACCGTGGCTATGAACGCGGTAGTGGTTTGTTAGCAATAAGTGCGGTAATAGTCGCAGCAATAAGTGCGGTAATAGTCGCAGCAATATACCTGCTGCTATTATCGCGACCTTTGCCACTGCTATTAGCGCGTATATTATCGCTAAACACCAGTTGAAAAAAAAAGAATTTGGGTGGCCCAAATGAGCACCTTTATTTTTGACCTGCATAAAAACAATAAGACATCAATTGTTTTTTTGAAAAGTATTAAAAATACAAAACAACTAAAATTGAATTTACTTTACCTTGACAATTAAAAATGTAGAATATCAACTATTTTAAAAAGTTACAATAAAAAGTAAATAGTTGTATATACATTGTGCCACATTGGGACTTTACGAAAGTTTTGACAAAACATTTTTTTTATCTAATCCTCGTCGTTGTTGAGAGACACGTACGTTGGATCACTTTGACTCTACATAAACCCAAACCAAATTAAACAATTATCCACAGCTCAAAACAATTGATATAAAATTACTTCTTTAAACTTACTGCTTGTAGTGGTCCAAATGTCGCGTCGAATTGCTCGCGAGAGATGTGGTTGTTTTCAAACAACCATCGCCAAGTATCAAATTCTGTATGTTGCTCCCGATACTTGACCATCTCTCTGGTTGGTTGAGAGAGAGTGACATTTTCCTAAGTTAGCAATAACAATACCAAATTATCAACTACAATCTTATAATCAACGATCGACGATATAATTCAAATAATCTTACATATTTATCCTTCCAAGCTCCCTTGCCTCCTGAGCCATAATGCGTGGGAGTTTTTCTTGTGTGGGCATCGTGTTGTTGTCTATATGATGAGCTCGTCTCGCAGCTTGATCGCTCTTCTCTTGAATTGCCCACTCCCACTCCGTGTCTGCCATGTTGCCACCGCAGTAACTCCTATCTGGATCTCTAACCTGGTTGGCTGCTGCGTGCCACACAATGGACTGCTTGTTTTTTAGAAATGTCTTAATGTAGCCCTCCGCACATTGTTGTGAAAAAGGTTGATCGGGGGCATTTGGAAATCTAGCTAACAGAGCGTCCTCAATGTACCGTGCATGATCGGATAGTTGGTCTCTGAACTTTATAAAACAATTCTTATACGTTGAATGTATAAGAATTTGTAGATGGCGTCAAAATTCCCTGCCCTGTGCTGTGCCAAAATCAACCTCCCCGCCATATTTAACCCTATACTAGTGTCCATGCCTGTCTGGTACGGGTACGTCAGTATCCTCGTCCTCTGCGTCAGGGGCGGCACGCTCTGAAAGGTAGGGACTCCGTTCCCCTGCCACTACCAAAACATGCAAAACCACAAGATCCGCTGCCGCTTCATCTCTCACGGTGCTCACTGCCCTGAGACGAGCATTGACGCGCGTTACAAGAGGAAGTCTGTCGACGATGTTTTGGTGAAGCCGGAGTGGAATGGAGTGGCGTAGGACCCTGTGATGCCATGGGAGTAGGACCTTGCGATGCAAGGGGAGTAGGACCCTGCAATGGAATAGGAGTAGATGAATGGAAGGGAGAGTAGAGGAAGGTGCCGTTGGTGTGAGGCTCTGTAGGTAAGGAGTCCCTCCCTGACTCCCCCATGGTGTAGTCTGCGGAGAAATGCCGTAGGTCGCAAGATGCTGTGGAGTGTAGCGGCCAAACAAATCCTCCGTCGAATGGAGGTACTACTCTCATAAAGAGATAGCCCGCTGTAAGTCAGGATCTATGACCGGTGCAGGAATCTGAGAAGGGTAGGTGTAGGATGGCGATGCCTGCAAATAACAAAAAAAAAACCTATGACACTCATGGTTTATGGTTAACTAAGTAGAAACATTATTTCTTTCTTTGCTTGTTCTCACCGAATCAAGACTCGGGTCCACTGGAGGAAATGTCCACCCTGGGTGGGAGCCCACCTGAGATGTGAATTAACCAAAAGAAGAGCCAGCTGGCTGCTCCTCACCAGTTGGTCTGTCGTCAGACATTTACACTACAAAGAGCAATATAAGATTAAGCTTTCCACCCTACTCACTCATCTAAATATACGTACACAAGTATATTACCACACAAACACGTAGATACATATACATACTAGTAGCCCTAAGTAGAGGCTAGTAGTGCCAAAGGTCAACTCCACCTCTTTAGATATCATCGCAGTCTCAATTGTGGTAAAACCAAAGGTACATTGCGGTAATCCATGCATGAGTGGATCAATGACCGCAACGCCATGATTAAAAAAGGGCTATACCCAAGAGGAAGCGTCTAACCTTTGGATGCTATGCTCCTGTACTTAGTGCCTACATACATGCATAAACAGATATATACGTACACACATATATATGTTAAGGTTGTAAATGTAGCCATCGTTTTGTGTTGGTTGTACATAAATTCAACATCTAAGTGATCAATTGATCGTAACATTACAATTCTAATGTAATGCAATAAGTAATTCTATTTCTCTCACTCTATCTCTCTCTCTCCATCCCAGAGTCATGACTACGCCTCCATGCAAAGCAAGCACTCTCAGAGATGAGAAGCCAAACATGGACGACATCTTCTCCCGAGGCATGGAGGTCTTGGCTAAGGTCATGGTGGCTTTGGACTTGGGCACCACTTTTTCGGGCTTCACGTATGTCCACAAGAGCGACCCCAGGGACATCCACCATGTCATAGAATGGCCTCACAAAGTGAGGCAGTCACTACATCCCGTTATTATAACCATTGTCTTCTATGTACACCCTCTAAGCTTGGCAATGGGCTGCCCTTCGCTTTCTCTCTCGTTCTCTCTCTCTCTTTCTTTCTCTACCTCTCTTTCTCTACCGCTTTCCCTCTATCTCTCTCTTTCTGTCCCTCTTTCCCTCTCTCCATCTCTTTCTCTATCTCTCTTTCTCTACCTCTTTCCCTCTATCTCTCTCTTTCTCTCCGTCTTTCCCTCTCTCCATCTCTTTCTTTCTTTCTCTCCCTCTCTTTCTCTCCCTCTTTCCCTCTATCTCTCTCTTTCTCTCCCTCTTCCCCTCTCTCCATCTCTTTCTCTATCTCTCTTTCTTTCTCTCTCTCTTTCTCTACCTCTTTCTCTCTATCTCTCTCTTTCCCTCTCTTTATCTCTCCCTCTTTCCCTCTCTTTCTCTCCCTCTCGATCTCTCTTTCCCTACCTCTTTCCCTCTATCTCTCACTTTCCCTCTCTTTCTCTCTTTCTCTCTCTCTCTCTCTCTTTCTCTCCCTCTCTTTCTTTCTCTATCTCTCTCTCTTTCTTTCTCTCCCTCTCTATCTACTCTCTCTCTTTCCCTATCCCTATTTCCCTCTATCTCCCTCTTTCCCTCTCTCACTCTATCTCTCTCTTTTTCTTTCTCTACCTCTCTATCTCTCTCTCTCTTTCTATCTCTTCCTCTCTTTCTTTCTCTCTATCTCTATTCCTCTCTTTCTCTATCTCTCTCTTTCTCTCTTTCTTTCTGTCCCTCTCTCTCTCTCTCTCTCTCTCTATTCCTCTCTTTCTCTATCTACTCTCTCTCTCTCTCCCTATCTCTCTCTCTTTCTTTCTCTACCTCTCTTTCTCCCTCTCTCTCTCTCTTTATTTAATAGTTCTCTCTCTCTCTCTCTCTCTCTCTCTCTCTCTCTCTCTCTCATTAATTCTATCCCTCTTTCTCTCTCACTCTCTTTATCTATTTCTCTCTCTCTATCTAACATTTCTCTCCCTCTTTATCTATTTCTCTCTCTCTCTATTTAACATTTCTCTCCCTCTTTAAATCTCTCTCCCTCTCATTAATTCTCTCTCTCTCTCTCTCTCTCTCTCTCTCTCTCTCTCTCTATTTATCTACCTCTATCCCTCTTTCTCTCTCACTCTCTTTATCTATTTCTCTCTCTCTATCTAACATTTCTCTCCTTCTTTATCTATTTCTCTCTCTATTTAACATTTACCTCTCTTTATCTAACATTTATCTCCCTCTCTCACTCTCTTTATCTATTTCTGTCCCTCTCTTTAAAACTCTCTCTCTCTCTCTCTCTCTCTCTCTCTCTCTCTCTCTCTATTTCATCTAACACTATCCAAACAATCATTTCCAAAACGTGCGCGACAAATCAATCATTTCCGAACGTGCATAGCAAAGCAACCATTTTCTAACGTGCTTAGCAAAACAAGCATTTCAAAGAAGCCGTGCAAAACAACCGTTTCCTAATGAATGAGGTATGTTATAATGGATTCTCTATTTTCTCTATTTTTTAAATTTATGTGTGTGTGTGTGTGTGTATGTGTGTGTGTGTGTAGTAGAAAACAAAAGGGGAAGAGAGAGGATGTGCTTTTGTGTTTACCTCTTCTTTGTAGCGCGGTTAAGGTCGAATAGGTTGAGCGTCCAAAGAAGATGGCGGAATACCCCCTTGCCAAAACTTGCACGAAACCCTCTTCGACGAAACTTGAGAAGCTCAGAGAAGGAGAGAGGGGGAAGGGAGAGGTGCGGGGGGGGGGGCGAGGGGGAGGGGAGGCTTGTTGTAGGAGAGAGAGATGGGGAGTGGGGGAGGGGGAAGCTTGTGAGCGATGGCGGAGAGCAAGAAATGCAGGGAACGCAGGGAATGCTGCAAAAACCCAGCATACTGTGCCTTCTTTCCTTTTTTTAGGCGCCAGTTATTATCGCGGATATTACCGTGACTATTACCGCGGCCAATCATTTCAAATGAATACATGCAAATCCGAGGTTGCAGGGGGGGGGGGGGTACAAACCACCCCCCCTACCCTTAGCTATACATTATTTCATTTTTTAGCATTTTGAGTTTTTTAATGAAGATTTTTAAGTTTTTATGGATACTTTATTTTGTAGTAGTTTTAAATGTTTAATAATTGAATTTTTAAAATCTCTTTTAGTTAAAAATAATTTGAACACTCATTGTCATTTATTCCCTTTGAATTAAACTATATGTAATTTTTCTAATGGAATTAAGTGTTTTTTAATTAATTATTTTTTACGACACATGACTAAATAAACAACCTTTCGCGTGTGCAAGACATCGACTGGGATGATCATGGTCCTCCTAGAGGCCCAGAGCGAGATCGTTGGCTCGTGTCCTTACGCCAAGTGCAAAAGGGCAATTTTTCGCTTGAGGCGCATTGCTTTGGAGCACGTGGAGAACGAAGGGCTTTGACATCCTCGAAAAAGCTCTCAGAGAGATGATAGCACGACTCACCCGCCGCTTGAGGAGGTGCCCATTGGTTTGTGTTTGGTGGTGGTGCACTGGCGTGCAAGGGCGAAGGGCAGAGGCAAGAGCGACTGGGCGATTTGGGTGCACCGCATGGTGATCCTGCCGTTGGCTCTACATCGGCAGCTCCTACGGCGTCTTCTTCACACTTTGAGGTAGAGGATGAGTATATGTCCGACATGTGTCATGAGTTACTAGCCCATGAGCGTGATGTGTGCGAAGAAGATTGTCAGCCTTACACTAATCGGGCTGCCAAAACGGAGGATAGATTGATGACAAGTGTCCGAACACCTCTTTACAACGGTGCACAATACTCAGTACTTGGTGCTCCGAGCATCGTTGGAAGTACTCAACTTGCAAGAAAAATTCGGTTGGAGTAATGCAAGTGTCGATACACTACTTTTGTAAGTATGGAATGTGGATTTTATATACTCTCTCCCTCTCTCTTTATGGTGTTGTCTTCTATGAATTATACTAATACGCATGTTTGTTGTAGTTTGATGGGCAAAATGTTGCCAGCTGATCACCACATGCCTCCAGATCGTCGACAAGCTAGATCATATTTCACTACACTTGGCATAGAGTATGAGCGCATCCATGCGTGATCAACAATTGCATGCTATACCGCAATGAGCATGCACATGCTACCTCATCTCCCGTGTGCGGGGAGGAACGATACAAGACAGGTGTGAGCGGGGTACACCTACCCCGCAAGGTATTAAGACATTTTTTATTCAATTCCTTGCATCCAACACATGTTTAAAAGCAGGTCTATAGTGGAGCTTCTCGCGTGGCACACAAACCATCGCTCAAATGATGGAATGATGCGTGTCCCTGCCGATTCACCTGCATGGAGGCACATCAAAACTCAATGGCTAGATTTTGGGTTGGAGCCTCGACACTTGAGGCTTGGGTTAGCAAGTGATGGTGTCAACCCCTTTGGCACTAAGTCTACTTCATGGAGCACTTGGCCTGTGGTGATTGTCAACTACAATATTCCACCATGGGAGACAACCAAGAAGGGAAATGTACTTCTTTCCTTGCTTGTGCCAGGGAAGTACAAAGTGTCAAATATTGACATTTACCTCGAGCCCCTCATCGAGGAGTTATGGAGAGGCATTCGTGTTGTCAATGTCTCACTTGCAAAGGGGGGAAGAGAGGCTCAAGTGAGGGGAATCCTTATGTGGACTATGCACAACTATCTTGGGCTTGGAGAGATTTCTGGTAACCCCTTATCCTCTCTCTCTCTCTCTCTCTTTCTCTCTCTCCATTTAGCTCCCTTTAGCTCACTTTAGTTCACTCATCTCTCTAACCATATGATATGTATGCAAGGTTCTCCACATCGGGCCACAATGCATGTCCTACTTGCGGGCCATCGTTGGTGACGGAGAGGCCAGGTTCCTTTCGCAAGGTAATCTATCCAAACAACCATCATTTCTTACCCCAAGGGCATATCAAGCACAAGGCTCCAACAAATGGGAAAGCTTCTCTAAAGCTCACAATGGCAGATTGGGAAACCATTTGGGAGGAACACCACAACAACAATCCGGCTCCGTGTCCTCCACCAAAAGGTATGTCGAGGTATTCCATATTTTGAAGGATTCCATATTGGAAGGATTTAAAAATACAACACGGCCTCTTGGATCCCATGCACATATTCAAGAATGTAGCCCAAACACTATGGGACCACATTATTGGCAAGAAGGACTCTTTGGGTGCGAGGGAGGATTTGAGGCTTTTAAAACGTCCCCCCGTCTCTGCCACTCCACTGTGTGTCCCAAATGGAAAGATTGTGCTTCCTAAAGCACCATGGATGCTAGCAAAAGAAGAATTAGACAAGGTGAAGGGTAACATTGCCTCTATTCGCACACCAACAGGATACATGAGGTCGCTAAAGGGAGCTTTCACACAAAATCAAAGAAGGGTGGAAGCATTCAATTGTATGGGTTGAAGTCCCACGATTGGCACAAGATGCTTTAGGTATTCTTCATACTCCCTATTCTATCTGTAGTTTGTGTGTATGACTATCACTCACTTTTCCTTTTCCTGATTTACATTGTAGTTCATTCTGTCGGTGAGTATGTGTATATGTTGGGACAAGAAAGTCAGGGATGCTATTTTTGAATTAGGAGAGCTAGTAAGGTACACCACAAGACTCCACTCAACTACACCTTTTTTATGTACAAAATAATTTCAACTAGCACTTAGTGTATCGTTGTGTGTTTTCTTGCACATTTGTGAGCTCCAAGGAAATCGAAATAGATGATATCCTTGTTGCTCAAACACTTGCAACAAAAACTGTGTGTGCCATTGAAGATGCATTTCCTCGATCGATCTTCTTATTCAAATTCATCTCTTGGTTCATGTGGTGGAGGAGATAGCTATATGTGGAGTAGTGCACGCATGATGGATGTTCTTCTTAGAGAGTTTTTTAAAGACTCTCAAAGATTTTGTGCGGCTACGGTCTCAACCAGAAGCATGTATGGCCGAAGGGTGGATTGTTCAAGAGGCATTTGTTTACATATCAGAGTATTTGGCACAAGTTGATCCTTCAATGCCTCGCATGTGGTCAGACGAGGAAGATTCAAGGATGACTTCACACTTGACAAGTGGAAATGGGAAACTACTTAACATGGATATGAATCTATCCCGAGTGATCGATAACTTTTGCATTCTCAATGCAAAGATTATGAACAAGTGGGTGGACTTGTGGACAGTGGCAAAGTCCAAGCGTTTGCAAGAGAGGGAAGCATGGAAACAAGCACATGGAGGAAGGAGGGCACCCACAGTGCCTAGACCTTAGTGCAGAGTGGATTCATGAGAGAATGACCGAGGCAAAAGCGCATGGAGAAGACATCACCAACAAAGAATGGGAGTATGCATGAAGCTGCGTACCAAAGGTAGAGTACTCATATACCTAAACCATATTGTACTGCTATTTGTTGAAATTATCTTTAATATGTATTTGATAAATTAATATCTTTTTCTATTTTGTAGTGCCTTTCCTTTAACTCTATGTGGTCAAAGGGTCATCACTTTTGTACGCGCCACATTGACGAGCGTAGAACCACCATGGATTGTGCCATCATGGGCAACTTTGACGCAGACTGTGATAAAGCCAGGTACTGTGGAACTATTGAAAGGATACTAAAGGTTAATTTTAGAACCTTTCATAGCTTCATCTTTGAGTGCAAGTGGTTTGCAAATGTGTCTAGACGACATGAGAATGGCCTCTACATGGTGGACTCTAGTGTGCATCACACAGGGAGGTATGACAATTTATTTTTACCACGCAATTATGAGCAGGTGAGTGACATGTACCTTTTTTATTCTTATTTACTTGTTTAAGCGTTAGTTATGCCAATGTTACTCACTTTGAGCTTCTATTTTATAGGTCATCTATATCCCAGCAATCCACCAACCAAAACATTGGTTTGTAATTCTCGTAACACCTCGGGGGAGAACCATTTTCCACTAATGAAGTGGAGACTAGCTTCGACCCTCTTCCACCTTCGACTTTGGATGAGGTGGAAACAGAGGAGAGGGAGGTCGATGAATCAAGTCCGACGACAGCAAGTCTTAGCGAGGATGATTGTCATGATGATGAAGATGATGAGATGGAGGATGACGAACTCGAAGATGATGAAGCTGGCAATGCATCCACAAACGACAATTCCGTTTCTCTCTTTATTGATTTAGGAGCCATGGTCTTAGAATTGGATGATGCTTCATGTAGAGATCTTTTGGAAGATGATTCATAAACATTTTGCAGTTATGAAGTTTTTTGATCGTGTAATCTATTCACCTCTCTCTCCCTCCTCTTTCTCTCTTTAGATTTGAGAATATTCTCAATTATGTTAATCAATTGACAATGATTATTTTAGTTGTAAACAAGGGCAATCTTAGGCTGGGTTCAAACGAAGCTGGAGGAAGAAAGACTTTTTGCAGGTCTACTACCGCCTTGTCTAAACGGTGTTGGAGGAAGAAGAGCGAAAAACAGAGAGAGATGGAGAGAGGCCAACAGCTCTTCCGAGGGGGGGGGGTGTCGGAAGAAAAATGACGGGCCCGGAGGAAGGTGATATCTATTGCAGCAAGTAGGCTTTTGCCATGCAACTTAAACGTCCCTGTGGAAAGCATTTCCGCCGTAGCGTCTGGACCGGGCTTTATATCCCCCGCCTCCTTCTCCCCCCACTTTCTCTTTCTCTCTCTCTCTTTCTTTCTCTTCATTTTTATATTTGAAAATTATATACAATACTCTATAATTTTTATTGAGAGGAGGGAAACACCAAAATTTGAAAGGGGGGGGGGGGGGGGGAGTTAATCCAGAATTTGAAAGTTTAGGTGCCAAATTTGGGCAGCGGACATAACGACAGTAATGGACACGGTAATAACAACGATAATAATAGCGGTAATAACAACGGATATAGTCATAGTGATACTTTAAACACAAAACCCCCCCCCCCCCCCCCCCCCCCCCCCGCCCCGCCCTCCTCTCTCTTGTTTCTCTCATTGAATTTACACGTTCTCTCTACAAAACGCGATAAAACAACGCGGTAAACACTTGGAGATTTTCATAGTGTCCAGTTACATACATTCAAATGGTTGTTGTTTCAAGTCAACAAGTACGTTTTTAAACCTACTGGGATCAATTGGAAATTGGTTTTCTCAGTGTACATCATATAAGTAAGTTATACTCTCACACACACACACACACACCCACACACACACACATACACGCACACACATGGCATTTTCCATAGATATCCGCCTCTCCAATCATAAATTTAGCTAGAAGTGGGATGAAGTCTGCGCCGAGAGGTGCATCCTCTTCGTCTTCACTCTCCAGCACAACAACTTTTTCTTTGCCTTTTACAATTGAAGGGTTGCCGATGAATCCCTCGCGAGCATCTGCGCAAAGAGATGCATCCTCTTCGTCTTCACTGTCCAGCACAACAACCTTTTCTTTGCCTTTTAAACTTGAAGGATTGCCGATTAGTCCTTCGTGACCATCTGTTGGATAGGCAACTGCGTTTTTCTCTGCAACCCTTGGAGGATTGACCTGTTGAGGAGATGTTGGCCAATTCTCATCATCACTGACAAGAAGTTGCAAAACGTTAACAATGTTAGCAATCACATTTACCATTGCAGCACAACTAATGTTAACGAGAAGAACTCAATCTACCTGTGGGTTTCTTGCCACCTTCTGAGAAACCAATCGATGCAAAGCTGCGCGTTCGTGTAAGCCTCATCAAGAACAAAAATATCAATCACATCTTGATATGTTGTAGAAGAAGGGAAAATCATGGTATGCCATAATGCTTTGATCTTTTTCAACGGCATTCCACGACCCTGAAAAGGTGTTATCCACGAGGAAGATGGATAGTACTTGCCAAACTTTAGCATATGATGCAATGTTGATAAGAAATTATTACCAATTGGGTGCTTCAAATGGAATTTCCAATACATAAGTGCACGATCAAAAATATTTATATGCGTCAGACAAACCCTATTCTTTAGCTCATCTGCCCCATACTATGTGTACAGTACAGTTCCCTTGTTGATGTCGTCAACTGTTACATTATGCGAGAAGTTCTGATAATGTGATTGATCCATGTCTTTCATGCAATACCCCAGTATACCATGAAAGGTATGCATATTCTTTTGCTTGAAGGCACGACAGAGAATGTTCGCTCCAATGGGAATATCAATATCCCATCCTAGATATTGCTTTATTTTCTTGTTGACTGCAATAATGGAAGTCGCCATGATCCGAACAACCATCTAAAACTCGAGGTGGAAGACGGTGCCGCCACGCTCGATCGAGCACATGCCGGCGACCACCTCCTCCTCCACAAAGGCTTTCAACCTTGGAAAAAGAGCAACATCCACATCACTACCGCCTGTAGACACTGTTATGCTCAACTCGAGCATCGTTTTGGGTTTGTTGCCTTCCGTACGAGCCATTCTCTCTTGTTCCGAGAGCCTAGGCCTCCCTCGAGGTCTCTTTGAACTAGAGGGCTGTACATCTGCCGACCTGGCGAAATGCTTCATCCTTGCCATTTCACAACAACCCTAAAGATACAACCCATCGAACTACGACATGTAAACGTACGTACACGCGGCGACAAGGGAAGCAAAAAAAGACCACTGCTTTCATTTTCTTTGACGATTCTATTTACCATTACAATAGACATACAATACTATGCAGTATGTACATACCTGGGTGTCGTGGTGCACTGTTGCAGCAAATAGCTCACGGCTGCAAACAACAGGCTGCTCCACGAAAATAACGATCGCTTCTGATTTTTCGTCTACCTCTCCAACTCGTGCAATCCCATGGGATCAACTCCCTGCGCATAAACACAAATGTAACAGCTACTGCCTGCCGTGCACATCCCTCTCTAGTGTATAACATACAACAGGGCTACAAAACCCCATACTGATACCTCGCGGCTACAACAAACGGATGGCGCCTACAGTATCCGGCTGTGGTCCTCAAGCGCTGCAACAAACAAATACCTATTGTCGTCATCAAGCACTGCAGCAAACCAAAGCGCTGCAACAAACAAATACCTGTTGTCGTCCTCAACCACTACAACAAACCAGAATCAACAACATGTTGTCGTCGTCCACGGCTGCAGCAAACACATCACGGCTCACAATAGCCTACCGTCCTCAAGCGCTACAGCAAACCGATCTTCACCGTTGCAGCAATCAACAACAACCTCTACTACCTGTAGGTGCCATGGTAGGTGCCTCGCAGTGACGCGCTTTCACTAATTAAAGCACGCAATGGCCCATACGGTACTGCCACGACAACCTCATGCAACAGGAACTTCCAAAACTGGCAATTTCCAACAGAAGCCGCTACACGTCCGTTCTCTCCTTAGCCTTAAAACACAGGCTCAAAAACAAAGATTCCCTTTTATGGGAATGTTTTCTTCTTTTTTATAGCTTGGTACCCCATACTTGGTTCATAAGCGTACATGTATCAAAATAAAAATTTTGGGAAAATTTTCCAAATTCCCCTGAAATATGTGGAAATTCCCAAAAATCCCTTCAAACATTCCCAATAGACCCTTGCATCATCTCTCAATGAATTCTCTCATTTTTTGTAGATTCTAATCATTTCGACAATAGACATCTATCTTACGTGGCTTACACAAAAGTACTCATGAATGAGTTCACAATGAGAAGCATCATGTCTCAAAATAATGAACATGTTCATCTTGAGAGCCCGCAATACCATCTACAATCCTAGTCTATCATCTTCTGTCGCGGAAGAACCAATCTTCCCAATCATCGTTGCAAAAAAATAATTTGGAGGCGTGCATGAGGTTAATGAGGGGCATAGGAATTTCAGAAAGGACATTTTAGGAAATTTTGGCCAAATATTGAACATATGTGGGGGTATATTGGGAAATTCCACAAATTTCAAAGGTATTTTGGTGACTTCCCCAAAAAATCCATAAAATATGGCTTCAATAGCGAACATGTCACATCTCACGTTATGTACCAGACGGTTCTGGCTTTTTGGGTTGCTCCAGTCTCCGCAATTTCAGTTTTCAGTATTTTTTAATTGGTCAAGCTTTGGGTTTTGTGGGCCATCTGGCACCGTGATGATGGGGACATCACTCTTGATGCCTACAAGATTTACTTTGACTGTTTTTAGCCTTTGAAGCCTCATGGTGCTCTGCTTTTTGTATCTCTTTTTTTTCATGGGTTTTCCTCGCTTTGAGGTTTCCCAATTGTAAGTTCTATAAACAAGATTTACAAACAAAAAAAAGTGGGTACAAGCATGTGCGCACATGCAACAAAAGCATAAACAAAAACATATGTATATATACAAGAGACCTCATGTTTATGCCTGTATACATATATTTCTAGAACCTTCCACATGCACACAAGGATAGTTTCACATTTGTCCCGCATATCAGAAATCATAACGTAGTCGGTCAAGCCAACTGGCACAAAGTTATGGCATCCAGTATATACACAGTTCTTTAATGTCCAGAAAGAGCTATTTCTGTGCCAAGCAAGAAGCTTGATGGATCTGCCAATACAAAAATGATTTGTCATTACAAAGTACTTTTCATCCTCAATCTACTGCTGAGATTTGAACCGTCGCCCCTCCCGACTGCAGGTGAGACGCTGTTGGTAGCCATCCCGACGCAGTCAGGTTTCCTGTTTTCCGTGTCTACGCCAATACTAGAAAAAACAAACTGTTTCTGCTCTCCACCCTTCTCCCCTCGAACGGCCTCCTGCTTGTCCCCGTCCCTGTGCGTGCGCCTATGCCCCCTCCCCCCCCCCCCTGCGCATGCCCACTCCCTTTTGCCTTTCCCCCTCCCTTCGAGAATTTTCACAGATTCTGCTTAAAACTAGAATTTCCGAAATTGTAGGAACATACTGCTGCAGCATGTTACATGACTAAAGATTCCAACCTAAAATTTGTGTTCTCCTGGACAAGGATAAACCCCTATGTGCCACGAGTCGCTTAGCGAGAGAGGGACAGCCTTTCTTGCGGCCCCCTCTGCAGGTACAGAAGTCTCCCCTTGCAGCTATCCCTCGTGGTCTGACGAGCATTGAGATCCGGCGCCGATGGGACTTCTTCGACTACGACTTCACTCGTTTTCTCGACGACCCCTCAGCAGACCATGAGGCAGCCTGCTTCAGGGTCCATGTTCTGTTCCTTGCAGCTAGGGGGACAGAGGCCTTGGACTCAGCAGTTGGCTTCTCCTTCCCCCTTTGCGGCAGGGACCAGACAGAGTGGACTCTCGACTCAGTGTTGGGATGGTTACACACACAGGTCCTAGAGTTCTCTCACCACATGGGAGAACTAGGAGTTACAGACATGCTTCAGACTTTGTGGCCATTGGCCAACTTTGCGGTGACACCTCTAGACTCAGCAGGATGTAGACACATTGTGGTTTACTTCTTTGCCGATACACACTGCTTGCCATGCTATGTATACATTCATGAGGACTCCTAGACAAGGAGGTTGCTTTACGTACAGCTCGCTCTGCTTGGGCTTGGGCTTGGGCCAGGCACTCGTTGTAGTCATGTCTATGTAGAGGACGCTCGGATGCGGATTACTCCCCATCCAAGCCAGCCTCGAAGATAGCCTGTCTAGCTGTTGCGGCAGCATCTGTTCTCTCTCGCTCCCCATGAGCATCGTCTCATGGAACGTGCAGGGACTAGGTGGGCCCCAGTTTCAACGTCAACGGGGCCGACTGAGTCAGGAGCTTCAGCGATGCCTTGTGGGAGGAGAGATTGATCTCCTTATGCTTCAGGAGCACCATCTGTGTGAGAGCCGCATTAGACGTTGTGGTCAGCTCTTGCGTGGACGATATGATACTTTTTGGTCAGCAGCTTTTGGACCTGGAGGTATCCAGGGTGGGGTATGTATGACTATTGCGGACTCTTTGCAGCAGGCCATTGTGGGCAGAGGAATTATTGTGCCAGGCAAGGCTCAGTGGATTACTATGCAGGTTCAGGGTTGCCTAGTGGGCTTCTTGAACATCTATGCACCCAATGTGGCGAGTGCTTGTGCAAAGTTTTGGTCACAGATAGTTGAGTCTCTGCCGCAAGCAGAACACTGGTGCATCGGAGGAGACTTCAACATGTTGGAGGACCCTTCTGACAGGATTGGTGGTAGCCATGCTCTATTGTGCATGGAGTTGAGCTGGCAGCTTGGGAGAGGTTTTGTATGACTCTGAGGGTTTCGAATGTTTGGCAGCACTCTGGTTTTGTGAGGCCCCCAGACAGCCTTGCCTTCTCTCGGTCGGACCGCAGAGTGGGAGGAGTGAATCTATCGCCGATAGATCGTTTTTACACTAGTGACCATTTCAGTGACTTGGGCGGGACAGTGGGCATTCTGGCAGGGACCTCCTTCTCGGACCATGCACCAGTGATCCTCACAGTGGCAGACAGGCGGAGAAGTGGGAGCACGATGCTTCGCATCCCAGAGAGGGTCTTGTTGAACTCAGCACTAGAGAGCGGGTAGAGGCTCTATGGACAGAGAGCTTGGACAGGCAGGATTCTCCTGCTGACAGAGTGGCCTCAGGCCTAGCTCAGATTAGCCGTTTTGCTCTCCAAGAGTCTCTGGCTTGCCGGGCTGCAGCGAGAGAGGAGCAACGTCTCAGACGGGGCATTGCTTCGTTACAGAGGATGCAGGAGCAACATCCAGACAGTCCTTGGTTGGAGGAGCAGTTACAGCAAGCTCGACAGGAGCTTGTTAGCACAGAGGAGAGGCGACATGAGTTTGCTTTCCACCGATAGGCATCTCAGTGGACCCAGGTGGGCGACAGAGTGACTGGTGCTTTCTTTGAGGCAGTGGGACCTGGACACTCGCATGCCAAGGTCAGTCGGTTGAGGAGGCCTCACAGGTCAGTTGCTTCTAAGCCCGAGGATATGCGTGCAGTTGCTACTGACTTTTATCGTGAGTTACTATCTGCAAAGTAACAGTCAGAGCGTCAGGATGCATGCAAGGAGCAGGTTTGGGCACAGATGCCTTGTCTTGTGACTGAGGAGATGCGTCAGAGGCTTGAGCTGCCACTTCAGCTTGAGGAGCTGCACACGGCTCTTAGGGCCCTCCCCTGTGGTAGCTGTCCAAGTGAGGATGGGTTGACTCCCAGTTTTTTCTTGGAGTACTGGGACCTGCTTGGCCCAGATCTCTGTAGTGCTTTTCAGTACGTTTTGCACACAAGAGTGATGCCTAACAGCATGAGTGAGGGCCTGATCTACCTCATTCCCAAGGAGTGTGGCTCCTTGGATGAGATTCGGCAGTGGTGCCCCATCACCATCCTCAACTCAACCTACAAAATTCTTACCAAGGCTCTGAGTTTGAGGATTCAGCCACTACTAGAGAGCCTTGTACATGGGACTCAGACAGGTTTTGTCAAGGAACGTAGTATCCTTGACAACATCTTTACTTTTTGGGAGGCTTCTGCCCTGGCACGGCTCCGTGGTGAGGACCTAGTGATTCTTCTTCTCGATTTTGAGAAGGCATACGACAGAGTTGACTCGGACTTTCTAGAGGGCACTCTACGCAGGATGGGCTTCTCAAATGCTTGGATCAGAGGGGTGTCAACTTTGTACAGACAAGCTCACAGTCAGGTACTTTTGGCAGGAGGTAGAGGTGATCGCTTCATGCTCACACGTTCGGTCAGACAGGGTTGTCCTCTTGCCCCCTTCCTCTTTCTATTCTATGCTGAGGCGATGAGCAAGTTTTTGGTGTCGCAGCAGGTTGGTCTCCGGGGCTTAGCACTCCCTATTCGGGGAGATGACCTACTGGACGCTGAGTTTGCCGACGATTCAGCCTTGTACTTAGATGGCCAGGAAGCCAACCTTCACAGGTGTGAGCAGGCTATGGAGACCTTCTGTTGTGCATTGGGCGCACTGATCAACTGGAGAAAGACAATGGCTTTCTCGGTTGGTAGTGCTCCTATGCCTGATTGGATGCCAGGAAAGGGTTTTAGGTGGATTCCCCCAGGGACTGCAGTTCGGTACTTGGGCTGTCAAGTTGGTTTGGACTTGTTTCCCGAGCAGCAAATTGCTCCCCTTCTCCTGTCTATCAGGAGAAAGTTGTTACATTGGAGCTCAGCACGACTTTCTTTGGCTGGCAGAGTAGTAGTTGCCAACCAGGTGTTGTTGGCGACTATGTGGTACATCACTTCTTGCTGGATCTTCTCGAGTTCTTGTATCAGCCAGGTAGAGAGCCTGATCAGGAACTTCCTTTGGTCAGGACGTGACACTCAGATAGCCCGAGCCAAAGTGGCTTGGCAGGTCATCACTCTTCCCTATTCACAGGGAGGGCTTCGGATCATTGACCCAGCACAGCAGAGCAGAGCCCTTCTTGGGAAGTTCATCGTCAGAAGACTTCTTCCATGTGAGGAGCCCTAGAAGGAGTTCTTGCTACAGCGGCTTCGTGCTAGGGTACCTCAGGCAGGAGGCCCTTGGCAACCTTCGACCAGATGGATCTTTACAGAGATGCGCAGAGTTGGTTTGAGCAGGAGACTGGAGGACCGCTTCGCTGTGAGTTTGCTTCGATCTTGGGAGCTCTTGCGGCGAGGCCTGGAGCAAAGACAGCCTACTTGCACGGAGGAGCGCCTACGGTAGCCCCTTGTCTGGAACCCCATGGTTAGCACTCAGAGAGGCCACTTGGTTGGTAGTCGGCCTCATGTCTCCTGGGGTCCCATGGCAGCGGGTCCAGCGCGCTCTTTAGGTGACTGGTTAGAGTTCACAGGTTTGTCAGAGGAGGTGCGGGGTTTCCAGCTACAAGGCATGAGAGGGGTGCAGAGCATGTGCCAGGACATCTCAGAGTCAGTTGTTGCAGCTGAGTGGCTCACGCCTCTCGAGCCAGTAGCACCCAGGTGGATGTGAGCCTTCACACGACTGGAGGTTCTCATCTCAGTCAGGGCCTGCTCAGAGACTGTTCCATCCCTTTTTTTCGAGCTTCAAGGTGGGGGACGCCTTCAGCGAGTTGCAGTAGAGGCCCCGCAGGTGGCAGAGTGCTCTTTTCAGAGGATCTGAGTAGTGGGCATCTGTGGGAGGACTTGTGTCATAGATCCTGGCCCAGTAGCTCTTGAGACTGGACACTGGAGGCTATGGGCTTGGGAGTGTTGTCCACTGGCACGAGTACAGTGGGATCCTAGTGAGTGGCTATGGAGGGATCCCTTCTCTTCTGCAGACCACCCAGGAGTCCCGTTCTTTCAGTACACTGTTCGACTGGGACATCATATACTAGCAGCACAGAGAGAGACCCGCCCCGCTGCTGCAGCACCTCATTGGTAGGAGAAGGGTCTCACAGCTCAGTTCTTGGCAACATTTTGGGAGAGGTTGTGGGACTCCAGACAGCCGAGGCAAGTCACCTTGTTTCAATGGCTGGTCGCACATAAAGCTACAGCAGTTGGGAGCTGGCTAGTGCATAGTGGTCTCTCGGCCGCATGTGCAGTTTGTGACCATCTTGTGGAGAGTCAGCGTCACTGTCTTTGGGACTGTCCCTCGGTCCAGCAGGTGTGGCTACGAGTTCTTCGGCTGATGCCTACTCTCTCCACGGCTCGACAGTACACTTGGGGAGCAGCGGCTTGGTCCACCCTCACGGGACCGGCACTTCAGTTTGAGCTATCTTCCACCAGCAGGATGATAGTGATGCATGAGGGGCGACCTACACTCCAGCCTGCCTACAGAGCTTACTCCACAGGAGTGGTGCAGTGAGAGAGAGGAGTGTTGGGAGCTCATCAGTGGCCTGACACTCTGGTTCATCTGGCGGGCCCGTTGCTTCCGCATCTTTGAGGCTCGCCCTGTGCCACCAGCAGAGACTATTCGCGATTTTTGGCTAGAGCTGATCCACACTCTCAGAGGACAGCTCGAGGGACTACAGGGCAGCTCCGACCGCATGCAGGAGCGCAGAGAGGCTTTCCTTCGACTCTGGCGTCCTGGGCCTTTCTACACCATGGTCCAGGGTGTACTCCGATGGCACTACCGACCACCTGTGTGGCTTTTCCCTCCCCCCATTTCTTGATTTAGCCCCATTGTACATATGCTGGTTTTTTCATTGGGAGAGTCTCCCACCATGGTTGTTGTAGCCCTCTCTTGAAGAGGTGGTTGTAGCCATATGGGCAGTTTCAGTAACTAACAGAAGGATCTTTTTCTCGGAAAAAAAAAAAAAGGATAAACCCCTATGAAGAGTAAGCAGATGAAGTGTCAGAAACATGTTCATTAATGATTTCTCTGATGAATTGAGCAGTCCGTCATTCGCTACAGGTTGATTCAATGTGACGTAACTTCGTTCATTCTTTCTTTAATGGCCCAGCTTCGATTATCCTGTTATTTGCTTGAAAATAGTGCCCACAGCACAATCTAGCAATAGCAGCATAGACCGCAGATTAACGGGGCTCCTATCGGAAGAGGGCTCAGGGATCCCCTGTTTCATAGTCCATAATATGTATGTATGAGAGCCTATATCAAAAGAACTGGTTAGACTAAACATTTGCTTTCTGACATTCCTTCAAGTGAGCAATTGCCCTCCAGCCAATATCGCGTCGGTAAAACCCATCAGGCCAGTCAACCCTGTCCACAGCCTGGTAAGCCCTCTCTTGGGCCTGCACAATGTCTTTGCCCAGAGCAGTAACCCCCAGCACCCTACCTCCACTAGCAACAACATTACCATGTGAATCCAAGGCTGTTCCTGCATGAAAGATCTTCATCCCTGGTACAGCAGCCTCTGCCTTTTCCAGATTCTTTATTAACGTTCCTTTTTTGTACTTCCCTGGATAACCTTCACTGGCAAGAACAACCACTAACGCTGCTTCATCCGTCCAGGAAAGGGAAAGGCTTTCAAGCTCCCCTCTACAAGCTGCTAGTAGTGTACTTGCAAGATCAGATTGTAAACGAGGGATTAATACCTGCACGAACCCACTCGAACACATCACTAATCAAATAGCTGCACCTTGAACTGACATCTACTGACCACACAAGCTAGTCAGACACTGTTGATAAAATCGCAACACTACCATGTGAGACAGACCCAAACTCAGGAATCTGCAGAAATCATCCCATTCCACCTCCCCATAACAAAAACTTGTCCTTGATTGTCTAGTGTGAACAGCGGTATGCAAGTCTAAAAATGATGCTATTTCTGAGCTAATTTGTAACCTTAAAGCTATGTGTACTACGTGAGTAATGTTCAAACATCCCTTTTTTGAAAGCAACACAGTTAAAACCGAAACCCGTCATCAAAACAGTATACCTGGCATTCAGGATGTACAAAGCGCACATTGTATTCGAGCAGTTTAGGCATTCCGGATTTCTTATCAATTATGAGCCCTGCATATAAGACTCCCACAAACTTACATCCCTCTTTTTCCATCCCTTTCACAGTAGGATTGATAATGGAATCCATAACTAAATACTCCATTTGAGGGGTAAGGACGGGAGCTGGAGAATACGCTCCCATCCCACCTGTATTTGGGCCCATATCCCCGTCTCCAACACGTTTGTGATCTTGAGCTGATGCCAAAGGAATTGCATGCTCTCCATCTACCAGAGCAAAAAAAGAAACTTCCTCCCCCTCAAGAAACTCTTCAACAATCACCATCCCCCCTGCTGCTCCAAATGCTTTATTCACAAGCATAGAATCAACAGCATCAAAAGCTTCTTGCAATGTCATTGCAATAATCACACCTTTCCCAGCAGCAGTCCATCAGCTTTCACTACAATGGGTGCACCTGTTTCACTTATGTAATTCTTAGCATCCTCTGCGTTAGTGAAGGACTTGTACTGCAATCAAGTTAAAAGGCCATTAGCAAACAAATACTGTCATTTTCTGCAGACAAGTTGAAACTTATTTCCTAGAGCAGTTTTTCATGCCATTATACAAACAAGTCCTTTGCCGCACTCTGTAATGTTTGCCAACAATCAGGATCCACTTCCAATCATTCCGTCAAATTCTGCGAGTCTGGAACAGCCTTCGCTTTCAAAATGGCTTCATTCTCCTCATAGTTTTCCTACATAATTAGTTTCACACAATGTGATACTTTGCCTGTTTTACCTGAATACTATGAATTCGAACATTCTTTAATAAGCATGTGAAGAGACTTATTGAATCCAAACAAGCACGATTAATTTGACCATAGCGAGACATTTTGTGTGATACAGATTCAGGATCACTAGTAAAATAACACAGTAAACAACATTGCTCCCTCAGAAGATCGAGAAGCTTGGAGCTGAAATTAGCTAAAAGCAAGAATCACACTGAGAAAAGTAAACCTTGGCTGTTGGAATGTTGTACTTCATGCATAGCCTCTTCATGAAATCCTTGGACCCCTCCAAGGCCGCTGCTTTGGCTGAGGGTCCAAATGCTACAATTCCTGCTGCTTGCAGATCGTCTACAAGTCCTGCGACGAGAGGCGCTTCTGGGCCAACCACCACAAGTCCAACGTCATGCTCTTGGCAAAATGATGTTACACAACCACTAGTGCTGATATCCAAGTCTGGCATACATATGGCATCACCAGCAGCAGCAATGCCTGGATTGCCAGGAGCACAAAAAACTGCACTACAAGCTGAAGATCTCTGTAACCCATAGCAGATTGCATGCTCCCTTCCACCTCCACCAATGACTAAGATCTTGACGCCTTCTCCTGCATCCAACATCAGCTGATTATATTACAGGTAAACCAGATTGCTTGAAGAAAGTGTAGATTTGAGACACATATATTACAAATTGGAGACCGCCATCGAGTTCATTCTGCTATTTTGAGCAGCAAACCTGGAGGTGTATCTTTGTGCCTATCTATTATGTTGTTTTGTATTATTTTAATTTTTTAATTTTTTAATTTTTTTCACTTTCTTTCCGCCCGAGGTTCTTGCTATGGGCAAGTGGACAAGGCCTGTAGGACCACGGGCGTGGCTTGTGTTTGAGACAGCTGGGATCAAAATCGGAGGTGTATGTGCCAGTGTATTGGCCTGAACGACCGTTATAAGGTTATGTGTGAAATCAATTAATGAGAGGACAATTTGTCTTTGACATGAAAGTTAATAAACAAAATTTACCTATTCAAGAGTTAAGAGGCTTCATTAAGTGGAAAGTGGGACACATTGTAGAAGGATAGTAACTTGCCTAACAAGTAACCATGCAAGAAGCAAGGGGTCAGCTTCAGGGCTGTTTTTTGCAGATTTTGCAGGTTTACACGATTACAGAGGTCGCTCAGGTCATACTACAGGTGTTGGCATTCATTGGAATGCACTCCCACACCCTTGTTGTAAAAGCTTGGACACTCCAAGCGAAAAATCAATAGCAACACGCGAGAAACTGGAACAGCAGAGCTTGAAATAGAGAGAGAGAGAGAGAGAGAGAGAGAGAGAGAAGAGGAAAGTCGACATGAAACGGCGGAGTACCGCTTCCAAATACCTTAAAGTCTGGCGCCCCTTTCGGTGCTTCTTTCTTTATTGCTTCACAAAGGTACAATAGCCAGGAGAACTCGCGATCTGTTTCCACAAATGGAATGCCAGAGTGAGCCCCTTAAGGCCATATTTAAAGGCCCTTGGCCCAAAAGCATAAGACATGAAAAGCTACTGCACCAAAAGCTCTAGATCTCAACAGCTGGTGCTCTTCCCATGCTTCCGCAAAACGTGGGGGCCTGCCAAACAGGTCCTGCCATGTCAACATCAGCCTCCACAAAACATGGGCCTATCTATGCATGCCACATCAACAGTTTTACACAATGTCCTGTTTAGGTTTTATGCATCTCAGGTGGTGACTTGCAAGTTGGCCGAGGTTAGGATTTTTAGTTCCTAACCCTCCTAGGAACCTTGCCATGCCATGTTACTAATTTGTGACATACCCCCCTCTTGAAAGAAGAACAATCACCCTCAATTCCGCCTACAAAATAAACAAAGAACAAAAACTAGCTCAGTAGGCACCGAGTCCTAACTCTATGTACCCATGCACCAGCCTGCACATATCCAGTGTAACAAGAAACGTTTCGTGTGTTTCATTGTTTCCCCGTTTCGAGGTGTTTTGTTTCGAAAATGCCAAGACAAAACACGTATGTTTCTAAAGGTTATAGGAAACATAATATTTAAGGGTCTAGTAGGCGGATATATCCTATATACCTGGTCACATAATTGCTAAAATATATTGCACATGTCACAAACTGGTGACGTGGCAGGCCCCCGCTAAGCAATCCCATAAAATGCGCCGACAAGTTGACGTGGCAAGGTATACGGAGGCCTGCAATTTGCGTTGAGTGCTGACGTGGTATATTTCCGCAAAACGAGTTGACTTGCTGATGTGGCAGTACGTACGGATTTCCGAAAATTACGCTGGCTGAATTTGGCAGCTTTTGGTTACAGTTGCTTTTGAGTTTGAGAAGCTTTAGAGTTTAACTTTTGGGGCTCTGCTTTTGGGCATCCCTCATAAGAATAAATAAGTCCTTTTTGGACTCACTCCTCAGAGCATCTGGACGCAAAGTCTAAGAGTGAGTACCCACGGACTCTCTTGTACTTTGCACACAGATAAATATAAAAAGAAATACCGAAAGGGGCGCCAGTCTTTGGGGCCAATACCTCTGGGAGTCAAACCATCCTCCCCTGGGCAGCTACCCCGGGGAAGTGCCCTGAGGGCCTCGTGGAGCTCCTCCGCATCTTCTCAGTAACTAGGCAAGGCATCTACGCCCAAACCTGCTCTCTGCATGCATCTTGGCGCTCTGACTGTGGCTCATCTGAAAGCAACTCACGATAAAAGTCGGTAGCAACTACATGCATATCCTCAGGCTCTGTAGCAATTGACCCATCAGGTCTTCTAAACTGACAAACACTCGTGCGCGCATGGCGAGGACCCACATTCTCAAAGAGCTCGCCAGTAACTCTGTCTCCCACTTGGGTCCACTGAGATGCCCGACGATGGAAGGCAAACTCATGATGCCACTCCTTAATGGTGATCAACTCATGTCGAGCCTGCTGCATCTGCTCCTCCATCCAAGGACTATCAGGGTGGTGCTCCTGCATCCGCTGTAGGGAACCAATGCCCTGTCGGAGCCGCTTCTCCTCCAGCTTGGCTGCAGACTCCTAGAGGAAGAAACGACTAAGCTCAGCAAGTCCAATGGCCAATTTGCTAGCAGGGGTGCCCTGTGTGCCCAAACTTTGTCCAAAGCACCACCACCCGCTCTCTAAGCTCTGTATCCAGTAGAATCCTCTCCGGGATGCACAACATGACACTCCCACTCCTTTGTATGTCAGCCACACTAAGAATCACTAGTGCATGATCTGATAGTCCCTGCCTGAAACCGGCCTGTAGGGCGTAGGGCGTTAGGCTTTAGCTTTCACCCGATTCTTTACTTAATGTTTACGACAGAGAGGAACTTCACGAATAAACATGTGACTGGAATTAACACTTCAAACAAAGTACGGCCCGGCAGCTAGAGCGCTACCAAGCAGAAAGCAACACCCTGTATGCCCCAAAGACTCGCGCCCCTTTCGGTATTTCTTTATTCTTATTGCGAATAGAGGATCCGAACACTTTCACCTAACTCTCATTATGCTGTCCAAACTTGTTCATGGCTGTAATCGCAGGTTTTTGACCCAATTTTGCCAACAGAACAACGCAAAAATCTTTGTAGGTCAAAAGTACACGTCAAGGACACTTTCCCTTGCAGTTTGGAAGCTTTCCAGTGAGCTGTAGGTCAATTTCAGCGTGCTATAATTCCCTGTTTTGACACTGTCACGTGCCCAAAGCCCTGTTTAAGCATCTAGAGGCCATGTCCTGCAATTTAGGTGCGAAACCCTAAACCTGCACAAAACCACAGCAGGCTGTAATTTTCTGTTTTGGATCGTTTTGGGCGGAGCGAACACGTCTACACATGTCTCTGGTGCTCCTGCACGCAATGGGACACTTCCCCTTTGAAACGGATGAGTTTTCACGCGAGAAAACTCTCCGTTTTCGCAATCCTAAGATCCTTCGCAATGGAACTGTGCGTACCTGTGGAGGATTAGCAATTAGCTAATCCGGTTCCTGTACAAAAGGCTCTTGCCTTGGCAAACGCGCATAAAACCCTAGAACTGTACATGGTCATTTGAGAAGCCCAACTAGTGAGGCATTGCCATATGTGCAAAGGGGAGAGAGATGCGTGAGAGCAAATCATCGCGCTACATAGAGCAAGGGAGAAGGCAAGCTTTCCATTAAAGTTGTGATCACCTACACCCACTACTCACGCACACACACACTATAGTCACAAGCAAAAATCAGTCTCCTCTCTCAAAATGTGCCCCCTCCAGCTAATGGATCTGGCAAATCCATCCGGAGCCACCATGTGTCCACTTTGCCTCTTTTGAGTTTATTCCTAGTACCCACCGACTTATAAAGTGTAGCGAGGGGCCTAAAAGACTTTGAATTGAGCTTAGACGCCCTTTTACTACTCGGATTCCAATGCCGACTGGCCCAACCATATCGTGGCTTGTTCTTTCCGACTACGAGTGAAACTTTCGGCCGTCGGCCGTTTCACACTGGCCACGCAATGTCCGTCCATTTGTGACTTCAAAAAGAGGGTCCCAAAAATTAAAGAAAAATCAAGGGAAAGAAACCAACAACTAAGGTTAGTGGTTGCCACAGCCTCGTGACATACCCCCCTCTTGAAATCGCAAACGTCCTCAATTGCATGTCATGTATATATGCCATAGATGATTTAGTGTGATTAGCACCCTTTTATCATCACATGTATCTGCAAGAAAGATCATGAAACGTAGATACAAATGACTTAATGAGACCTTCATATTTTTGTCATTTCATCTACCATAGAAGTGAGCATAATACCTTAAGCATTTATAGAGCAGTGTCCACTTCTACTGCACTAAATCCGTATTTATATTTGATGTGCTAGCTCCATCATTACCCCTCCTTCAAGCACATTGAGTTGGGACATACGTAGGCTGTAACCCAAAGGCCTCACAAGGTAAAGCTGCAATACATTTGGTGACTCCAAAAGTTCAAACTCTTCCATCCACTTTGCATCCATAGGTGGATAGTTCTTGAACTTCACCAAATACCGTCTTACAATCTGTCCCTTAACTTTTCTTTCGTTAGGTGCCAAAATTTGCTCAGGTACCAAGATCTCATCAAGTTCCTCAACTTCTCGTTGATCCTCATCTGGCACATCACCCACAAAGGGTCTTAGAAGACTCACGTGAAACACATTATGAATCTTCCAAGTATCAGGCAATTTCAACCTATAAGCAACAAACATTGTTGATCTTGTCAAGTACTTGAAAAGGCCCATAATAGCACATGCTGAGTGTAACAAACTTGGACACCCCAAGTCTAGAATCTGGCATGACGCATAAGAAAGAATCACTTTAAGCACTTCACACTTAAATCATAGCTCAATTGAGTCGACACGGCCCGGCGTAGTTCCATGCCCAGAGAGATTGGCCCCATAGACCGGAGCCCCTTTCGGTACTTCTTTTTGTATTAATAATTGAGCAAAGTACATTTGCCCTTGGGTTGCCTCTGCTCAAAAAGGCTCGTTATTTGAAGGCCCTTGGCCTTGGAAAAGCAATACATGAAAAGCTTTCAAACTCAAAAGCAGTGGACTCCCAAAAGCTAGAGTTGAATCCAGCCAACGCATTTCACGGAATTCCGTACGATCTACCACGTCAGCACAGGTCAACGCATTTCACGGAATTCTGTACGATCGACCACGTCAACAATCAACACATTATGCGGGAATCCATACAGCCAGTCGCTTTGGTCCTTTTTATTTTTCCTAGTGTCCCCCAGGGCCTTGTCGACAGGTGCCCATAAGCTGGGACACTTGTTTGGTGTGCTACGTTATCAGTTTGTGACATACCCCCCTCTTGAAAGAATGGTAATCGTCCTTGATTACGCCTGCACACAGACAGAGGCCATAAACCAATTCAATAGACACTGACTCTAAGTATCGACGCACTAGACAAACACTAATCTAGCAATTGCACAAAGATGACTGAGTCAGTGCACATTCACATCATATCAATCACATAAAAATTGATTCCAGATCTAAGACCGTGATTCCTGGCAACATATTTAGCAATCGCATCTAGATCCATCCCGGACCTCACTGATGTCGGATTAGCTAATCCTTATTGCGATCATGTCTATAGATTCACACGACCAAAATGCTGCAGTCATTTCGTCTTTCAATCCACCACTCAAACAAAATCACATGAGAGAGTACACATCAGTCAGGTTCAAGTTCGGGAATTCCCATTTTCAATATTCATAATGTCATACAGTAGAATGTTGTCAGCATAGCAGTATCCCTGAAATCCAAAGGGAAATCGGCGCTCTATTCCATCTAAGTAATCTGTGACAAAGGAGCGGACTCCACCAGATTCAACCCTGCTGATGTACGGGATCTTTCGGAATAGACGCAACTAATCCGAAAGTCTCAAGGTAAAGTTCCAAAATCTGAGTATCTGCTAGGTCCTCCTCCTCCATCCACTTCACTCCAATGACGGATACTTCTTAAACTTCACTAAGAACAGCGGAATCACTTTACCTTTCAATTTTCTTTCCTTATGTGCCAGAATCTGTTCTGGAACGAGTATCTCCTCGCTCTCTTCCACTTCAGGTTGCTCATCAGGCTCCCCATTAACTCACCATTGAAGGGTTTCAAAAGACTCCCATGAAACGCATTGTGAATCTTCGAAGTGTCTGGAAACTTGAGTCTGAAGGATACATCATTTATCTTTTCTTGAATCTGGAAAGGGCCATAATACCTCATGCTAAGCTTAGGAAAAAGCCGTTCCTTTCCTTTTCATTTTCGTGGGCGTGCCTTCTCAAGATGTAAGAGCACCCAATCATCTTCCTTCAACTTCAAGTCGTGTCTATATCGATCTATTGTCTTCTTGTGCCGTGCTTGAGACTTCTCTAGAGCCTCGCGAACCTTGGCAAAAGCAATGTCCAAATCCCTCGTGTACCGATCGGCTTCAAAAATCTTGTCCTTGGTGCTTAGAAAGGGAGGGACCTTCTTAGCACCTTCGATCACCTCAAATGGCGCCTTTCTTGTCGAAGAGTGAACCGTGTTATTGTAGGCAAATTCCACTAAAGGCAAATAATTTTCCCATTGAGTCTTCTGATCCGAGATGTAAGACTTCAAAACCACTGAATTGGCTATCTCAGATTGCCCATCTATCTGCGGATCGAATGATGATGAGAATTGCAACCATGTGCCAATGTTCTCACAAATGGCCCTCCAAAACAACTTGTGAATCGGGGATCTCCATCGGAGACTATGGTCTCCGGCATGCCATGTAAATGAAAAATTTGTGCAATGAACAGTCTCGCTAAATGATCAGGTTTGATTGTTTTCTTTACTGGAATGAAGTGAGCTTGCTTGCTAAATCTGTCAATGACAATCGAAATGCCATCGTGCCCACTTTGAGTCTTGGGGAGATCAAAGATGAAATTCATAGTAATGCTTTACCGAGGGCAGGTGGGAATGGGTAAAGGCTGAAGTAGTCCATGTGCCTTATGCCTGTCAAACTTGACCTTTTGGCATACTAAACAACTGCGAACAAAGTCGTCCACATCCTTTTTGAGTCTCGGCCAATAGAAGTAACACTCCACACCCTTCAAGATGGTATCTATGCCGCGGTGACCCGTAAAGTGTGGACAATAGCACTCTCTCAAGACCTTTTCCCTCAAAGGTTGCATAGCACACAACATCGTTTTCCGCATCTTTCGAATGATAGGCGTAACATACTCTGAGTAGCCAGGACATGCCAACCCTGCCTCTGTTGTGTATCCCATCTCTTCAGCTTTGATGCCCAGCTTAATGGCCAACTCTAGTGAGATAAAGTTTGCTTTAGACTCACTAGTATCTGAACTTGGCCTGTCACCCACCATATCTAGCACTAGACCTGCCATGGGCTTAGGCTTCTTGCCTTTCCGGTCCTCTTTATCATCCGAATCAACTGGTCTTCTTCTTTGTGGACAATCTGCAGCAAAGTGACCACGTTGCTCGCATATGAGACATTTGTTCTTAGCCATTAAAGCCTTCTTTTCCTCGAACGAGTTGCGCACAAAAGGCTTCCTTTTCTTTTTCTTAGCCTCTCTTCCGACGTCTTGGTTGAGTCCTTGCCTTTGTTTGCCTTTTCTGACCCCTGGGACACTTCAGGAGTCACTTTCACAACGGGCTACTTTGCTGCATTTTTCTTTTGCTGACCCCCTTTCACGTTGCCCTAAAACCCATTGTCCTCTCCCTTCAACAAGGCAAGATCCATGTTGGCAACTTCCATAAGCTGAGTGAGAGTAGCCACTCTGTTCTTTGTACAATAATCCCGAAGCCCTTTAGGCAGCCCACAACAATACTTCTCAATCTGCTCTGTCAATGACACAAACCTGTAGGAGGTTACTGAGAACAACGCTTTACAAAACCTCCGATTGTACTCCTGTAGGCTCTTGCAAGTAGCCGCAGTGAGTTGGTGCCAATCCATCATGCCATTGGCTTCTAATTCATTTGACAGCTATGCACATGCAAACATTAGCTTGAAATATACCCATGTGGCGGGTGCCTGTCCTTGCATCAACAGTGTCGTACACCATGTAAGTGTATTGTCTTTCAAGAAAGTGGCACCTTTCGTGACCTTAGAGGCCTCTGTAAAATCCCCCCCTGCATAAGTTGTATCAAACTACTGGAGGAAAGTAAGAGCCTTTGCCTTATCCTCAAAGCCGCTGAAAGTATCGAACTTCACAGTTGCACCACCTTCTTTGTAGGCTTTTGGCTTTTCCAGTGCTCCCAACTTGTCATAGAGAAGCGTCTGCAACATGGGCATTGTAATAGGGATCATCGACGCCCCTTGGCCATTGACATTTTGCGACATTGGTGCCATATGTGGCTGCTGGTCGGAAAAACCAACCATGCCAAAATTGCCTTATGGCACCCCAAACTGGCCCAGGTTGCACTGAAACCCTTGTTGCATGCCAATATTTCCATACATGGGGTTTGGCATCATGCCTTGCATACCCCCAAACACTATTCCTGGCATATATTGCTGGTTTCCAAGCACATAACCAGCCATGCTCTGAAACATTGATCCACCCCCGAAATACCCAGGATGTACAATGGGTGGTGGAAAAACCTCTTGCATAGCCTAGAAAATAGTTCCCTGTCCATTTAATGCAACGTTTGGACTTTGAAAGGTGGCTAGCTGAACTGGTAAAGCTTGTGGAAGAAGGGTCCTAACCACCTGTTCATGGACAGAAGGAACTTGTCTTGGAGCCCCACGTGACTCCGCAACATGTGAATGCTCCCCGCCCTACTGGGATGCACAAGGGACCTGGGCTTGAGCCTCAACAGGCTCTACTCCATGAGACGGTGGCCTTGTCTACTGTGGCACTAGCAGCGCTTGCAGATATTCCATAGACTTAGGATTCTGCACCAACCGAGAAACACATTCATAGCAGCAACCAACTCTGTCTTGAACGCATCCTCGTCTAGTTGCCCAGTCATATACCCTTGACCTTGTGGAGCATTCAAATCAACAAAAGGTACAGAGAGGGGTGGCCGTGAACTCTTGCCAACCTTGAACACTCGAGGAATAGCCTGTCTGTCCTGTCAAGAGGAACCCTCTTCCCTGGCATTGTTTGTCTTGTCAGCCATAGTGTAATTCCAAGTTCCTGTGGTCTGTCTTTGTCGCAAATCAACCAAGGCTCACTCTTTAAGGAAAAATTGATTATGTCCGCAGAACCATGAAACCGGCCTATAGGGCGGTAGACTCTTTACTTGAACTTTACCGACACAAAGGAGCTTCATGAATAAACCTGTGACTGGAATTAACACTTTACACAAAGCACAGCCTGGCAGCTAGAGCGCTACCAAGCAGACAACAACACCCTGTAGGCCCCAAAACGGGCACCCCTTTCGGTATTCTTTATTCTTATTGCGAATAGACGATCCGAACACTTTCACCTAACTCTCACCAAGCTGTCCAAACCTGTCCATGGCTGTAATCGCAGGTTTTTGACCCAATTTTGCCAACATAATGGCGCAAAAATCTCTATAGGTCAAAAGTACACGTGAAGGACACTTTCCCTTGCGGTTGGGAAGCTTTCCAGTGAGCTGCAGGTCAATTTCAGCGTGCTGTAATTCCCTGTTTTGACAATGTCAGGTGCCGAAAGTCATGTTTAAGCATCCAGAGGCTTTCCCTGAGGCTCCCTTGGCGATGTCCTGTAGTTTAGGTGTGAAACCCTAAACTTACACAAAAACACAGCAAGCTGAAATTTTCTGTTTTGGATCATTTTGGGCGGAGTGAACACATCTATGTGTGTCTCGTGCTCCCGCACGCAATGGGACAGTTCCCCTTTGAAACGGACAAGTTTTTACGCAAGAAAACTCTCCGTTTTCACAATCCTTCGCAATGGAACTGTGTGTACCTATAGGGCATTAGCAATTAGCTAATCCGGTTCCTGTACAGAAGGCTCTTGCCTTGGCAAACGCGCATAAAACCCGAGAACTGTACATGGTCATCTGAGAACCCCAACTAGTGGAGCATTACCATATGTGCAAAGGGGAGAGAGATGCGTGAGAGAAAATCATTGCGCTACATAGAGCAAGGGAGAAGGCAAGCTTTCCATTAAAGCTGTGATCACCTACACCCACTACTCACACACACACTGTAGTCACTTAGAAGCAAAAATCAGCCTCCACCCGGAGCCACCATGTGTCAACTTTGCCTCTTTTGAGTTATTCCTAAAACCCACCGACTTATTAAGTGTAGCGAGGGGCCTAAATGACTTTGAACTGAGCCTAGACCCCTTTTACTGTTCAGATTCCAGTGCCGACTGGCCCAACCATCTCGTGGCGACCTGTCCTTCCCTGCTCTACGGGTGAAACTCTCGGCCGTCAGCCGTTTCACATTGGCCACACAATGTCCAGCCATTTGTGACTTCAAAAAGAGGGTCCCAAAAATTAAAGAAAAATCAAGGGAAAGAAACCAACAACTAAGGTTAGTGGTTGCCACAGCCTCGTGAAACTGTCAAAATGCATACATACCCTCCCATGTCACAAAATTTGGTCACTGGCGTAGAAGCGATCTATCCGAGATAGATTCACCATAGTTACAGGGGACGGAGGGGACACGGCCTAGGGACGCAAATGGGCGTAACAGGGCCGGGGACGGAGGGGGACAGCTGGGAACGGCCGAATTTTCATCCGACCAACGGGAACGCACGGGGACGGCCGAGAACGGACATTTTATCAACTCAAAAAAATGACTGTTTTTAATGGACAGTAGCAGCAAACGTCTACTTTTTTGGGAGGCTTTGGCCCTTGGGAGCCTATAAAAGCACCCTTGGGCCTCATCTTCTCTCAAGTTCAATGAAGGGTCTCCTCTCTACCGTCTACTATTTAGACTCTACACCGTCTACGGTCTACCTACGGGCGCTCAAGGCTCAAGCTCTACCCTTGAGTCTCTCTACCCACTCTCTCCCTCTTCTACCCTCTCAACTTTGAAGCTCTCCTCTACTCTACACCGTCTACGGTCTACCTACGGGCGCTCAAGGCTCAAGCTCTACCCTTGAGTCTCTCTGTCACGAGGACGTGGCAGTTATTAACCATGTCACAGAGATGTGGCAACTGCTAACCTTGGTTGTTGGTTTCTTTCCAATGGGGTTTATTTTATTTGTTTTGAGACCCTCTTTTTGAAGTAGCAAACGGTCGGACATTGTATGGCCAATGTGAACGGTAGATTCACCCACAGACGGGAAGTGGTCGGCACTGGAATTCGTATGGTAAGAGGATGTCTAGGCTCATAGCAAGATCATATAGGTCCCCCCGTCGCACTTAGCAAGTTGGTGGATACTAGGAAGTGAACTCAATTAAGGCGTAAAGTCAAGGTGGGACTACCAACAAAAAGTATCCGACAGTTGGGCCACATTGCATTTTTGGATGCGGTCCCAATGAGGATTGATGGTCAGAAGACCAGTGGGAGCCCAACGGAAGCATCTCCTAAAATTTAGGGAACTGCTATTTTGGGCCGTGAAATGTGTTCGCGTCATTACCTCCGGTATGACTAGGGGAACATTTTATAACTCTACCGCGAAGTCAACTGACGCGTCGGTTGGGATATTTTTAAGCGGCGAACCCGAAACGGGAAAATGCTTGAAAATGCGCCAAGTGTCACATTTTCGTGAACTTTCCTCTTGCCAAAAAATGGGCGCTGATTTTTAAGCTGGGAGAGGCCTCATTTGCAACCTGTCACAGGTTAAGAGCTATGGAGTGCTTCCTTTCCCTCTCATGTACAGTGTGGTGCTAGGAGTGATGCCCTGCACACTACACACTGCTCTCTCTCTCCCCTACGTGCAGTTATGTGATGCCCCACAAGAGGGCTCCTCATTTGACTGATGTACAGTTGTGTGGGTTCATGCTTTTGTGCTGAGGCAAGAGCCTCCTTGAGCAGGAACAGGGGTAGTTAACTGCTGCTCCAAAGCAGGCACTGGTGAGGGTCATAACCTCACCGTACAGGTGCAAAATCAGCGCTGTGTATGCGCTGTAAATTCACTGTTTTTCAGCCATACGGACGCCAGGATCATTGGGAATCGTGCCCCACTGGCAGAGGACAGTTAGGGGACTGTTTGGGGCTGAAAACAGGGCAAAAACCAGTAAATACAGCGTGCTGAATTTACTGTTTTTGGACAGGAATCAGAGGGTATACGACAGTGCAAGCGAGTTCCAGCAGGGAAATTGGTTTCGCGCAAGTTTTGGGGCTGTTATGCTGCCGAAATTTGGCCAAATCAAATGGTATCTAGGTGGATACACGTGAAGGATTCCCAGGACCTTACCTTGTAGTTTACCCTCCTAAAGAATAAAGAAATACCGAAAGGGGCGCCAATTTTGGGGCCTACAGGTTGTCGGCGTCTGCTCGGAGCATTCTAGCTTCCGAGCCGTGTGTGTATTCAAGTGTTAACTCCCGTCGCAGGTTCTCATTGCAAAGTGCTCTGTGTGTGTGTATAAAGTAAAGAATTTCGGGTGAAAGCCAACGCCTACCGCCCTACGGGCCGGTTTCATGGTTCCATTGCCGGGATATCAATCACTTTTTCCTCAAAGAGTGAGCCTGGATTGTTCAGGGTAAAGACACACAGTGCAAGAACGCGGGGATTACACTATGGCCGACAAGGGGAAGGGAATTATGGAAGAGGGTTCCTCTCCAAAGGACAGGCAGGAGATTCCTATGGTTTTTGAGATTGGCGAGAGCTCACGGCCACGTTAGTCTGTACCTCCTGTCAACGTGAATGTCCCTCCAGTAGTACAGGGCTTTATGACAGGGCAACTTGAGGATGATGCGTTTAAGACTCAGTTAGTTGCCGCGGTGAATGTCTTTTCGCAACTGGTGCAGAATCCGAGGTTTATGGAATTCTTGCAAGCGCCACCAGTGCAACAGCAAAATAGGCAACCTACACCGCGTACGGAGCTTGTTGAAGCTCAAGCCCAGGTACTTCATGAGGCGCAGGAGGAAAGGGAACACTCGCATGTTGCGGAGTCGGGGGCTCCAAAGCAGGTTCCTCCCGTGCTTGAACAGGTGGCTAGAACGCCTATTCCACAGGTTATGCCAGTTCGGCCCGCCACCTTTCAGAGCCAGCATGCTGTCTTGAATGGACAGGGAGCTAGATACCAGGTTATGCACTCAGTTTTTCCACCACCCACGGTACATCCTGGGTATTTCGGGGGTGGATCAGTGTTTCAAAGTATGGCTGGTTATGCGTCTGGAAGTCAGCCGTACATGCCAGGAACAGTGTTTGGGGGTATACAAGGCATCATGCCAAACCCCATGTATGGTACTATCGGCATGCAGCAAGGTTTCCACGGCAACCAGGGCCAGTTTGGGGTGCCACAGGGTCATTTTGGCATGGCTGGTTTTTCTGGACAGCAGCCAAATATCGCACCTCTGACGCAAAATGTGAATGGCCAAGGCGTGCCGATCATGCCTAGTACAGTGCCCATGTTGCAGACCATCCCGTATGACAACTTGGGGGCACTAGAGAAGCCGAAGGCTTACAAAGAAGGTGGTGCAGCGGTAAAGTTCAGTACCTTCAGTGGTTTCGAGGACAAGACAAAGGCACTCACTTTCCTCCAGCAGTTTGATACAGCTTATGCGGAGGGAATTTTACAGAGGCCTCGAAGGTCAGGAAAGCTGCCAATTTCTTAAAGGACAATGCGCTTACATGGTGGACGACATTGTTAATGCAAGGACAGGCACCCGCCACTTGGGTTTACTTCAAGCAAATGTTTGCATCTGCTTGGCTATCAAATGAATTTGAAGCCGATGTCCTGACAGATTGGCACCAGCTTACGGCAGCTTCGTGCAAGAGCTTGCTGGAGTACAATAGGAGGTTTTGTAAAGCATTACTCTCAGTGACCTCCTACAGATTTGTGCCATTGACAGAGCAGATAGAGAAGTATTGTTGTGGGCTGCCTAAAGGGCTTTGCGATTACTGTACAAAGAACAGAGTGGCTACCCTTACTCAGCTTATGGAAGTTGCGAACACTGGTCTTGCCTTGTTGAAAGGAGAGGACAGTCGATTTCCGAGCAGTGACAAAGGAGGGCAGCAAAAGAAAAATTCAGCGAAGAAGCCCTTTGTGAAAACGGCTCCTGATGCGTCACAGGGGTCAGAACAGGCCACCAAAGATAAGGATTCAGCTGGGACTTCTGGAGCGCAGGCAAAGAAACAAAAAAGGAAGCCTTTTGTGCGCAAGTCGCTCGAGGAAAAGAAGGTCCTAATGGCTGAGAACAAATGCTTTATATGCGAGTAGCCTGGTCATATTTCTATCAATTGTCCACAAAGGAAAAGGCCAGCTGACTCAGAGGATAAAGAAGATCAAAAAGGCAAGAAGCCAAAACCCACGACAGGTTTAGTGCCAGACATGGTGGGTGACAGGCCCAGCACAGATGCCAGTGAGTTATGCAGGACATGGGGTAAAGTTAGGGATCAGACGGCACTCATCTTCTTTGATCCACGTGCCAAAGCCAACTTTATCTCACCAGAGTTAGCTATGAAACTGGGCATCAGAGTTGAAGAGATGGGGTACACCGCAGAGGCAGGGTTGGCATGTCCTGGCCACTCAGAGTGTGTTACTCCCATCATTGGAAAACTGCGTCTGCATATTCAGTCGTATGTGGACACTGAAGAGTTTTACATCATGCCGCTGGAAGGTTGTGACGCCTTGTTGGGGATCCCGTGGATGTTCCGACTGCATGGAGTCTTGGATGCCTACAACAAAAAGATCACTGTACAGCATAGGGGCAAAACTCACATCTTGGATGTAAAGCTTAAAGGAGAGTCAGTCCCTATTGTATCTGCTTCTGCTATCACTTCTGTAATAAAGAATCATCTTTCTGCGTACCTGATTTTTGCACGTGATGTCTCAGATAGGGATCAGTCAAATTTATTTGCGTTAGATAAAGAAAGGTCAGCATTTTTGCAAAAGTTTAGTGACTGTTTTTCTGATTCATTACCGTCGCAATTGCTGCCAGAGAGACCTGAGGACCATCGCATAGATTTGGTGCCAGGGTGTAGCCCACCAAATAGACCTCCCTACAGGGTTAGTGCGGCGCAGCAGAAAGAGATTATGGGCCAGGTTGAGGAGTTATTAGAGAAGGGGATGATTCAGCCTAGTTCTTCAAACTTTTGCTCCCCAGTGCTCCTAGTGCAGAAGAAGGATGGCTCATGGCGCATGTGTATTGATTACCGTGCGTTGAATAAGAATACCATCAAGAATAGGTTTCCTATTCCTCGCATTGATGATATTCTCGATCGTTTAGAGGGTGCTGCAATTTTCAGCAGGATAGACCTTAAGAGTGGGTACCATCAGATTTGTATAAGGCCAGAGGATGTGCACAAGACTGCGTTTAGAACGACATTTGGTCTTTATGAGTTTCTAGTGATGCCGTTTGGGCTAACAAATGCTCCTGCCACGTTCAACAGAATGATGGACCGGATTTTCCGCTCGCATCAACAGTTTGTTGGAACATTCTTCGATGACATGATTGTGTATTCGAAGAATGAAGAGGAGCATAGGCGTCACTTGACCATTGTGTTCGAAGAGCTGCGCAATCACAGGTTACTTGTCAATCCTAAGAAAAGTGAATTCTTCCTCGAAGAGATCCACTTTCTGGGCCACATAGTCTCAAAGGATGGTGTTAGAATGGATCCCGCAAAGGTCGAAGCTATCAAGACATGGCCAGACTTGAAGACTGTGCACGATGTCAGAAGCTTCTTGGGATTGTGTTCCTACTATAGAAGGTTTATCAGAAATTTTGCAGAGATAGCATCGCCTCTTCACGCATTGCAAAAGAAAGAGGTCACTTTCAGATGGACCCAAAAAGAGATTTCAGCTTTTAGTCTCTTAAAGGAAAAGTTGACTTCAGATCTAGTTATTGTTTTGCCAGATCTCAGGAAGTCATTTGTGGTCCAGTGTGACGCGTGTGGCAGTAGCATCGGAGCAGTGCTAATGCAAGATGGACGGGTAGTAGCCTATGAAAGCCGAATTTTGCAAGGGCCAGAGAGGACTATGCAAATCTATGAGAAAGAGCTCTTGGCCGTGATTCATGCGCTTTCTAGCTGGAAGCACTACCTCTTAGGTGCTGATTTTGTTGTCCAAATAGATCATCAGACCTTGCGATACTTCTTGACACAGTCAAAGTTATCCGAAAAGCATATGCGATGGGCAAACATTCTTTCCATGTTCCACTTCCAGATTATGCATGTGGAAGGCAAGAAGAATGTTGTGGCTGATGCGTTATCAAGAAAGCCACAAATTTCAGCTGTGTCAATTCCTTATCGTCATGAGTTAGATGACATGAAGGAACAGTATACTGCTGATGAAGATTTTGCAAGGATCTTTGAACAGTTACAAGAGGGGCAACATCATGAGCACTACCTCCTCAGAGATGGTTTTATGATGATGCATGGCAAACTTTGTGTCACTAGGCCACTGCGACATAAGGTCATGGAAGAGAGTCATGTCCCACCGTATGCAGGGCATCGTGGCATTGATGCAACAGTTAAAGCGGTAGAGACGTTCTTCTATTGGCCTACCTTGAGGAGAGATGTGGATGCCTTTGTGCGAGCATGCATAGTTTGCCAAAAGGTCAAGTTTGACAAGCAAAAGGCACCAGGGTTGTTACAACCACTGCTGATTCCGGATAAGCCATGGGAAAGCATTGCTATGGACTTTATCTTTGATCTTCCAAGAACGCCAACAGGGAATGATGGTATATGGACCATTATCTACAGGTTCAGCAACCAGGCCCATTTTATCCTTATCAGGAAGAAGATAAAATCTGATCAAATGGCACGCTTGTTCATGTACAATGTGTTTAAGTACCATGGTATGCCACAATCGATTATCAGTGATCGTGATCCTCGCATGACCAGTTTGTTCTGGAGAGGATTGTTTGAGAACATGGGTACTACGCTCAAGTTCTCGTCTTCGTTTCATCCACAAACTGATGGACAATCAAAAGAGGCCAATTCTATTGTCTTAGATCTGCTGAAATGCTATGTGTCAGATAATAAGGGCAAGTGGGAACAGTATTTGCCTATGCTTGAGTATGCGTACAATAATACGGTGCATTCGTCTACTGGCAAAGCACCTTTTGAAATTGTTGAAGGCGGCAAAAAGGTTCCTCCCATTTTGCACACAAAGGACAAGATCTTTGAGGCAGATCGATATGTTGAGAACATGGATGAGATGTATAAGAAGATTAAAGTTGCCTTGGAGAAGACTCAGGCAAAACAGAAAAAGGCTGCTGATCGTCACCGTCGTGAATTGCTACTATCACCTGGTGATTGGGTTCTCTTAAGGTTCGAAAAGGCAAGGTTAAAGAAGATAAAGGGCAAGGAACGGTTGTTTCCTAAGCTCGGCATGCGTTACTATGGGCCTTTTCAAGTGCTTGACAAGATCAGCGATGTGGCTTACAGGCTAAAATTGCCTGATGCGTGGAAGATTCATAATGCGTTTCACGTGAGTCTTCTAAGACCCTTCGTGGGTGATGTGCCAGAAGATATGCCAGTTGAGGATCAGCCAGAAGTTGAGGAACTTGATGAGATCCTGGTACCTGAGCAAGTTTTGGCACATAAGGACAGAAAAGTTAAAGGACAAGTTGCAAGACGCTATTTGGTGAAGTTCAAGAACTATCCGCCTATGGATGCAAAGTGGATGGAAGAGCATGAACTGTCAGAGTCACCAAATGTATTGCAGCTTTACCTTGAAGCCTTTGGGTTACAGCCTACTTATGCCCCAACCCAACGTGTGCAAAGGAGGGGTAATGATAGAGCTAGTACATCAAATGTACAAATGAGTTCAGTGCCATAGATGGAAATGGAAAAAGTATGAAGGCCTCATTAAGTCATTTGTATCTATGTATGTTACGACCTTTCTTGCGGATACATGCGATGATAAAAGAGTGTTGATAGCACAAGATCATCAGTGGCGTGTATTTATGGTATGCAATCGAGGACGTTTGCGATTTCAAGAGGGGGGTATGTCATGAGGACGTGGCAGTTATTAACCATGTCACAGAGATGTGGCAACTGCTAACCTTGGTTGTTGGTTTCTTTCCAATGGGGTTTATTTTATTTGTTTTGAGACCCTCTTTTTGCAGTAGCAAACGGTCGGACATTGTATGGCCAATGTGAACGGTAGATTCACCCGCAGACAGGAAGTGGTCGGCACTGGAATTCGTATGGTAAGAGGATGTTTAGGCTCATAGCAAGAACATATAGGTCCCCCCGTCGCACTTAGCAAGTTGGTGGATACTAGGAAGTGAACTCAATTAAGGCGTAAAGTCAAGGTGGGACTACCAACAAAAAGTATCCGACAGTTGGGCCACATTGCATTTTTGGATGCGGTCCCAATGAGGATTGATGGTCAGAAGACCAGTGGGAGCCCAACGGAAGCATCTCCTAAAATTTAGGGAACTGCTATTTTGGGCCGTGAAATGTGTTCGCGTCATTACCTCCGGTATGACTAGGGGAACATTTTATAACTCTGCCGCGAAGTCAACTGACGCGTCGGTTGGGATATTTTTAAGCGGCGAACCCGAAACGGGAAAATGCTTGAAAATGCGCCAAGTGTCACATTTTCGTGAACTTTCCTCTTGCCAAAAAATGGGCGCTGATTTTTAAGCTGGGAGAGGCCTCATTTGCAACCTGTCCCAGGTTAAGAGCTATGAAGTGCTTCCTTTCCCTCTCAAGTACAGTGTGGTGCTAGGAGTGATGCCCTGCACACTACACACTGCTCTCTCTCTCCCCTACGTGCAGTTATGTGATGCCCCACAAAGAGGGCTCCTCATTTGACTGATGTACAGTTGTGTGGGTTCATGCTTTTGTGTTGAGGCAAGAGCCTCCTTGAGCAAGAACAGGGGTAGCTAACTGCTGCTCCAAAGCAGGCACTGGTGAGGGTCATAACCTCACCGTACAGGTGCAAAATCAGCGCTGTGTATGCACTGTAAATTCACTGTTTTTCAGCCATACGGACGCCAGGATCATTGGGAATCGTGCCCCACTGACAGAGGACAGTTAGGAGACTGTTTGGGGCTGAAAACAGGGCAAAAACCAATAAATACAGCATGCTGAATTTACTGTTTTTGGACAGGAATCAGAGGATATACGACAGTGCAAGCGAGTTCCAGCAGGGGAATTGGTTTCGCGCAAGTTTTGGGGCTGTTATGCTGCCGAAATTTGGCCAAATCAAATGGTATCTAGGTGGATACACGTGAAGGATTCCCAGGACCTTACCTTGTAGTTTACCCTCCTAAAGAATAAAGAAATACCGAAAGGGGCGCTAATTTTGGGGCCTACAGGTTGTCGGCGTCTGCTCGGAGCATTCTAGCTTCCGAGCCGTGTGTGTATTCAAGTGTTAACTCCCGTCGCAGGTTCTCTTTGCAAAGTGCTCTGTGTGTGTGTATAAAGTAAAGAATTTCGGGTGAAAGCCAACGCCTACCGTCCTACGGGCCGGTTTCACTCTCTACCCACTCTCTCCCTCTTCTACCCTCTCAACTTTGAAGCTCTCCTCTACTCTCTCTCCACACAAGCTCTCCTCTTAGCTCTACTCTCTTTCCACCATCATGTCATCTCAAGCTAACTCCACTGCTCAAGCCGGCTCTTCTCGAAGGAGGCCCGCCATGCAAACATGGTCGTGGTGGGATGAAGTCGACTCTACCACACGTGGTAAAGGTGGCGGTGCAAGACCATGGACGTGCAAGCTATGCCCGTACAAGAGAACGGGTGGTGCAAACAAAGTACGAGCCCATCTTCTTCATGATCCCGGTCACGAGGTGAAGTTTTGCCCTCGAGTATCTCCCGAGAACAGGTTGGAGCTTCTTGAGAAGCTCGCGGTGTATGAGTTCGCGGAAGCGACCAAGAGGAGCCGTTTCGTTGCCGTTGATCCCTCCGCCACGGCGACACCGCGAGAGCAAAGGGAAGCCAACCTTGACTCCACCTCTCAAGCGTTCAAGAAAAATGCATCTACACCGTCCTCTTCCGTTGCCCATCGCCAAAGCACCCTCAACCAAAATTGGAATCCTAAATTGAAGGAAGAGGTGGATAGGTCAGTTGCCCGATTCTTCTTCCACGACCGCATTGCTGGCATATGCACATTGCCATCTCCCATTTTGTATTCATTATGGGGTCTCGACTCTCGACTCTCCATACTAACACAACATGCTCTATTTTGTGTGGATAGGTCTCCATACTTTCGAACCATGGTTACGAAAATAGGGGAATATGGATCCTCTTATGTGCCACCTTCATCGGAGAGGCTTCGCACCACCCTCCTTGGCAAAGAGAAGCTTGCCGTGGAGCAAGCGGCCCAAGCAACAAAGGATTTGTGGGAGATCAATGGCGTCTCTCTCCTTGTAGATGGATGGAGTGACACCCGCAAGCGGTCCATCCACGGAGTGGTGGCCTACTCTCGGGGGGAGATGTACTTTGTGGAGTCACATGATGCATCCACAATGGCAAGGCCGGGGAGATGCTTACTACGGAGTGGACAAGCACCATAGAGATCACCAGCCCGGAGAATGTCCTTTGTATGGTTGCAGATGGGGAGGCGTCAAATAGGGAAACCGGGGCTATCATTGAGGGCATGTATCCCAGCATCCATGTCACATTTTGCATGGTGCATTGCCTCAATAACCTCCTCAAGGACATAGGGAGCTTGTCATGGATTTCACCCACCATTGGTGACACCTCTCAAATTGTCTCCTTTGTGCTCAACCATCAAAAAGTGCGCCATGAGTTCTTAAAGAGGAGCCACTTGTCCTTGCTCAAATCTTCAAAGACAAGATTTGCATTCAATTAGCTTATGCTAGGCCGCTTGTCTACATGTGGCGGAGCCTTGAGGAGCCTCTTTCACAGTGATGAGTTCCAGGCCATGCCGGAGTCTACATCAGCACAGGATTGAAATGCCGAGAATGGGCTGACGATGTCGCTTGGTGGGAGGAGGTGAAGACTCTTGACGCCATGGTCAAGCCTATTCTACACCTACTTCGAGTTGTGGATGGCTTGCAGCCATGCATCGGCAAAGTCTACGAAGCCATGGATCGGATGATAGAGACACTTGAGAAGCTTGTGCCTGACCCTGTTTAGTATGCGGAGATTCATGGCTTGTGTGAGTCGAGGTGGAATGGATACTACTCTCCACTTCATGCGGCAGCTTATGTGCTTGACCCTGAGTTTCAGGGAAGGCGTCAAGAGACCGACAAGGAGGTGAGCAAAGGATGGTGGCTTGCATTGGAGCAAGCCTAGCAGTGACACTAAGTGCAAGATTAGAGACGAGCTACTCAAATACAGGCAAAAGAAGGGCTCTTATGGATGTGTAGATGCACAGATTGATCGCAACAAGATTGGCTCGGTTTTGTGGTGAGAGGACTATGGAAGAGATGGCCCACATTTGCAGCGCTTGGCTGTTCGTGTCCTTAGCCAAGCATGTACCACTAGTTGCTTGGAGCAACTATGGAGTGTGTACAACCACATTGCCTCTAGGAAGAGGAATCGCCTTGGGGTCCACAGGACCAATGATTTGGTATTTGTGAGCGCTAACTTGCGCATGCTTGCCAAGAGCGCCACACACAAGGCAGGTCCCTTCACTCAGTGGGAGATGGCACAAGAGAATCCATCTCTGGCCGAGACACTTTTGGAGGAGCTAGAGGAGGACTTCGAGCCTCAATGCGAGCCTCGCGAGGCCTCATATGTCGCTGACGACCTCGACTACAACGATAATATGGAGATTCAACCGGCGAGCACTTCTTGAGTTTGATGATCGTTGATCAGTCTCGAGTCTAGAGTCTACCTAGCCCTTTGTACTTTTTGTTATCCTTGAGGCTTGTCCTAAGTCCTTTTTGAGCCCCTATGGCATGCACTTTTCACTTCGTATCCATCAATGTTTTATTAGCACATTTGCGCCTATATGACCCGTGCTCTTTGGTCTATTAGTGTAAATTTGTGGTCAAAGTGATGCTCGATGTGTGTGGCATGTGTGTAGGTCAAAAAATGCCAAAAAAACTCTCTTTTTTTTGTCGTTCCGACCCCCGACCCCGACCCCGACACCGACCCCGACTCGCCGTCCCATGTAACTATGAGATTGACGCCCCTACTCTGCGGTAAGATCAAGACAAAAATAGGTTGTTTGAGGGTCGCACAAAGCCTGCATTCTGCCAAACATATGAAATCCTCGAGGTCATACATAAGCACTCCCAAACTGCCAACTCAGCCCCTTGCACACTAGCATGGCTGTGTCCACAATCCTATCCGAGGGATCCTCCAACGTGTTGAAGTCCCCCCCAACACACCACTGCTCTGCATGAGGTACAGACTCCACAATTTGTGACCAAAACTCAGCTTGTGCACTTGCATGGTTGGGCGCATAGATGTTCAGGAAGCCCATGAGGCTACCGTGAACTTGCATAGTAACCCACTGGGCCCTACTTGGCACAATGATACCTTTTCCCACAATGGCTGAGTCCGCAATAGTCATACATACACCTCCCTAGATGCCTCCAAGTCCAAAAGCAGCTGACCAAAAGGTCTCATAGCGGCCACGCATAATCTAACCACAACGCAGAATGCGGCTCTCACAAGATTGTGCTCCTGAATCATAAGTATATCAATCATACCACCCACAAGGCATCTTTGAAGCTACTAATGCAAGCGACCCCTCTAACGCTGAAATTGAGATCCAATTAAACTGTGCATATTCCATGAGACAATACTCATGGGATCAATGAGAAAAGACCGATGTTGCAACAGCATCCAACCTCGCTAAGATGGTGCTCCTAAATCATAAGTATATCAATCATACCAGCCATAAGGCATCTTTGAAGATCCTGATGCAAGCGACCCCTCTGACACTGAAATTGGGGTCCACCTAAACCCTGCACATTCCATGAGACAATCCTCATGGGATCAATGAGAAAAGACCGATGCTGCAACAGCATCCAACCTCGCTATCTTCGAGGCCAGCTTGGATGGTGTCCGTAGGGTTACATCCTTTGTCCAGGAGTCCTCATGTACATATACATAGCAGGGTAGGGTTACATCCTTTGTCCAGGAGTCCTCATGTACATATACATAGCAGGGTGTACTCTGCGTGTCAGAAAAAAAGTGTACCACAATGTACCTACATCCTGATGTATCTGGTGGTGTCACAAAAAACTTGGCTACCGGCCCTAGAGTCTGTATCAAATTTATCACTCCCACATCTCATGTGTGGTGAGAGAACTCAAGAGCCTCAACCTGAAGCCAGTCCATTCACTGAATCCTTAGTCCACTCAGTCTAATCCTTGCCACACGGAAAGGAGATTGGTACACGCCGACCACCAAGGGCGCCGAACTAGCATAGTGGTCCCTAGCCATGTCTACCATGAACTTGCTACCAGCCCTCCTTTGCCTGGGCACCGGTCTCAGAGGAGGAACCCACTTGTGCTCCCTGTCTCTGCCTGTTGAGCCTGGCCAGCCTTAGTAGGCTTGGTCTGTGTCGCGGGTCGGGGCCGCCTCCGTGGACATGTCTTCGCAAGATGGCCCATCTATCTACAAATGAAGCATTGATTCTAGAGTTCCGAATACTCCACATTCTGACGGAGCCAACCACCACTCAGTGCGAGAAAACAATAGCAACACACAAACAGAAACTACAGAATCACTCAACTGAGAGAGAGAGAGAGAGAGAGAGAGAGAGAGAGGATAGTCGACACGGCATGGCGGACTTCTGAGCCAAATTGGACTAGCCCCAAAGACTAGCTCCCCTTTCAGTATTTCTTTATTATTACTCTTCCCAAAGTACAACTCCTGAGGGTCCAACTCTCTCCGAGACTCTGCACCCAGATGCCCTCAGAGAAGTGGCCCTCTAGGAACTTATAAACTTCCAAAGGATGCCCAAAAGCACTTATCCCCAAAAGCATCTGCTCACACCACCTACCTTGGAGACTTCTAAGCAACGACCTCCCAAAAAAGCGATGTCAAACTGCTGTATAAATCTAAGGGCTCGATGGGTATCCTTGAAGCCTAAAAACATGTCAAACTCAACTGCTTGGTCCCCATCCTTGAACTCCTTGGCCTTCTTACTCTTTTTCTTAAGATAATCATACTGAGCTAGAAGCATTAAGAGCTTCTGTTTCTTTCCATAAATAGTCTCGTATGCACCAGAATCAATATCCAAAATGTCAAAGGATGAAGTGTCCTCCTCGGAACTGCCAGAATGCTTGCAATGCCTCCTAGACTTCTTCTATGATCTACTTTTCTTGGTCTCTCTCTCTCTCTCTCGTTTTAAAACCAACAGAGGTTTACTGAAACAAAAGTGCCAGAAGGTCCCAGCTTATAGGGCATAAAGCAAAGCCAGAGGAAGTTGTACCATAGTATCACCCCCTATTTAGATAAACCAAAACCAGAGTTGTAGTAAGAAACGTTCCCTTAGGAGGTCTTCAGGCCAGTCGTCAAGAGGCATGGCAAGGTAAAAGTAGGACAGTAGGTGAACCAATCCTCAAACCCTCATCTATACATATCCTTTTAAGGAATCTAGAGAGAGAAAAGGATTAAAACAGGTTCAAAACCAGTGTTCAATAACATTCCCAAAAGGAGGTCAAGCCATCCTCAAAAAGATAAGCACACTTTAAAACATCTCCTAATTTAGCTTCAGTAAGTGCTTAAGTGTAGAATAATCATCTCATAGGGATAAATGTAGAGAATTCTTTTCCAAAGTCATGTAATACTTCGAAGGCCCAAGCACTCATCATTCACGACTACCCAGTTAAGGAGGTTAAACCAGCACCTATGCAACAGACTATAACAGGCCATTAAGGTATTGCAAGGACCCAAAATCATTGCACGCTCAAGAGGCCTTGTGAAAATTCAAAATCATGAGTAATCCAATAAAGAAATCCCACTTCAAAGGAATAAAAGATGAGTAGTTCAGAAGGTAGAACCTCCAGTCAAGAAGTTCCAGTAGCAGGAAAACTCGTTTAAGGAAACCTGTATTCTTATGACAGACAATTCAGAGTTTCAGTCATCAATGATTTATATGAACCTGGAGAGGTATTAGCCTTGAACAATAAGGTAAGACCGGTTCTAAGTAACCGAAGTTAGCCAAAGAATACCCAGTGCAAGGTATAGGAACCTCTAACAGAATAGATCAACTGTAATATGTAAAAATGTCCTCATCTTTTAATTAAAAAAAACCATGAACAGAGCCACCAAATAAGATCAGAAAAAAAGCTTAGTGTTAGAAAAAAACAAACCCTATCTCCTTTAGCTTTACAGTTAAAAAGCAGCTTCAACCTTGTTCTAATTAGTCAAGAACTCTAGAACCCAATTCACCAGCTATGAGTGTCATATTTGGTTCCGCATCTAAAGAAGCCAAATCCACTATAAACAGAGTTTTGAAGATCCATAACTAGAATTTCAGCAAAATCGGGAACTTAATTTCAACACTCAGTCAAGAATCAACAAGATCCTCTACCCTTCAAGCCAGCATTCCACAAAGAGAAACCATTTAAACAAGGTCACAGTGTAAGGCTAAGACATCCCTTTATACCATAGTAAACTAGAAAAAAACGCAGACCAAAAGATGCTTCAAAATTCTTTTAAAACAATTGTTACGACATCATTCATAGAACCAAGGTGAAGAAACCCAAGAGATCTAAACTATCAAGAACAACTGATCCAATGCCTAGATCAAATGATATTGAAAAAGTCATGCTAGCCATTGTTCGATATTTTTTTATAGAATCAATCAACCAAAGCAAAAAGTTTAGAGCCAAGTTGAAAACATTGATTAATCATAGAGATTGTGTGAGTAGAATGAGGCAATACATTGATAGATACCCAAAGTTGGAAATTCCAGCTAAGAAAAGACTTGTCTCACTATTCCTTGACAAAGGCACCATGAAATCTTCAAGATTACATAATGTCAGTAGCCAAAAAAAATCTCTTCAAATTCATCAGAGCAAGTACACTGTATTTTGAAAAAGACCCGGGAAGAAGAAGCCTCTTCAATAATCTCCATGTTGCAAAGAACAGTCAACAAAAACCTCTTCTACAAGTAGGGGAGAGCAACCAATCCTTCTATCACACTCTCTCATTCTTGTGCAAAAACAGATTTCAAAAAAATACCAAGACTAAGTGAAGGTGAAAAACCCTCACCCTAAAGAGAGGAAGGGAAAAGAGTGAAGCCATCCATCTCTTCTAAAGCTAGAATGAAGCGTGCCCAGCTGTGACCACTTAGTCTTGTAACCAAAAGGAGAAGCTAGGTGTCCATACAATGCATGGGAGACACCATGTGTCAATACCAGTAGAAGACATGATGGGAGGAGGGCCATACCCATTAAATCTCAAGGTACCATCATGAGGAAGAGCCACAATCAGTTCATCAACCAAAGGCAACCATGTCTTCCCCAGAGCATGAGCCCTTCTACAAACCAATAGAGAAGCTGCTACATACACCCAATGATTAGAGCTAATCAAGCCATGAAGCTTTAATCACCACAATAAAGACCCATACTACCATTACTTACCCAAGGAGGACGCGTCCATCGACAGTCCAAAATGGCTGCCTAATGTCACAAGCATGCAAAGGGAAGAAAGGAGAGCATGCCCCAATGGATGACACCCGGGGTGCAGAGAAGGGAAAAAGACCTTGCAGGATCCTAAGGCCAAGAGGAAGTTAATGCCTCCTCATTTTCCCAAGGCAGGCTAAGTGGCCAAAGCATAAGAAATCCAAAGGAGGATTTCCACTGAAGTGAGCAACTTCATCCATAAGGAGTTAGTTGTTATGAAGAGAAGCTACCCAAAGAATGTTGGCAAGAGGTAGTTTCCTCTTAATGAGAGCACTTCCATACACAAAGGCTTTACCCATGGAAAAAAAAAACAATAAAGCACATATCATCTCAAGGCAAGGGCTCATTCCCCACGGGAGGAAAATTCCAATTTCCATGAGAAGTCCAAGAGGTTTATTATGGCACTACCTTATCACAAGGTGTAGGATTCAATTCCCAGAAAACAACCAGAAAGAGTTAGAGCTCCAAGAAAAGCTATTTTTAGAGGGGTTTCTTCAAGCTAGTCAAAAAAAGTCCTTGAATCAGAGAGGAGCTAAGCTTTGAGAGGGAAATGGACAAGGTAGGGGAAAAAACAATGTTTTGCCAATATGTGTGCGTTTGTGTGTGTGTGTGTGTGTGTGAGAGAGAGAGAGAGAGAGAGTACGTATCACGGTCCTCTAGTTTTCTCGAGTCAGCAGTTTCTGCTGTCACAAACTACTGACGTGTCAAGCCACTGAAGAACGCAGCCAAGCTACAGATTCCGGCCGAGGAGCCTAAACCCTACTAAGAAGAAGCAGAAGAAGTCCCCACCAACTTATGGGACCCTATCTGATGGGGCCCAAGTGACCCAAAGACATTAAAGTAAAGCAAGCCCACACACACACTCTCAATTGCGTGGCGAGTTGATGACATGGCAATCGAACGAATTTCACACTGGTTGTGATGACGTGGCAACAATACAAGGTCCCGGATCTTTACGCTGACATGCCGACGTGGCAGACCTAAACAGATTTTCGCGCTTTACGCTAATTGCTGACGTGGCAGAGCTGTACGGATTTCTCCATCTGCTTTTGGGCCAGTTGCTTTTGAGTTTAAAGGCTTTTCATGTAACTGCTTTTCATAGGCCAAGGGCGTTTAAATATGTGCAGAGGGCTCATTCTCTGACACGCTTCAATACGACGGTGCAGAGGGTGGAGTACCGGCATTGTACTGAGTTCAAGCAATATAAAGAAATATCGGAAGGGGCGCCAAGGTTTGGGGCCACTGCTCTCTTAGGGTGGAATTCCGCCATTCCCCGTCTCGTGTCGTCTATCTCTTTCAGTTCAGTTGATACTGAAGTGCTAAAAGTCTGTTCAGTCTGTCTTTTTCGTTGGCACGTGATGCCTGTCCCATGGCATTTGCTCACAAGCTTCTTCTGACGTTTTTGTACAGAATCAGTTTGGATCAATTTGAGTAGTTGTCATTAAATCTAAGCATCAGATTATCGAAATTAAAGATTTGATAGGTCTCTACGCAAGTCTTAGTGCAGTGTTCGGCACTTATGTTCTATGGTTTGATGTATATACTATTGTGGCTTCTGTACAGAGATAGAGGTTACTAAAAAAAAGTTTAAAAAAAGGAAAGACAACAAAAATTTCTTTACAATGCAATTTTCTCTAGGGCTTTGATCTTTGGTTGAGTTTTGTTGCTATATGTCCAAAGCTCTATCTGTGTATGAGCGTCGAAAAGCCATGGTAAATTGCTCAGAGGCCACTTCTGAGATCAAAACTTATTTATATGAGGACTTTGAGGAGGCTCGAAAAGCATGGAACGGTCAGGCACTTGTGCTTGAGGTGCGAATTCCCGTGGAGGACCTTATGGACCAAATTGCGCAATATGTTATGAATGCAGTCATCTTGTTTTTCCCGAGAAAAATGCGTACGACGCAAGATGTCGAACACTTGCAAGTATTGGCTGACTCGCAGCCTTTGTCAAACCCTGAAATAAAGAAGTTGTGTGACGCTCGGGTATGTATCCAACATAATGATAAGCAAAAATTAGATAAATGGCAAACATGTGCTCGTCAACGGGCTTTTGTGGATAAAGGGTGGGCTTCGAAACAGTTTTTCAAGCATCTGCATTATACAAGAGTTTCTCAAGACATTAAGCGAGTCTTGCCTCCTTCAGGCACTTGGACATCGTCCAAGCAAGAACTTGTTGATGCCATGGTCTTACATTATCGGCAAGTCTTTGTTGCTGCTCCTAAGCCCTCCAAGCAGTTTAGCAAGCTCGTCAATTGTTGCTTTCTCATGTACATCCAATCCTTTCTTCACAAGATACACAATGCCTTGACAAACCATTCACTGATTCTGAATTGCATTGTGCACTGCTTGCGTTGGGCCTTTGGCGATCCCCTGGCCGAGACGGGCTTACTGTGGAATTCTTCCTCTCCTTTTGCGCCATTGGCGATCCCTTGGCCGGGACGGGCTTACTGTGGAATTCTTCCTCTTCTTTTGGCAGTCTCTTAAAGAGCCTTTACTCTACATGTTGAATGCGGCATGGGAGAAATAAGATTTTCCAGTACATTGGAAGGAGAGTTTGCTTAAATTGTTGCCTAAGCAAGCACTTTGCGAGCAATTTTCTCATTGGCGACCAATTACTTTGATGCCAGTAGTTTACAAGCTATTGGCTAAGTTGTTGGTGAATCGGATGAATGATCACCTGCTTGCAAGAATTCATCAGACTCCGTATGGTTTCATCCCATGTCGCAAATCACTCACAACTTGGCTAATGTTCTAATTGGCATGGAATATGCAAAATACACGCAACAGGATGTACTGGTTATGCAAGTTGATATTGAAAGGCTTTTGATATTGTCCAATGGGATTACATTGCTGCTATGATGCGGCTCCTTGGGTTTGGTCTGAAGTTAGCTAATATCGTGTATTTCTTGTATGCTCGCAATCCGTCTTCAGGGATCCTTTAAGGGGAACTGACGGAATCTTGGCCTCTCGGCTGTTCAATTAGGCAAGGCTGCCCCCTCAGTGCATTGTTGTATGCTATTGCCACCTTTCCGTTGCTGATGCATCTTGATTATTTGACTTCAGGTGGTAGTCTTCATGGCTTGCAGCTACCCTCAGGTCAGAACTTTGTTGGGCAAGCCTATGTAGATGACTCATTGTTTATGCCTCGCAATAACTAGGCTGTTGTCCAAGGGATTATAGACGCTTTGGAATTGTATGGGCTTGTGGCTCATCTTAGAGCCAATTTCCGCAAATCAAAGCTTCTGCCGCTTAACCCTTGTGATTGGCATAATTTGTTGTGGCCAGGTGAGATTGTCCCTTCGAATGTGATTACCAAGCACTTGGGATAACCAATTGGATGGCATGTTACTTATGCTCTAGAAGTGAAGTGGGTTATGCAACGCTTGAATGTCAAATTGTATTATTGGAAATTATCCATTTCGCCATTACATGTTCGCCTACAAATCGCTCAAAGTATCTTGATGGCTTATGTTCGGTTCTACTTGGCATTGCTGCATTAGTCTCGTTGTTGTCTCACTTCTCTGATGTCAGCTATTTTGTCTCACTTGTGGCGAACCCATGCTCGCAAAAAAGGCTTGTGTTTAATGTCAATGGGGAAGCTTTGCACCTCCCTCCTAAGCGCTTTGGGGGCCTCAATATCCTGGACTTGCGCAGGCATGCTCTTGCTAGGAGGGCTATGTTGTTGCCTATCCTTGTGCAACAAAATCGGCCTTCAACTCTTATGCTTGCCTATTTATGTCAGAATGTGGTTACTTCCTCCTTTGGCCATTGGCATACATCTCTCTGAAAGGTCGTGTTTAGCAAGATGAAAGGACACATTCCTGGCTGTTCTCTTGCTTCCAGTTTGATTTCGGCTTGGAAGAATGTAACAAGTCATTTATCATGGCACGGTTGACACCAACGGAAAGAGAATTCGTTTCATTTGGAGTCTTCATTGGAGTCAGGCATTCTCTCTTACTTTGGTTGACGTTCGCCTCGCTAGGCTCTTGTCGTGGCCTTCGTGTAGTTGATGATGTGGTTGATGAGGCCAGCTACATCATTCGGTTTCCCATTGCCGCTCGCCGGTTAGAATTGGGTATGCATTATCGTCAGCTCTGGAGAGAGCTTCAATATATGCTGGCTGATTTTTTACCCATTCCACCTTTGGCTGATGGTGGCCGCCATAGTAACAAGGGACGCCCTTTTTCGGGCTTTCCGTCCCCACTTGCCGTCCCGCCCTCTTCATGTGGTTCAGATATTGGGCTTATTGGACCTTGTGGCGTCAACATAATGGCTATATGTTCCACTGCTCCGATGTGGATCCTTTTCAGTTTTTCAAGTTCTCCCTTAGGCAATCTTTACACTTTGCCTTGGATGTTGATAACACCTCAGAGATACATCCGCTCTCAAATGAATGCTTTTAGCCATCTTTTTCAGCCGAGCACTTCTGTGTTGGTTCCTCTGTATATGATCTTTTCTGTGGGTATTTTGAGGTTTCCCACTTGTAAATTAATCCCAAAGATTTACAAAAATAAATAAATAATGTGTACCTGTTGAACGGTTCAAAGTTGACCTGATACTGAGTGGAGAAGCTCCCGACTTAGTAAGTAGCGGCTGGCAACTGAGCTCACAGCCTTTCACCTTCCATAAGAGCTGATTGGAGGAAAATATGATGCTGGATGATCGGTATGATTTCCAAACGAGCTGCAAAGAAGACACTAGTGTGTGCGTGGAGGAAACATGGGGCCAGCAAACGAAAGCTGATGCTGCCATCATGCAAGCTCAAGCACTGTTCTTTGATATTTCACGCCACGTCACTTGTATGTGTGTGTGTTTTTCCATACCTCCTCTAGCCTACCTACAAACTATCTCCCTGCATACTGCTCTCCATACCACTGCGAGGGAACGTCTGCGCGCCACAATAGTGAGTTTTTTTGTTTTTTAAAATATGCGAGAATTATATTAAAAAGAGGTCAAAGTTACCTTTCGCGAGGTAGAGCCTCGACACTAAGTAGCACCCAGCATTGGGGGGGGGGGGGGGGGGGGGGGGGGGGGGGGGGGGGGGGGGTAAGTGCATAGACGGCCCGGAAGAGGACGTCGGAAGGCCAAGGCGGATTAAACTCGAACATGCGAGAATCCAGACAAAATAGGGCTTGAGTTTAGCAAAAAAAAGGGTCCACCTTCAACTCGATTTGAACCCATGTCCTCAGTGTTAAATTGAGATGCATGGGCTAACCATCTCACCCATGCACACATGTTGTAACCTAGAGCTATTTTTACAAGGTTTTATTATTAAAACACAAGCGCTACTCGGGTTTAATTTGTGGCTGAGTTTACTTCGTGGCCGGGTTTAGTTTTTAAATAATCTAGACGGCTGCGATCACCCTGGCTTTCGTGCGTGAACTTCCCGACCATGGATCCCTTCACTCCCCCTCCCCCCCTTAATGCTCGGTGTTACTTAGTCCTGAGGCGAGGTAGAGCGAGAAGTGATTGATATGCCTATGGATTCCTTGTGCCCAATCATTGGATGGATTAACAAGGGATCTCATGATGCATTTATCCATCAACCTATCGGCTGATGTTGTAATGTCGATGATCCCAAGGCCACCTTTATCTTTAGGTTGGATGCAAGTTTCCCAATTGACTATAGCTATTCCCTTTTTGGAGGGGTCTCCTTTCCAAAGGAAACTCCTGCATACTTTGTGAACCATTTGGAGAGTTGTTTCAGTAAGTTGCCAACATGAAACATAAAAGAGTAGTGAAGCGATGATAAAGTGATTTATCACCAACTCGGCTCGGAATGTTTGACAAGAAGCCATCCTAGCGTTTAAGATTGGTCAGGAATCTATTAATCACCTAGTCTCAACTCTGTTTCTGGTTGATACAGAATCCCATAGGTATACTCAGTAGTAGTCGGAAGGAAATGCCTTCTTCAATGATTTGGTAGCCATATTCCTTGATTATCATACTTAGTCCTAGCCCCATGTCTCTTAAAGATTGGAGAATGAAATCACATTCAATGCGATCATAAGCTTTGTCGAAATCCACTTTAACAAAGAGAAAATCATAATTAGTGTCTTTGGCATAATCTATACCTTCCCAAAGGGCAATAATGGCATTTAAAATGAATCTACCTTTTTGAAATGGGCTAATCCTCTTTTGCAAATGAAATTGTAATTGGAGAGCTATCACTTTGGCCAAGATCTTGTAGGCACGGGATAAGAGAGGAATGGGCCTCCAGTTAGTAACAACATCCCGTTCCCCTTTCTTATGAATTAAATTGATGACCCCTGTGTTGACGATTCTTTCCATAAAAGGAGAATGTTTGTGGCTAACAAGTCACTAAACATGTGAAAGAGTTCAGCTTGTGGACCATCGTAGCCCGGGATCTTCCCTTTTTTAGGGCTTTGATGGCAAATTTGATTTTCAAAACAAAGACACGAGAGTCAAGCTACTAAGTAAAGGAAATAGGAACTGCCCTTCTTTGGAATGAGGAAAGGAGTGAGGAAGATATGTAACATCTATCTAATCTGGCTTTGCGACAGAGTGACCCTTACTATACTTTTTCCAAGAGAAATCTCCAATGTCCCTTGAATCAACCAAACTAAAGGTGTCTACTAAGTTGTTGAAGGCTTTAAGTTATGTACCTTTAAGGATTGTGCCGAGACCTTTGTATCTATCTTGTTTCGTCTCCACCATATCGAAATCACCTACAAGGATGAGAGATTTGTCCACACTTGAAGCAATAGAATTCCATAGTGCTTTTCTTTGAGGGACAATCCCCCGCATAGCAAGAAACAAGGGTGAAAGTTGTAGGAGACTCAAAGTCGAAGTTGCACCGTCCTGCTTCAATTATCAAATTCGGTCAAAGTAGGGCACATGTTAGGTTTGATTCCTAGGGTTGTACCCCTTGACCCTCTGAAGTGAGATGTAAAAATTCAAATGAAGTCTGGAGAAATCTTCTTTAGCCTCACTTCTAGGTTGGTGGTAGCTACTTTGATCTCTAGGAGGGCTATGAAATCAACAAGGTTAGATTCTATCCATTCCTTGATGAGGAGACTTCTTAGGGTCAATGAGCCCTTTGATAATCCAAGAGATGCCCTTCATTTACAAGGTTTATTGTGTTTTTTCCCAGATGATCCAAGGCCTTTTGGGGTGACTGAGTAACCTAGGTATGATTGCGTTTGTTGTCTTTTTGAATCTCCATAGAGATACTTTATTTGCCTTTCGGAGGGTCCCCAACCATAGAGGTTGATTCTTCAATCACTGTTTCTGGAGGCTTGTCATGAGGGGTGTTGTTCTACTGGTCAGATTCCTCAGTCACTTGATCCAAGGCTAACACTTGTTTAAGAAGTTCAACATCGGTAGGAGAAGGGACCTGAGAGGAGAAGAGTATATTTGAGTAGGAAGAATTGGCCTACTTGCTGGGAACCAAGGGGAGAATTCCTCATCATTCAGTTGGGCTAAATGCGTGTAGTTACACCTTGCAATTCAAACCCACAACATGAACAAAATCCCAGTGCCAATCAAAATGGTGTCTAGTGCTTCAAGTGCCACCAATGTGGTCATGTTGAAGCAAATTGCACAAATCAATGCCAATCTGGACCAGACAAGCCACGACTCACTTGCACAGCCTCAAAGAAGAATTGGAGAACATGGACAATTGGATAGATGCACAACCAAACCAAGAACGAGGTAGACAAAGCTTTGATTCATCATAAAGGAAACATTCAAACTTCTAGTGTCTCTATTTTGAATAACGATGGTAGTTCACACGATTTCATTTGTGAAAAATTGGCTAGAAAATTAAATTTAACCACCACACCATCTGCCTATAAAGTAAAATGTGATTTCCAAGGAATTAGATACAACGGCTCTAGTAAAATAAAATCCATTGAAATTACTATCAATAATTACATAGAAAAGCATGATTTCTTAATCGCACCATTGCAATCCACTGATATCATTTTGGGCATACCTTTTTGACGCCAACATAATCCCAAAATTGATTACCATGTACACAACGAGTTTCACTTTTAAAGGCTAACCTATTTCATTATGTGTTGCCACATCTATTACCATATTCCCTCTCATATCACACACAAGCAAAATGTGCACTCCTCAAAGATGACAAACCATTTGTGGTATTCATCACTTAAGTTGAGCACAAGCAACCAAAATATTTCATTTCACAATGTACTGATTGTTTTCCCCTTACCTTCCACCCTCATGAGGAGAATTAGACCACAAAATCGAGATTTTTTCCACGATCACAACCCCCACATAGAGCATCGTATAGACATAGTCCTTTACAGTAGCATGAAATCAAAAAACAAATCACTGAACTTTTAGACAAAGGCCTCGTTCGCCCTAGTTCATCCCCCTTTGATCCCCAGTACTGCTTGTCCAAAAAAACCACCCATAACATTTGGCATGTGGATAGATTATAGAGCATTAAACAAGGTCAGTGTCAGAAATTGATATCACATTCCCCGTGTAGATGACCTTTTGGATCGTTTTCACCAAAATGGCTTAAAGTCAGGTTACCACCAAAAAGGTATGCACCCCAATGACATTTTTAAAACTGCTTTTTGTACACAAACTTGACACTATGAACTTATTGTGTCACCTTTTGGTCTCACCAATGCACCTGCCACATTTGCCAAGATGATGAGTAAATTTTTTCTAGTCATCAAAATTTTTCATTGTTTTCTTTGATGATAGTTTAATTTTCAGTCACAGTGAACAAGAACGCAAGGATCACCTTCATATTGTTTTTCAGTTGCTTCATCAAAAACAATTGTTTGCAGACCCTAACAAAAGCACTTTCTTTCAATAAGAAATTGATTATTTAGGCCACAACATCTCTGAGATGGGAGTTTCTATTGACCCTAAAAAGATTGAAACCATTCAAACCTGGCCTACCCCAAAAACATTCCATGATATTAAATCATTCCTGGGCTTAGCAAGCTTCTACCGTAAGTTTGTCAAGAACTTTTCTTGCATTGTCTCACTCATGACCACATTGCTTCACCAAAAAATACCATTCGAATAGGGAGCTAAACATCAAAAATCATTTGGCACTAACCTCTTGACACATGCACCCATCCTTCAATTGTGTGACTTCTCACGGTCTTTCTTTGTAGTTGTTAAAGATGCAAGTGGTTCAGGTGTAGGAGATTTCTTGATGCAAAATGATCCCCCACTCCCTTTTGAAAGTAGAAAACTGAAACCATATGAGACCAAGTACATCACATTTGACAAAGAACTATTCGTAGTAGTCCATGCCCTTGACATTTGGAAACATTACCTTATGGGATCTGAAGTCCTCATTAAGAACAATGGATAAGCAATTAAACATTTTTTGAGACAATCTACCATTCCAAGCCATCATATAAAATGGATTGGCTTTATTAAAAATTTTCACCCAATGATTCGATACCAACTGGGAAGAGTAAACATAATTAAGTAGGGAACCTGATGTGAATGCAATATTTGTTAATCGTCCTTGTATTTTTAATAAAATCAAGAATATTGATATGAATTATATTTAAGTAAGTGAAGTGTAATTCTGTAAGTCTATGCTTGGCATATATACTATGGATTCTCATTTTGCATGTTCATGGTTTGAAATAAATCAAAATAATGGTCTTTCTTTTGAACATTATACTTTGACAAATGGATTTCTTTATTTTCAGTAGAAACTATGCACCACAATACCACTTTGAGAACCAAAAATGAATGAAATGCATACACCACCCTATATGGGTCATTGAAAAATACAATATACACTTGCTGCATGTAAAAATCACTTTTTTTGGCCTGACATGAAGCACGATGTAGCTAAATTTGTTTTTGAATGCTTAATATGCTAGAGAGTTAAGTATCAACACAGTCTTATAGTCTTTTACTGCCTCTCCCTACCCCCTGGTCCTTGGGAGAAAATCTCAATGGACATCATCACAAGATTGTTTCCTCTCAAAACTATATGATATGGAACATAGTTGACCGTTTTAACAACGGAGTGTATTTTGTAACTTGCAACGAAAAGACCATATCTGCACCACATGCGGAAAAACTCTTTCTCAAACTCATCATTCCCTATCATGACTTTCCCAAAGTCACCCTTTTTTATCAAGTAACCGCTTTTGCAATCACTTTTGAGTTTCATTAGCCAAAAATCTAGGATCTACAATGGGCTTCATGTCCACCTTTCACTCTGAAAGTAATGGCCAAAGAGAAGCAACAAACAACACCATCGTGGACCTTCTTAGATCATATATGAGTGAAAATACCATAAATTGGGACCAACATCTCCTTATGCTTCAATTTGCCTACAATAACACACCCACTCGGCCACAAATCAAGAGCCCTTTGAAATTGTCTATGATAAGAAACTTCATATCCCTATATCTACTATTAGCATTGACGTCCATCAGTGGACACTTTAGCAAGATACCACACAAAAATTTTACAAGAAGCCATCAACTGCATTAAAAAAGCACAAGCTAACAAGAAAAGACGACCCACACCTTTTAAAGAAAATGAACTCATCTAGCTTAGAATAGAAAAAGTGAAGATAAACATACCAAACTAAAATTAGCTCCTAGATTTTATGGCCCTTTCAAAATTCTTGAAAACATAAATGACAACGCATTCCGCTTGTGCATTCCCTCACATTAGAAAATACACAACTCCTTCCATGTTAGTTTACTAAAACCACATAAGGAACCAATCCCCAATACCCCTTCCACAGCTAACCCCCCCTTAATTGAAAATGATGAAGAAATTATGACTCCTAAAATAATTCTAGACCATGACCTCACCACTATCTCCACGAAAAAATGCAGTGGTGGCCAGCCATTGCAACAACCGGGAGTGTAGAGGGCTTACAAAATGTAGAAACAATCCATAGAACCATAGATATGCATAGCTGGTGATGCATATACACACATGATCCATAGTGAGAGTGATCACAGAGAGATAGAGAGTGAGAGAAAGCATGAGAGCACATGCAGTTGCACCTCCTAGAGCGAAGTGCTACACCGTCACGGTGAGAGAGGAGAAGGACACAGACACTGGGTCCAATCTCCGCCTGAGCAAGAGTGAGCATTTTCCTTTTGCAAGTACTTATTTATAGATTACTTGAATGCTCAGAATGAATACAAATTGTTCGCTCGGAGATAAAGTGACCATGGCTCATAAAGAGCACTTTAATACACAACGTCAACAACTAATCATCATAAACTAAAACCAAATCCATCCGCAATTCCAAATCCAAATCCATTTCATTATATACCTGGGTAACAAAATCATTTTAAGGACATTGGTGTCCCACCATTGCAGCATGATTTTGTGATCGGTATTGCCTAAAATAGTGAATCAACACTAATGAGACGTGCTGCAATCTACACTTCTGCTACCTAAATCAACGAATCTGCACTTAATAGTGTTTAAAATAGTGAATCTGTGGTTTATTAGTATGTTGCCTAAATCGGCAAATCTGCACTTGTGTTGCCTAAATCGACGGATCTACATGGGTAGCTGGTGTTGCCTAAATTGGCAAATCTACACTAGGATGAGCATTTATACAGTACCTAAATCGATGAATCTGTGTGCATGTGACCAACGGACTAGACAAGACATAAAAGAAAACACATGCATTACGTTTTTTATATCAATTGAAAGTAGGTTGGAATAGTAAAGTACATACATATTGTTGTTGACCATCCCAAATCACCTGAGCTCATATGAATAGCTTTATAGTTGAATGATTAGTCATGTCAAGAGAAATTCCAGCGAGTGCAAGTATAGGTTGCGATATTAGAAATGGTTGATTCACAACTCATAAGATAATGCAAGTAAAAGATCTTTATTGTTCGGTGGTCTTCTTCTTTCTTGCAGATTTGCGTGGGTGTATTCCCTTAGGTGCATCTGGAGGTTCACTGAAGAAGCAACTAATCAAAATGATAAGCAAGCCATCTAAGTTGGATCTACATATTTGTATCTTTTTGGTTGAATGCAATCAATAGATGTGTTTAAGAGTGTAGCATGGTTTTGTATGAGTGAGTTAGTATGCTCTACCAACCTAGTACTATAAATAGGCTTTCCTTATGAGGCATTTTTATTACATCTATATTCAAAATGTCAAACTTTAATTGCTTAAACACATAGATACAATTATTTAGTATTAAATAGTATCTACTCTTAAAATAAACTAGACCTTTATTTTTCTTGGAGAAGTGTGTTTATCAAAGCTAACAAAACTCACGATGTAGAAGCTGAAGATAAATGGGTGATGGGGTCTTGTGCCGGCCCAAAGGAGTGCATGAAAATGAAGACCAACCGTAAGACTTAACTTAAGATGGATTAATGGAAATTGAGAAAATGGTAGACAGATCGTAGAACAACTTATTTTGAGAAAAATAAATGACTACACATTTGCTAATGTCTACACTATGCAAAAGATGGTCTATGCACGAGAGAGTTGGAAGATTTAAGAGAAATAGGCAAAATGAAAATTCACTCCTATGTTATTACGGACATTAAGGAAGCTATAAAAATTGCTAAAAATATTTACATGGGTTTTTATTCACCATGGATACAGTGAATATGTGCTTCCCAAGTGTAGCTTGGCGATTGGGGTCACGGTCTTCCATTCAGGGTGAGTGTTTTGAGGTTACGGAGATAGCCAAGGGCCGTATTCTAGGCGGGAAAAGTAGGGTTTATGGGCATCATATTAGTGGTTGGGTAAGGTGAGGTTGGACGATGGTATGTGTTCGTGCTCATGGATTTCTGTCTTTGCGGTTAGAGAAGTATGGGGAGTGATAATCCCATATGTCCCCAATGCACACATGTCAAAAGTCAAAGGGCATCCGTGGTTTATGATAATTGTCATACATGATGATAGTATGGTGGGGATTATTACACAAATGTTTTCCAAATACAATGTGAAATAGGTCAAGGTGAACAAAATGATAAGAATAACAGACATTGTTTTTAATGATCATATCCTCTCCTCTCTCAGCACTACCATAATTTTAAATGTTGATTTTTTGCATTTTTGAGAGAAAACTTTTTTGAAATTTTTTATTTATTTATTAGATTGAATTTTCAACAAGTATTTGAGTCTTCAAGTGAAGCTAAAGAATCTAGCTCTTGCAGAGGACCAGTGCAGCCTCTTGTAGTATTAAACTTCTTGATTGAGAGCACGTTCATGGGCCACTACTCTCATCAAGATGTTTAACTACTATGAGACCCATCCACGTGGACCCACCAAGTTCCAAGTTTCAAATACACCTTTCTAAATTCCAAGGTCAAAATTTACATCAGAAAGAGGGGCATGTTAACTTTGGTCATCCTCGTTATTATTATTGAGCTATGGGCCGGGCTTGTTGGCTCCACACATGTATTCATGGGTGATTGTAGATGATAGGCACACGCCACATTTAGGGGGGGGGGGGGGGGAGAGAGAGAGAGAGAGAGAGAGAGAGAGAGAGAGAGAGAGAGAGAGAGAGAGAGAGAGAGAGCATACTAATTGTCGGCCAAGTGTGGGTGCCCAAGTGTGGTTGGGAAGACTCACATAAGGGCTTGTAACCCTAGCTTTTATCTTATTCTTGTATGTACTGTTGGCTTGCGCTCCTTCTCTGCAGCATAGACTCTTATTGAGTGTGAGTGGCTTGAGAGAGTGTGTGTGTGTGTGTGTGAGCGAGGGAGAGCGAGCGACTTACGGCAGCGACGAGGAGGTTGAGCAACTGTGACAGCGAGCGCCCTCTTCACGATGGTGCAAAATTCTTGCAATGACAGAAAGAAAAAGGTGAGTGGCACACTGTTTGCATTCGTGAACTTCCTCGCACACAGGTTGTGTTTGTAGCCTTAGTGGCTCACACACAATGCACAACAAGTCCCCTGTGATATGACAATTAGACAACAAAAACTAGTCGTAACATCCGCAAGCAAACCTTGATGATTCACTAAGCAAAACAAAGTCTAATTGTTACCAAACTTATAAGTTGGGTAAACAAAGCCTAAACACACATGCCTAGAGTCTCAAATCCATGTTTCAACCACTTGCCAAAAAATGCTTATTATCTAAGGGGCTATTTTTACCAAGTCTGTTTTGGCTTGGAATGTAATCAATAACTTAGCAATGTTGCCCTAATACCTCTCCTATGCTTGGAATGCAATTTGAATGCTTAAAAATTGAGTTATGAATAGATTAAGAAGAGGATTAGCTACAACAAACTCATAGAATCATCATGAGAAACATGCAATGTTGCATAGAACTTTCACCTGCAAACATGATGGAACAAACGATGCTCAAACAGACAATCTGCGAGGGAGTTATGGGCAAGATAAGATTGTAGGAGAGTACGAGACATAACTTAAGGGTAATTACAAGTTGGAAGCTCTTAGCCCCGACTACCGACTACCGACTACCGACTTTACATTTCCGTAAAAATTCTTTGTTAGCTTGCCCCTCTTCCTGATGTAAATTTGACCTCGAATTTAGGAAGGTGTGTTCGAAAGTAGGAACTTGGTGGGTCCACATGGATACACAACATTGTGCGCTCCTTGCCGCACTGTCGAAGCAAGGGACTTGCCAATACACCGTGTGCGAGCCACAAACGGCTCCAAGCACACAACAAGCCTAAACTAGCAAGCTCAAGAAAACAAAGGGTGTGTCACTCACCGCTCTACGCTCGCCTTCGTGGTGGATTCCTCGCCGCGATGAAGAAGAAGCTGCAGTCGTGCCGCGCTCAACCGCTTCGCCGCCGTCGTGCCTTCGTAATGCTCGATCGCACACACACTCTCCCTCTCTCTCTCTCTCTCACACACACACACACACACAAGGAGGTGAAGAAGAAGAAGATGGAGATGGAGCAAGAGCACTCTTCTATTACACAAATGAGAGAATGAGTAAAAATTAGGTTTAGTTGGCTTTTATAGGAGCTCACCCCATTCACACTTGGGCGCCCATGCTTAGCCAACTAATCCCTTGAATGTCCCAGTTAGAGTGCGCCTCTCATCGACGATCACTCTTACCCTTTTCCTATTGGTCCGACAAGCCCGGTACTTGACTCTACCAAATACATAATACGCGTCCATCGTAGGTGATGGGTGTCCGTGAGCCGTGAGGGTTAACATGCCCCCCTTCCTGATGTAGATTCCGTCCTCGGAAGCTATTGAGTTGAAGCTGGTTCGTCGAGGTGGAAGAGCATTTGAGATGAATGTCCTTAGCCTTCTTCAGTCACTGCAAAATCAAACAACATTGGCACAGTAATTGCATTCTCTTAAAAAGCATATGCAGTTTTAGGTAGAAAAATTGATTGGTAAAAGAATTTCAAACAATTTGTTAGCAATGAACATTAAATTGCAATGTAATCAAATGCATAAACAGATGTAAAGGTAAAAAATTAAACAAGTCTGGGGTCACTAATTTGACGGTCGAAAGGCACTAGAGATCGAATACTAATACCATGGGTAAGCTTCTTAATTTTCTGTGGTCAATTAAGTTGTTTAATCGCGAGAGCCAAGTATTGATGTTCGAGGGCTGACTAGAGGCTATATCTAGAAAACCTTGTAGTTAAGCTACCATAAAAGGAATTTCTCATGAAATCATCGCCTGACTGATTACTTTTTCTTTGACCCCCCAAAGTCTTTTCACACTGATTCAATTTTGAAGTGGGTGCTTATTTTGTATGCCTTGGGTTTTTTGCTTTTCAAGGAAAAGCGCCCACACTGGGAACCTCTAGGGCTCTAGTACCATAGGCAATACATGTGAGTGAAGTACCAATTTAAGCAGGGATTTCTCTTCATGCTTAAAATTTTACATTGTGGCACTTTGATTTTTTGTTTATTCATTTTCAGCATTTTAATTTTGTAACTTTGGGAGGTCATATAACACTGTTACATTCCCCAGGCTCATCACATTAGTAAACTCCCTTTATAATACTTAAGCTAAAGGTCACTAGTGTTAAGCCCACTAGAAAGCCCTAGTACATTTCATACAATGCTGCCTAAATCGGATTAAGAACCTGTAACCATTGCTTATTAGGAAGGCATTCCCCATGGTATTAAGAGAAGATTTCTAATACCTAGCTTGGTCAAACTAGCTTAGTCGGACTGCTTGATTTTTACACCTAAACAAGTGATTATGACAAAACATTACATTGAATTAAATGTTTGATACTAAGCAAATGCGCTGAATATTATGCTACCAATCATAATCAAAGCAGACAATCATAGATGCAAAAAGATAACGGCAATGCTAATGGACAAGAAACACCTGTTTGTGTTGATGGTCGTGCTTGATTTGAAGGTTCCATGAAGGTCCGAATCCTAACCACAGCAACACGTTCCTGTACACACTAGAAAACAAAAGGAATACCTCCAGGAGGCACATTAGTGGGAAAAGAGAACTTCGCTAATCACTCAACTCTAAAACAGAAACACTCCTATCGTACTAATCTTACCTACCCTCCATCACTTAAGTGATGAAGATCAAAGGTGTTTTATGGCATAGGTTTGTGTTTCACTGTACCAGATGTGACATGTGTAGGTCTGAGTCAATGTTTTGACTTTAATGTGCATACTCGTTTGCTAATTGCTCTTGCTCTTTTTTTTTGTTTTTTGTGAGTATAAAGCTTTATATGTACATTCCCTAAGATCGGAGATTAAGAGGTCAGGGAAAAAGGTTGAGAGGGAAGCAAGTGAATAATGACTGTCAGCAAACACTCCCCCCTTCCTTGGGTAGATCATACCGTTTGAAATGAGCTTGTCACCCTTTGAAACCAATTGTTCCAGTTGGTAATAGGTGAGGATTTTAACCAATAGTTTTCGACCGCCCTATGCGTTTCATCTAGTTGCAAGGGTGGTAAGGTACTCTCCCATGATTTTATTTGCAACGTTGTTGTAGGTGGTGAACTTACCCCGGAAGGTGCAAACTCTTTCATGCTTGTATGGATATGTACAGTGGTAGGTGGAGGTTGTGTCGAAGCTTCTATTTGCGTATAGGAACTACATGAAGAGCAAGAAGCTTCATTTGATTTCCCTGTTCCTGAGCTAGGTGGAACAAATCGTTCTTTCTTTGGTACCCAAACTAGCTCTAGAACGGGTGTGTAACATTCCATGATTTTTTCCTTTCCGCGATTTTCAATTTGTTTTGGAGCCACAGGATTGGGTTTACATGGGCCATGTGACAGGTAAGAGTACACTTTACGTTTGGGCACCCAGATTTGATCATTTCCTTCATAGTATCCTTGGGCTTCCAATAGTCGTTTAGGAATCCAACGCAGTGTTTCTTTACATTTCTTGGAGCGAGTGGTACGTTTCTTACAAGGCTTCTGTCTTTTAGCACTAGCTATGGTCACTAAAGAAGCTTTAGGGACCCACTTGTATGTTTTCTTTGTTACCTTAGGATGAGTCTTGTTGGAAGCGATATGCATTGCTTGTAGCATATTGAAGGGTATAGGCATTTCATCCCCCTCAGGTGTTACCCAGGTCGTCCCCCTATTTTCCCAAGTGTCTATGGTTGATGCTAGGTGGACCCAATCCACATTGTCCGATTCCGTCATCCCAGGTAGGATATCCATATAAGGAGAATCTTGGCCAATGTCTGTATCCTTCTTACAAGTGTAACAATATTGTAGTGGGGCTGAGTGAACTGTGGTGTTAGAGCGATGATCAATAATGGTTTTACTCCCTAAGGGGTGTACCTTACCAGTCACCAAATCCACTCTAAGGACAGAGTCTTGGAATTGCAAATAGACATGATTTTTAGACCAATCGTGAACCATTTGTGCTTCCCTCATGAATGGTCGTCCTAAAATCATTTCATATGACATAAGGTGTTTAGAGAAATCCATTACAATGAACGTATGTCGTACCTTGTGTCCTAGAACTTTGATCTTAAGATCCTTGAGCATCCCCATAGGTTTGGCTATGGTACCATTTGCCATCTTTACCACAATGTTAGTAACACTGAGGCGGGGTTTTCCCATGGATTCCCAACAATCTTTTGTAACGATGCTAACTCCCGCACCACCATCAAGAATTCCCTTTATAGTTAATCCCTTGGTAGTGATGGGTAGGGTCGCATTAGACTCGTCGCCTTCAAAATACTGCCCTAATTCGTTAATGGGTACCTCGATCACAGACTCGTGTCCATCTAAGTCAAGTGATTGCACATGATTTTCCTCATCAATCATAATCGAGTCAGGCCTATTTGGTTGCGCAAACTGCGGTAATCCCGTTCGTAGCTCTCCGTTAAGGAATGCTCGAAGTGCAAGGAATAACTCAGGATCTCCATACAGCTTTGCTATGATCGTGGTTCGGACCTCAGAAGACATGAAGTCCACTAGTTTGGCAACATTCATTGGCGTTTTGCAGGGTGTAGGTCCTTGACTAGGAACTGGTGAGGATGGAATCTCATATTCCTCAATGGGATCAGGTATTCCTTCGTTAAACATCCTTTCCAACAAGAAAGGTGTATGCTCACTTTCTGATGTCCCGTCCTCACTCCCTTCTTGGATGATACTAGATATGGCTAACGGTCTATGGTTCATGTGGGGTGGATGAACTTGCGTGGGAAACACTGTGTCATGAATTTTGACCTGCATGGGTTCTGGTTCTAGTTTCCTTTGAGTCTCCTCCACTAAACCTCTTAGATGTTTCACCTGCTCAATCTCGTCTACTGGGTTTGGGTACGTCCCAATCTTCTTTTTACGATTCTTCCCTTTTTGCCCCTGCGGTTTATCTTGGGGGTCTTGGATTGGATTTGGAAACACTTGTGGTGTTTTCAGAGGCTCTTTATGGTTTCTCTTATTCGGTTTTCATTTGGTTCCATGTTACGGTTTTCTTTGTCGGTCTTTCCCTTTGTGGTATTGGTTCTAGTCTCCATTGTCTCGACTGAATCTGAATCATCCTCGAGGTCATTCATATACACGGGGTCATCTCCTGTTCCTATGTTTGTTTTGGAACTTGGCTTTGAATTTTCCGTATTCTGCGACTTCTTCCTTCGTGTCTTCTTTTTCTTTGCTTGGATAACTGACGCGGTATCTCTCTCTTCGAGGATATGGCCTGGCCCTTGAAGCATGGACCGTGTAATCGCATAAGCGGGTGCGACGGGTGGTATTGGTGATGTCACACTAGCAATTTCGACCAAATTCAGGGGTGTGATTTTAGGCGCATTTGGGTTATAGGGGCATTGGGCAATCAAGTGATCTATGCCACAACGATTACATGTGAGTATTGGCATTGCAGACGTGCTCCCTTGATTCATTTGCATCTGTGCAGCATTCTTTTGCAGCCTAATAGGGCACTCCGCTGCTCGATGTGGTCCACCACACTCGTAGCATTGAAGAGGTGGCCTCCTAGCCTGGGTGTTGATATTTTGACCTCTGGATGCGAGAGCAGCAGCTTGATAAACCGGCTTGACTTGCCCCCAACAATCTTCCATGTAGTATATAGGACACTCTTCCAATGTATCAAGTCCGTAGGCAATACTAGTGTCTATTTCCTCCTCACAACCATCTGCATAAGCATTAGATGGCTCGCAACCCACTTGGTTCATAGGGGCGACTCTTGGATGCGGGGGCTGCGGTCCTAGCACAGGAGGTGGTAGCGGTGTAGCTTGTACAACATTTTGAGATCTAGGGACCATGTGTTGCGGTAGTTGCTCAACAGGTGGAGTAGGCATCAATACAGGAGCTCGAGGTGCATCCGTCCAGGCTACAGGTGGTCTATTTGCCATCATACGTTTGATCATTAAACAATCCTTAGCTTGGTGACCATACCTACCACATGCGTTGCAAGTTCCATTAAATTTTACTCTAAACGTAGGGCACTCACTAGTGCTATGTGGACCTAAGCAAATGGAACACCATTGTTGCTCCCTTCTTGGATACATGTGACTATTTTGAGGGGGTCGATTATCCTTAAGAGACTCTTGGATTGCCTTGGTGAGGTCTGTCAAGAATGTCTCAAATACCTTTGGCTCATTGGCAATGGGCTTTGCAGTCATGGGTTCATACTCAATGGCTTGTGAGCTAGTGGATCTCGTGTCAGTAGACACCCTCATGCCTGCTATCATCAAGTTGTCCTCTAATTGGATTGCATTGGCAGTGACATCTTCCCAGGTTGTGATACCTCTAATCACTAGTCCATTATAGATTCCTTCATTCCTCAACCCTCGAATGAATCGATCAAGCAGTTGGTTATTGTTGAAGCGCTCATTTACAGGGCAACGAGAGTTTAAGTGCTTTAGACGACTAATGAAGTCCCTTACTGACTCTCCTTCCTTACGTTCGGCCTTCTGTAGCTGAGATGCTACACCCCAAAGCACACCTTCTCGTATGTACTCCTTTAGAAACAACCTTCGAAGGGTAGGGTAGATTGTTTTCTCGTCCACCCTTAGGGTCCTATACCAATCTCCAGCCTTCCCACTTAATGTCAAGCTTAAGGCATTGCACTTATGTAGTTCGTTGCGTTCCCCTAAGGAATCACATACTTGTTCAAACACTTCAATGTGTTTCCTAGCATCTTCGTCCCCATTGAATTTTTGCGTGAGTTTGGCAATTTGTACTGCCTTACTTCTAGGCTCTCTATCAGATGCGTGACGCATATTTTCCGCGATAGATCGACCTATGGTTTGAGCAAACGCTGCCAAGTCACCTATGTGAGGAGGCAGGGCCGGTGGAGGTACTCTTGGAATCATATGTGGGAGAGGGACGGGTGCCGGTCTTGGCATATGTGTGGATGATGCAGGATATGGAACATAACCGGGCATAGGTCCACTCGGATAAGAGCTAGGGAGCGGCACTCGAGGAGCATAAGCAAGTGGTACAATTGGAGGTGTGGGGGCCATGTGTGCATAAGGGGCTAGAGGCACATATGGTCGAGGCCCCATATTAGGTACTACGACACTAGGTAGTGGCACTGCGCTAACCGTAGATGTCATCGGTACATTCTCTGTCAGGCTTATCCCTGGAGTGAGCACTGTGTTTTCCTTAATAGAGGGTTGAGCCAAGTTAGGGAAGCTAAAGTTTTCGCTCGGAGGCTCAGATTGCATAGAGACCCCAGGTGAAATGACGTAAGATGGGTCCATGGGGCTCATTAGAGGAGTCTCCATTTGTGATAGAGTAGGCTGTTGAGCCTTGCTCGTATCCAAAAATCTCATGGGGCCAGTTGAGAGTATATTTACCCCTCGGTTTTGCCTTTCTGATTGAATAATGCCATGGATAACATTACAGATCATTTTCTGTTGATCTTCGATGCTCGTGGCACTAGAGGTGGATTGTACAATCTCTATCCATCCTACATGGTAGGCGTGGCCAGAGTGTAGATCCGTCAACACCTCAGTGTGGAGGTCGTATGTCCAATGATCATTAATGAACAATCCTTCTAGAGTCGACGTGTTAATGGTTTCTTGTGAGGTAGAAGCAATGTTGCTCCCCGTGGTTTTACTTGTCACCAACGGTACTCTAGAGGGAACTTCTGAAGGAGGCAGCTCAACAGGGCCTTCTTGGTAAGAAGTTGGCAGGATATCCACATGGACACTCTTTGGGGGTGTGGGGTCCACGTGCGATGTGAAAGGAGAGTCCACTTCCCCACCCCCTTCGTGTGCTTCATTTGCATCAGGTTCCGAGCGAGTAGCTCTACCTAATGTTTCCATGAAACGGCTAAACATACTAGTACTAGGCTGTGGAGCTTCGGGAGGTGCATGGCCTTCTCTCTCAGTGTTTTGGGTAGGGTATGCTTCCATGATTTCTGAGTCGGAGGAGGAATCACTAGCGGCTATTTTAGGGTCTTGGGTGGTGCTACCTTGTGTCCCCGCTGAGGGTCTAGAGCTTATCGTGGATGGGTAATGGGTGTCCGTATGAACAGAGGCACCCTCAATATGCTCGTGTTCTAGCACCCGCCCAGAGCGTAAGTGCATGTGCTTTTGATACCCTAAGGTGTCAAAAAGCTGCTCTAGGAGGCCTTGTGACTAGTTTTTAGCGTGTTTTTTGTTTGTTTTTTTGCTAGATTTTTTAGAGCGTGTCGTGGAATGGGCCGTGTGATAGCTCGAAACGAGCGTATCGGTCAGAGGGTCGTGCCGTGCTTTACAGCCCTCCGTTTGGTCACTCTATGCCCTCGGAATCCCTAAAACTGTCAATTTCCAGTAGGGAACTAGGCCCAAACTAGAAAGTCTAAGGGTGCAAGTGGGAAGAGAAAGGAGGAGAGTGGAGGACTTGTCCCACATGCTCTCATTCTCTCTTGAGGGAGTAGGGTATATATATAAGAGTGAGTCTAGTATATATCATAAGACTGAGGACTGAGGCCTGGGCTTGGGCTTGGGCTTGGGCTTGGGCTTGGGCTTGGGAAAATGATCCCGATCTACCTTTTATACAAACCAACCCGTCCGTTCTAAGAGTCACGTTTTTTATTTTCGAAAAATTTAGCCGCCCGCTCGCTCGCGTTTTTATTTTTCGTTTTTTTTTTTTAATAAAAAATTTTTTTCGGAATTTTTTTTCCATTTTTTTTTTGATGCAGAAAATACAGAAATTGAAAACGCAGAAATGCAGAAAATTGCAGAAACTGAAAACGCAGAAATTGAAAATGCAGAAATGCAGAAAATTGAAAAACGCAGAAATGCAGAAAATTGCAAAAATTGAAAACGCCGAACTTGAAAATGCAGAAATTGCAGAAATTGAAAAAACGCAGACAATAGCAGAAATTGAAACTTGACAGCAAATGCAGAAAACACAAAAAACAGAAATCTCCACGCACTCCTTCCCTGCCTTTCCTATGATAGAAATTGCACCACAAGGAAGCGTAAAGTGCTAACCGAGCTTAGTGTAGGGCATATCCCCGGCAGCGGCACCAAAAATGTACGCTCCTTGCCGCACTGTCGAAGCAAGGGACTTGCCAATACACCGTGTGCGAGCCACAAACGGCTCCAAGCACACAACAAGCCTAAACTAGCAAGCTCAAGAAAACAAAGGATGTGTCACTCACCGCTCTACGCTCGCCTTCGTGGTGGATTCCTCGCCGCGATGAAGAAGAAGCTGCAGTCGTGCCGCGCTCAACCGCTTCGCCGCCGTCGTGCCTTCGTAATGCTCGATCGCACACACTCTCTCCCTCTCTCTCTCTCTCTCTCTCTCACACACACACACAAGGAGGTGAAGAAGAAGAAGATGGAGATGGAGCAAGAGCACTCTTCTATTGCACAAATGAGAGAATGAGTAAAAATTAGGTTTAGTTGGCTTTTATAGGAGCTCACCCCATTCACACTTGGGCGCCCATGCTTAGCCAACTAATCCCTTGAATGTCCCAGTTAGAGTGCGCCTCTCATCGACGATCACTCTTACCCTTTTCCTATTGGTCCGACAAGCCCGGTACCTGACTCTACCAAATACATAATACGCGTCCATCGTAGGTGATGGGTGTCCGTGAGCCGTGAGGGTTAACAAACATCCACTACAAGATTAATGAGAGAGGCAGAGAGCAAGAGGAAGAGCGGAAGAGAACATGCAAGTGCACCTCCTAGAGTAGAGTGCTACATTGACACAACAAGAGAGGAGAGAGTGCACCTCCTAGAGTAGAGTGCTACATTGACACAGAGGAGAGAGTGGAAGAGAGAAGATGAACACAGACACTAGGATCAATCTCCCCTCGTGCAAGAGTGAGCATTTTACTCTTGCATGTATTTATTTATAGATTTCTTGAATACTTAAAATGATTACAGATTGTTCGCCCGAACACCATGGCTCATAACGACCAATAAAATATTCATAAATGTGCTATCCTCTCGCATAGTCCATTGACCGCTTATGCTTTTTCCACATGTCAACTACAATAAATATATATATATATTTCCATTTTTATTACATATCTCTTCGTTAAAAAGCGACTATCCTCGACTATTAAGTTAAGATTATGCAAATTATACTTAAAAATTAATAATTAAAATTATGTGTCAAAAGTATCATGGAATAGAATAAAAAGTCATAAACTTAAACGACATTTGCTTATGCCTGTTGTCATGCACATATACTGCATATTTTAGTGTCCCATATCACGAGAACAGGCAATATATGTCATACCCTGATGTATCAAGGTATCATTGGTCACACTCATTGGCTAATAATGAGTCCTTGTAAATTTCAAGTTTAATTCCATACACAATATTGACTACCAATCATCATAAATTGAACTCAAATCCAACTCCGATTTTATTTTCAAATAATTTCATTATATACCTGGGTTAACAAAATCATACTAGGAGCAAGTGTGGCCAGCCATTGCAGCATGATTTTGTAATTGATGTTGCCTAAATTGACGAATTTGCAATCGTGCTATCTAAATTGACAAATCTACACTAAGGTTATTTAAAGTCGATATTTTGATGTTTGTTGTTGTGCTACCTAAATCGGCAAATCTACACTCATACTTCCTAGATTGCGAATTTGCATGCATAACTAGTGTTGCCTAGATCGGTAAATCTACACTTTTTACACTAGAATGAGCATTTTCACACTAGCTAAATTGGAGAATCTATGTGCATGTGACCAATGGACTAGGCAAGGAATAAAAGACAACGCATATATTAATTGCTTGATACTAAAGTTATATAGGTTGAGTAGTGAAGCATGCATACTTTTTTGTCGACCATCCCAAATCACCTGAGCTCATGTGAGTACCTTTATAGCTTATGATTAATAATGTCAAGAGTAATTCCAATCAATGCAAGTACAAGACATGATGTCAAAGACAATTGGTTTCACATCTCATAAGATAATGCAAGTAAGTAAAATAGCCTTGCCTTTAAAAAATGTCCAACAATATGCTCCTTTGTTGTGAAGCTGCTTGAATGCATCTTAGGTATATTTGAAAAGAAAGTCACTCAAAAGAAATACAATGAGCATTTATCAAATGGATATAGTAAATTGGGGGATTGTCTTATAAGAAAATGTTGTTAGAGGTGGTACATTATATATGACATCAGGGCCTAAAGATCGATACATAAAGAGAGTTGACTTATTAGAGAGAATTTAAATGCTCTTGTTGTTAGTGTATTATGATTTGAGTTTCGTAAATGAGTTTGCAAAAACAAAAGAAACTAAAAGAAAGAGAGAATTCACCCGACTGCTTTGTGTAAACTGTTAGACTCTAAGGAAAGAAAATCTCCACAAATTTGTAAGTGTCACAAACCGTAAGCTGTACATATGCAAGTTGTAGTGATTACTTTAACTCATGTGTATAGCTTTATCTACAAAATTATTTTTTTGCGAAAAGCAATAAGGATGATTTGTTAGATTCGACCATGGATTTAACTGCATACTAAGTATATTAACAATTTTAAAGTTTGTAATGACCTTAGTGAGAATTCAGGGTTATTTGGTACTTGAAAACAATGAAAGTGGGAAAATTTGACTACACTTAAGTGGATAATGAAAGAGCTATATAAAATCTAGAGAGTGGTTTGGAAGGTAGGAGGTAGTCTATAGAGATTAACATTGTATCAAAGCACTACGGAAGCAAAGAAATAAGGCAATATCAAGCAAAATGCAAAATCGACTTCAATACTATATAGGGTAGTGCTGATGATCATAAGAAAATATTCAAGTGAAAATATTATTACATTACATCACTAGTAGTAGGTATTTAACCATACATCATGGATCTAATGACTTGTGAAAATAGTGAGGAGAGAGAACTCTTCCGCCTTGACCCCCTCCAAACTTTCCTAAAAGAAAGGATGATTCAACTTCTCCAACTCTTTCTAGAATGTGGCATGGATGCATCTTTGGGTGGGTGCATAATCAAGATTTCCCAAGCTATCGACAACATTCTCAGTGGAAGCAGAGTCCACGGTCTTTCACTTTAGTTTGATTGAGCTATCCTTCAAAGTACCTGACTTTTCACTTCAATTTGATTGAGCTAGCCTTCGTGTGAACTTGGAATTGCAAGAGGGTCCCAAGAAGGGCACACAAAAGAACAAAAACAAAGACGGGTGGCCTGCTGAGTTGCAACAAGACTTCATGGGCAGAAGAACCCAGCATGCTTGCAAGAGAGGATGACAAAAGAGGGTGGTAGTGAAAGGGCATAAGAGGGTAGTAAGGGAAGAGTAAGAGATGCGGTAAGGAGTAGCACGGGATGCCACAGAGATGAAAGCCAACCCAAAAAGATGTGTGTGTGCGTGAGAGAGAGAGAGAGAGAGAGAGAGAGAGAGAGAGAGAGAGAGAGAGAGAGAGAGAGAGAGAGAGAGAGAGAGAGAGAGAGAGAGTTGACGACAATTGTAGAGAAAGAGGAGAGATGGTAGGAAGGATGAGAGAGTGAAAAATTTTGGGCGATTGTGGCTGGTGAGAGAGCCAAAAAAGAGACGGAGACTATGTGTGGGAGAGGTGATGGTTGGCAACGGTTGCCATTGGATTGCTGTTGTCATCACCAGATCAACTTGCCAATTTTTTTTTTTGGCATCACATGATGTTGTGAGAGAAGGGTGCCATGCAAGCTAAGGGGGTGGGTTAGAGCTGGTAGCTAAGGGGGTCGGCACATGTGTGTGTGAGGGTGGGTGTTGGTCACTTGTCAAAAGCACCAAAGAAAACGATGTGCATGCGATGCTATTGCTGGTTGTTTGACTAGTGATATCAAAAAGCTGGCTTGTCGATTGAGCAGTAATATTTGTATGCAAAGAGGAGGGCATGCATTGGCGGATAGAAATAAGGTTGGTTGGCATGCAATTGCCCATACTATGAGGTTGTTAGGTATGCGATAGCCAACGAGCAATTTTCTCGTGACATGAATTATCCAACATGGCAGGTTGCAAGCTTGTCGAACAAGTTGTTGGGGATGGTAGAGTGCCACCTGTGATGCATGGAAGAGCAGTGTGACCATTGGTCCTTTCTAGTTTTGCTCGTCACATTAGATGCCACTGCCTCCATTGCACATGCTATTGCCCGCCTTGGACATTGAAGTTGGGATGGCTACTGCCAGATGTCAGAGGTGTGAGGTGCACAATGTTAATGTTGCCATCCCATGCAATCGAATTGGTTGGTTACCCGTGGATGATTGTCGCTCAACTAGTCTAGCTATCCGATTTAAATATTCATGAATGCCTTATCTCTAAAATTTCTATGAGATTGTTCTTACGTGCTATATATTTAAAAATAAACCTTACACAAAACTTGAAGTTCCTCCCGAGTTTTCCAAGACGAGAATTTCTATTAGGATCTCTTGGGATTTGGATATATTTTGAATATCTATTCGATCTCCCATGTCATTAGAAGAAATAGTCCTCCTCTTTGTTTCTTCTTCTTCTTCTTATTCTTACTTCCCTTTGCCAAATCTTTGGTGGACTTCTTATCAGCTAACACTTACTCTTTTTTAAACTAAAAACTAATGAAAAATCTAACAATACTATACCAAACCTCTCTAATTAAGATATCATTAGTCGATTATGAACTTCTCTTACCCATCATCTCCTCTCTTTCACTAAAAACATATATCCAAGTACGAAAGGAAGTGGAAAAGAACAAATAGAAAGAAAGATTGGGGAAAGAAAGACTTAGATGTATCTTTGTTGCACATAGAGATTGAGAAAGTAGTGAACCAAAAATTTATAGGAGCTTTGATCTAAGCTTTGATACAAGTCTAACATCCGAGAGAGCAAAGAGCATGCAAAATTCATAAATAACACGCGACAGATGATAAAATCAACCGACTCGCATATGTTTACGATTGTGTACACACAAAATCCACTGCAAGATCGATACGAGAGACATAGAGAGCAAGAGGGAGAGGGAAAGAGAACATGCAAGTGCACCTCCTAGAACGGAGGCTACACCGGCACAATGGGAGAGGAGAGAGGGGAGAAGACAAGATGAACACGGACACTGGGTGCAATCTCCCCCCTTGCAAGAGTAAGCATTTTACTCTCAGCAAACATCTGGGAGAGCGTAGAGGGCTAACAAAAATACACGAATAGCATGCTACAAGAAATAACATCAATCGATCTACATACCTCATGAGTTGCACGAGCACATAATCCACAACAAGATTGATTGGAGAGAGACATACAACAAAAGAGAGTACCAAAACACGTGCAAGTGTACCCCTAGAGTGCAATGCTACACGGTGATCCGAGCCTATCACAAATTTTTGTTTATCATATTTTGTTGGTTTTCCTTGCTTCTAGAGGTTTACAATAAAAGAAAGAGTGAGAACAACCTCTTGGAAAAATTAAAAAAAAATGATTTGATAGGAATTTTTTCTTGACTAGTTCACCGGAGGTGAAAGGTAGAGGGAGAACCTAGTGGTAAAGGGAAGGGAAAATATGTAAATGTGAAAAGAAAAGATATGATGTGGTTGTGGAGCCATGTACCCATGATTCAAGGGTCATGAGTGGCTCATATCATCATGGCTTTGGAGCCATATGATGATTCAAACAAATGGGACCCAAGTGGAAGACTTGGTAAAGGAAGGAACCAGACACATGATTTTGCAGAATTTTTAAAAAATACTTCCACTCCGATCCAAGAAAAGTTGTCTTCATCAAAGTTGTAGCTGATGAGCTGGAGATTTTGGCCATATTTTTTTATAATTTTTGCATCTACGGTCTAGGAGATATGGCCAAAATGGCGGACGCCAGTTTTTTCAACTGTTTTGGAGACCACCCCCTCTACCTTTACACACACACACACCCATCCTTTTCCACATTGAGACCTTCTCTAAAAATCAGCCATTAGTCTTCTCACCCTCCTCTCCTTCCTCCTCTCTCTCAAGCTCAAAAACCCATCAAAATTCCTCTTCTAATCACCTCTCAAGTCATGCTTAATCTTGTTGTAATTCATAAGTTCTCATTCAACCCCTTTTTATTATTACTAGATATGTATTGATTTTATGTAGATTCTTTACATTTTAAAATAAGGAAGCTCTTGGACTCAAGCTATGGAGGAAGGAGTGAAGACAACACAAGTGATGATGGAGCTAATTGGTCAACAAATCACTTGGAAGGAGCTTCTTCATTGGTTGAATGTCCCTAATCAAGCTTCATTTGTACAAATTACACTTGGATCTTAACCTCATTCCTAATCACTCTCTTTCCTATATAAAGAGGCCTTCCCCTTTGTAATTTCAAGCCTCCCTCAGCCCCATTGAGTCTTTGTATCACTCACCATGAGCCCATAAGCTCATTCATTCACTCTATTCTTGCACATTCTAGAGTGCAAATTGTTTCATGCTAGTAACCTCTCCTCCTCTTACTTATGTTAATTAAGAGAAATCTTTTATATGTGTGTGAGAGTGCTTGATGTGATCTTGGCTAATCCTTGAGTGGTTGTTTGGTAATCTCCATGACTATTTGTGTTGGGAGTGTTTGAAGTCATCCATTCCTTGTACACACACTAAGGTTAATGCTTCATTCATAGTGATCTCTCTCTCTCTCTCTCTCTCTCTCTCTCTCTCTCTCTCTCTCTCTCTCTCTCTTTGTGTAGCGGTCCTAGCCCACGCTTCCAATGTTAAGATTAAAGCCCAAGTGGCCTCTTATGCGGATATGGCCGGCCGCCCGCCTAACTCACTTACCTCTAACTCTTTGTATATACTAACTTATACTTTGTGAATACTAAGGAATTGGGAGATAACCCTTCTAACAGTTCTCTGCGTACTGTACTGTGTAAGCTCACTGTGTGTGTGTGTGTGAGAGAGTCGACCCACGCTCCGCTCAGCGACTTCAATTGGTATCAGAGCCTTGGTTCAGTGCGGATTTGCGCAATCGCGCGCGCGCACTTTTCCAGCAGATTCTGGATCCGGAGTTCGAAAATTCACACTCGGCGTTCCGGGAGCGTTTTCAGCAGGTGACCTGTGGTTTTACCCCCCTTTCGAAGCCGTTTATGCCCTCAGAATTTCGTTCTGAGCACTACAGCAGAAGATAGATTTCAGCCGCAAAGAAATCCGTCTTGTGTAGATTGACAAGCAGGAGGTGGTCGACATCAATATCGACATCGACATACATCACTTATTCGTCTTCAGAGCATCATCTATAGACCAGGTACACATATATATCATCAGATATATATATTGCAGTCTGCATTGCTACTTCTTGTGCTTGCCAGGTTCCAGGGGAGGTGTGGCCATACGACGGCTTGACACCACTGGCATGTATTGCAGATTGATGTACTGTGATTGTGGGTCTGCTAGTTGTGAGTCACACTAGCAGACAGACCGCCGCAGCGGTCATAGGACAGTGATTGGTCTATTATAGGATGTATGCTAGTTCTGGGCAGTTTGCTGAGCCATCTGAGAGGGTCGTGTGTGAGGTTTTTTGAAGCCAAGCACTGGGGGCTGGGTTACCCAGTGTGAGGTGGATTAGGTTGCTGGAGTTCCCCTCTACACGCATCCTCTTCGGCGACTTTTATCCCTTAGGATGTATGACTTTGTGTAGACACTGGATTGCATCTTATGCGTCAGGCCGTTGAGGCATTGCTCAGGGTTCAGTCTTGAGACAGATACAGGTTCTGTCATCGCCCAGAGAGGAGACAGTGTATGCTTACAGGATTTGTCACTGGTCAGCTATTTATGATTGTTTTTTGAGCTATCTTTTGGTTCCCAGAGCTCAGTTTACAGGGGAGACTCTGTCAAAAATTTTCAAAATACTGACAGTTCCTGAGGAGAGGTGTTCAGCTTGTTGATTACAGCTTGTTTACTGTGTACAGAGGCCAGTTTACAGGGGAAACTCTGCCGGATTTTTCTCAGGAGTAAACAGTTTGGCAGATATGGCATCTTCTCAAAGTGAGACTCTTTACAACATAAAGAAGCTGGATGGCACAAACTTTCCATTCTGGAAGAAGCAGATTTGGCAGGTTTTGGTGCAGAAAAAACAAGTGAAGCCACTGAAGCTCAAAGGGGAGAGACCAGAATTTATGGCTGAAGATGAGTGGGAAGAGCTTGACGAGTTAGCTTGTTCCACAATCATGCTGACACTGGCAGAAAATGTTTACTTCAACGTAGCAGAAGAGACTACAGCGTATGGCGTATGGCAAAAGCTATGTGATATGTACGAGAAACAAAGTGCTTCTTCTCAGATTTACTGGCTCAAGAAATTGGTGGATTTGAAGATGAAGGAAGGGACAGCCATGTCAAATCATCTGAATGAATTTCACTCAATTTTCAGCCAGTTAACAGCACAGGAGATGTCTTTCCAGATTCAGTGAAGGCTATGTTTCTCTTAATCACTTTGCCAGACAGTTGGGATACTTTTCGTACAGCATTAAGTAATTCTGTCGCGCCAGAAGGTCTTACAAGTGCCAATGTAGAAGGCAGCTTGCTCACAGAGGAAGTGAACAGGAAGAACATTGACAAAGGCAAAGGCAATAGTGCTTTGGTCGTTCGAGGGAGACAACAGTTTAAAGAGAAGAAGGGTAAGAAGGCACAAAACCGAAGTAAGTCTCGTGATTCGAAGTCAAAGGATGACATAGAATGCTACCATTGTGGCAAGAAGGGTCACATGAAGCGAGACTGTACGAAGTGGAAACAAGAAAAAGGAAAAACAAAGAGTTCTGAGCAAGATGAAAAGAAGAGTTCAGTGAAGATTGAAGAGGTGAATGTCACAGGATCTGGTTCAGACAGTGATTCTGGTATAGCAGCTGGTGACATCTTCCTTACAAGCAATCTTGATTCTGTTTTCTTGACTGCAGAGGATGGACATGCTATGAGTGATTGGATTATCGACTCAGGGGCATCTTTACATGTTTCTCCGCACAAAGAGTGGTTTACATCATATGTGGCTACTAAAGATTATGTCAGACTTGGCAATGAGCAAGTTTGTGACATACTTGGAGTGGGAGATGTGCAGTTGACGTTTCAGAATGGCTCTTCTTTATGGCTCAAGAATGTCAGACATGTTCCAGCAATCCGAAAGAGCTTGATTAGTACAGGGAAGTTGGATGATGTGGGTTATGTGACAGTTTTTGGGAACAGCGCTTGGAAGATCTCCAAAGGTTCGATGACTGTAGCACATGGCAGCAAGTCAGGAACTCTGTACACTTTACATGTTTCAGAGGTTAAAAACCATGTAATTAATGTGATTGAGCAGCCAAGTGTGTCACTGTGGCATCGTAGGTTGGGACATATGTCAAAAAGAGGAATGGAAATACTTTCTCATTATGGTTATTTGCCTGGCTTTTCATTTCAAGATTTCGAGTTTTGTGAGCATTGTGTTTATGGTAAGCAAACACAGGAACCGCACAGATCAAAGAGGAATCGTAGGGACGAACGGTTAGCTCTTGTACACAGTGATCTATGCGGACCAATGCCTAGTTTGTCACTAGGGGGAGCAGCGTACTTTTGTACCTTCATAGATGACTATTCTCGCAAAGTATGGGTTTACTTCTTGAAGCACAAGGATGAGGTGCTCAAGGTCTTTAAGACATTCTTGCAGCTGGTGGAGAATCAGAGTGGTCAGAAGCTGAAGTGCTTGAGAACTGACAATGGTGGAGAGTACGTTTCCAAAGCTTTTCAAGACTTTTGTGAAGCAAAAGGGATTAAGCGGGAACTTACTGCACCATATAATCCTTCACAGAATGGGGTTGCAGAACGTATGAATAGGACCATACAAGAGAAGGTCAGAAGCATGTTGTCAAATGCTGAGTTGCCTGATGGATTTTGGGCGGAAGCAGTGGCTACAGCAGTCCATTTGATCAACAGGTCTCCTAGTAGGGTTCTGGATAAGAGTGCAGTGGCCGAGATGCTATGGACAGGCAAGGCACCTTCGTATAAGCATCTCAGAGTCTTTGGTTGTGAAGCTTATAGCCATATTCCTAAGGAGTTCAGAAATAAGTTAGAACCAAAGAGCAAGAAGTGTATATTTCTTGGCTACGGAGAATCGGGCGAGATGGGTTACCGGCTTTGGGATCCTGAGTCCAGAAAGCTTATTCGTAGCAATGATGTGCATTTCAATGAAGCCAAGTTTCACGCTAAGCCAGAGAAGACAGAGGAGATCAGAAGAGTTGTCTTCAGGGAAGATGGACCTAGTGCTAGCACATCAAGACAGCATGGTCAGGCTCAGGAACAGCCTATAGTGGCTAGAGAGGCAGAATCAGTTGTGGTGAGACGTTCTGAGCGTGTCTCCAAACCACCTGATCGTTATGCGCCATCTCTAAATTATGTCATGCTCACAGATTGCGGAGAACCATCTTGTTACAAGGAAGCATTACAAGTGGTTGACTCGAAAAAATGGCAGTTGGCCATGCAGTCAGAGATGACAGCTCTGCATAAAAACCAGACATGGAAGTTGGTTAAATTACCACAGGGCAAAAAGGCTCTACCTTGTAAATGGGTTTACAGGTATAAGATCACCGCTCATGATAGTCAGCCAAAGTACAAAGCAAGGCTTGTTGCCAAGGGCTTTAAGCAAGAACAAGGCATTGACTTTGATGAAGTCTTCTCTCCAGTGGTCAAGATGACTACATTGAGATGCTTTCTTGCATTGGTTGCTATATTGGATTTGGTGTTGCACCAAATGGATGTCAAGACAGCGTTCTTGCATGGTGATTTAGATGTGGAAATTTACATGCAGCAGCCAGAAGGGTTTGTTGAGAAAGGCATGGAACATTTGGTATGCCAGTTGTTAAAGAGTCTTTATGGCTTAAAACAATCACCGAGGGCATGGTACCATAAGTTCCACCAGTTTATGCTTTCTCAAGGCTACAAACGTAGTGAGTTCGATCACTGTCTATATACAAAGAAGGCTAAGGATGGCAGTTGGCTGATCCTTATTTTGTATGTGGATGACATGTTGATTGCTGGCAAACACTTGGAAGAAATTTCAGCTTTGAAGTCAAAGATGGCAAAATCGTTTGACATGAAAGACATGGGTGAGGCAAGTCATATACTTGGTATGCGCATTGAGAGAGACAGATCAAAGAAGTTGATTTGGTTATCTCAAACAGAGTATATTGACAAGGTTTTGCAACGTTTCAATATGGAGAAGGGAAAGGCATTGAGTGTTCCATTGCCACCATATGTGAAACTTAGCAAACAAGATTGTCCTGTGTCTGAGGAAGAAAAGGCTGAAATGGATAAGATTCCATATGCGTCTGCAGTGGGTAGTTTGATGTATGCAATGATTGCTACACGTCCGGATATTGCATTTGCAGTGGGAGTGGTTAGCAGATATATGTCAAATCCCGGCAAGAAACATTGGGAGGCAGTGAAAGGTATCATGAGATACTTAAAACATACAAAGAGTATGCGCATATGCTATGGTAGTCAGGATTTGAGTGTCAGAGGATACACTGACTCAGATTATGCAGGAGACTTGGATAAGAGGAGATCTACATCAGGCTATGTCTTTACATTGGCTGGAGGTGCCATATCATGGCGATCTCGATTACAAGATTGTGTTACGCAGTCTACTACAGAAGCTGAGTATGTTGCAGCAAATGAGGCATGCAAAGAAGCTATTTGGCTTGGTAGCTTGGTTGCAGACTTGGGAATCAAAGTAGATATGCCAGAGTTATATTGTGATAGTCAAAGTGCTATACAATTGGCAAAGAATCCAGTGTTCCATTCGAAGACTAAGCATATTGATGTCAAATATCACTTCATTAGGGAAGTACTTGAAGACAAGCAGATACAACTGCTGAAGATCCACACCAAGGACAATCCTGCTGATCTACTCACAAAGGGACTTCCAGGAGAGGGCTTTGTGCATTGTCGTGATTTATTGGGCATTGGATAGATGGCAGCCATGTAAATCTTTGTACATTTATGTTCATAGATTTACAGTTACTTAAAGTGCCACATTGGACTTTAAGTGGGAGGTTGTTGGGATTAAAGCCCAAGTGGCCTCTTATGCGGATATGGTCGGCCGCCCGCCTAACTCACTTACCTCTAACTCTTTGTATATACTAACTTATACTTTGTGAATACTAAGGAATTGGGAGATAACCCTTCTAACAGTTCTCTGCGTACTGTACTGTGTAAGCTCACTGTGTGTGTGTGTGAGAGAGTCGACCCACGCTCCGCTCCGCGACTTCATCCAAGACTAGGCGGTGCCCTTATCTCATTTCCCTTGTGGCGCAATGGAGTTTGTTTTGGTGTAGAGGCCGCCATTCCAAATTTCCTTCGTCATATTTTGGTGCCCCCACGGAGGAGTTCTCAAGCAGTGCTCTGTCAATCCTATGAAGGAAGATCCATCAAATTCTCCGAGACTTCCACTATGGTCTCCCCAAGAAGCTCGAGAAAAGAAGCGTCTTTATCGACAAACGGCACGTATGCGGGTAAAGAGAGTTAACTACACACACCCTTCTTTGCTTCAAGGAAAATCTTGTAGTCATCAAGTCCCTAGGTCAAAAAATTGTGTTGAGTGCTTTGTGGCTAGTGTGAAGACACTTCCTTTGAAGCCTCGACTGCAGGTGGTGAAATCACTCTCAAACTCGGGTATTAACAAGTTTTTGGAGGGGGAGCTACACATCAATGGGGTGCGGTATTGGCAAGAGGCTACATATGGTGATGCACTCCAACCACTACTAGCAAGAAGGCTCAAGGTGGTTGAGAGGGTAGCCATCGAACCCTATGAACTCTACAAAGCTGAAGATGGTCACACCAAAGCTAGGCTAATCACTGGTGAGCAAATTCTTCGCATCTCTCAAACGGTGGGATCCAAGAGAGCTCAACTTCAATGAAGTGCTTCATGGAAGTTTGTATTTAATGCACCAATGAATAATCCCATTTTCTACAACTTTCAATCAGTTCAGAATATTAGGGTGAATGTGCGCATTGATAGAAAGATTTTTTTCCAACAAAGATTGGTCTTCTATTTCGGAGCTGAGAGGTTGAGAGAGATATTGTTGTCCCCTGACCCTATAATATTTCCTATTTTGGAGTATAATGTATCTTTTGATGTTCACATCTTCATCTTGCTTTAAGCATACTCCATGAATCATAGGGATTTATATGGACCTTTCCAACCTCTTGCTAGACAAACTGTGCATATAATAGCTAGCACAAAGCTTAGGTTCCAAAACATCATAAGGAACTTACTAGGCCCTCGTCGTTTAGTTGAGATTAATGCATCTATCAATCCATTTATTCTACCCTTAATAAGATATGATTTGGGCCTAGACGTTTTCATCTTTGTGCTGTATTGAGAGGAAGGCAACCCACTTTTATGATGGCTTTCCCAATTTTTTTTGGGCGTAGTGGGGAAAATGCTGGGGATTTTTTGGATAACTTGGAGATGGCTTTCCTTGTCTCTGGGAGGGATGACGAAGCATTGAAATTGAGAGCTTTTCCTTTGGTGCTCAAAGAAGAAGCTAGGGTATGGTTCCAGGCTCTAGATCCAACCCAAAGAATTGACTGGGAGGGATTGAAGGCGGCTTTCCTACGAAGATTTCAACGAGCCAATTCGGCAGAAGAACTATGGCAACGGCTTTTGGCCCTTCATCAAGTTGACCCTCATGGTTATGCAACCTATGAGGAAGGTTTTCTGAAACTTTGGGGGCAATGGTCAGACTCACTAAACCCTGGTGAGCGAGCTCCCAATTGCCTCCAAAAGGATCGATTTATCTCAGGTTTGTACCCCTTGCTAAGGGAGAAGGTAAAGAGAAAATTTCCAAATGCTTTTGAAGATGCCTTAAGAATTGCTAGGGAAAAGAATAGAAATATTCTCTATCAAGCCCAAGCTGGCCAGCTAGCTTTGGGAGGCAATATCACAACTATGGAAGCTTCTCACATACCTCCAAATGTGCCTAATGCACCAGACCTCAATAGAGGTCAACAAGAAGATATGCTCCAACAAATAAACAATCTCACAAACCAGCTAGAGGGGTTGAGAGTAAATCTTGTGCAGGGTGCAAGAAGGCCTATTGAGGGAAATGGTGGGAATCGGCCACCAATGCGACGTCAAGCAAGGGAAATGTTGTGTTACAATTGTGGGGAAAATGGACACAGCATGTATAATTGCCCTCATCCCAGAAGATATGACTACCCTGTCAGAGGTCCTCGACAACAAGTAAGTCCTCCTCGTGCTAGATCTCAAGCACAAGAGCAACCGCAACCTCAAATTTTGCAGCCACCTCGTGCTCAAGCTCAAGCCCCTGCTACTCAACCAAATGTGAGCATCATAAGGATGGAGGAGGTCCTCAAGGGCAGAAGCAACCAGGAAGAAATAGCTAAAGGGAAGATGAAGATAGATGAAGTGGCTACAATGCCTATCAAACGTGTGCGTGTCCAAGATGAAGTAGGTAAAGAAACAAGCAAGGATGCAAGCAATGAAGCAAGTACATCTCGGGCAACTAAAGATGAATCCAAGAAGAGAAAGACCCGTACTAGGTCTCAAATTGACATCTCTGATTTCCCTATGGGATCTCGGACACAACCTTATGACTTGACAGCTGATGTGAGTTCTCAAGGACCAAAGATTACTTGGCCACAACTACTTCATATCTCCCCAAAGCTTCGACGACAATGGTCAAAAATGGTGAGCACAAGGGCAAAGCGAAGTAAGCTAGTAAGTGTAATCAAAGCATATGGTCTCAAGGATATAGTGCCTTGGTGGAGGCTCAAATCAAGGGACAACGGATTCCAAAAACTTACATTGACAGTGGAGCAGAGGTTTGTGTCATGACAGAAAAGCTAATGCATCAATTGGGTTTAGAGGTAATGGAATCATCAAACTTTAGGGCAAAAATGGCCAATAATGTCTCTATCACTTGTGTGGGTGTAGTGAAAGCTTTGAGAGTTTCTGTTTTTGGAATCACTACAGAGGTTGATGCTTATGTGATGCCAGTAAAGGGAGAAGGATACCCCCTTATTTTAGGACGAACTTGGCTCATGGGTCTAGGAGCTAGGCAAGATTGGGCAATAGGAGACTTGGAGTTGAGGCCTCGCATGGGTGGCCATAGTCGGAAGGTGGTTTATAACCTAAAGAATGGGCGACAAGAGAACCTTGAACTAGAGACGTCAGCTGATGAGTGGAGCTCAAGTGGATGCTCCTCATCCATGGACGAGGAAGAGAGTTCAAGTGAAGAGAGTGATAGCACTCTCGAAGTCATGGGCGTCACCATAAAGGAAACTACCTCATCAGAAGACAACCCAAGGATCCAAATGGAGAATGTGTGGGATGCAAGCCTAGAGGAGATGTTATCCAAGGATATAAAGGAAGAAGAAAAGGAGGGTTATGTAAATGTTCTCAAGAAGCATGCATCATTGTTTATTTCTGATTACACTCACATTACAGGTGTCACTGCAGTGAAGCATCATATCCATCTAAAAGAAGGGAGCAAGCCAGTAGTACAAAAACTAAGAAGATTAGGAGTTGTGCAACAAAATGCACTGTTGTCTGAGGTGAAGAGACTCTTAGAAGCAGGATTCATATACCCAGTAGAAGATTCAGAATGGGTCTCCCCAGTAGTGGTGAGGCCAAAGAAGAATGGTAAATGGCGAGTGTGCGTGGATTACAAGCACTAAATGCTGCAACAAAGAGGGACCACTTCCCTCTCCCATTTCAAGATGAGATTCTAAATGAAGTAGCAGGCCATGAGAGATACACAGTGTGTGATGGCTACTCTGGCTACTTTCAAATACGCATTGCAGAGGAGGACCAGAAAAAGACTACTTTCATCACACCATGGGGATGTTTTGCATTTCGAGTCATGCCTTTTGGTCTCACCAACACTCCAGCCACCTTTCAACGATTCATGAACATGGTCTTCCAACCTTACTTTGGTAAGTCCATAAGGGTTTTCATAGATGACTTTTGTATTTACAGCTCCAAAAGTATGCATCTCGACAAGATTGATGAAGGATTTACTTGTTTAGCTAAGCTGGGTGGACAACTAAACAAGGACAAATGTCACATTGGGGAAAGCAAGGTTACACTATTAGGGCATGTAGTGTCCATTGATGGAATCGAGGTAGATCCTGAAAAGATAGAAACATTGCTAAATCTACCTTCCCCAACTTCCATCAAACAATTAATCTCTTTCTTGCAAAAGCTAAGATATTTGAGTAGATTCATACACTTACTCTCCCAAGTGATATTTCCTCTACAACAGCTGACTCGTCAAGAGACGCTTGTTTGGAGTGAAGAAAGTGATGGGCATTTTAGAGAGATTAAAAAAATGTTAGGGTCACTCCCTGTAATCCTCCAACCTTGTTGGGAAGAAACAATATATATAAACCCTAGTGTGGGAGAAGAGGCCATTGGTGCTGCCCTCCTACAAAAAGATCCAAAAACATCCTTTATGAGGCCTGTGTATTTTGCTAGCCGCCTCATGGAAAACACAGAGAAGGCCTACACCCTGATGGACCAGCTAGTGTTAGCTCTCATGTTTGCGGTAACCAAATTTCGGCCATACTTGCTGCCGAAGAGGTTTGTAATTATCACTGTGGAGGATATGTTTCCCTATGCACTACAACATATGGAAATCTCTGACAAAATAGCAAAGTGGGTGGTGCGACTTCAAGAGTTTGATTATACAATACAGGTTGAAAGAACAACTCGAGCATGCTTAGCCGACAATTTAACAAACAAGTGCTATGAAAAAGTTTTCCATTTGAAGAGAAAGGAACTTCCACCACCTCCAGCTCCAGAGGCTTTGGTCAATGCTTATAGCCTCTACTTTGATGGAGCATACAAGAGAACCAAGGATAAGGCAGTTGCAGGCATCGTGGTCTTATCTCCATTGGAAGAGAGGATCCATGGTGAAGGGATCACTCTAGAAGATGTCCACTCCAACAATGAAGAAGAATATCATGCTCTAATTCATGGCCTTTGTTGGTGCCTCGATAATTCAATTAAGAGATTAAACGCTTTTGGTGACTCCATGCTTTTGGTAAGGCAAATGCAAGGTACATGGGCTTGCAAAAATGCCCGTCTCTCTACTAAAATGAGAGAAGCCAAAGCTCTTATGAGGAGATTTAGGGAGGCACAAGTACATCATGTGCCAAGAGACCAGAACAAGGATGCAGACCACCTAGCATCATCAAAGTTAAATGAGTCAATAGTGGGAGGAGTGGCCATCAAACTTCCACTTCAGCAAGGCAAGGAGGACTTGGAAGATATTATGCACATTCTGGAGCAAGGAGAGGCTCCTAAACACTTGAATGCAGGGGAAAGGCGATGGTTAGCTAGGAAGGCTACCAGGTATCGCATAGTAAATGATGACTTGTATTGTCTTGGTAAGGATGGTGTGCTTAGGAGAGTGCCTTTAAAGAGTGAAATTGAAGAGATTTTAAAAGCTTGTCACGATGATATGTGCGGAGGACACTTTGCACACGACGTCACTAGTAGAAAGGTTCTACAAGCTGGTTTACTTGGCCAAGTCTTCATCGTGATGTCAAATACTGGTGTCAAACATGTGATGAATGTCAGAAAGCAGGACCACGACGGCTCATAGCTGAACCTCAGAACCCAATAAAGGTATATGGGCCCTTTGAGAAGTGGGGAATTGATGCCATAGGGCCTCTACCACGCACTCAGTCAGGTAAAGAGTACATCATCATGGGAGTAGACTACATGACTAGATGGGCTGAGGCTATGCCGACCAATAGAATTACTGCTAAGGATGTGAGTCAGTTCATCTTTGACCACATCTGTTGCCGGTTTGGCACCCCTCTTGAAATACTATCTGATAGAGGACCAGGGTTTAGAGCAGACTTGGTAGGAGAACTCATGAAGAAGCTAAATATTCAGAATCAACACTCTACTCCTTACTACCCTCAGTGCAATGGTTTGATGGAAAAGGTAAATGGAATCATTTGCAAAATTCTCACCAAACAGGTACATGCCAGGCGCCAAGATTGGGACAAACACCTGAATGGAGCTCTATGGGCCTATAGAACCTCCTTCAAAACCACATTAGAGTACACACCCTTTCATTTGGTTTATGGAAAGGAGGCGTTTTTGCCCATTGAAGTGAAGTTAACAAGTCTTCGAATATTGGGTAGCCAGGTAGGCTCTCAAAAGGAGAAAGTACATCAAAGGATCATGGATCTAGAGAGGCTGCAATTGGATCGTGAAGAAGCCATCAACCACTATTCTCAAGAAGCAGAGAAGCGCAGAGAAAAGTTCAACAAAAAGCTAGCATCCAAAGACATCAAAAAGAGATCTCTGGTGCTTCGATATGACAATCGCTTCGACACTCGTAAGGATGGAAAGTTTCTTTTCCGATGGGAAGGCCCGTTCTTGGTCACCAAAAAGTTCAAAAATGGCTCTTACAGACTTCAAGACATTGATGGTAAAGTGCACAAGACCAGGACAAATGGATGGCGTCTAAAGCCTTATCACATCAGGATAAGGTCAGCTCAAGATCAAAGAAAGTAGGCTAGAGGCATAAATACCCCTAGCCAGGTTTAGGGGGGCTATGATCCGAGCCTATCACAAATTTTTGTTTATCATATTTTGTTGGTTTTCCTTGTTTTTAGAGGTTTACAATAAAAGAAAGAGTGAGAACAACCTCTTGGAAAAATTTAAAAAAAATGATTTGATAGGAATTTTTTCTTGACTAGTTCACCGGAGGTGAAAGGTAGAGGGAGAACCTAGTGGTAAAGGGAAGGGAAAATATGTAAATGTGAAAAGAAAAGATATGATGTGGTTGTGGAGCCATGCACCCATGATTCAAGGGTCATGAGTGGCTCATATCATCATGGATTTGGAGCCATATGATGATTCAAACAAATGGGACCCAAGTGGAAGACTTGGTAAAGGAAGGAACCAGACACATGATTTTGCCGAATTTTTAAAAAATACTTCCAGTCCGATCCAAGAAAAGTTGTTTTCATAAAAGTTGTAGCTAATGAGCTGGAGATTTTGGCCATATTTTTTTATAATTTTTGCATCTACGGTCTAGGAGATATGGCCAAAATGGCGGACGCCAGTTTTTTCAACTGTTTTGGAGACCACCCCCTCTACCTTTACACACACACACACCCATTCTTTTCCACATTGAGACCTTCTCTAAAAATCAGCCATTAGTCTTCTCACCCTCCTCTCCTTCCTCCTCTCTCTCAAGCTCAAAAACCCATCAAAATTCCTCTTCTAATCACCTCTCAAGTCATGCTTAATCTTGTTGTAATTCATAAGTTCTCATTCAACCCCTTTCTATTATTACTAGATATGTATTGATTTTATGTAGATTCTTTACATTTTAAAATAAGGAAGCTCTTGGACTCAAGCTATGGAGGAAGGAGTGAAGACAACACAAGTGATGATGGAGCTAATTGGTCAACAAATCACTTGGAAGGAGCTTCTTCATTGGTTGAATGTCTTTAATCAAGCTTCATTTGTACAAATTACACTTGGATCTTAACCTCACTCCTAATCACTCTCTTTCCTATATAAAGAGGCCTTCCCCTTTGTAATTTCAAGCCTCCCTCAGCCCCATTGAGTCTTTGTATCACTCACCATGAGCCCATAAGCTCATTCATTCACTCTATTCTTGCACATTCTAAAGTGCAAATTGTTTCATGCTAGTAACCTCTCCTCCTCTTACTTATGTTAATTAAGAGAAATCTTTTATATGTGTGTGAGAGTGCTTGATGTGATCTTGGCTAATCCTTGAGTGGTTGTTTGGTAATCTATATGACTATTTGTGTTGGGAGTGTTTGAAGTCATCCATTCCTTGTACACACACTAAGGTTAATGCTTCATTCATAGTGATCTCTCTCTCTCTCTCTCTCTCTCTCTCTCTCTCTCTCTCTCTCTCTTTGTGTAGCGGTCCTAGCCCACGCTTCCAAGACTAGGCGGTGCCCTTATCTCATTTCCCTTGTGGCGCAATGGAGTTTGTTTTGGTGTAGAGGCCGCCATTCCAAATTTCCTTCGTCATATTTTGGTGCCCCCACGGAGGAGTTCTCAAGCAGTGCTCTGTCAATCCTATGAAGGAAGATCCATCAAATTCTCCGAGACTTCCACTATGGTCTTCGCAAGATGCTCGAGAAAAGAAGCGTCTTTATCGACAAACGGCACGTATGCGGATAAAGAGAGTTAACTACACACACCCTTCTTTGCTTCAAGGAAAATCTTGTAGTCATCAAATCCCTAGGTCAAAAAATTGTGTTGAGTGCTTTGTGGCTAGTGTGAAGACACTTCCTTTGAAGCCTCGACTTCAGGTGGTGAAAGCACTCTCAAACTCGGGACCACAGCTACCCTAAATCTTTTTAAGCAAAGATAGAATTCTAATTTACATCCATATAAACCAGAAAAAATATGTTGTTAGCATTAGATATGTATCATCTTTACACAAAAGAACTAGATGGAAATTAGTACCTAGTATTACATCCCCCCCCCCCCCTTTTTCCTTAGAGATGGTGAGCTTATTTTTCAAGAGAAGAATGTAGCCCCATCACAAGAACCACTACCATTCAACACTATGCCTAACATATTTACCACGAGTTGGTTCCAACAGGTATATTTTTTAAAGAGGGAAACTCCCTTTAAGTCATCGTTCTTTACCTATTGGTGGAAAAGAGCTCTTTAACCAAAACATGGATTTCCAAAAATAAAGTAGATCTTTGTCGATTGCTTGATCTACGATGTTTGATCTAGGATTTCACTGAAATAAAATATTTAAAAGACCCTTTCTTGACGTGTCGAATATTAAAAATCCAATCCTAGTTCAATGTTTTGAAGTTTCAAGGAATCAAAAAAAGACCAGTCAAACATTCCTAAAGTCCAACCACATACTTCTCCTTATTTAAATAGAAAGTTTATCAGTTATAACTTGTTTCACATTTTTCTTAACAAGCAGGTTCAATAATGAGTATAACATGTTAAGCAAATTTAGGTCCTTAGCACTTAGCATGAAATCACCAGAGTATTGTAAGTCATCAACAAACAAAGTACTATATGTTAAGAGTTCTTTAAGTAAGAAGAATCATATTCAATACACTACTGCAACAACTGTTTATGGTCAAAGCTTATAATTTCTCCTTAAGCCCTTAAAAATTTTAAAGGAAAATCAAACCTATAAAGAAACCCTGATACTTAAGCAAGGCCTCGACATTTATCAAGTGATACATGCCTTCATAAAATGGATAGGGAGAATCTCGCTGTATCACACAATAAATACATGATAGGGCTTAAAACATGTAAGTTGCTAAATGCTTAGAAAAGCACAAATAAAAGGGGATCCCTAAGCAATCCATTGATAAGTAATGCTAGAATAACAAGCAAGCAACACATCATTAAGTCTAGAACTCATAGAATGCAAAACAATGAAATGATGTAGGCTAGAGACAGGGAGAAAGTGAACAAAATGACTGCATACCCTACCATCAACACCCTTTTAGCCTCTCATAAGGGGCAACAACCATTTTCAAAAGATCATATTCGGCCCTAGAATATTGTTCAAAAAATCCAAAAAACAAAGATATAAAAGCACCAAGAGGTTTGCTTTATAATGCCCTCCAAGAAACAAGGAGAATATGATCGGAGCTTTCTAAGGTTCAAAAAGTATAGTCATCATGGCTAAGAAATTCTTTTATTATGTTCAAGTTAATTATAAGATAAATGAACAATAAGCCGAGGTCAAAGCCAATAAAATATCATCAAACTATGTAAGTATCCACATTCAAAGCTCACAAAAGTATTGCAGGCTCAAAGACAGGGAAATTAGTAAGTAAACCACCAAACATCCCTTACACTCAAAGTACCAAGACCATTCAAACTTACCAAATGCAACTCATGCAAGGGCTCCAAACTAAAAACTGTATGAAAATGATTAAAAAAACAAGAGTTTAATGCTAGACCTATGGTACATAAGACCAAATTTATTCAGCCATATCTAGGCAAACAAAGATAGATCAAGAACAACGATATGAACACATTCTTCGCTATTTGATCAGAAAGAAAATCATCACCATGTACACTAAGGATACAACAAATACCCTGTAGTACGACAAATTATCCCAAAAAACCAAGTTATAGCCGGGGAAAATGGTTCTAAAATTATATGCTCTATAATCAACTATGCAAAACGGCATAATTCCTACACATGGATAGCAAAAACCATCTCCTGCAATCTGCTTCAATGGGAAACCCCATATAAATCTATTTCTTATGACAACCTTAAAGAGTTAATCCTCTTTTATTGCATAGTTCAAAAAAAGATTCTCTCTCCATAGCAAATCATTAACACACCATTTTTCAAACATGATTAGAGGTGATCAACCTGTGAAAGAGTAGCTGCCATATCCACAATTTTCATGTTTGCTTTGTGAAAAAAGCAACCACCGGTCACCAAAATGTACACACCACTACCTGTCAACCTCACCCTCTTAGAGCTTCAGAATCACACACGAACCCCCTTTCCATCTTTTCAAACTAATGTTGAAAATTGATTTCAAGGCTAAGTGAGGGAAAAGTCCCTCACCGTTAATATACCTTGCCATCCACCACCTCTAAGCAAAACACATGCATGCCATCAATTTGCTATCAAGAGAACTCCTCTTGTAGGTCTTGTGGGCAAGGAAAGAATAAAAGGGAGATGCATAATGTATGGCAATGCAAGCTACTCACTGAGTCAAGCCTCATGACACACCATTGAGAAATCACATACCATTCCTTCCATAGGGAGGTATCGACTAGATGCAATGAGGTACAAAGGTACCCTTATTCAGAGACGAGCGCCTGATAGGGTTGACAGAGTTGAGAGCACTGGTTCCAATAGTGGGAGAGTTCCAAGTGAAAATAAGCAAGGAGTTTCTAGGAAGCATCCCACAAGAGGAAAAGGAATTTTCCAATATGTTTTGTCAACATTAGGATAGTGTCCCATAGACCAAAAAACCCAACTTTCCTCTTCACGTTTGCATGGAAGGATCTACATTTTATATTTTAGGGCCCTACATTACTTTGTTTTGTTCTTTACCTGTTCTTATTGGTTTACAGAATTGTTTTTGATGTACCAATCAGACCTATAGACCTTCCTACAGTCAGAAAGCTAATATGACAAAGGTCAAAGAAAGCCTTAAACACAGGAATCCCGAAAACTTTACAAAATATCCTTAGATAGGTGATAAATTAGCATCGATGATGATGACAATAACTATAGGTTGCAGAGAAAAACAAAAGAAACATTCCTCGTAACAAAATCAAAGTAAGCATGATTCTGAAGTAGTTCCTCTGTCAGCATTGCTTGAGCTTTACTATGGCTACAAAGTCAGGTATTATAAAGCAGCACTATACATATGTTTACAAGAAGGTAGCTGTGTACTAAGCAATACCAAGTCTCTTCACTCTGTTTCCCTATCTAGAGTGCCGCCTTCCAACTTTGACAAAAACCTTTGTTTTTCTTCCTCGGAGAGTGCATTAAACATAAAAATTGATTTATCACCCAGATCATCCTGATCACGTCAAAAAACAAAATCAGCAAAGAAAACATAAAACTCAGGTTGACAATTGTAAAAGCTGCCTGTTGCTTTGTGCGCCCGCTTGCAAACAGATTTGAAGTTCATCCCCCCCTGAGTGAATGACATTTATGCAATTTTTAAGCTCTAGAATTCAAGCTGACCTTAGGCTAGGGGATACTATTTCTCATTAAGTTTTAGCTCTCCATGCAAGTAGCTCATTGAACCCAATTTCACTTTGTGCGGAAAAATTAGGTGACTAAACTAGCCCTTGCTTGTTCAAGGGAGGCACAAAGCTACTTCTTCTTTACAATTCAAAACGATGATAAAGGCCAACAAAATGTAAGTGGGAAATACAACATAATAAGAACTAAGTACAATGGTCAATGTGACACCGCTAGTGAGCGAGCTCATAAGATAAGTGGCCATCACTCAACACCAGCTGTAAATTTACCGAAGACATCCTACTTCAAGGAATCCTACAAACTGGGACCCTAGCTTTGTTAAGAGCATCACATGATATTTTTAAGTCTTATATAGGTGCACACAGCACTGACATTGCCATGAGCTTGATGCACAATGCACTGTTTTGATGTACAATGCTTCTTGTTGAACTGAAGGAACCAATGCTTTGGTTAAGTGGAAGATAATGATGACTTACCTTGATCGGTTGGGAAAACTTCCGAGCTGTGAAGACTGTGAATAAACTTATCCAGGCAAACAATAAAGCTAATTCCACTCTTGCATCTGCTAGCCCTGACTGCAGCATACAAAGCATACAGACTCAATAACAATCACGACTTGGTAACATATATACGTAGATGAATCCAGGAAGAGCCCAAATTCACCTATAAAGGAAACTGCAACTATAGACAATATAACCATCAACTTCATAATGCATAGTATTGACTATTTACTACAACATCCCCGCTAACGTCATCAAATCCCAATAGTGGGCGTAGAACTAGGTACTAATTCTGTCATGACTCTGTAGATCAAGGGCAGACACAGCCATGATGAAGCATAGCACTAGAAAAAAGCTTAGATAGAAAGGATTAATGCCTAAACTCAGTATTAAGTATGGCTATCCTGTTTTGAACAAACATACAGAACATGCTGGACTTCTTTTACAATACCTATGGAACTTGAAAATGATAGTTTGAAACAACCATAAGAATAACATAGTACATATCAGGAGCCCAGCATTCGCTTAGCATGACCGGGAACCTGCAATAGTAGTAAAAAAGATACAACCTAACATGAGGAGCTTAGAATGGGACATGCAATCCACTGGAAATCTTCACGTTCAACAGGAGCAATGGAAAACGCTACTTTTTCTAAATGTTAGGTACTAGGTCAATGCTTCCATTAAAGCTTTGTCCATTGAACTAATGAAACTAAGAAACCCTTGCTTCAACAGAGAACAAACACTCTTGAGCTCACACGCAACCAACGACCAAAAATGCATGCAGTGTTTTTGACAAAATGCCAAGAAAATGTGCGGTGACATGGACTGCAATTATTGCAGATTGTATAATTTGCTCAGTTTGAGAGTGGGTGCAGATCAAGCTTTCTCCCAAATGTTTTAAAATTTGATCCCTTCATATTGGATTAGTACTGAATTGGAGCTAATCTTGGTTAATTGCTACCTTCCATTCTTTTTCTGCAGAATCAGACATACATTTCGTGAAACCTAGCTCTGAGCTCCATCACATTTTTCTCTACTGACCGTAACATATCACTGCAATTGAGTGCTGCTGACATATCCACGCTTGCATATTGTACGACCATAGGTAGACTTGCACTCACTGCTGGGTAACCTTTGATCATTTCAACTTGCTAAAATTTTACTTGTGGTTGGTTCTCAAGGTTGAAGGTGTTCAACAATACATTATTTACTGCACACCTAAAACTCTTTTTCGTTGACAACACAGCATGCAACAAGATAATTTGGAAGAAGATAAAAGAGATATAGGCAGAGGCTCTCTCTTCTTGGGAGCTGCCCCGAGTCGCTTGCCACAAGAGAATGAGACAGAGAAGGAGATAGTCCAAGTAGCAAAAGGAGATTAAAGATCCTCACAAAAGAAATAGCATCAAAAATACTGCAAGCAGGAAAGAAGAGATGATAAGCGTACCAGATGTCCAAGCAGAACAGCAGGAATCACAAAGAATAATAAAGCAGCTTCCAATTTTCCATAGCATAGTCCTGCACAAAACCAATTAGAAACACACGCATCTCCACAAAATTAAATGCAAAGTGAAGAACCCGCATGCATACACAAGCAGAACACACATGTGCATGCATAGCTTCTTTTCGTCCCTTGTCTTTCCATTTTAAAAGAAGACCTGCGGTACACAAATCAATGTTGGAGATCATGTAATCATCAGAATCCAGATGTTGGCACCTAGGCTGCACCTTGAGGTTGTCTGGCTACTTTGACCCTACGTATATTATTTAGCTTATTCATGTCCTGTACCTTAGTTTGAACCATTTGATGAAATTGGCAGCCTTATTATTGACTTGTTGTCCACTTTATATTAGGTCTTGATCCCAAATTTGGTCCTAGGCCATCTTTAGGCAACCTTAGAGGTTTGAGACCAGACCTGTAAGAGACCTTTGTTGGGCATTACTTGTGACAGATCTCATGACTGGCTTGTTGAACTATTGAGTTGGAGTGCCTCGAGTTAATGCTCTAGCTTTGTCTGGATTCTAGAGAGGCATGGAGCCTTACTCCTGCTGACCATGGAGATAGTATGCGACTAGTCTTTATACACTGCCAACTCAGCCTTCCCTACCACTACAACCAGGGTCTCTATCCTAAACTTTCACTTTCTTCATTGTCAGTTTGAAATGCCATGCCATTGATAGACTACACACAAGCAGATTATGTGACCAGGATGGTCTAGTTACTGAGCGTTCATGTCAGAATGGAGATACATTGGCACTGGCGCCTTCGTTGGCACATGTTTGATAGAACTATGCAGGAAGGCTTTCCTGAAACCTACCATTGTGCCGATATTTGAGGTTGGGGGTCCTTCACTCGCTAGTAACTATCTTACCATCATGATGGCCACACATTAGCCAAGCTTTACGCTGAAATTGTCGAACAAAACTTAACCTGTAGGACCAATCAGATACATTCCGACTTACAATACACTTCAGGTATCACATGAAAAATTGAAATAATAAAAAGTAGCTAAGAGAAAAGGGCTAACTCTAACGGCTCTTATGACTAATCAGCAGGGAGGATGTATAAGAGATATAAGTACTGAACACATAGAAGCAGGCATCTCTCTTGTATCAAAATTGTGTTGAAAACACAAAAGTATGGAGGGGCTGAGAGCGTCACAGAACTGCAAAAAGAATTGTCTAGTCAACTCATCCTCTCCAGGACAAGAGGCACCATCGAGGCCAAGCACTGCGTCATGCATCTCCTACATAGAGAAGGGGGCTAATAACCTGTGGCACATAACCTTTGTAACCACTGGTTGCACATGAGACCAAACCTCCTTTCTGCCACGCAAAATATCATTTGTAAGCTCAAAGTAATCTAAAGCTATGTCAAGAACCTCATCAGGATCTGTATGCAGCCTGTCTGCAGAACCGCCTAAGGTTCTATTGGAAGTCTCTTTGGAACATTCCCGGAAGTGTGCAAAGAAACCCTTGTTCATCCTATCTGCTTTGGACATCCAAGTCGAGACCGAAGCATGATAGACGAATTCAAGGATTTCTCAGTCTGAATGTGACTATGTGTCTCCCTAGTGGCAACCTCGCGCGCTCTCCCAGGAACTCATCTCTTGGAAACTCCTAGAGTTGGCAACGAATGCAACTCAAACGGTCCTGTAACTCTCACTCCCTGCGGAACAAGCCTCGTCGCCTCTCTGCAGAGCTGTCTGTCTACAAGCCTCGGAAGATGCCATTATGCATGCAGCCAAATGGGACGCGGGGTCAATGGAACCAGCATATGTCCAAACATCCTGAATCAATTGTGACAATGAAGCATCATGTAACACCAAGTCAGGTTCTCAAATGCCTTTGGGGCATGATCAGAGAGCCCTGTTCTCGAGCCAAATCATATAAAATCAGACTGCCTTCTAAAACCCCACGAAAACTGCAATGTTTGTGAAGTGTGAGCCACAGATGAAGTATTCCAAGCATCTGTACCAGAAACTGCAAAAAGGAATCTGTCCCAAGCATCTCTCTCACACGGTGCTACATATCGTTAAGATGGGGGACTAAACGGCTCTCCAATCCTCAATGGTCTCTACATTGTTGAAATCACCACCAACAACCCATGAATCCACAAAATGCAAAACATTTACAATATACTACCAAACCTCCGGTCTCTCATGAGTTGAAGTGGGGGCATAGATACACATACACCAATTAGGGTATTATCAATCTCTAGAGTAATCCACATCGCTCTACCATGTACTAAAGTACCATGGTCACGTACACAATGATGCCAACGGGGTCCCAAATAAATGCACTACGAGAATACCGTTGTCCAATCGCAGTTTCTGAAAATGTATGAGAATCCCGAAGTAGCACCTTCCACATCTACGATAAATGTCTAAACATAACTTGTGCTCCTGCACAAGGAATATATCCACATATCGATCTACATGAGAACGCAAATCTCTACGAAGAAAATTCTTTCTGGGACCACTAATGCTAGTGTGATGCAAGCCATTGACATTCCAAGTAAATTATGTATGAGACCACTGATGCTAGTGTGATGCAAGCCAAGGATTTAATATTTACGTGATCACTCAAAAATTTTACGTGATCACAAAGAGTTAATTACCATAAAAATTGGAGTTTTTCAAAATTGGTTTCTTCTCCCTTCATCCAATAGTATAAATGCATGACCTTGTCAGCGTTAACAAAAGATTTACCTTACTAACTAGATGCTCACTCTAATGTCATTTTGAGTGATTACGTGAATTTTAAATCCCTGGCAAGCAGTTGACATTCCAAGTAACAATATGTAACTCCATGTGTCCACCAATGAAGAGTCTAGAACCTGAAAGACATACATCAACAGTGTGAACGGCCACAAGACAGAGGATCAAAGCCAAGCTCTGGTGATCCCTGGCCGAAGCCTTGGGACAAGAGACAAAGAAAGCGCATCCTCATCATGTGGTAGTGGTCGCAACACCTAACCTAGGGCAAAGGAGCGAGCAGCTGTAAATCAAGAGCCAAAGTAGTCAGAAGGACATCCCAGTGTAGGGACTACTGCCGATTTCGACAATACTCGCATGGTGCGAGGGATCGGGATAGTATGGTCCATCGATAGAACCACTGGTAAACAATAACAATCCTGTTTGTGTAGCCACTCTATAGCTCCTAAGCCATGTGTCAGTCTGTCTGTTGCCATGCATGATGGCATGCAGCCTACCCAAGTTTGGATAGCCTGTAAGGTGTGACGAATAACAAAAACCATCCGTGAAACCTCTGTCCATGTCTCCGTGCCAGCAAAAGATTTTTTTACTTTTTACTTTTTTGGGCTAGAGCCAACAAGCCAGCAAGAAACTGCCTTTGATTCGCGTGCATGCAAACGAGTCAAAGACAAGTTATCTTGCCGACTTGCCGACAAGGGGAAAAGCACCTCCAAGCCGTATCGTGGCATGTCAACGGGGAATGGAAGCAAGTTTCCCCCTCGGAGAAGTAAAAAGTCTTTTCGTGCCATGTTAGTCAGTCCATGTTCCCTTGTTAGTCACGCCACCCGAAGGTAACGTCGGGAAATCACCAAACGAATTCAGTGATGCACTTAAGGACCAAGACCGAGAGAGAGGAACAAACCAACTCACAGACCGTGTTGAATCTTGCTCAGGTACTCCGGGATTTTCGCCCGATAGAAAAAGGCCCCCGTCCAGCGGATGTCCGGTAGGACTGCCATACCCAAAGTGGCCGTTGGCTCAAAGGAGGCATCTCGATCGGGCCAACCATGGTCGCCAAGACACGCTCGGAAAGCCCCAGGACCATGTTAGGCGGGACCGCATAGTACGCAATGACTACAAGCCCTACGAGCTTCAAACACCCTCTGTCAAGTGCACATCTAACCCTATGTGTACGTGGACAAGCTACTTCATGACAAGGGTTGGGTTCAGTTCAATTAGCCTAACTTAGGAAGTGTTATGGCACTTTTGTGAGTCTGTTCGCAGACCGTGCATGTCCAGGCACTTAAAGTAGATGCATATCCTCTGGTTGCACACATCATGATCATCAACATTACCATCAGGAGTATTTTACAGTGCACAGAACCTATTTTCCCTATTTTAGCCATTTTTCACTTATTATTAATAAGCGACTTTGTTGGGAAACTCGGTAGGGCAATTCTAGCAAGATAATATATAAGAAAGCTAGCGCTAGCACTTTCTAGCAGAAGAGGCAAGAGACCACAGTTGAAGTGCACCTTCTTAGCAAGACGAGCTAGAAGACCTAGCCTTTTCAGGCTACCAAGACCAGCCAGCGTTTTCTCAGCAAATGCAGATCAGCCCCAGCGTTTTGCAGTTCCTGATCAGCCTAGCAACAACAGATCCCTTAGCGTTTTTGCAGCAACACATCAGTTCAGGCCTAGGGTTTTTGGATCAGCGTTTTCAGTTTTCAACATATCTACTCCGTACCGCAGCCCCCAAACCTGCACGGTCAGATCAGCCAATGTTTGCAGATTTAGGCCGCTATTCGCACATTTCAGCATCTGCGTTTTCAGCGCATCATCGTCGCATCGTCGTCGTCGCCGAAATAGAGTCAGAATTCAGCAGATACAAGATTTGCAGATTTCAGCCCTTGGCGTTTTCAGATTTCAGCATGTCTCGTCGTCGCCATCATCGTCGTCGACATCGTCGGCAAGACCATTGCATTGTAGACATTTGTGCAATCAATAGTAAACCGCTCTCGCCATAGAGAGTGGGGCCTTCGGAGGAGGGTTTGACAACATTCTGGTGTCGTATTCTTCTCTCTCTATCTCTCAGTCTCAACACCTTCATTCACAATCTTTTCCACTTTGTTTGTGACCACTTGCACTCTCTCACTAAAGGAACGGAAGGCTCTCCCTTCCATAAGTAAAAGGAACCCTTGAGCACAGTTCGGAGCACTCATCTTGAGCAAAGTTCAACATTCACTTCCGCTACACCTTTCACCCTCACGGGCCAGAGCATTGTAGTATCGCGGTACGGCCCCGCAGAGGAATGTTGCAACGTTATCCGCATAGGCACTCCTCAGCTGCGGTCCACGACGACCATTCTGGGCCCCACGGGGGACGACCCATCCTGGCAATCGCTTTCCGCTAATCTCCCCTCCCAAGAGTAACACTTTGGTATCTTCACCGCTAGGATTGTTTAACAGCCGTCTAGCATGATCCATACAGGGTTGTATTGAGTTTCTGAGATTATCCAGCTCACGACACTGTACCAACATGTGAGTAAGTGACCTTGCGCCTTCTTCCAATCCGCACAGCGGGCAAGTTCTAGACTGTGTCCACTCAATCTTATCCTTAAGCATTAAACCATCCACTCTTGCTAGTAACAAAACTCTCTTCCATCCCACCAAGGTTCTTTCGAATGCTCTGCCAAAAGAGGTATCCACGCGTGTCCTCATACTTCCTCTCAATATAAGGATCAAGGGAGACACATTGGTGTGAGTGTTCCAGAGCTTCCAGCTCTCCTGTCTTGTGGTCTCAACAGAAGCGTTGTTGATATACCTCTTCCCCCAAAACTTTGTCCTTTTACACCAAGCCCATTTCTTGAATTGGTTCCAGTCTGGTATATTGTTAACCAAGTCTGCAATCCAAGTTTTTAGACCTGCGTACTTGGTAAACCGTAAAAGCTCGTACCCTCTGTCTTGCACAATAAGCTGGTACGGGGGGGGGGGCCTAACTCCCGTGAAGAGTTGCTGCTGCCACAGAACTCGACTTTGCGGCCTTACCAACTACCCACCTCATTCCAGTTGCTATAAGCGTCTCTAATGGGTTCAACTTCCTGATGTCATGTGAACCCATAATCTCCGCTCCATAAGTCGCCACTAGGAAGACGCACGCCTTGAGAAAGGCCAACCTTGACCACATTGGAATTTTCCTAGAGCATAGAAGGTGTTTACGGGCATATAGAGACTTACGTGTACTTTCAATCCTATCCTCAAGGATAGTATTGATCGAGACTTCGTTGTCTATTAATATGCCCAAGTACATATACTCTGAGGCTACCTAAATCTCCTCAGGTCTGATGTGAGGTTTAAAGGCAATAAGTTCCTCAAGGTCCCCGTTAAACACGGTCACCTGGCATTTCTTTATGCCGAACTTCATCCCCCACTTCTCCGCCCAACTATGCAATCGATCTAAACTAGCTTGCAACTCCTCCTTAGACTCCGCGAATAAAACTAAGCCAAGGTCAAACGCACTCTCATCCAGGATGTCATTGATGAAGATATTGAAGACAAAAGGTAGGGAGAAGGAGAGCATGGGACTCTACTACCTACCTAGGAGAGAGTGTGCCTTTTGTGCACGCCATAGAATGTAGAACTGAACCAATAATGGACCAGTGCTATCACTCTTGTACTCAGCCCTAGAAAACTGTCAAGCTGGCGACATAGAAGCTATGAAGGATCAAGGAACATGAGGGGGTGGTGCGACACATAAAAGAGGTAGAGAGGGTGGTGTACCATGGGGGTTGGGCTGGGTAGCAAGGGGTGGAGCTATGGTGTTAGTGGGTGGGGGTGGAATGGGAGAAGGGGCTAGAGAAGATGGCAGAGGTGGAAAGTCAATCTCCATAGCTAAATGTGAGGTAGCTCTGGGCACATGCACGAAGAAGAGGGTATATCTCATATCAGTTGAAACGACAGAGTAGCTGAAACCTACGAGACTATCATGGAGGGAGGTTGTCGAGGTGGTGTGTATGGCGCTACAAGAGGCGGCACCCACCAAAAAGTATGGCAATGAGGGGTCTTTTTCCATCCTTCTACTATGCCTTGAGGTGGGGGATTATGTGGCTCACGGCGACGAGGGTGGGAGGGGTAGTCTCTCACCATGTACCTAAACTGATGGCATCTGATACATAAGTCCGGACGACCAGTAACCGCCAACCTTTGTAGACGAACCAGCTCTCTGGTGGAATCGCGAAGTCGAACTGTATCCAGGAAATGGATGTAGCCGATACGTAGACCTATATCCTAGGTGTGCCAATCTTTGTAGCCAATGAACTTGGTGTAATCAAGCCCTAACCTGAAAGATAGACCGGGAGGGATGGAAAAGAGAGTGACCAAAAAGCTAGGGATCCGTTGTGTCACGATTGTGACTATGTTGCAATATTACATCTACTCCTAGTTGCAGATACGCGAAGTGCCATGCCAAGCAGGACCCTTGCGCTTGGATGGTCATGACCCTTCGCCCAAGAGACGTGCCTCTTCGCCAATAGCCACACTCCTTCGACGACTGGTCACACCCCTTCGCTCTACAGGTGCGACTCTTCGCCGGAAGGATGTGTCTTTATGTCTAAAGTCATGTCTCTTCACCAAGAGACGTGTCTTTTCATTTGTGTCTCTTCGTTTCCTATATAAGGAGCCTATTGTACTCAATTTCAAGCAGTGATTCAATCAATCAACACAGAGTATTCTGAATCTTGTTTCTGAGTTCAATTCAAGTTTCGTAAGACTTAATCATGAGTTTAAGTACTTGAATAAGGATTAGCACCTAGAATCCTCACGGTGGTATGAGAGCAAATTTTTTCCCGGGACCTAAAGGTTGTGAACCTCTCACCCTCGCCGCTACCCTCTCCCCCCCTTCCCACAATTGTATGGAAGCAGAAGAAAGGTGGGCTTTCCTGATGGATACTAGCCAGCGTACTTAGGAGCCTATTGTACTCAATTTCAAGCAGTGATTCAATCGATCAACACAGAGTATTCTGAGTCTTGTTTCTGAGTTCAATTCAAGTTTCGTAAGACTTAATCATGAGTTTAAGTACTTGAATAAGGATTAGCACCTAGAATCCTCACGGTGGTATGAGAGCAAATTTTTTCCCGGGACCTAAAGGTTGTGAACCTCTCACCCTCGCCGCTACCCTCTCCCCCCCTTCCCACAATTGTATGGAAGCAGAAGAAAGGTGGGCTTTCCTGATGGATACTAGCCAGCGTACTTAACCTTACCCGCTCCCAAAGCAAACATTGCCTTGCAGAAAGATGACGTGCATCTCTTACCCGAAGCTTGGGCTCACGTGCTTGTTGATTCTCTACAGGCGTGGCCCGGCAGCAGCAGGTGCTCGTTCCGCGCATGCCTCTTCATGTGTTGCCTTCCTTGGTGAAGGGGCAGACACCCCTTGGTGAAGGGACACACCCTCTCACCTCTTGGCACCTCTACCCGCTGGTGGCTGCCCAAAGGCTCGCACCCCCTACAGAAGATCGCACCCTCTCATGCCTCTTCGCATGTCTCTTCCCTACGCACACCCTTCAGCCAGGCGACTCCTCACCAATCGCTGAAATCTTACGCTGGCAGCCTTTCGTTAAAAAAAAAAAGTCTACGCAAGCCCCTTTGCATGACATTTTATTAAACCAGCTAATAGGCCAGCGCAACTTATTTTATTAAACTCACTAAGGGCACCCAAACTGGCTGGCCACTTACATTAATTAAAAAGGACTTTATTTGAACACACCCGTTCCATTAAACCAGCCAGCGTTTAACAAAAACGTAGAGCAAATTTCCACACTACCCTCTCTCTCCTCCAACACTTTCTCTCTCCTGCACGCGGTACATTTCCCAACCAAGCCGCTGTACCGGTTCCAGATCCGGCCCATATTCCCGCCGGAGAACCCGTTTTGGTGCCCCATGTTGTGCCGGCCATGCAGGAGTACTTGCTCTACGTCACCCATGTCCATGCGACACAATTCAACCAAGCGGCTGTACCGGTTCCAAAACCGGCCCATATTCCCGCAGGAGAACCCGTTTTGGTGCCCCATGTTGTGCCGGCCCTGCAAGAGTACTTGCTCTACGTCACCCATGTCCATGCGACACAGTTCGAGACTTGGGTGGTGTGGCACATATACCTGACTTGCAAGCCTATTCAATTGCCGCACTTCAAGTTCATTTTGGGCCGCTACCTCACTTGGCTTATTTCTTACCGAGTGCCGGGTCGACTCATCAACAATATTATTTCGCTCCAGCCATTGGTGCGAGTTCAAAGCGTGTTAGGTGCAGCGGAATGAATGTTTGAACTTTGCTCAAGATGAGTGCTTCGAACTGTGCTCAAGGTTCCTTTTATTCTTATGGAAGGGAGAGTGCAATGATCACAACAAAGTGAATGGACACTGTGCGTGCAAGTGCATGAGACTGAGAGATAGAGAGATAAGAGAATACGACACCAGAGACGTTGTAAAACCCTCCTCCGAAGGCCCCACTCTCGTCGGCGAGAGTGGTCTACTATTGATTGCACAAACTGGTACAAATTGAATGCATGTGACTGATGCAAGTCTAGGCTAGGTCGATGTCGACGACGGGGATGGCGAGACCGACGCTATGGCTGAAATCTGCTACTCTTTATCTGCTGTCCAAAAACGCTAATAGGCTGCACTCTACTACGGCTGAAAACGCAAGAGAAAACGCTGCCTTTGCTGGTCCTTATGGCTGAATTCCTGCTGGTTCTTATCCACTGAAATGGCTATGTAAAAACGCTGATTTGCTGACAGAAAATGCTAGGTACTGCAGTCCTTTGGCGATGGAGTCCTACTGATGGAAAACGCTAGCCAAAAAGGGGGGAATGGTGGCGATTGTTCCCTGCTGAAAACGCTATGCTGAGGTTGATGATGGCGATGAGCATCTGATGCAAAACGCCAGCCAAGGAAGGTCTTGGTTGAGAGGAAGTCTTTGCTTGGAGGGAAAACGCCACCAAGGGCTCTTGCTGAGAAGTTGCCTGTTGAGCACTGGTGCTCCTGCTGCCTCTTCTGCCAATTAGTGCTAGTCTAGGTTTGATTATATACAAACTTACTCAATTTGCCCTACCTACTTTCCAACAAAAGTCACTTTAAAATATTAAGTGAAAAATGTCAAAAATAGGGAAAATAGGTTCAATGCACTGGAAAATTCCCCTGAAGGATTTTGATGGATTCTCATGGGAATGCTTATGATCATATTGTGTGCAACCAAAGGATATGCATCTATACTAAGTGTCTGGGCATGCACGGTCTGCGAACAGACTCACAAAAGTGCCAGATCACTTGCTATTCTAGAATGACTTGACTGAACTGAACCCTGATCATGCTGTAGCTTATCCACAGACACATAGGGTTGGAGGTGTTACATGACATCTCCTCCTTTTCAAAGTGAGGTACTGGTACCGAACTATATGGCGTCGAGGAAAATCGCCAATAGCATCCGGAATCCTGGAAGGGACTCTTCGCCGGCCCACTCTGATGTGTGGGTCGTGCGGTACTTGAACTTCATAAAGGTCTACAACGCTTGCTTCTTTGGGCCGCGTCGAAAGCGACACAAAGTCTTTTGTGGCTCCTTCAATGCTTCAACTTCGTCGAGAGTCATGCTTCTTTCTTCTTCAAGAATCTCTATGGCTGAAAATTCTTGAAACCATTTCCAACACATTAACATGAACATACCTATTCCATGTAAAGTGACTGGAAAAAATCTTGTCTTCCTCAAAGACTGTGCATGCAATGTAGATGAACAAAGAGACGGAGTGCCAAATGGTTCACCACACACACGCAAACAATGAGATCGAATCTCTCTCTTTTGATCTAAAGCAATCAATTGTGGCAATTCACAATGGAAATGCCCATGCTTGGTGCTCATACTTTCACGTGCTCTTTCAACAACTGTGTCATGCCAAGGAAGGGACATGAAATGTGACTTCCTTACATACATACTTTTCAGCTTCTCATGAACAATCCGCATACATTCGTGCTCATTCATGAGTGAAACGTGCTCAACGTACAATATGTCATGCCTAGGTAAAGGGATCACATAAAGACGCTGACTAAAATACAGGAAACGATCACGAATGAAACACTCGTACAATGCGTGCGGACAAATCATTCGAACACATAGTACTTCCTGTAAGGGTTCTTTGGACCTAGGCTCGAGAGCCAAGATCGATCTTTCGTGATTGATCAAATCTACAACGAGATTAGCTTCGCTAGAAAAAGCATGAACTAACTCATCATCCTTGTGAACAATGACGTCATCTTCATGCAAATCATCATGCTTGTGGGAAATCACATCTTGATCATGCAAATCATCATGCTTGTGAGAAATCACATCTTGATCATGCAAATCATCATGCTTGTCATTGTCATCCAAATCATCATTCTCATCATTATCATTCAAATCATCATGCAAATCATGTGTGTCATGCTTGGGAGAAGAAGAGACTGAGAGAGTCTCCTTTTCCCAAATCTCTTGCATCTGTGCCTGAACTTGAGAAAAGAGTCGCCAGAATTCTTTCATGTGTTGATCGCTCCTCTTGTCGTGCTTTGGTCTCGCGGTCATATTCTGCTTGTCTTGCTTTGTTCTCGCGATGTATGGTTGCCACTCTTTCTGTGTACTGACGCTCTATGGCTGCCATCTTTTCTTCATGTTCACGCTCTATTTCTGCTTTTCGGTCTAACTTCTTGTCCATAAACAACTGCGGCAACTCCTTCATAGGAGTTAGTGCAATCCTTGACGTAGATGGGGAAGGGGGAGGGTCGGAAAAACCTCCTGGTGGAGAAAAATCTTCTTCGTCTCTCTCACGCTCATCACCTCCAAGCGAAGTATCCATTCCGCTTCGAGTGATGACCATCCTGAAGTCGTGGGTTCTTGTGGTCTTGGGTTCTTAAGTTCATGAGGAACTTGGGTTCTTGGGGGTCTTGGGTTCTTAAGTTCACGAGGAACTTGGGTTCTTGCGGGTCTTGAGTTCTTCTTTCGCTTGCAATCTGTGTTTGAGAAGGATCTTCTCTTCACCCGAGTTCTCTTTTCCACGGACGCACCCCTTAGCGGCCTTGCGCTCACACCAAGGTTGCTTTTTCCTACCTCACATTGATTGGCCGGCCGCTAAGTGCACGGTCCGCTCTCTATGAGTGAAAAAAGAGGCACAAGGGGAGGCTGGACAAGCCCTTCTTTCTTGGGATTCCTCTCACTCTTCAAAAACACGATTAGGAATCGACACGCCCAAGCGAACTTGGGTTCGTGCGACCTCAACAAGCAAAAAAAAAAATTATGTGGTTCTTTGGTTCTTTCCTTGATTGATACAGAACACTGCCAAAGCTCTGATACCAATGTTAGGTGCAGCAGAATGAATGTTTGAACTTTGCTCAAGATGAGCGCTTTGAACTGTGCTCAAGGTTCCTTTTATTCTTATGGAAGGGAGAGCCTTTCGTTCTTAATGAGAGAGTGCAATGATCACAACAAAGTGAATGGACACTGTGCGTGCAAGTGCATAAGACTGAGAGATAGAGAGATAAGAGAATACGACACCAGAAACATTGTAAAACCCTCCTCCGAAGGCCCCACTCTCGTCGGCGAGAGTGGTCTACTATTGATTGCACAAATTGGTACAAACTCAATGCATGTGACCGATGCAAGTCTAGGCTAGGTCGATGTCGACGACGGGGATGGCGAGACCGACGCTATGGCTGAAATCTGCTACTCTTTATCTGCTGTCCAAAAACGCTAATAGGCTGCATTCTGCTGCGGCTGAAAACGCAAGAGAAAACGTTGCCTTTGCTGCTGGTCCTTATGGCTGAATTCCTGCTGGTTCTTATCTACTGAAATGGCTTTGTAAAAACGCTGATTTGCTGACAAAAAACGCTAGGTACTGCAGTCCTTTGGCGATGGAGTCCTGCTGATGGAAAACGCTAGCCAAAAAGGGGGGAATGGTGGCGATTGATCGCTGCTGAAAACGCTATGCTGAGGTTGATAATGGCGATGAGCATATGATGCAAAACGCCAGCCAAGGAAGGTCTTGGTTGAGAGGAAGTCTTTGCTTGGAGGGAAAACGCTACCAAGGGCTCTTGCTGAGAAGTTGCCTGTTGAGCACTGGTGCTCCTGCTGCCTCTTCTACCAATTAGTGCTAGTCTAGGTTTGCTTATATACAAACTTACTCAATTTGCCCTACCTACTTTCCAACAAAAGTCACTTTAAAATATTAAGTGAAAAATGTCAAAAATAGGAAAAATAGGCTAAATGCACTGGAAAATTCCCCTGAAGGATTCTGATGGATTCTCACGGGAATGCTTATGATCATGTTGTGTGCAACCAGAGGATATGCATCTATACTAAGTGTCTGGGCATGCACTGTCTGCGAACACACTCACAAAAGTGCCAGATCACTTCCTATTCTAGACTGACTTGACTAAACTAAACCCTGATCATGCTGTAGCTTGTCCACAGACACATACGGTTGGATGTGTCACGTGACACAGCGAGATCCTCATTCCGGATTACACCTTTGTCGCCAGCTCCAGAGGAGACACCTCCTGTCGTCGAGGTCGACAATCTCGAGGCATCGGACCTAGATTTCGACTTCCTAGCAGAGCTCGGCGAGACCTCAGCATCAGCTTTACCTGAATATATACGACACCCTTCTTGAGCTTGTTCTCAGTATTCCCTCTGAGACTAAACCATGCCAACATCTCGTGACAGAGAATGCTAATTCGAGGACCTGATAGCAGTTCTCAAAGAGCAGATGGCAACAATTTCAACAAGCCTCGCATCGATTCACACTCGCTTGGTTCAGATGCAGATGCAAACCTCTTCTCGGAGTCACCCAACTGTTTCTCGGACTACACTTGCAGTTTCTCTGCCATTTTCTTCGGACGCTTCAGTGGTCGACCAGAAAGAACCACTCAAACATAAGCCTTCGGAACCAAAATTTTCTCACCCAAGGCATGGTTTCTCAGAGACAACTAGACACAAAGTACCTTCGAGCGAGCACCAAAAGTCTCAGCATGAATATTCTTGGAAAAGTTACAGTACTAAGCAACCAACTTCTTATTGGAATCGTCAGCAACAGAAGCAGTAATATGAAGCTTCCAATGGATCATCGGTGATATCAAGATGGGCTTACTTAGTGGCACATATATCCGATCCTAGTGGAGTACTCGGTCGTGAATGCTGCGACGTTGGACAAGTTCCCCCTCGTGAGCCATGCCCTACATTTAAGTCTTTCTTATCTGCCGCTGGTCAAGTCAAAGATTTATTGATCCATTCCTTGTGCAAGAGGATCCTTCAGAGGTCTAAGCGGCAACATCTTCCTCAACCTCCCCTTGTCAATTGGAAGCCTTAATACCCGCTGAGGAAGCTGAAAATTCAGAAGATTCCAATTCTTATGTGACAACCAACAAGCACATAACCCCTTCTTTGACTGTGAGATCGAGGCAGGAAAATTCGCCTCATCACCGCCCTTGCAGAATACAGTCTTTGTCTCTAAACAGATACCAGATGTTATCGTGAATGATAATTCTTCAAACTTGAAGACTCCAGTTCTTGCCTTCAACGGTGCAAAGGATAAAGCAGATACAGACTCTTGCAGCACGACTTCAGTTGCTGCAAATGAATCCTTGGACACGAATTGTTCTAGTGATAAACCTTTACAAATGGATATACCTTCAAAAACTACTCTGTCTTAGTCTAAGACATCCCTTCAGGAGGATTTTACTGTTCCAGACAAACCAATGGAATACTTTACAGATTTCCAACCAGTGGTCATCACTCAACAGAAAACTCAAGTCAATTTACCAATAATTTCACTCAAAGCAGATACAAATTCAATCTTTTATTGGACAAAGCTGGAAGTTACAAATGACTTTGACAAAGGCACTTATCAAGTTGCAGATATGATCAGTTTTTAGTTTGGAAAAATAGTCATGGTCAATAACAGTGCCATGACCTGGGACTTAACAGAAAGAGCTTTGGATGCAGAAGCACTACAACAATACATTTCCTTCTCCCGGAGTTTTCTTCAACTCTGGGTTTTATTTAAAGAGGGAGGGAATGTCATGATAGTGACTACGTTGCAATATTACTTCTACTCCTAGTTGCAGATACACGAAGTGCCATGCCAAGCAGGACCCCAGCACTTGGATGGTCACGACCCTTCGCCCAAGAGACGTGCCTCTTCGCCAATAGCCACACTCCTTCGACGACTGGTTACACCCCTTCGCCCGGGTGCGACTCTTCGCCCAATGGTTGCAGCTCTTCGCCCGAAAGGATGTGTCTTTATGTCTAAATTCATGTCTCTTCACCAAGAGACATGTCTTTTCATTTGTGTCTCTTCGTCTCCTATATAAGGAGCCTATTGTACTCAGTTTCAAGCAATGATTCAATCAATCAACACAGAGTATTCTAAGTCTTGTTTCTGAGTTCAGTTCATTTTCTTAAGTGTTAATCATGAGTTTAAGTACTTAATTAAGGATTAGCACCTAGAATCCTCACACGTTGCTTGCGATCGAACTCCTCAACCTCGAAGTCTAGTGTCCATCGCTCTAAGACCAACAGTCAGGTCCTTGAAACAATAGGAGAGAAATTGTAGAGAGGCTCGACACACCGGTCGTCTGGAGGTTGTACCTGAAAGATGCTACAGCCTAGCATGATGAGCTCCAAGATGCTACCTTCGCAACCAACGAGAACAGACTCGAGCCACTCTCGAACTGTGATGCATGAAGGGAAGAGGCCCTCAACCATTGTCCAACCCAAATAATGTCTAGTGGCCGTCTTGATACTGGCTAGGTCCTCCGTAGCCAGGCCATATGTCCAAGTGAAGGGTGTTTGGGCAGTCTTTGTGGCGCCCGATGCTGATGTGGTGGCCGCCATGGAACAAGAATTGACCAAAGGGTAGAAGTCGAAGCTCTCTCTCTCTCTCTCTCTCTCTCTCTCTCTCTCTCTCTCTCATCTCTTCATTTCATCCACAAACTGATGGACAGACAAAAGAGGCAAATTCTACTCTCCTAGATTTGCTCAAATGTTATGTGTCAGAGCACATGGCAACTTGGGAACACCATCCACCATAGGTTGAATATGCTTACAATAGCAATGTACACAGGCAAGGCGCCATTTGAGATAGTGAAAGGCGGAAAGAGCGCCCCACCCATTTTGCATACTAAGGACATGGTATTTGAGGCAGACAAGTATGTGCAAGATATGGATGAAACATACAGGAAGAGAAAGATTGCCCTTGAAAAGACTCAGGCTAAGCAAAAGAAAGTTGTTGATCTTCACCGTCTTGAACTTGTATTTTCAATTGGTGATTGCGTACTTTTGCGCTTTGAAAAGGCCAGGTTAAGGAAAAGGAAAGGCAAGAAACGTTTGTTTCCAAAGTTCAATATGCGATATTATGGTCCTTTTCAAATTTTGGATAAGATCAATGATGTAACTTACAAGTTAAAGCTACCAGAAGGCTGGAAAATGCATATTTCTTTTCATGCAGCCTTCCAAGGCCCATTATTGGTGATGTGTCAGAGGGATGAGAAACAGCCCGAAGTGGAAGAGGTGGATGAGATTCATGTTCCTGAACAAATATTGGTACATAAGGAAAGGAAGGTTAGAGGAAAGGTTGCAAGAAGCTACTTTGCGAAGTTCAAGAAGTATCCATCATTGGATGCAAAATGGATGGAAGAGTCTGAATTGGTTGATTCACCTCAATTATTGCAACTACATCTTGAAGCCTTTCAAATGGAACCCACAGTGACTTGATGTAGCTCTACGGAGCAAAGTGAGAGCATGGTTCATGATCCTTCAAAGAGTAGTTAAGCAATTGTTTCTACTCTTTCCATATAGAATTTGGGTAGAGAAGTTTGTACATCAGAGTACACAAGCCGACTTCTACGCTTGATATATGTATGGTAGCCAGGCTGGTGGGATTGTCTAATTGTTCAACGCTACATTTTCGAAAACATGTATATCTTTGATTCCCATCATATGCACTACATATTTACTACATACATACAATATGTTTTTACTTATTTGATTCTTTGCTTGTTTTTCCCGAAACCCTTGAAAAGGTGCAAGTGGACATTGCATGGCCAGTGTGAAATGGCTACAGCCAAATTGGTTTCTCAAATCGAGAATCAAGGTCGGTCCATCGGAAACTGGTTGAGCCAATTAGCTCTGAATTCTAAGAAGTAGGAAGCTTCTGTGCGCCTAAATGGAATTTGGGCCACTCGCCAAGTCATTGAAACTTATAAGTTGAGAGGGGTTAGGAAACTGAACCATAAGGGGCATAGTGGAGGGGAGGGGCTATTCTTGCTCATTGTGAGTGGATTTTCAGGTTTGAAGCTTTAAAGGAAAGCTTGCCTTCTTCCCTTGTCTCATGTAGCGCGATGATTCCACTCTTGTACATCTCTTCCCCCCATACACATATAGTAATGTCCCACTAGTTGGGCTCCTCAAATGACTATGTACAGTCTTGTGGGTTTTATGCGCGTTTGCCAAGGCAAGAGCCTTCTGAATAGGAACCAGATTAGCAAATTGCTAAACCAGATTAGCCAATTGCTAATCCCCCACAGGTATACACAACTCCATCGCGATAAATTGCAAAAATGGAGAATTTTCTCATGTGAAAACTCCTCCTAGTTGAAGGGGAAGTGTCTAATTGCGTGTAGAAGCTGGAAGCTCCTAAGACACTCATAGACGTGTTTGCTCTCCTCAAAATGATCCAAAACAGAGAATTACAGCTTGCTTCGTTTATTTGCAGGTTTCGGTTTTGCACCAAAACTGCAAGATAACACTAGGGAAGCATTGGGGTAGTTATACAGGTGTTTGGGCACCTGTCAGTGACCTAAATAGAAAATTACAGCGCTCTGAAATTCACTTATCGTTCAGCAAAAAGCTTCAAAACTGCAAGGGAGTCTGTCCTAGACTTGTACTTTTGACATACAGAGATTTTGGTTCAGTTATGTTGCCGAAATTGGGTCAAAATCCTGCAAATTCAGCCCTTGACAGGTTTGGACAGCTTGGTGTAAGTGTTCGGGTCGTTTGTTTGCAATCGAATAATGAAATACCAAAAGGGTGCCAGTCTTTGGGGACTACAAGGTGTGGGTCTTCGTGTGCACAGTGACATTCTAGTCGCTAGACACATCTGTGTTCTCTCTTCTTCTCAATCCTCTGTGTAAAGTTAACAAGTAATTGAATTAGTATCGCCCTTCTACAATGTACTAGCCGGTGATAGACACAAAAACTTTTTTTTCTTAGGCAACAAAACTGAACACCCAAAAACCTTCAAGCACACCTCAATACTCCAATCTCTTTCACTCTTTCTTGTAGTCTCACCTCCAATCAGACCGCCACAACTCCAATTTACCCTATAGAAAACCCAAGCCTCTTTCCTCGACTCTCCATCAATACACATCCACAAGAACTACAACATTCTCACACACAAGTCTACACACAAATTTGAAGGGAGGAAACCCTAACTCACTTCTCACACACCCAAAAACAAGAAGGATGGGACTCCACTACAGCACCACCATGAAAGCTATTGTCTCCTTCTTCATAATGCACAAAAAGTGATGATAATTATTCTAAGAAAACAACCCCCCACCTCCACCCAAAAAAAACCCTAAAAATCATGACACCCTGAGTGATGTAGCATTTTTACCATGTTTGACCCATTTAACACCATTTTTTGGCCATTTTACTACTATTTTTTTAGTTTTTCACCTTAAAATGACCTTCTTTGAACTAAAACTCCATTGCGAATGAGGTAAATTCCAAACCAAGTGCAAAAGCATATTGCAGCTCCATATGCATGCAGCTCCACATGGATACACTTCTCATGGCTTCTAGACACTTTTTTGACGGGTTCGCACATGAGTTTCCACATATAGACAGTTATTGCACATGACGACTTTCTCACGAGATGCCAACTTGGCCATGTCGCACTTCACATATTCACATTATTCACAGCGTCCTTGCATTAGTTAATATAACCTCCACCTCTCTCAATGCCAACAAGCATATAAATTCCCTTTCTAGACCACAAAACAATCGTGGCAAGTCATGTTTACATCATGAGCAACCATGGGTGTGATAAATAACCTACTACAAGATGATAGTTAACTGCCACGACATAGTCTGCGCCAGTCAACTGTCAGCAACATTTAGCTATGTGAGAACAAACTTCAAAGTTGCAGGGAAAACAAGGTTTTTCAAACTCTTAACTGGTGATTCCCAAGCAAAGCTTTGCAGCTCGTATAATTAGTGTATAACATCATCAACTGCGATCATACCGTGTATGTAGTTGCTTCCATTTAGTAAAGCAGTAGAAAAATACCTTCTTTAAAAACCAGGCCCGTCAAAGAAGCAAAAAGAGGCCCGACTAGCCATATGGCCCAGCGATTTTCAAGCACAAAATTTACCAAGCCTTCACCTTGGGGAGCTGCAAACTTTGCAGCCACCACTATTGATCCAAGCGCTCCAGCCGCCCAAAGAAGCTGCAGAGTTCTTTTGATGGGTGTGACATAGATATGAATTAGAAACAAAGCGACCCCCAATCCTCCTGTACCAATGGCGTATAAAGCATCAGTGCTTTGATCAATAAAAGAACTCAGAATGCTGTCTTCTGGTAAATAGGCCCTTGATGCTGACAATACAAATGTCACTGCTGCTGTTACAAGCCCTGCCCTGTACAATAAGACCTGCACAGAAAAAGTCAAAGCTTTGTTAAAAAAAACCCTTAAAGGGGGGGGCGGGTTTTGGAGGGGGGGGGGGGTGTTGGGTTCCAATTAAAGAGCTTTGAAACTGATAAGAGATGAATTCAGCTAGGTGAGCCAAAACCATGTATATATCCATACATAGAAGGCTGAAATAAGATTGATCTAAGCACTGCGTCCTCTTATTCATCTTGGAAGAGCCATACCCACCCATCTGTTGGCCAGTCCATTGTAACTATCGTAACCATGTGGATCGATCATCCAAATGCACCTTGCTGCAGATTCTGATTTTGAGAACTCTCAATTGCTCATGTGAGGTTACCTTTTGTTAGCTTTTTCAGAGCACAGCAATTTGCTCAGCGCCTTTTAGCATCTGTTCGTTCCTACCTCTCACACAGTCCCCATCTTTATTCTATTGATCTTGTCATGAGGTCAGTTCTAAGTACGTAGTTAGCCCTCCTTTGCCTGAGCTGCCTCTCTCTTGCATCTAGCAAGCAAGTCTTTTCCTGTATCCTTCCACAGTGCACCTTGTGTAGTGCACTATCCCCCTCTTCACAATCCCACTCTCCTTGCTATACTTGCCATTTGTGCTATGGTCAAACAATTTTTCCATTTAGTCAACAGCGGGTGCACCCATGCGTGCCTAATGTGTATTTAATGATTATTTAGCTCACGGTACATGGCAGGAATTTTTCAAAGAATGCTCAACATGTCAACCGGTACCGCATTGGAACAAATGAGGTATATGAATTGACCTATGGGCCAGTTTTGTATCCCATAGGAGGTTAATATACTTGCAGGCTTGCAGCACTTGCACGATTATTCTCCCTACTGCAGTCCCCCCACTACACCTGCATGTTGCACACATTCCACATCCCCACCTTTGCTGAAGGAAGAAATATTATCGGATCCAGTATAGTGCAATGAAGCCTTTGAGTAGTCAAGGGTCCAGAGGAAATAGGTGGAACAGATGGGATGGTGGCAGAAGTAGAGTTCTTCCATCAAGAATTTTTAGGTCGTCGTGGTGAAGTACCAGGCCCAGAGCGCAAGTCTCATACTAGATCCACCAAATAATCCCGATCCGTAGAGATCTAATTATTCACAAGATTCTAGGGAAGTCAGATTAGGTGTTGCCTCCATCGTAGGTGTTTGTTCCTCTTGTAAGAATAAGAGAGAGACTCAGCTCTGATTCCACTATAAGCAGTCGGCACCACGTGCCAATGAAGAAATTAATGACACAAACTAGTACATAACAAAAATAACTTCACACTTCACTTCATGAGTCGACACAGAAGAGGCAAAGTACCCTTCAGAGAGTGTCAGCCTCCAAGTCGGGCGCACCCTGCGATATTTCTTTATCATTATCGACCATTGTACTACAGTAAAGAGAGACCACTCACCACAGTCTCAGTTATAACTAACACACAGGCCACATATTTAAATGTTCCAAACCAAAAGCAACTAAAAAGATTTCTTTTAAGCCTCAGAAGCATCTAGCATTTACAACTTGATCCCTAAAAGAAGTTGCATGCAACAATCCACGTGGGAATTTCTCAAAACACTTATGAGGATGATCTGCCACACATCAGATTGTCGTAGTGTACAGCCTTTTAGGTCATCAATCTATACACTGCATGAAATTGCCCCGCTTTTTCCACCGCAAACTCTGAGTTGTACAGCAACAGACTGCCTCTGGTCTATGAGACACCACCCACAAGCTATGTATGGCAATGTGGAACTGTAATGGGTCCCTAGAGAGACTTGAGGAGGTGATGGATGGCAAAGGCATACTAATCACAAGACACATGAGAGCCAAGAGACAGTCGTCGTGAATACAAGGCTACCACCAGGAGTCACTTCACAGAAAGTGTCCACGACAACACTTCCCGAGGTTCAAGAGGAATGGCAGTCCTTGTTGGACGAGATGCAAAAGAGACACCAAGAGTTGTAGCATGAGTGTAACCAGCTTGGCATTGACAATACGGTAAGCTCACAAAAACGCACGAGCAGAACTAGAAAACTGTAACACTTGAACTTCAAAACTCAAAATAGTCGCGACACAAAGTGGTGGAGTTCCACTTCCAAATGCATTGGCCCCAAGATCTGGTGCCCCTTTCGGCACTTCTTTTATATTATTCAATCATAGAATACAATTGTCGGAGGACCCACTCTCCAATGTGCTACCAAGCTGATCTGCAAGAGTGGCCTCTAGGCTCGTATTTAAAGGCCTTGACTGAAAAGCAGCAGATACAAAAAGTTACAGAAATAACAGGTGTGTGACGTGTCTCTCTATCACTTCTAATCCATATCCCCAAAATGTGTTAGCTGCTCCCAAATCTTTCATTGAGAAGGTCGAACTCAGCTGCCTTTTTAAGAGAATTATAAAACTAGCACAATAAGGCTTCCATCATCATCAGCCTTTTTCGTGTACAAGCAGTAATCAAATAATTGTGTTTAAATCCATGGTTGAGTATAAAGGTGTCATACTTTTTGTACCACTGTCTTGGGGCTTGTTTGAGCCCGTATAAGCTACGTTTTGGTCTGCATACCAAATGCTCTTTTCCCGGAATGGTAAAACCTTTGGGTTGTTCCATGTACATCCAAGTCACCATGAAGAAAAGTAGTATTTACATCCATTTGATCCAACTTCAAATCAAAGAGAGCAAACAATACACGGAAGTAGTCATCTTCACAACCGGTGAGAAGACTTCTTGGAAGTTATTCCTTCCTTCTGTTTATAACCCTCGGGAACCAACCGTGCTTTATACTTGGGCTTCCCGTCAACACATTTCACTTTGTAAACCCATTTATTGAGGATAGCTTTCCTACCATAGGCAAAGGTACAAGCTCCCACGTATCATTTGCCTACAGAGAATTCAACTCGTTTTGCATAGCAAGCTCCCACTTACCCTTGTTTCACATGATTGTGCCTGTTTATATGTCAGAGGCTAATTTTCATCTATCATCAAAGTGCAATCCAAAGATGGTTGAAACCTTTGTGGCTACCTTTTGACACATGTAGACCTTCTTACCCAATGATCCGTGTTTTGAGGCAATGGGCCTACATCCTCAAGAATGTGCACACCATCATTGGGTGGCTGATTTTCAACATTTCCTTGCTGCTGTGATCTGTTTTCATCATGTTCTTTGTCTTGTCCTATCCCATCCTGTGCATCTATTTGTTGTCCATTATCTCCTGGCCGTAGCACAATAAATTGCTGCTCATTTTCAACATCAATAGGAACAAAATCTTCAACTAATGGTTGATTAATGGCTGGTTGTTCATGTTGAGATTTGACCTTCTTTTTTTCAAGATCACCCTGTGTAGCATTGTTCAGCAACTTTGCCTCATTAAACACTACATCTCGGTTGCATACCATTTCTTGCTATGAGGTAACCAAATTCTATAACCCATCTCTCCCTCATCTCCATATCCCATGAAGATGCCCTTGATGGATTTCATATCAAGTTTAGTCCACACTTCTACACGTACATGCACAAAGGCATCATAGCCAAAGACACGCAAATGGTCATATGAAGCAAGTTTGCCAATCAAACCTCTTCGGGGATGCCATTGTTCGAAGCACGATTCGGAGAGCGATTGCATACATAAACTCTAGTTTCAAGAGCCTCCCCAAAATTCTTATGGGAGATTAGCTGTGGACAGCATGCATCGAACTCTCTCACAAAGAATGCGATTATATCTTTCAACCACGCCATTTGATGCAGACTTGTAAGGAGCCATCAACTCCCTCTTAATGCCATGCATCTCACAAAACTTATTGAGCTCATTAGAGACACTCTCCCCCATTACTTTCAATTTAAGCCCTTTCTGTGTGGTAACAAAAGCATAAAACCTTTTAAAAGCATTCAACACTTCATTTTTGCTCTTTAACACATACACCCATGACTTTCTACTAAAATCATCGATGAAAGTAACAAAGTACCGTGCACCCCCATCTGAATTAACACGCATAGTGCATACATCAAAGTGTACTAAATCAAGGGCATTAGACTTCTTAGCGACACGGAGTAATAAGAAGACTATTACAAAAGTCAAAACAAGGGCCTTTTACATCAAATCTCCCTAAAGAGGAGAGAACCTGAAGGCCTTTCTGGCTCATATGGCCAAGTCTTTTGTGCCAAAGCTCCATTTGAGAATAGACTTCAGCTACAGCCAAGAACTTGTCAGGTAATGCTTTGCAATACAAATGATATAAAGCCCCCTTCTTGCTGCCCTTTACAATCAGGATAGAAACCTTGTGTACTTTCCAAGGCCCACCACTAAAAGTAGTGAAATAACCTTTCGCATCTAGCTGCCCCACAGATAGCAAAATTTTCTTACTACCGGGAACATATCTCATATCCTATAAAACCAGATCTTGGCCATTTTCGAGAGCCAAGTGAAAGGTGCCCACACCCTCTATCTCACATGCATAGTTGTTGCCCAAGTAGACCTTGCCTAGGGAACTTGCAGTGTAGGAAGAAAACAACTCCAAAGAGGGAGTAACATGAAAAGAGGCACTATCCAAGATTGGGACAGCCCATCATGAGCTGAAAGTAAAGCATCAAACGCTTCCCTATTGGTGATCTGCATATCACCTATTGCTGCCATAACATCGCCATTAATGCATGAGGCTATAACAAGTACTTCTTCACTGTCAAGAAGCTCTTCAATGACCACACTAGATGCAACATTGGCTTTTGCACATCGAATAATGTCTCTCTCTCTCTCTCTCTCTCTCTCTCTCTCTCTCTCTCTCTCTCTCTCTCTCTCTCTCTGTGTGAAGCTTACACGTCAGCATGGCCCCCTCGTCTTTACCTCCACGTTGTTGCAGCTGGCTGCCGACTTACCTTGTTCACTCGTGACTCAAGTCTCACATCTAGATTTTGGAATTTCATATCTTTAGAAATGAATTTTTAGGTATATTCAATGTATAATTATACGAACATACATATAAAATGAAACCTGTGTTTTGCTTTCTTTGAGCTCCGAAACGAAACGTTTCAAAAACCGCGAAACCCCGAAACGCACAAAACCCCGAAACGTTTCATGTCACACTGCCTGCAATTGAGTTTCAAGGCCAGCAATCCTTGTTTCTTGAATGGCAATCTTTATTTCTTTGTGTGTTAATTTTTGTTTTGAGGGTTGAGACCTCCTGCTGCAATTTCTTTAGTCCTCGGATGATGAAGACCTCCCATGGGCTCTGGGGTTTGATGAGGGGTGGGGCGAGGCGTGGGTTTGAGGCCAAAGTGGCTACAAAAGTCTTTTGTTTTGGGGGCATGTTCTTGAGCAATGGGGGGTGTTGTATTCAACCCTCAAGGAAACCCCCCCCCCCCCCCCCCCCCCCCCCCCCCCCTTGGGGGGTATTATGAAAGAGGGTTTTTTGGGTTACTGCAGAGAAGAGAAAACAGTGGTGTTGCGTGGCGGCGAAGGGAGAGCAGGGGGTTTTGGTGGCATTGGGGGGTAGCGCGCAGGATTGTGGAAGCGGGCAGGGGGGTGGCATGACGAGAGAGAGAAATGAAATGAAATGAAATGTTATATTAACGTCTTCAAAAGGCCAAAATGACCTATGAGACCAATCAGTTACAAAATAGTGAATCTAATACCATGTCTGGGTACAAAAGAACTAGAAAAGAACTAGAAGTGGAACAAAATACTACTACTACTACTACAATCTAAAACTACGTGGGTGTAGCAGCTGATACAATAGGTACCCGGTAAACTGGATGTAACAGTGTGTGAGAGAGAGAGAGAGAGAGAGAGAGAGAGAGAGAGAGAGAGAGAGATGAATTTATCGTCCTCGGGAGGTCACATATTACCCATGGGACCAAAACATGCGTACAAAAGAGTGTCCTCTCACTATGAAAAGGGAATAGGTTGTTACATTCAAACGACGACTCGAAATAGAGTCAAATCGAGCCTCGAGCTTGCTAAAGCGAGCTTTGAGGTCCCGATTTTCCTCCATGACCCGATCGAGGACAGCTTGGAGTTGCTCGATGCGATCAAGTTTGCTTGGAGCTGTTACAAACTTGGTCACATTCTTGCTGGGGTCTTCGAAGTGTCATGGCTCTCTAATGACAATGTCACAAACTGGTGACGTGACAGAGCCACCCGGCCAGACACACACCCAGCTGCTGACGTGGCAGACTCGCTAACTGTACGGAATTCTGCCATTCGCGCTTACTGCTGCTGCAGACGTGGCTGCATGGATTTCTGTGATACGCACTGACAGTGCTGACGTGGCAGGACGTACGAATTTTTCCGCTTTTTGCGCTGACAGCAGTGTACGAATCTCCACAAATTACACTGGCAGCTTTTAGGACAGTTTGCTTTTGATTTTAGATGCTTTTGGGGCTCTGCTTTTAGCAACCCTTTGTAACTCTTTATAAGTGGCCTTAGGGGCTTACTCTGCAGAGCATTTGGACGCAGAGTTGAGAGCGAGCACCCGCGGGCTCAGATGTATTTTGCTCAAAGATTAATATAAAAATAAATACCGAAAGGGGCGCCAGTCTTTGGGGCCAATGTCTCTTGGCACGGAACTACGTCGAGCCGTGTCGACTCTCTTGTGATCTGTGAATAAATTTGAAGTGAATGTCTGCTGTGTTGCGTTAGAATCTTGACTTGGGGTGTCCAAGTTTGTTACAATGAAATCAAAGCACGGTCGATTGCTCTTCTACCAGGAAATCCGATCCCTTATTTTGTGACACTTATAGATTCCGAAAAGAGCACACGGGTACGGAAGTACGGAATAAGTACGGATCAGACTACCCAAAATTCCACACGTCAGTCTTCAGATAGCCTACTACATAGGATGCTACATACTACACCACCATGTTTTAAACTTTATACACAAAGACATAACCATAGAAACTTTAGAAATTAAAATTTAGAGACTAGCTTGTTGCTCAAAGCCTCAATCTGCACACGTGACACGGGCGGCGGTATAGTTACTAGTGGGTACACCAAATTCCAATCAGACTTCATGTCACATGACACATCCAACCCTATGTGTCCGTGGACAAGCTACAGTACGACAAGGGTTCAGTCAGTCCATTCAGTCTAGATTAAGAAGTGATCTGGCACTTTTGTGAGTCTGTTCGCAGACCGTGCATGCCCAGACACTTAGTGTAGATGCATATCCTCTGGTTGCACACATCATGATCATAAGAATTCCCATCAAAATCCTTCAATGGAATTTTCCAGTGCATTTAGCCTATTTTCCCTATTTTTGACATTTTTCACTTATTATTTTTAAGTGACTTTTGTTGAAAAGTAGGTAGGGCAAATTGAGTAAGTTTGTATATAAGCAAACCTAGACTAGCACTAATTGGCACAAGAGGCAGCAGGAGCACACGCTCAACAGGCACCTTCTCAGCAGAAATCCCCAAGAGATCTAGCGTTTTTGGAGCAGCCAGCCTGGCGTTGTCGGCATCCAGTACCTAGCGTTTTCAGCAAAAGAAGTCCAGCGTTTTTGCATTGAAGCGACCTGGCAACAGCAGATCAGCCTAGCGTTTTGCCTAGCAAGACAACCGGCGACAGCAGAGCAAATTTTCAGCCCTAGCGTTTTTGCATCTGCATCACACCCTAGCGTTTTGCAGATTCTCCGCAACGGAACCTCAAGAAACCCCAGCGTTTTCAGTTTTCAGCCCTTAGACACCGCAGATCAAGTCCCGAACCTCGCAGATCTCACCTTTCTGCAAAACAGATCCTCGCCGCACGGTCAAATCCCACGAAGTTTGCACATTCAACCCAGAAAACGCAGATTTCAGCATCTGCGTTTTCAGCGCGTCGTCGTCGCATCGTCGCCATCGACATAGAGTCAAAATTCAACAGATAGAAGATTTGCAGATTTCAGCCCTTAGCGTTTTCAGATTTCAGCCGTCTCGTCATCGTCCTCATCGTCGTCGACATCGTCGGCAAGTCCAAGCATTGTAGAGATTTGTGCAATCATAAGTAGACCGCTCTCGCCATAGAGAGTGGGGCCTTCGGAGGAGGGTTTTACGTCTCTGGTGTCGTATTCTCTTCTCTCTCTATCTCTCAGTCTCATACACTTGCACGCACAGTGTCCATTCACTTTGTTTGTGATCATTGCACTCTCTCAATAAGAACGGAAGGCTCTCCCTTCCGTAAGTAAAAGGAACCCTTGAGCACAGTTCGGAGCACTCATCTTGAGCAAAGTTCAAACACTCATTCCACTGCACCTTACACTTCAATCAATGACCATGTGTCAATCAGGCATGTAGACAGACAATAAAAAGTGGAGAGATCGTGCCTCTAAGTAATAAAGTAACCTCCAAACAAAAAGGAGTGAGGATTGTAGAAGCAGGCCAAAAAACATTCAGGAGTGTAGTCTCCTAAAGGCTGAATCCAAAACATAAGTAGAGACTAGAGGCTAGAATCTAAACTTTAGAGTCAACAGTGAACAACATACGGCATAAGTAAATGTCAAAAACCATGGTACATAAGCAAGTGGCCAGGCGCAGCGAGCTCTAACTCTCACCATAGCTCACATCCTCATCGTCATAAGCAACATCATCCTCGTCCTCTTCCTCTTCCTCTTCCTCGTCCTCATCCTCATCCTCATCCTCATCCTCGTCCTCGTCCTCGTCCTCACCAACTAAGCATGATGCTCCAATATGATTGGTACCAGCAATGGGAATAGGCTCTATCCCATCTGTAGTACTCTCTACAATGGCCTCCTGAATCTCTTGCAAGGCAAGCAAGCGGTCCTCATCTTTTTCCTTATTGAGCATTTCCAATGTGACCTCCATTCTCTCATGGCCGTGCTCTTTGATTTTGGATATGAGCCTCAAGTTCGTGTGTATGTACACAAGCTTCTCTATATGAGATGGGAGTAGCCCTTTCTTCTCTTGGTATGAATGAGACCATGTGCAAAAAGTAAGGGCTCCTTACTTTCCATATAGGAACATCTTCAGCATAAAAAAACCTACGCAAGGCTTGGTTTGCTTGCTTCCGTGTTTGCAAGCCAAATGCACTTGCCAAACCCCGTTGAGCAACGTTCCTCTTCTTGCTTGAGGACCCCACATTGGACTTGGAAGAGCCACTTACATTAGTAGTTCCCTTAGCATGCGTACTCATTGAAGCACCTCCTTGAGCTTGAGAGGCGTCTCCTTCCAAATCATTGACCAATGCATCCACAAAAGCAGCTTTGTCTTCTCCCTCTCACCTTGCATCTGCATGCAATCTTCTAACAATCTCTACAACATCGGCTGGGGCCTCATCACATGGGTCTCCCACACCATGGCCAATAATGCCCAAAATATGTGCATGGATACGCAAAGGACCACCGTCCCATGAATGCCCACAATAATTACATTTGCAAGTCCAATTTCCTTTCTGGAGGCACTTCATTTGCTGCACATATTGCCACTCGGGACGCTTGGTTCGGCCCATTTGGATTCTTCGCAGTGTCTTGGCTCTCGCGAGAAAACGTAACGACACGCGATGGTTTAGGCTTGTGGGCGTGGGAGAAGATGAAGGACCAAGGTGAGCAAGAGAGGGCGAGACCTGAGACTCGAGAGGATGGGCTTGCCGTCAAATCTCACGGTCCCTAGGTCTCTGCAGTGCCTGCATACAGTATACAGAGAATTGCAGACAATACAGAGAAGCGAAACTGTTCGCGCGGCCAAATAAGTGAATCGGCAAAATTTTGTTGGATTCTTCATCTCCAAATGCTTCGCACCCTGCCTACAAGCTTCACACACATCACGTGCACTGGCCCTTGGTTATGGGTTGGCCACCCGTACACCTACTGGACAGGGATCTTCAGGCACATTTAGGGTTTTGCTCAGCACTTTGCCCGGTCGGACCTATTCTGGTCCTTTTCCATTTTTTCCTCGTTTATGGGTATTTTTTTGTGCATGGTCGTTGAGGTTTCTCGTCTGCCCTACCTAATCCCTATTCTCCTATATATAGAAGGGGGGGGGGAGATGCACTCTCCCATCTATATCTTGCCATCTTGTACACAGCAGTTTTTGCCATCTGGAGTTATTGGGGCTTGCTAGCCTTTTCCATCTATCTCTTGTGTGTCCATCGCCATTCTCTCTCTCTCTCTCTCTCTCTCTCTCTCTCTCTCTCTCTCTCTCTCTCTCTCATGGTTTCAGAGCTCTAGGCTTGGATCTGCCATAGCCTACACCTGGGAGGACTCTGCGGAGGATTTCATCGCGAAGAACTACTTCATCACCATCAACGTTTTTTGGGACCAGCGTTTTGTACTTCAGCTCTAGCGTTTTGTGGATCTGCTACATCTTCTGCAAACTTTGCTATCGCCCTCCCTCCCTCTACCTTGATCGCCACTTGTTGCCCTTCCCTTGCATCAGCGTTTTTCAGCCAGCTTGGCCTAGCGTTTTTTGAGAAGGACGGCAACAGCTTGGACCAGCGTTTTCATCGCCACTTCAGCCTTCTTTTGCCGCAGATCTTGGACAGCTGGAGCCCTGCTCCTTGCCCCCTGGTCTTCCCGCTTGGAAGCTGAACAGTTGTGATTATTGCCGGTGATTTCCCGATCACTTACCTACAGATTTTCGGCCTGTTTTGGTGCATTTACAGCCCTCACCTACCAACCTCGGCCTCCGCTATTCATCACCTGGCGTTTTTTGCTCAAACCCCTGCGTTCTCACAGTGTTTCGAGCTCCCTTTTGCTGTGATTTCAGGTTTGCACAGCACCTCGACTTTGCTTCATCGGCATCCCTTCGGGTTTCCCTTGCCTCTCCCGTCACGTACCTCCTACTTCGCGATCTTCTGGCGTTCTATCCAGCGTGGTTTTCCGATCCTATCCTCACCTTTGCTTTTGATTTTACACACGAGACTTCTCTCTTGATTTTATGTCTGTATCTATGGCAACACTCCCAACCATGCCCATCTTTCCTCCCAACGAAAAGCTTGACAGCTCCAACTTTGTTGTCTGGAAGATGTAGATCATGGTGATGCTTATGCAGTTTGACCTTTGGGACTGGCTTACTGATGTTGCCAATGCCGTGTGTCCCGGCCTTGCTCCTGCATCTGGTGCTCCTACATCGACACAGCTACCACTTCTTCTGAAGTTACACGTGTTGGCTCCTCATCTACTTCTTCTCATGGTACTCCTTCAGGCGGATCAGGTATTGTGGTTACACAGGCTATGGTGGATCAGTGGAATCTGAACCATCACAGAGTTTACTCTTTCTTGCGGATAGCATGTTGACGTCTTTATGCTCTCATGCCACTACACATGAGGTATGGGGTTTCCTTTGCAACATGTACAAGGCGAAGACACCCGGAAGGATACATTCTGGAAAATACTTTGATGGACTTACAAGTCTCGTCATTTTCGACTATCCAGGACTTCATATCCCGCATGCTTCTGCTCCGTGATGAGCTAGCAGCTTGTGGTCACCAGATCTCTTCTGAGGGCATGGCAACTCGGTTGCTGCTCAAGCTTCCCGACACTTATGATTCCTTGTTCCAGTCACTTACTACCTCCACGCACCCTACTCCTATCAAGATAGCTTCGCGCATTCAGGACAGAGCCACCTTAGACGCCTCTGCGGGTTCTACTGCATTGGTTTCTACATCCAATAGGGGTGGTAGTGCTACCGGACAATCTGGACTTGGTTGTACACCCTCTCGCCCTGACATTACTTGTACCTATTGTGGAAAGAAAGGTCATTTTACAGACAAATGTTATAAACGACAGCAGGACCGCAAGAAGGATTCAGATCCCCAGGATGGGACTGCTTCTCGACAGACATCTGCCACCGCCATCTCTAGCCCTTCACAGGCCGATGGCTTCACCCTCTAGTTTCATCCACCTCCTTCTTCCCTCTTATAGTCGAGATCACTTTTTGGCTTGGAGTTTGCCAGGTTTACCACCTTGGCCTTCTATCCTTTTGTGTCAGAGTGCTCTGCTTCAGGGGGGGTTCTCTCTCTTCCGTCTCTCTCTTCTACTGACCTCCACCAATGAGCTCCCTGCTCGTCCATCTTTCCCCTATACATATCCTCTTCAACGACTTGTTCTGTTGTTAGCCTCTCCATAGCTTCCTTGTGCAACTTGATCAGCCTGACCTAGCTTTGGTCATCATCACATTGGTGTTGGACGGTTCGTCGTTTTTTGTTTGGCCGACGCTTCTTTTCACACTCTAGATTTGCCATGCGTGTTGCATCTTCTTCCTCAGCGACTCCGCATCTGTCGTTGGGGGGGGTTAGATTCTTCATCTCCAGATGCTTCGCACCCTACCTACAGGCTTCACACACCACACGTGCACTGGCCCTAGGTTGTGGGTTGGCCACCCGTACACCTGCTCAGCACTTTGCCCAGTCGGGTCCTTTCCTATTTTTTCCTCATTTATGGGTATTTTTTTGTGCATTTTCTCGTCTGCCCTACCTACTCCCTATTCTCCTATATATAGGAGGGGGGGGATGCACTCTCTCATTTATATCTTGCCATATTGTATACAGCAGTTTTTACCATCTAGAGTTATTAGGACTTGCCAATCTTTTCAATCTGTCTCGTGTGTCCATCGCCACTCACTCTCTCTCTCTCTCTCTCTCTCTCTCTCTCTCTCTCTCTCTCTCTCTCTCTCTCTCTCTCTCTCTCTCTCTCTCTCTCTCTCTCTCTCTCTCTCTCCTCTGTGCGTCTTTCGCTACTCACTCTTACAAATTTTGGGGTTTCTTTTTTCTTGTGCTGCATGGCCATACGGAATGCCTTTCTGTACCTGATCAGTACTGTAACAGACTTGGACACTCTAAGTCAAGAATCAACCGCGACAGCACCAAATAACCACTTCAAAACAATTCACAGATCACAATAGATTTGCACTGGCCCGGCGGAGTTCCGTGCCTAGAGATATTGGCCCCAAAGACTGGCGCCCCTTTCGGTATTTCTTTTTGTATTAATCAATCATCAAAGTACAAGAGAGCGGTTAGGGTTTCACTCTCAGACTCTGCGTCCAGATGCTCTGAGAAGTGAGGCCCTCACCACTAATACAAGGGATGCCCAAAAGCAGAGCCCCAAAAGCTTTTAAAATCAAAAGCATCAGTTCTCTCTCTCTCTTAGAGAGTCTTTGCTTTTTTTTTAATAAAAAAAAGCAAAAGCAAAATTCGCGTCGCTCATCATTTTCCCCAAAAAAAAATAATAATAATAATAATAATCCGCCTCCGCGATTTCCGAAATTTAGGGTTTTTGGCAAAAATTAGGGTTTGCGGGAATTTTAGGGTTTCTGGCAGAAATTAGGGTTTCTGCTGTGGCAGGCCTTCTGAGAAGCAATCGGCCTGAGAGTGTAGAAAATCTTGGCGTTCTTTATCAAGTTTAGACATATTTGTCCTATCATCATCACTCAACTCTTTCATAAAGATCGAGTAAACAAACAGACTGGATTTCATTAATTTTGAAATGGCCGAAGCCGATATAATAGGGACAGACTCGCCCTTCGGTTTAATATCAAGTACAATTGTTCTGCCCTTTTCTGTAGTCAAAGTCGCTTTTCTCGCCCGATAATCGACCACGGCGTTGTTCTTGTGGTACCAGGGAATCCCTAAGAGAACATCACAACCCTCCAAAGGCATTATGAAGAAGTCCTCATGCCCCAAATACCCCTGACAATGCAACCGAAGTTTGCCAATGACAGGTGTAATGGCTACGTCCCTGCCGGGTGCCGCTAGAACTGCCTCTGCAAGTGGCCCCATTCGATCGGGAGTAATCTCGAGCCGCGCCGCCAATTCCGGTGAAATGAAGTTGGCCTTGGCTCCTCCATCAAAGAAAATCAGGGCCTCTTGATCTTTCACTTTGCCCCAAGCTCGGCAAAGTTCTGTACTCTCATCCATGGTGTCAGGATCAGTACCCACACAATCTGGAACCAGTACTGTTTTCATCTTGCCTTTTCGTACACGGTCCTCAGCTGCTCTCGAACTCTCAGGCCTTTCGTCGTCCTTGTCATTCTGTTCTTTCTGTGCCTTTTTAGGGCACTTCGCGGAGATATGTCCAGTTTCCCCGCATCCAAAGCACTTCCCCTCCCTGATGTAGCGAGTCCGCTCCTGAGGAGTAAGTCGGGGTCGTGCATCCTTTTTCTCTGGGTTGCTCTTTCTTTTTCTACTTTCATTCCCAGAAGTCTGTCCGGTTCGTTGTGTCGTGACCTCATCTGTGGGGTAGGTCAGACTGCCAGAGTGAATTGCAAAGCCCCGCTTCGCATGACTCATCAACTCCTGAATAGAAGCTGACTTCTGTTCCAAGCAGTGGTCTCGGATCTCTGTAGGTAGACCCAATGTAAACCGCTCAATCTGTTCTTTGAACGAGATCTTCTTGAATGAAGAGGCAGGTAGAAAAGAGTTCCAAAATCTTTCAGAATAAGAATTCACTGTATCGCTCTTGGTCATCCGGAGATGGTTCCAAGCAGCTCGTATATCTCGCTCAAACTCTTGAGTCAACCAAGAAGAAATAAAAAGCCTCTTGAATTTCAGCCATGTAATTGGCACAGTCTTGCTTAATAGAAGCGTGGACCACCAAGTGCGAGCATTCCCCTTAAAATAAGAAGCAGCTCTCCGAATCTTGGAGCGCTCTGAATAGCGTCCTCCCACGAAAGCGATGTCAAACTGCTGTATAAAAGACAAAGCCTTTGAAGCATCGGAGTATCCCGAAAAAGTATCAAACTTAAGTGCTTGGCCACCTTCCTTAAACTCTCGGACTTTCTTGCTTTTATCTTCGAGAAAGTCATACTGGTTGGCTTTGTAAAAATTCCTCTTGTTTGCATAAAAGTTTCCGTTGTCAGAGTCTGAACTGTCCGTAGACGAGTCCTCTGTAGCACCAAATAACCACTTCAAAACAATTCACAGATCACAATAGATTTGCACTGGCCCGGCGGAGTTCCGTGCCTAGAGATTTTGGCCCCAAAGACTGGCGCCCCTTTCGGTATTTCTTTTTGTATTAATCAATCATCAAAGTACAAGAGAGCGGTTAGGGTTTCACTCTCAGACTCTGCGTCCAGATGCTCTGAGAAGTGAGGCCCTCACCACTAATTTAAAGGTTACAAGGGATGCCCAAAAGCAGAGCCCCAAAAGCTTTTAAAATCAAAAGCATCAGTTCTCTCTCTCTCTTAGAGAGTCTTTTCTTTTTTTTTAATAAAAAAAAGCAAAAGCAAAATTCGCGTCGCTCATCATTTTCCCAAAAAACAAAATAAAAAAAAATTAATAATCCGCCTCCGCGATTTCCAGAATTTAGGGTTTTTGGCAAAAATTAGGGTTTGCGGGAATTTTAGGGTTTCTGGCAGAAATTAGGGTTTTTGCTGTCGGCCACGTCATCACTTTGTGACATACCCCCCTCTTGAAAGCATTGTAATCGACCACGATTACGCCTGCAAAACCGACAAAAGCCATAAACCGTCTTAGCAGACACTGACTGTTAGTACCTACGTACTAGGAACGCACATCTAGCACATGTACAAAATCGACAGTCACATCACACGACATCACAGGACATCACCAGACATCACAGGACATCACATGACATTCAACATTCATTCGGATCTTAGACCATGATTTATCGGCAATGTAGCTAGCAATCACATCTAGGTCCAATCAGGACCTCATCGATGTCCGATTGACTAACCCCTATTGCAACCATGTCTATTCGAGATCAATCAGACCATAATGCTACAGGCATTTCGGCTATCAGTTCCTACACTCACGAGAAGTCAAGAACAAATCAGTATCATAATCAGGAATTCCATTTCATAAAGTCATCCAGCAGAATACTGTCAGCTCTCAGTATCCCTGAAGCTCAAAGAGACATCAGTGACTTTAGTATCAAAATCGAGGCATCTGTTGACAAAGGAGTGGAGTAACTCCCCTCTTGTGCATCCCACTGCACCAGATCTTCGGCCAAGCTGAATTCTGGGTTCCATTTGGAGTAGACTATGCTAAACCAAAAGCATCGAGGTAAAGTTTCACAATCTGAGGAGTATTTGCTAGGTCCTCCTCCTCCATCCACTTCGCATCAAGTGCAGAATAATTCTTGAACTTAACCAAGAACCGCCTTCGGACTTTACCCTTTTTCTTCGTATCCTTATGTGCCAAAATCTGTTCAGGAACAAGGATCTCCTCGTTTTCTTCCACTTCGGGTTGCTCATCAGGCTCCCCATCATCAGGCACATCACCTTTAAAAGGTTTCAAGAGATTCACATGAAATGCATTGTGAATCCTCCAAGTATCTGGCAGTTTCAGTCGGAAGGAGACTTCATTTATCTTTTCAGTAATCTGGAAAGGGCCGTAGTATCGCATACTAAGCTTTGGAAAAAGCCTCTCCTTTCCCTTGTTCTTTCGTAGGCGTGCCTTCTCAAAACGTAAGAGCACCCAATCATCCTCCTTCAATTTCATGTCGCGACGATGGCGATCCGCTGCCTTTTTCTGTCGTTCTTGAGACTTCTGCAAAGTCTCGCGAACCTTGGCAAAAGCCGTATCCAGATCTCGCGTATATTCATCCGCTTCAAAGATCTTATCTTTCGTGCTCAGGAAGGGTGGAACCTTTGCAGCACCTTCAACAATCTCAAATGGCGCCTTCCCTGTCGACGAGTGTATCGTGTTATTGTAGGCAAATTCCACCAAAGGTAAATATCTTTCCCATTGAGTCTTCTGATCTGAGATATAAGACTTCAATAAATCTAGAACCACTGAATTGGCAATCTCGGATTGCCCATCAGTCTGCGGGTGGAACGATGACGAGAACTGCAACCGCGTGCCAATGTTCTCCCAAATTGCCTTCCAAAACAAACTCGTAAATCTGGGGTCTCTGTCGGAGACAATTGTCTCAGGCATGCCATGTAATCTGAAAATCTGGGCCACAAACAGTCTCGCTAAGTGATCCGGCTTGACTGTTTTCTTCACTGGAATGAAATGAGCCTGTTTGCTAAATCTGTCAATAACAGTCCAGATACCATCGTGACCACTCTGTGTTCTCGGGAGATCAAAAATGAAATCCATCGCTATACTTTCCCAGGGGCGGGTGGGTATGGGTAAAGGCTGTAACAATCCCTGTGCTTTATGCCTGTTAAACTTGACCTTCTAGCATACCAAGCAACTGCGCACAAACTCTTCCACATCTTTCTTGAGTCTCGGCCAAAAGAAATATCTCTCTACCCCTTTCATGGTGGTAGCAATGCCGCGGTGACCCGTAAAAGGTGGACAATGGCATTCAGTCATAACCTTTTCCCTCAACGGTTGTGTAACGCACAACATAGTCTTTTTCATCAAGTAGCCTTCCCGAAGGGAGTATCCAGCTACTATCTCCCCATCCCGTATCCGTGTGAAAATATCTGCAAAATCTGTATCTGCGGCATACTGATCGACCATATCCTCGAAGCTCCTATGATGTATCGCGGAAATAGCCAGAACCAACGTTTTCCGAGACAAAGCATCTGCCACCACATTCTTCTGTCCCTGCACATGGACAATCTGGAAGTGCAACTGTGACAAGATGTTCGCCCACCGCATCTGTTTTTCCGAAAGCTGCTTCTGTGACAAGAAGTAGCGCAAACTTTGATGGTCTGTAAAAACAGTAAAATCCGCTCCAAGTAGGTAATGCCGCCACTGAGTAAGAGCATGGATAACCGCCAAAAGCTCTTTCTCATAGATCTGTGCTGTCATCTCCGGCCTAGAGAACAAACGGCTCTCGTAAGCTATGACATGGCCTTCTTGCATCAAGACCGCACCCAGACTACGACCACAAGCATCACAAAATACTTCAAATGACTTCTGCAAGTCCGGCAAAGTCAAAATAGGTCCCGTAGTCAATTTCTCTTTCAACGTCTGAAAGGCAGTCACCTCTGGGGGTCCCCACGAAAAAGGTACTCTTTTCTGTGTCAAGATATGCAAAGGGGAAGCAACCTCTGCAAACTTTCGTATGAACCGCCTGTAGTACGAACACAGTCCCAAGAAGCTTTTAACTTCATGGACATTCTTCAAGTCAGGCCAATTACGGATAGTCTTTATCTTGGCCGGATCCATTTGCACTCCTGCGGCTGACACAATGTGTCCCAAAAAGTGTATCTCTGGTAGGAAAAATTCACTTCTTTTTGTATTAATCAATCATCAAAGTACAAGAGAGCGGTTAGGGTTTCACTCTTAGACTCTGCGTCCACATGCTCTGAGAAGTGATGCCCTCACCACTAATTTAAAGGTTACAAGGGATGCCCAAAAGCAGAGCCCCAAAAGCTTTTAAAATCAAAAGCATCAATTCTCTCTCTCTTAGAGAGTCTTTTCTCTTTTTTTTATAAAAAAAAGCAAAAGCAAAATTCGTTTTTTTTTTTTTTTTTAATAATCCGCCTCCGCGATTTCCGGAATTTAGGGTTTTTGGCAAAAATTAGGGTTTGCAGGAATTTTAGGGTTTCTGGAAGAAATTAGGGTTTCTGCCAACCAATATGACTTCCTCGAAGACAAGCAAAAGAATTTAAAGAAGGTGGACAGTCGATAAAATTTGAATCCTTTTCTGGATTCCGAGATGCTCCGAGGGCTTTGACCTTCAACCAGCAGCTTGACATAGCTTTCTCTGGAGGGCACTACTCAGAGCACTACAAGATTAGGAGGGTTACATCTTTTCTCAAAGGAAATGCTCAAACATGGTGGTCCACTCTTCTTATGAGGAAAGAAGCTCCAATCAAGTGGTTGAAATTTAGAAGGCTCTTTATTTCTTCTTAGCTGACCAGGAGTACGAACAGGATATAAGAACCGCTTAGAACTATCTTCGGATGGCCGAGGGAGATTCTTTGGACACTTATTGTGAGAGCTTTTGGGACTCTTTTCTACCAACCTCTTCATTTAAGAAGGTCACCTTCAAGGAACAGATTGAGCGGTTTTGCTGTGGAGTCCCTACAGAGACCTGAGATTACTGCCTTGAACAAAAGTCAAATTCTATCCAAGAATTAATGGGTCATGTGCAAGAGGGTGGGTTTCTCGATACATTCGAGGAATTTGACTTACCCTACTGATGAGATCTATCATCTTGACTCAAAGGACCAGACAGACCTCTAACAATGAAAGTAGAAAGAAAAAGAGTTCCCAAGAAAAGAAGGATATACGACCCCGACTGACCCTTCGAGAAAGGGCTAACTATCTCAAAGAGGGGAAATGTTTTCGTTGCGGGGAACAAGGGCACGTCTCCGCAAAGTGGCCCAAAAAGGCACAGCAAGGACGGACTGAAGACAGGCCAGAGAGTTCTAGAGCAGCATAGGAACGTGGCAAAAAAGGCAAGATGAAAGCAGGACTGGTACCAGATTGCATGGGTACTGACCCAAGCCAGATAGATGAAAGTACAGAACTTTGTCAAGCTTGGGGCAAAGTGAAAGATCAAGAAGCCCTTATCTTCTTCGATGGAGGAGCCAAGGCCAACTTCATTTCACTTGAATTGGCGGCGCGGCTCGAGATTACACCCGACCGGATAGATCCACCACCAGAGGCAATTCTAGCGGCACCCGGACAGGACATAGCCATTACGCGTGTCATTGGCAAACTTCGTTTGCATTGTCAAGGGTATTTAGGGGACGAGGACTTCTACATCATGCCTTTGGAAGGGTGTGACGTCCTCCTAGGAGTCCCTTGGTACCATAAGAGCAACGCTGTGGTCGACTATCAGAGTAAGAAAGCAACTTTGACCAATGATAAGGGTCGAAAAATTGTACTTGATGTAAAACTAAAGGGCAAGTCCGTCCCTATTGTATCAGCTTCGGCCATTTTCAAATTAATAAAATCCAGTCTCTTTGTTTACTCGATCTATTTGAAAGAGGTGAATGATGAACGCAGAACGAACATGTCTGAACTTGACAAAGAACGCCAAGACTTTCTCCACACACATGCTGATTGCTTCTCCGATCTCATCCTAAGGATCACACTATTGATCTGATTCCTGGAAGCACACCACCGAACCGGCCACCGTATCGTGTTAGCCGAGCCCAGATTGAAGAGATCATGAACCAAGTGAAAGACCTTGAAAAGGGTCTTATCCAGCCAAATACTTCACCCTACTGCTCTCCGATGTTGTTGGTATTAAAGAAAGACGGATCTTGGAGAATGTGCATAGATTACAGAGCTCTCAGTAAAATCGCTATCAAAAACAGATTTCTGATCCCCAAGGATCGATGATATTCTTGACCGACTACAGGGATCCTCTTGTTTCAGCGGGATTGATTTGAAAAGCAAATATCATCAAATCAGAATCGCTCCGAAAGATGTCTACAAGCCTTTTGGACAAGTTTCAATTTGTATGAATTTTTGGTGAAGCCTTTTGGCCTTACCAATGCTCCAGCGACTTTCAACCAAATGATGGATAGAATTTTCCAAGAGTATCGATCTTTTGTCGGCACTTTCTTTGATGACAGTATAGTCTTCTCCAAGGATGAAGCAAAACATCGACACCATCTGCTACAGGCCTTTCAGGCATTGCCTGATCACAGATTAGTTATCAATGCCAAAAAGAGTGAATTTTTCTTGCCGGAGATGCACCTTTTGGGACACATCGTCCCAGCAGCAGGAGTATAGATGGACCTGGCCAAGATTGATTCTATACGTGTCTGGCCAAATTTGAACAATGTTCATGAAGTTCGAAGCTTCTTCGGCTTGTGTACTTACTACTACAGGTGGTTCATTCGAAAGTTTGCAGAGGTAGCTTTCCCTTTGCACATACTAATTCATAAAGGAGTCCCTTTCTTGTGGGGACCGACAGAGGTGACTGCCTATTAAACACTTAAGTAAACTGACTACTACACCAATGGTGACCTTGTCAGACTTGCAAAAGTCATTTGAAGTATATTGTGATGCTTGTGGTCATATTCTGGGAGCGGTCTTAATGCAAGAAGGCCATGTGATTTCCTATGAAAGCCGATTGTTTTCAAGCCAGAATTGACAGCACAGATTTATGAGAAAGAGCTTTTGGCAGTGATCCATGCTCTTACTCAGTGGTGACGTTACCTACTCGGAGCCGATTTCCGGTCTTCACTTATCACTAGAGTTTTACGCTACTACTTGTCACAGAAGAAGCTTTCAGAAAAGCAGATGCGGTGAGGTAACATCTTGTCACAGTTTCACTTCCAGATTGTCCATGTTCAGGGACAGAAAAACTTGGTGGCAGATGCATTGTCTCGAAAGCCCCTAGTCTTGGCTATTTCCACGATTCATCATAGAAGCTTCGAGGACATGATTGATCAGTACGCCACAGATCCAGATTTTTCCGATGTATTCACTCGAATACAAAATGGGGAGGTAGTAGCAGGATATTCCATACGGGATGGCTACTTGATGAAGAAAACGATGTTGTGCGTCACACAGCCGTTGAGGAAAAAGGTTTTGATTGAGTGCCATTGTCCACCTTTTACGGGTCACCGCGGCATCAACACCACCTTGAAAGGTGTGGAGCGTTACTTCTTTTGGCCGAGACTCAACAAAGATGTGGACGACTTTGTTCACAGTTGTTTAGTATACCAGAAGGTCAGAAGGTCAAGTTTGACAGGCATAAGGCACAAGAAATACTACGGCCTTTACCCATTCCCACCTACCCTTGGGAAAGTATTGCAATGGATTTCATTTTTTATCTCCTATGACATGGCATTTGGACTGTCATCGACAGATTTAGCAAGCAAGCTCACTTCATTCCAGTGAAGAAAACAATCAAGCCGGATCATTTAGCAAGAATGTTTATTGCACAGATTTTTCGACTACATGGCATGCCTGAGACAATAGTCTCCAACAGAGATCCCCGATTCATGAGTTTGTTTTGGAGGGCTATTTGAGAGAACATTGATGCACGGTTGTAATTCTCGTCATCATTCCACCCGCAGACAGATGGGCAATCTACGATGGCAAATTTAGTTGTTCTGGATTTATTGAAGTCTTACATATCTAATAAGAAGACTCAATGGAAAAAAAATTTACCTTTGGTGGAATTTGCCTAGGCCCTACAGCAACACGATTCACTCTTCAACGAGGAAGGCGCCATTTGAGATAATTGAAGGTGCTTACGTTTTGAGAAGGCACGCCTAAGAAAGAAAAAGGAAAAGAAGCTTCTTTTTCCAAAGCTTAGCATGAGGTATTATGGCACTTTCCACATAAAAGAAAAGATAAATGGTGTCTCCTTTAGACTCAAGCTGCCCGATACTTGGAAGATTCACAATTCATTCCATGTTAGTGTATTGAAGCCTTTTAAAAGCAACGTGCCAGTTGATGGGGAGCCTGATGAGCGACCCGAAGTGGAGGAAAGAGAGGAGATACTCGTTCCAAAACAAATCTTGTCACACAAGGACAGAAAGATAAAAGGTAAAGTGATTAGGCGGTTCTTGGTTAAATTCAAAAACTATCATGCATTGGATGCGAAGGGGATAGAGGAGGAGGACCTAGCAGATACTCCTCACATTTTGGAACTTTACCTTGAAGCATTCGGGCGTGGCAGGGCGTACGGATTTTTTCGCTTTTTGGGCTGATGGCAGCATAAGGATCCCCGCAAATTACTAGCAGTTTTTGGGACAGTTTGCTTTTGATTTTAGATGATTTTGGGGCTCTGCTTTTAAAAACCCTTTGTAACTCTTTATAAGTGGCCTTAGGGGCTCACTCTATAGAGCATCTGTCTAGGAGCGAGCACTCGCGGGTTCAGTTGTACTTTGCTCAAAGATTACTATAAAAATACATACCGAAAGGGGCGCCAATCTTTGGGGCCAATATCTCTTGGCACGAAACTACGCCTGGCTGTGTCAACTCTCTTGTGATCTGTGAATAAATTTGAAGTGAATCTCTACTGTGTCGCGGTAGAATCTTGACTTGGGATGTCCAAGTTTGTTACAGACAATGGCCGAGAGGGCAGCGTATATGGATAGCTTATTGCCTACACAATGTGGTGGCCGGTAGGCTACGGCTTGATGTCAGTTCGATGCAAGCAATAGAGGCACCATGGTGAGGGGCCTAGCACGCAACAACGCAAGCAAAAACTTGTGCTTTAGCGTGGTGAGGAGCCTGGCACGTAGCAGCACATGTGCTTTGGTAGCGTACAGAGGATCTTGGCGAGCAACAGCAGTCTGGCTTGGTGAAAGAAGCTGGGCGGGGCTTAACGCCCCCTTCGCAAGGCTGCCCTTCGCACTTGGGGGTTGGCAATGGCGAAGAAGCTAGGGTTTTTTCGGTTGCGTGCGCGTGCGCGCACACACAGAGAGAGAAGTGTGTAAATTGTAATCATCTCTCTGTTTCTATCCGATCCGACGCCAAAACTGATTGTAGGGAGAGGGCAAGGGGGGCGCACACAGAGTGTGCCTAAGCACTATAAAATATCCTATTTGATGCCCTTGTTGGTTGATCAAAATGAAGAATTCTTCAATCATTGCTCTACCTCTTTCAATAGAGAATTCATTTCCCTTGTTTCCTAGTCTCATACACCTTCGCAGGTTCTTCTTTCCATATTCTTTAGCCGTAACACGGTGAGTTCATCTGCCATTCATATCTTAGTTCCTTGCAAACCACCAGTTTGATCTAGTCAGGTAGTTTGTCATAATAAAGAAGTACATGCTTTCCTTTGAGAGTGATCAATGGGTCTCCAATGCACACAAATTGGTCAATGGTGGAGCTCTCCGCAAATTCTGTGCATCTCTCGTATTCCGGTATATAAGCATTCTTTTCGATCTTGTACGCATGTATATATGCATCCTTTTCTTGGTCTACTTCTTGCTATCCTTCTGAAAGGCCTCCCAGCCGGATGAAGTTTACCTAGTCTTCTTGGAGTTGAGCCTCTTTCATCTTTCCAATAACCCCTGGGAGAGTGTGGTCATTTGCATAAATAGGCCTAGTACCTCATTTGTTTGGTCGATATGGTGCTTTTGATGTGTGTGTGTGTGTGTGTGTGTGTGTGTGTGTGTGAGAGAGAGAGAGAGAGAGAGGGAACAAGCCTTACTGAGACCTCTCTACAAGCAAGTTCCACACACACAGTCACCCTCAGGTCTTTACAACGTTGAATAGAAGCAATGCTTGAAGGTCCAACTTTTCACCATAAATTGAAGGCATACTATCAATGAGTAGCTTCATGTGCTACCTAGTTTTCACTAAAAACCAAGATGTCATCATATGCTCTTGAAAGATGTGCTCAATCATTATGATAGTTGTATTAGTGCATTTGTTATATACCTAGATGAATCCAGGATAAGCCCAGATTCACCCTTGAAGGAAAGTGCAAGGTATAGACCCATGGTAGTCACCCACAAGACAATATAACCATCAGCTCCATCATGCATAGTATTGACTAAATACCACGACATCCCCACTAACGTCGGGGGATCCCCACTATGATAGTTGTATTAGTGCATTTGTTAATCCAACTCGGACAAGCAAAAACTTGGACAAACCAAATGTATTGTTGAAGTACCTATACACATGCTACAGGAAGACTCTAATTTATTGATGGCCATCCTTCCAATCAATGTTCTGTAGATCCTATGCAATCCAATCCTAAGAATAAAACAATCTATTCTTTACTATAACAAGGAGCTAGATATATTCTTTATTGAGAGCCTTGCCCATAAATATGAGACTATGACATCACCTCTCACAAAGCATACAATGCTTTATAAGACTGCTAGATAAGTTTCAATACTTAGTTAAGTGATGGAAAACCTTCACTTGAGTCAATCCGCAAGTCTTAAGAAGGATCAAGAATAAGGGCCAGCTGATCACACAAATGCATTGTTAACACAAACTACGTGTGGTGTGCACATCGCTCTCTCTTTTTCCACCCTAAAGAGAGTTCTAATTGAAATAAACATCTCAAGCTCACAGCATCAAAATAAATATACAAAACTGATAACCATCTTAAAACGTCCGAGAATATACAATAATGAGGAAGACTTTTTCTTGAGTTTCAATCTCTCAGACCTCTAACATTTTTATCATGTCCAAGAGATGGAAAACACCTCTCTCTCTCTCTCTCTCTCTCTCTCTCTCTCTCTCTCTCTCGATCTCTCGACCCTGTGTAGCCTCGACCCTGCTCGAACCCTAGCCTCTTATGACTCCTGTCTCCCTTGGGTGAGGGGGCAGCCCTAGGGGAGGCCACAGCCCACCTCCAGTAGTAACCTCGCCCCTGCTATGCTCGTGTGCACTCTCGCTCTCTGCAACCTCGACCCTGCTCGCCAGTTTCTGTCCCTACTCGCCCGGCCACCCGCCCAAGCTCAGCCCCGTTTCGGCCTCTGCACAGGCCCGGCCACTTGCCCAAGCTGAGCCCCGCCATCCTCTCACCCGGGTCTCGACTTGCTAGCACAGAGAGGCTTCTTTTCTTTTAATTTAATTGAGTATCGCGTCTCACAGAGAGGCTTCTTTTACTTAAACTGAGTATAAACCCTTAATGTGATTTGCTTTCTTGATCAAGTGCCCACCATGGCCACTCGGGCCTCTTCTCGCGGGAAACCCACATTTGCCGGTGTCGTGGCAACACCCCCCAAGGTGGACAACATGGCTCGGCTTCAACATGAAGTCGAAAGACTTCGCAAGGAAAATGACGCCTTGAAGGAAAGACTCGCAGCCATCGAGTCTCGCCTCACAATTGTGGAGGACTCCAACAAGGGAAAGACGGAACAAAAGGAAATCCAGCTCAATACGGAGACGGAAATCATCCTCACAAAGAAGGTAAAAACTCAAGTGCAAGATGTCATTTTCCACAAAGTTGAAGATCGGGTGGCGTCCATGCTACGCGAACAACAACGACAAGATGCTATTGCTCTCAATGTCCGCATTGGCGGGCTCCCGAGCGATTGGCAAGGAAAGGAGGACCCCAAGTTCCACGAGTCTTTCGCTCGTATCCGAACAACAACCCCTATGATACAATGGGATCCAGCGTCAATCACCACTCTCGCTCACGAGCATCGCACCAACCATGCAATTCTTACCTTCAAGACCAAAGCGGATCGAGTCAAGCTCCTTGAGCAATCGAAGCTTCTCAAAGACACAAAAATTTGGTTTGCCGAAGATCTCACATCCACCCAGCTCAAACAAAAGAAGGCAGAACTACAGAAGATGCGAGAAGCGCGCATAGCACGAAAATGGACAGTCTACCGAGGAGGTAGAGCCATTATTCAAGAGTTTCAAACTCCCAAACCGGTTCCCTCCTCACCTCCTTCTACATAGATTTTGTTCATCTTATCTTATCTTAACTTTCTTTTTGGACCCTCAGTCCTTAACTGAGATGTATCACACAATCCCCTCACGCTTGTAATGTTTTGTTTTTGGTCCCATAGGTCATATCTGACCTCCGTGGACGATAATACAATCTATCTCTCTCTCTCTCTCTCTCTCTCTCTCTCAAACTAGAGTGATACCTCCTGGACATCATTGGAGTCAATAGACCATGGGCCATACACCCCTTGGAAAACCTCAGTAGGAGGAGATGACGAATCATTGAGAGCAGCTCTTGGAGAGTGGAAGGCCTTCTGTAGAGATACACTTCTATATCTGATCCTCAAGCCCCCAGAGTCGCCTCTGCTACAGCTTAAGCTGCCATTCGAGAAGCGAACAGCACACAAGCTTTGCCCCCGCAGCCTTTGCAGAGCCTCTGAAAATCGGCAGTCCGTGCGTGGTAAGAGCGGAGCACTTGCCATGTTAATGAAGATATCGACGCGTATAAGTTTATCCAGTCCTATATATTTTTGCTAGTGGTCCATAGTTCCGTCCTTTGGCTGTGGTTACTTGCTTGGCCTAAACCGATTTTCCTCAGAAGAAGCAGCCACTTGGCGCTATACATGGCGTTGATGAGCCCATCATCCAACGTACAGCAGCTTCAACTTTTCACTTCAACAATACCTCGCGATATCACCAGAAAAAAACAGGATTCAATGTATTTAACCTGTCGAACTTGTAAAATCTTCGTTAGATTTTGAGCTTGCCTTTAAGAAAACCGGGAAATTTGCACAAGTTTTAGTGTAATTACCATCAAAAGCTTCAAATTTCGACCTAAAAACCGAGAGAATTTCAAGTTTGCCCTTATTTGAACCGGTCAGGGAAAATGTGTTTTTCTAGCCCGTCGTCGTATATCATTCAATAATTTAACAAGCTGTGACTAATTAGATAGTGAAAGACAAACGAGCACTAGGACAAATGCACCGCCAGCTAGCCAACTTCTCTCAATTTTCAACTTCACATGCTTGTGCAGGTACTCTCTCTCTCTCTCTCTCTCTCTCTCTCTCTCTCTCTCTACTTAACAAGCTTGAGCATATCGTCTGAGCATATCGTCTCCTCCTGCTTAATGATCTCCTTTAGGGAGCAAATCATTGCCTAACAGCTTTCTGAAATCGACTCCTGTTGGCAAATGTTGATGTTGCAGCTAGATGATCTTGTCTAGGAGATGATCTTGTCTAGGGATCTTGTCTAGGGAGCAGATCATGGCCCTAACAGCTTTGTGAATCACAACTTGTATTAGCATGCATTGATACTGCGACCTTACGTTTTCGATGCAATAATTCATACTATGTTGCAATACTTCTCGAATGTGTAAGATGCAGCAAGATATTGATAAACGAGGCTCGGCATACACATGCGAGCAACTATGTCCCATCTCTCTCTCTCTCTCTCTCTCTCTCTCTCTCTCTCTCTCTCACACACACACACACACACACACATCACCAACCTTGCCCATTGACAATAGTCATCATGAGCTTCAAAGGCTCCGTTATGCACTCAATGAAGATCTATATACGCTTCGCAACCTTGCTTCACTATTCACCTTCACCTTTACCAAAAATACAAAGATAATGGCTAATTGTTATAGGCCTTCTTCACCTTTGCTTTCATTGTTTACTTTAAATTAGACTTAAAATTCTCCCACTACAAGAGATCGATTCATTACCGATGCCAAATTCATTGGCGGGCGTTGGTATATGCATTATTAAAACTCGAGGGAGACCCAATTTTTTTTAAAATCAAAATTTTAAATAACGACGCTTATTTCGACGAGCATACCGACGCTTATTATGATGCCTATACCAACGCCACCCGCAAAATAGAATGTGCGGGTTCATATCTACGTTTTGGCCCCATTTTTGCTCTTCTCCTCTCTGCTCCTTTGTTGTTATAAATCTCTACCATAAGTGCAAATCTGCAACTTTGGGGCTTACCTGGCTTAAGAGTTCCACTCACACACTCTCCTGCAACAAGAAGGTAAGCCTTTTTTTGAGATTTATGTTAATTTATTGCGTATTTGTGTGTGTGCGTGATATTGTGTGTGTGTGTGTTTTTCTTGCAGATTTTGCAGCAATCTCTCAAGTTCTTTGTGCTCTATATTTTTCTTTTCTTGCATACACACACATAAACACATAAATAAATACAAATGCACATATATTTACACATAATTAAACACACTACATGTGTACACACACATATTTTTAAATAAAATATTAAAATAAAAAAGTAATATTAAATTTGTTATTTTTAAATTTTGACTAAATGTTATCATTTGCAAACAAATGTATTGAAATTTTTTAATCATAAATATTTGATAAAAAAGTATTATTGAGTTGTTTTGATTTAGATTTATTACTAATTAATTATTTTATTTTTATGTAATTTTATTTTAGATTTATGCGATACTTCTAAGTTGTGGCATGTCGTAGGTCAAATTGTTAACTATGTTAGCGACCTATAGGTATATATCAAATGCAAAGTGGTTGTAAATGTTAGTGTTAGAATGGGATATATTAGAGATCAATATAGCTTTAGATTTCAGTGTTAGAGTTTAATTTGACCATCTTCGATCATTTAGACCTTGTTGTACAAGTTAGATTATTAAAGTTTGACCTTATTAATCCGTTTACATCTCAGCGTTGGTGGAATTAGGGTTGCAGGGAAACACACATAACTTGGAGAAGACAAAGAAAGCTCAAGGCACACAACAGAGAGTGTATTAGTGTGCAATGGAAAGATAAGATAGCCCCAGTGTGATGGGCGTATATACAATGCATGGGGGGAAAACCTCCTAGTGAGGGAAAAAATGCCATAGGGGTCCTAAGTGTGTTCACACACATCACTACCACATGTATATGGTAGCAAATCTGCCTTGGGAGTGATGCGGTGAATGAGAGCTGGCACATAAAATATAGGGAAGTGCCATGCCCTGAGGACATGCGCAATCCACAAAGGGGAGTAAGCCCAAAGCTTTTCGAAAAGCTTCGAACTTCTCACGAGGCAATGCCTTTGTGAAAATATCTGCAAGGTTGTCTTGTGTTGGCACATAAGCCAAGTTGATCTCTCCTATGAGAGTCTCTCCTTGACATAGTGGTAATGCACCTCAATGTTCTTTGTGCGAGCATGAAAAACTGGGTTCCTCACAACTGCCAGTGTAGATGATGTTGGAAGTGTCATGTCCGAGCCATACACACTCAACCTTAGCATCAAGACTACCCTATAGTCAGCCTCACAATTGAAGTGGCCATAGTAGGTTGCTTCTTGCTCGACCATGATATGCACGAGCTGTCGAGCATGAAACAAAACCACGTGGACACTCATGTGTCAAAGCAACTGGCCCAATCTAAGTCCGAAAAAGCATGTAAATATGGCGGCAATGATCCCCCCTTGGGATAAAACAACCCAAGATGTAAAGTGCCACTCGAGTAGCGAAAGATCCGCTTGACACCCCGTCAATGCTTAGACCCTAGGCTATGCATAAATATGTTGACTAGTGAGCCTGCAAATTTAATATATGGTCTTGTGTTGCTTACGTAAATAAGGCATCCAACAGCAGTTTGGTAAAGGGTGGCATCAACAGGATCACCAGCATCATGAAGACTCAATCTCAAACCTGTTTCCATGGGAGTGGTAATAGGTTTGCAATCCTCAAGTCCAAACTTACGTAGCAATGTCTCTATGTAACTTGTCCGACACAAGGCAATACCACCATCACACTGCTTAAATAGTATGCCCAAGTAATGATGCAACAGCCCCAAATCTTTCATCGTAAAAGTAGCATTCAGATCAGCCTTAAATTCAGTAACATGTGCCTCATTCGGACCAGTGATGAACAAATCTTCCACATATAGAATAACGATGAGAAGTACATTGCCCTTACGCTTTACTTACGAAGTGCTTTCTGTTGGACTGTTACAAAAGCCTCGTTTGACCAAATGAGCGTCAGCTTTCTCATACCAAGCATGAGGAGATTGCTTCAACCCATACAAAGCTTTCTTACATTTCCACACTTTATCCTCTTGTCCTTTCTTGAAAAAACTGTGTGGCTACGTTACATAAAACTTCCTCAAATATGTCACCATTAAAAGCAGTAACAATGTATGATTGATGTATATCCCAACCAAAATGGGTTGTCAATGCACATAGAAAACACAGAGTAGTCATACAACAAGTGGGAGCAAAAGTTTCTTCATAATCTATGCCTTTCTGTTGTGCATAGCCTTTTGCAACAAGTTGAACCTTATAGCGATCAATCTCACCATATGGCTTGCGTTTCAACTTGTAAACCTACTTTGTACCAATGACCTTTTTACTAGGAGACAAATCACATAAAGTCCATGTGTCATTTTTTATAAGTGCATCATATTCTGATTGCATGGCTGCCATCCAATTTTGTGAATTATGTGCTTCATTAAAAGACAAAGGTTCCTCAACTCACATAAACTAGAAACAACCAAAGCATAGAAATCTGATGCATAAGATGCATGGCGAGAACTTGAACGAGTACGACTAGACAAAGGTGCAAACAATTTACTGCCACGCAAAATATGCAGCAGCCATTTTGGCATACCTCTAGCCTACTCATTCTCAACCCTTTCCTCATCAAGTACATCATGTACATCTGCATCAAAAATTGGTTGATCTGTAACATTTTCAAAAATCCCCATAGACTGTACATTTGCCTCATTGGAATTTACATTCGAACTTCCACCACTAAAAAGAGGCAATAACCTATCATAAATGTCATGTGAGCTTACATTACTTTCTCTAGTACATGACAGCAGGGATGAATAGAATCTTCCACAAACACAACATCCCGCGAAACCAAGATATGCTTTGTTTGCGGATGTACAACTTGTAACCTTTTCTTTCAGCACTATAACCAACAAAAATGCACTTGACAGCCTTATCATCCAATTTTTTGTGTTGTGTTTGTGGCACCAAAGCATAAGCCAAACATGCAAAAATGCGTTGTGATCAATAGATGGCTTTCTATCATGCCATGCTTCATATAGAGTCATAGACTGCAAAGCTTTTGTAGGACACGTGTTGAAGACATAAGTGGCACACATGATGGCCTCACACCAAAATAATTGTGGCAAAGCTTGGCTCTTGACCATACATCTGCCGTCTTTGTAAGCGAGATGTTCTTCCTTTCAGCAACACCAATTTGCTGAGGTGTATACGACACTGTACATTGGTGTTTTATCTCACGACTAACCAAAAATGCATTAAATTCATGAGACATATACTCCCCCCCTCGATCGGAACAAAGGGTGCCCATAGTACATTTAGAGACATTTTGAGCCATAGCCAAAAATCGCTTGAAGCACATGAACACTTTGAACTTCGCCTTAAGCAGATACACCCATGCGTGCCTAGAGTAATCATCAATGTAAGTCACGACGTAAAGGTAATTTCCCAAGGACGGAGTTTGCATGGGCCCACAAACATCACTGTGCACAAGTTGCAACCTGCATGTAGCCCTAATTGAACCATCCTTTGGAAAATTCGAATGTTGCATCTTATGTAAAATACAGCCTTCACAAACATACTTAACAGGTGCTTCAAGAGTCGGCAAAGAAGCAACCATATCAGATTTTTGCAAATGCAGCAAACTTGCAAGATTCAGATGCCCAAAACGTGCACACCAAAGTTTTGCATATGAAATAGCCTTAAAATCAACAACTACATTTGCAAAATTCTACCAACATTTGTTAGAAAAAGTGAGCTTATACAGCCCACGACATAAAATACATGATGCAACAATCTCATCACCAAAATTGAGATCATGAACTCTACATCTGCCATCCACAAATTTCACAACAAGACCAAGTCTAGCAAGTGCATATACAAACGAAAGGTTCTTCTTGATCCTACGTACATAAAGTAATGGCAATGCGTCTTGATCCTAGCTTTACAGTAATGGCAATGCGTCTTCTTATTTACCTTTTCAGAAGAATTCCCAGAGAAGTTGCTGCCAGCAGAAGCATTAGGAACATGTAATTTATCACTCGGAGAAGAACCATGTGAAGTGGCTACATTGTTGTTACCACCTTTTCTTTGAGCAGCAACAAAGGCATGCTCATCTGCACATCATTTAGCCCTGTTTTTTTTATAGAAAGTGACTCTTGCAATAGCAATGTGCATGATGCATCAAACTTGACAACTTCTGGATTTCCTTGGGTCATAAGTCTCCAAGTACTAGAAAAAATCTAGTAAGAATCTAGCAAAGCATCAAGAACAGTCTGCACAAGGGAGCTGTCAGAAATGACTTCGCTTGCAGAAATAAGTTGCTCATTAATATCCTTGACACCAGCAAGGAAATCGTCCATCTCATCTTCCTCATGCATAATCTTCAACTCCAGCTCTTTACGCTGTCAAGAAGTGTGTAGTGCGACTAGGAAAGTGTCAGGCCTCTCACTGTGAGAATTCGTAGCAAAACCAAGCAAGGCGTTGATGATTTGAAGTCAAAAACACACTCAAATAGAAAAAAACTCCAGCCATGAAATCTCCACTTTCAAAAATAACCAATACTAACTCAAAAATCTTGTGTGTGTGAAGATCATATGTATCCTGGCTCCCAATTGCACAGATGCAATGCTCATTGGACCTGTTAAAAACCCTAAAATGACGCTTCGATTTCTCATCATGACCATTTCATGGAAGCTTGAATAGTTCATTGGAGAAGCCCAAGTAGTTATTTGAGGAGGAAAAACCCTAATTGGAGGCCTCACAGCCTCAACCATATAATGGAAGCAGCACGGGACTACACTAGCACCCTATAATGGAATGGTTGTATCTCCTTGCTTATCTGCCGAAATGAGCTCATTCTTGGCTCTAAAACTTCCATATCAGCTTGAACAACAATGAAACCATCGCAAATGTGGTATTTTGACCCATTTTGGCTGATTATGACCATTTTATGGTCATTTTTGGCCAAAAAATACCCCTTTTTGTTCATAAAACGCCCAAACAAGCTGGGAAAAATCCCTACATTTGAGGAAAAATTCCATTGGGCTCAAATTTCATGCTAAACCTCATTTTTCCACTTAGTAAGCACTTTGGATATGTCTTTTATGCCCGTGCACGAAACCTACTATTTTTTGCCAAGATCGTCCGCATTGAACTTTCTAAGCAAAACGAGCGTGCCACTTCAAAACACTTGACATTTGTACATTCCTAAAGCAAATTAGTCATGCTTTAATTTGGTAAAACATGCAACAGTGCCATGTCCTTGGCCTCGCCTGCTCGACAAGGTATGTACACACCTGCAACCATGGCATCCGTTTTTGCATATATCACATTATGTATATTGTAGCATTTGGTCCCACTCATCAAAAACATTAAGAGTGAGGTAGATATTTTTATTTTCACATTATGCACGTGCCACATCATGACATCCACCCCCTCTAAATTTGCACATCCTCCGACATGTGCCACATATGTCTTTTTGCAACAGGTTCAGTCTTCATTTAAGTTCACATACATGTCGATTTCATCATCGCTTGCAACAAAATCTTATGCATCATCCTCTCGTTCTTCATCCACATCCATACCATTTTCATCAAAGCCTTCATTCTGACTTTCCTGTGAATCAAAGGTGCATCACCTCTTCTTTTGAATAACTTGATTCTTTTCCCTACGATGGGAATCTTCATTTGTGTCTAGTCCAACTCATGCAAGATATAAGTTGCATTCCCATGTACATGTTGAACCACATAAGGACCAAACCATCTCTTTGAAAGCTTTCTTATTGTTGAATGTTGGTTGTCAAGACTGTTGTCATACACCAACACCCAATCACCTTCCTCAATAGCTTTAGGTCTGAGCCTGTGCCTCTTATCAAATCTGTCTTTATTCTTTAACCTTGCATCTTTCAATCATGCTATTGCAATCTCAATATCTTGGGGCCTTCTTTCTAACCGTTGTATGCGCAAACCAAGAAGGTTTTCCCTACTCCTCAAGGCAATACATTCCATGTGGGAATTACATCCCCGATTGGCATTATAGGTTTCTAACCATACATCAACTCAAAAGGCATATAACAAGTAACTGAGCTATGAGTTGTACGATCAGCCCATAAAGCATAAGGCAATAACCTAGGACACTCTCCCATTTTACCTTTGCAGGCCTTAGCCAAAGCTTTAATGATAGGAGGATGACCACGCTTTGATTTACCATTTACCTCAGGATTATATGCAGTAGTGAGAGCAAGTTTAATGCCCAGCCTAGAGAAAAACTCCCTTGCTTTGTCAGCATCCAACTCACCCTTGTCCGTTGTTATTTTCCCAACACAACCATAACAGCTAATTACATCATCCAAGAGGAACTTACATACCCCTTATATGATTTTGGTTCTTAGAGCACGACCTTCGACTTGGTTGGTTAAGTCTTCTCGTGCAAGCACTATGTATCTCATTTGCCATAAGCCCAATGGCATTGTAACCAGATCTATTTCCCACTTATAATGCATGGCCAATGGGTAAGTAGGGTGCAACCCATCCCGATGACGTACATTTGAATACATTTGACAGGTTTCACAAGACTCCACAAAGTGAGATACATCTTTATACATACATTTCCACCAATACCTCTCTTTCATTTTAGTAAAGGTGGCCCATACGCCTCTTTGTCTAGCATAAAGACTCTCATGAAACTTTTTCATAAGCTCATTTTGAGCATCCTTATCATTCACAACTGTCAACGGCATTCCATTTCTTTGTTTTGGACGCTTCCATAAGTACCCATCTTTCAAAAAGTATCCATAGGCCTTTCTCCGTATTCTTTTGAACTCTTGATCAGTCCACCCTTCTTGTCAAAGTGCTCAGATAGTGTCCAATGAGCAACCAATCACCTTGATATAGATCCTATGTAAATGACTCAAGTGCATTTGATAGGCAAACATGATCAACCTTGTCATGAGAGATACTATAGAACTATGTGCCTACATCATCGCCCTTGACAACCATGTCCTTCATTTTCATACCTTGCTCTTGAAAGCATATCCGCAACTGAATTATCTTCCCCTGCAATATGCTTAAATTCTGGATTCAAGGACTTTATGTAGGCAATCCATCTCAACATAGCAATATCGGGAGTTGAGCAGCTTGTGATCATTCTAGAGCACTTATGAATTTTTCTCCAAATCTCACCACATATCACTTGCCATCATCATCATCTTGCCCAATCGCCCATCCAATTCCTGTGGGGCTAGTATCCATTGTCACAATTACATATCTTCCACATTTATAGTTTGCTTTCCTCAAAGTTGGAGACATAACTAGCAACTTCTTTAATTTTCTCATGGCATGGGTTATGCATTTCTTCCCATTGAAATGTTTGGTTCTTTCTCAAAGGTTGATACAAAGGTTCTGCCACATGCACATAATGTGGAATCCAGATAACATAGAATACACATGCACCCAAGAACCTTCGAACCTCAGTTATATTAATACATGTCTCTTTCATCCTTTGAATCACATCAATCTTTGTTGGACAAGGCCTTCTACCATACGACCTGCACATATGTCCTACAATAAGAACTTCATTCACACCAAACACTGACTTTTGGCCAGACAAGGTAAGGTTCACCTCTTCCAACCTTGAGAAGATATTATCACAATCATTGATATGGTTTTCAACATTCTTTCGGCACCCCCTCGAGTCCAGAGCCACATCTATATTGCTTACATCACATCCTTTGATTGGCAAATCATCAAGGAAATGCATTGTAGTTTGAGGTATGAAGTCATACGTGACTTTGTTCATACTATTCATCATATGCGCAAGTGAATCATTTGCTCCCTGAGGTAAGGTGCACATCCTTACCAAACCCAAGGGTGTCCTCATGGTAGTCAAGTCCCTGCTTTCCATTGCTAGTTGGAACTGATCATACCCTGAGTACAAATCTCCCATAGAATATATTGCCCTTCCTGCAAGTGCCTCTGCAAATTCATCTACAATTGGCCCTGTTCCCACATTTCTAATTGTAACCTTGTTGACGGGTTGCATATCCTGTATAAAGCGTAAAGAACCATTTATCTTTGGAACTGTGAACCACATGTTTGATCATGGAGCACAAGAAGGCTCCAAAATACCCATCTTGATCTTTTCATTAAGCAACTCAATGAGTTTTGGGAAATGGGCCTTTGGAACCGAAATAGGCCTCAAGTTCCAAGGTACATGAGGGATAGTGAAGATCACCATAGGAGCAACAATGGATGGATCAACACACCCTATCTCATGCGGCTCAAATGCAAAAGCCTTTCCATGTTTGGCAAGCATTCCTTCAAAGCATACTCTTTCAACATCTGTCAAACTTTCCTTGCAACCAATCTTTAACTCCTTCAAAGTATCATGTGTAAACTTATGTCCAATCTTGCTCGGCTCACGAAGACTAGATTGCAAAAAGCAGCTTGATCCATATTATCCGTACAGTCTTTTGGTAGAGGTAATGCCACTGGTTTCACTTTCTTTGCCACAGACTTGTACTTGTTCTCCACTCGTACATCAATACCTTGAGCATTTTTGAAATCCTCAATGACTTTGTACATTTCTATTGAGCATACTCTCATGACCTCACTTCCCATATGCAAATTGCAATCCACTAGAGACTCCAAGTCTCGCATAGTATCCACAAACGAACATTCATCAAACACACCTGCAATGCATTCAACATCTTCTAGCAAACCATTCATCTTAAAACCTCTTTGTACACTATTTACATGTTGTCGTTCACCCCAATTTAAGTCCTCACACTTTGTAAAAGCAATAGATCCATAGTCTGTTAATCCTACAAAACCTGTAGAAAATGTTTTCTTTGCATATACATCATATGAGAACTTTTCTCTTCTTTTACCACTGCAATCCTTCTCTACAATGGTACATGGCCAAAACCCCTCATATCCCTATAGTCCTTGAATTCTTTGTTTGTCTTTGTCAAGGGTTTCTCTCTAAGACTTTCACGGTTCCTTTCATGGTCCACACAAACAGTAAGGAATTGTATTGCACGCTTCCCATCCCTGCTCCTTATCCTAGCATAAGTTGACCCATCGTCCATCACCTTAGTTTCCATGCGAGTAGCAGTGATGTATGGATGCCCAAGGATAAGAGGGTATGTAGACATCTCCTGTACAAAGAAATGATGGTCATCTTTCACATCCCCTATAATCACCTTTACATTCGGACAAGCTCCGTACATCTCCCTTGATGAGTTGTTTGTTGCACGAATCATCCATCCATGATTTATATATCAATTGGCCATTTTTCTTTTTGATAAAAACTCTTTGACCTAAGGTTAATTTCTGACCCATGATCTATCAACGCAATGTATGGCTCTTCTAAGTCTCCCACTTTTACCAGGGTCTCAGTAGTTGCTCTTGCCCAGTAACTCTTCAAGTAGTAACTCTTGTGAGTGGTCTCGACTTCACCTTCATTATCCAAGAAGCGAACATGTTTTACTCCTCCCCTAGAATTGTAGCACCCAACAACAATTTCTTCGCCTTGCTCGCCATAGACCTGTACACCCTGTACATTTAAAGTCTCTTCTTCACCTTGTGCATGGATAGATTCAGTAAGAGACTGCCGCTTCCTCTTTATGATATCAATTATTTATCCATGAAACTCCCTCTTTGTTATTCCAAGGACCTCACCCAAGGTAAATTCCACCTTACTATTTAGAATCCTCTCTTCCAAAACCTTTTTGAGATTGGTTGCCGCCTCTATGTCAGATTGGAGTTTGTAGGCCGGACCCTTTGCTTTAGATTACATTGCATCCTTCTTCTTTTCTTTAGAGGCTTTCTGCATAGGCACTTCGGGGACAGACATCTGTTGCGGGGAAGGTGATCTAGGAGGCACTGTTTCATTTCTTCCTCCGCTCCTCGTTGCCCATTTTGAAGGCCCTTCATCCCCATTCTCACGCCTACATTTCTCTTCAACAATGGCATCATTGGCTTGACATTTGGCAATGTATGCATGCATTGACAAAGAGTTTACAGGGTTGTTCCAACTTGTTTCCAGCTGAATGTCGTCCCCAGCTTCATGTAAAACCTCTTTAGTCATTTTACCCTTCACAGCAAACTCTATTGCCCATAGCCACAATTCTCCAATCCCATTAGATGCTTCTTCTCCAACCTTGACTCCTTTTTGCTTTATAGGCTCCACCTTCAACCCATAGGTGGCTGCCTCAACCATTGAGATGGCATGGCTAGTAGCCATGTCCTCAACTAGCTTCTTCATCCCATCTTTGCCAAAGTTTTTCCCCAAGAGCTTACCTGTTTCACTTAAGTGAATTTTGCCATCTTTAAAGAAAACAAGCTCCTTTGTCAAAGCGTCTTTAAAACTTTCACAATCCCTCCTTGCATGGTCAGTATTAGCACACCATATGCATCTATTTACAAAACCTTCTCTACTTTGAGGTCGTTGCCCTGTAGGTTGACCTGATGGTTTCCCCTTCTCTTCTAACCTTGTAAGCTTTAACTTTAGCTCTTGCATTCCTTTAACAATATCATCGAGGATGGATTTATCACTCTTTGGAACCACAATCACAGGCTTTATAGGACTCTCAGGAACACTTGGGACTTGAGTAGGGTTGACTATCATCTTGTCTCTTCGTCGTTGTTGCTTAGTTAAGAGCGAAATGGCATCTTCGACCTCATTCCAATCGGTCTTTAAGCCTTGTTCAACATCTTTGTCCGCAAGTAATAACTCTAGATTCTCTTAAATCTATTTACCTATTGCCTGCAAAAATAGGTATGTCTTCTCCGAGTTTAGGGTAGCCTTTCAATCCTTGAAATTTGATCACAGTGGAGTTCAAATTCCCTTAGCAGTTCAATAGGCGCAAGTCCCTCTTTTGGCCGAACTACCCACTCTAAAAAAGTCCTCTTTGTTACCCTTTCGGATTCCTCCATGAAATACTATCATTTTAAGGCTAAACTAAATGCTTCCCATGTTGCCCCATGCTCATTTATAATTCCCCTTACATGCTCTTTGATCTCAGGAACCACAGCTAGCTCAAAACTTTGTACCATCTCCGCTTCAGACACTCGATGAAGCTCCATCTCCTTTACATATCCTTTGTTACATCTTTACCTTTAAATTGGTCCATTTTCTTCACCACAGATTGAAGCGCTTTGGTTAATGAAAGCTCCCTCCTTTCCGCAGCTTGTTGCTGCCTAAACACCGCAAAAGCTTGAAACATTTGCATTGTGACTGGGTCAAATTGAACCCCCTGTTGCTCTTGTTGCTCCATAGATTTAAAGATTTAATTTGAAACCTTCAATGAAACATTTGAACCCTCACCATATCCTACTTCGCGTCGGGTTCACCAAAAATGTGTCAAGAAGTGCACAGTGCGATTAGGAAAGCGTCAGGCCTCTAACTGTGAGGATTCGTAGCAAAATCAAGCAAGGCGTTGATGATTTGAAGCCAAAAACACACTCAAATAGAACAAAACTCTAGCCATGAAAGCTCCACTTTCAAAAAGAACCAATAATAACTCAAAACTTTTGTGTGTGTGAAGATTAGGTGTAGCCTGGCTCCCAATTGCATAGATGCAGTGCTCATTCGACCTGTTAAAAACCCTAAAATGACGATTCGATCTCTCATCGTGAACATTTCATGGAAGCTTCAGTACTTCATTGGAGAAGCCCAAGTAGTTAATCGAGGAGGGAAACCCCTAATTGGAGGCCTCACAGCCTCAACCATGTAGTGGAAGCAGCAGGGGACTGCACTAGCACCTTGTAATGGAATGGCTGTATCTCCTTGCTTATCTACCCAAATGAGCTCATTCTTGGCTCTAAAACTTCCCCCTAAGCTTTAGAAACAACAAAACCGTCGTTGATGTGGAATTTGGAGCCATTTTGGGCTATTTTTTATCATGTTATGGTCATTTTTTGCCCAAAAATGCCCCCTTTTTGTTCGTAAAATGCCCAAACAAGCTGAGAAAAATCCCTAAATTCGTGAAAAAATCCCATTGGGCTCAAATTTCATGTTAAAACTCATTTTACCACTTGGTAAGCACTTTGGACACGTCTTTTATGCCCGCGTACGAAACTTGCGATTTTTGGCCAAGAAAACGAGCATGCCACTTCGAAACACTTGACATTTGTACATTCCTAAAAAAAATTAAGCATGATTTAATTTGGTAAAACATGCAACGGTGCCATGTCCCTTGCCTCGCCTGCCCGACAAGGTATGTGCACGCTTGCAACCATGGCATCCATTTTCGCATATATCACACTATGTACACTGTAGCATTTGGTCCCACACTTTAAGAACATTAAGAGTGAGTTAGATATTTTTATTTTCACATTATGTACGTGCCATGGCACAACAATGCAGCAATGCAATTTTAGCCTCATTGCGACTTCCATAAAGACCAGCCATAATATCCCAAGCCTGTTTTGTACGTTTTGTTGAACGAATATGAGGAGTAATAGTGCACTTCATAGACAACGCAATCAATGCATGAGCCTGTGCATATCTTACATCCCAAGGAGCTTGCTCAACCATAGGAAAAACAGCTCTTGCAGTAGCAACCCTGCCACCAAAACGTGCAACATCCTCAACATCGCATACATCCTCAGAACCAGGCCGTACATCAATGCCTTGCACAATATTCCAAATTCCCTTTGAAACAAGGATATGTTGCATCATGTAAGCCCACATAGGATAATTGTTTCCATCCAAGCTATCCTCAACAGTAAACATCTTGAGCACATCTGTGTTGTTGTTAGCCATGGTGAATGCCTGTACTTGATGTGAAAACTGCCCAAAAAGAGGAGAAATGAAGTGGGACCAACACATGCTATAATAAGAGACCTGTCATGTAGAAGACAACACTGACAGAAATTCTATACAAAATGACAAAATTGCATGCGCAACACTGCATGTAGTGGAAACAGAGGCTGAAACGAGCACGAATCGAGAATCCAAGCATGAGTCTACCTGTTGACACTCACAAAAATGAAAGAAAGTGAGCAGGCATATGTTGGAGCTACTAGCAACTAATTCCGGGACGACGTAACCTGCTTTGATACCAATTGTTGGAATTAGGGTTGCAGGGAAATATACACAACTTGGAGAAGATGAAGGAAGCTTAAGGCATAGAATATTACTTAGTGTGCAATGGAAAGGTGAGATAGACCTAGAGCGATGGGCGTTATACAATGCACAGGGGAAAAACCTCCTAGTGAGAAAAAAAATCCCACGGCGATCCTAAGTTTGTTCACACACATCACTACCACATGTATATGGTAACAATTGTTTAGAATACATTATTAGGGTTTGACCATCTTAATCCGTTTGGCCATCGTATAGTACTAGTTTGGATGCTAGGCGTTGGCCGTGTAAAGCTCGCTAAAGTTGGTCATCGCTCTAAATTGGCTTTTAACTGGTCACATTAATTTGACTATTTCAATCCATTAAGGGCTAGCAGTTTAGGGTTACCGGCTTTTGGTTTGGCCACTAATAGTTGGTGGTCCGTGTTAATTTGCTTAGGGTAAAGCGGCTTTTGGTTTGGCCACTAGGAGTTGGCAATGTGTGTTAGATCGATTAGGATAAAGTAGTTTTTGGTTTGGCTGCTAGGAGTTGGTCTTGTAAAGGCACTTAGAACTGGCCATGTAAAGATTCTCTAAACTGATTTAAGAAATTTTTAGTTTGGCCATTCCGGTCTACAATGTTTAGTCGCTTAGGGTTGGTCGTGTTTGGCCGATTAAGGCTAGCCGCTTAGGTTTTACTTCTTCGCACTTTGGCTATTTTAGTCCACTTAGGGCTATGTAATGGAAATGGACTATGAACATTGAGAATAGCGGAATTAAGAAAATTGTAGTGAGCATTTTTATGAGAATACTTTGAGAAAATAGAGGGTGAACTTGATTAGAGGTAGCAACATAACCATTATACTTAATTAACTTGGCATGAACAATCCTTTGCAAGAGAGAGAATTAGAGAACTTGACAATAGTTGAGGACCGAATTTATGTGGAGCCGGTCGCCCCTCCAAGAGGCTTTTGTATTATAGCTTCTCCCATAAAGAGAGACTTGGTACAATACAAGCTTTGTGTTCCTTGAGACCTTGATGGTGCAACGAAGATAGAGAGATTCATGCACCACGATTATGCCCGTAATTTAACTAAATAAAAGCATTAACTTGTCACGGACCTCAATCCCAAGACCTCAAACACCTTCAAAGGTGGAGAGAGCTAGTAGGGAGTGAGAGAAGGGAAGATGAAGAAGAAGTAACATACGAGAAATAAACAATCTCCTCACTTGTATTACTATTGTATTTTAGCATAGCATAGTAGCATAGCAATGGAGATGAAGAAGATGCCAAGCTTGCATGTTAGCGTCACCGTGACTGATGTCTTCAGCATAGCTTTCTCGCACTAACATAATGTCAATACTCAGGGAAAATGACTCAAATGGGGCACGGAGACTCTATGAGATCGTCAATCTCATGAAGTGAACCTTAACAAGCAAACACACTAGCTTAACAAGCAAACCAACACTCAAAGATCAGGGAAATCTGTCTATGTCCTTTCTCACAGCTCTAGGTCATCACGCCATCTCGGCACTCGAACGGACTCAAAATGCAACGGAACTTTAGGAGGAGGTTTAGGACACCTAGGGAAACAATCCTACCAAGTCTGGACGCAATCTGACAAGGTACCAAAATCACGATCCATCATGAAAAAGGTCCTGAAAACTGCAACATATCAGTCCAAAAAGGTCACCCTATGGTCTAGGAACATCTCCTATGGTCAAAACGACTATAAACAATGATTTAAGCACTCAAATCTGCAAATACAGCTCACAGATGTGTTGTCGCGAACCACAGTAGAACTGACAATGCCTACACTTAATTTAAAGAGCAAAGAGAGAGGAACACAATGCAAGTTTCAGAATTGAAAACTGATTACCCATTCATTAGTAGCGTCGATTAAAAGGTGGAGTAGCTCGTAGCTTGAGCGTACGTTTTTTGAGCTCCTTTCTTCTTCTAAAGATAAGCCTCCTTTCACATTAAGATTATTGACCTTTATACCTAGGGCATTCTAAATGGCCAGTGGCCGCCTCACATGGACCTTTACAATCATCATTACAGAATTACAACTCATGGAATTGATTGCTACTATGGAATTAGGATTTACACAAAGTATCACTACACTAGCTCGGCAAAATAATAGACTACAAATGTGGTGTCCGGCTAGGTGGGCATCCGTTCGGTTCGTCCTCAAACATTCCCCCCTTCCTAATTTGTGTCGTCCCTTGACATAACCTTGTGCAGTCTTGTCATAGGGTTGTCTTCAGCTGTGTCTTCAAGGTTGGACGTCAGCTTGGGAAGTGCTTTGTCGTTGATGACGCTCCCCCCTTCCTTGACTGATTCATATATGCCATGTTGTTGATACGTGACTTGATCTTTGATTATCGAGACATCTTTTCTTCTCATTGCGGAGTCTTCTCTTTGCTGTTAGTCTTGGCCACCATGAAGAAGGATTTTAATGCTTTTGAGTTTGTAGAACCGATCCTCTTTTGTGGCGGCGTGGACTTTATGTTGGGTTTGCTTTCCATGTCCACTGCAATATGTGTTGTCTGCAATAGGACCAATGTTGAAGCACTATGTGAGCTACTTTTGATTGTTAATGATGACTCCCCTATGGAATTTGTCATTGCTTGTCATTGTAGGCCATTCTTTGACTTGCCATTGTTTGATGGAGATTTGTTGTCGCCCTTGGAGGCGATAATAGATTCTCTTGATAAGCATATGGGGACCTACAAATTTTACTCCAAGTCGTTGTCAATTGATTTGGGTAGATATTTCCTTATTGTTGATGTAGAAAGAATATATACAAGAAGTTGATGATGAGGGTTTCTAGATTAGGCTCTTAAAACCTAGATGACCAAAGGGAAAAAACCCGGTGGAAAAAAAGTGCCTTTGGTATACGCTCTTATTGGAGTTGAGCATTTGGACTTGAAGTACTTTTCATGCAAGGTGAGTGCTTGGAAGAAACAAAGAAAGAGTTCCTAATGCAAGTGCCAATTATGGGACACTCTATATGCTTATGAGAAATTTTCAAACAAAAGCATGCAGTGTAAGAGATGGAGTTGATGGTGCTTCAAGGAACAAATGTAGCACATGTGACATCACGAGACGTCTCAATAGCTTCCACGTTTCCAAGAAGTGTTTTCGATGTAGAAGCTTCTCCACTCATACCTCACTGTGTTGAGTGTGTGAGTGTCTTTTGGACTTCCTCCTTCACTTACCACTATACTACAATGACTACGACTCTTATGCTCACCTATACCAACATGAGCGACACAACATAATTATGCTCAACTCTTCCAGCTTGAGCAGTACTTGGAATACCTAAGACGCTTAGACCACAAAGAATATTACATGAAGTTTTGGGACTAACGTCTCACTCATTTAGTGGCTTAGCTGCCCGACTCTTACTTTTATGCCATGTATTTTTAATGATGACTTGGACTTATCTGTTCAACATCAGAAACCCAATTCCATAAATTTTGACAATTTAGGCCTTTTCCATTGTATTGATCTTTGGATGCCACCATTTTGGCGAGTAGGTTGGCATATTTGGCTCCTCTTGACTTGCTTGTTGTATGTTCACACTGATTTGTGAAACAAGTCCTTGAGCTATTGTAGAGACTAATGGAGTCTTTGCTTTATATCCCATGAGAAGCGATTGTTGATAGGTGTGGGTTCCTTGTGTTTGAGTTTCCACGACCCGGTTTCGGAACCAATTTTGTTTTTGGTTCTTGTGTGACCGTCTTTTGTATTCGCTCCTTTTGCTCGATGACTTGATGGACACTAGGCTTTCGTAGCCACATCTGATGATTTCCTTTGTAGAAGCCCTGATTCTGTAGTTGATGATGAGGTATCCATCTAGAGATTGTAGCAACCTTGGTTGCAATTGGCTTCTGTTGGCTCTTGGTTTTCACTGCTTGCCTTTGGATAGAAACTTGTGCTGCATGATTTCTCTTGGTTGCTCTAGATTGAGCTACAACTTTTGGTAACCATATTTGAGTGTTACCTTCATAAAATCCTTGTGCTTCAAGTAGCTTGATTGGAATCATCCATTGCTTCATCTGTTTGTGTTGTGTAGCTTGGGTAGCTTGTTTGAGGTCTGACTTCGGCACCCATAGTTGTCGTATTGCCCGCTTGGAAGGTCTTTTCTTCTCCCTTTTGTTGTTGTTCTTTCGCTTGCATGAGCTGTTTGTATTTCGTTGATAGCTTGGCTCGCTCCTTATAGAAGTTCTTCTTGAGGTGAGTACATCCAAGCTATTACTTTAGGCTTTTTGGCCCAAACATTAGTGTTTCCTTGGAAGTAGCCTTGAGCAGTGATTCACTCATTTGATGCTACCCACCCTGTCATTTTTGTTGTTGATGTTGAACTTGTGCTTCATGTATCCAAACTGGGTCTTTGACTTTGATGTGTTCTTTGGATACCAACACTTGGTTGATATTCTTTGGCTTCTTCTAGATGCTTTTTTGTGATGGAAACTTTGGTTGGTAGACGTTATGCTTTGGTTTACATTGCATTGTTGATGGTTTGGCTCTTGATGTAGAAGCTTCATTGGAAGTTTGATGTAGGCGCGTTGAAGGTAAAGTCATCTTACGAGGTTGATATACTTCAATGTTTACCTTTGCTTTACCTTTTTCCCCGATGGTTGGCGATTTCTTCTCTGCATGGATTTGAGAAGCTTCATGGAGTCTTACCATTGTTGTTGTTGAAAGAATATGCTCCTCCATCTTTCTATCAAGACCAGACTCTCTTTGATGTGATGGGAGTCGATGATGTGGAAAGTATCTTTATACTCCCCGGTACTCAATTTGAGTACGGCTTTTACCCTGCCAAAGCTAGGAATCGGCATTTTAAAACTTGTGTACACTATCTCCTCTAGCTCTTTGATTGGTGGCTTTCCCATCATGATCCACGTTCCATATGTCATTAGATTCTTTGTCGCTTCTGGATCTATTACAGTTGACCATGTGATTTTGAGTCCTGTTTCTTCGCATATGCTGAATTTGATCATCGTAGGAGACAGTCGATCTTCTTCTTTGTCCCTGTTCTTCTTTTGATCTTGCATTTTCTGAACATTTGATGTTGAACTTGGAAACTTTTTTCCTTCATTTACTTTCATTTGCGCTTTTTGTGGTGTCAGCTTCTTTGAAACAGCTTTTGTCGATTCTTCAGGTATGTTAATGATGACATATTCTTGTGGTTGCTTTGCTTCCTTTGTTTGCACCTTGGAACCATGCTCCAGGACGTAGCCATCTGTCTGACCTTTTTTTCTTTCACACTCACAAACTTCATTAGCTTCCTTCAACACCTTTATCGTAAACAAGGGAGTTATATCATACCCATCTTCATCACAAAATTTGGTGTATGTCACCTCGTTTACGCAGACATCAAGAGTTGCCAGTATTTGATCCCATCCGAAGGGTTCAAATAACTCCTCTAGAAATGGCTCTGGTACATATGTCTCATCTTCTACTGAATGCTCTAGGATGCAATCTTCCTTTCTAAGACTTCCATTCTCAAGAGCTCCATACATCTAAATATATTCTTTGCTTTCCATATCAATTGTGGAGTTTAATTCTTTCCCCGGGGTTCGCACTACATCTCTATAACTATGATCTTTGACACTGATTTTCATTGTGACCTCTTTGTGTCTCAAGTAGATATAGTCATAGCCCCAGTCTTGTACCATTTTGAGTTGATGCATGAATGATCTACCCAATATGATATCAAAGTTGTTGCTCTTATCAAAATTCATGATGGTAAAGGTGTGCTCATACTCTATGCCACACAAGGATACAATGATTTGTTCTAATATTCCTATCGGTTTCTCCACGTATCCATCTGCTAATTGCAATTTCATCCGAGTTTTTGTAAGAGTAGGCTTTCCCCATTTTTTCCATATTTCTTTGGTTGCAATGGCAGTTTCTGCCCCACTATCTAATATAGCAACCGTCTTTATGCCTTTGTACTCAAGTGGTAAGGTGGTGTTTCCTTCTTCTCCTTCACAGTAGTCACCCACCTTATTTACTGGTACTGGCTTTGTCTGTGGTTTCTTAGGCATGGTGTCATCCCTGTTTTCATATGCAAGTTGGTCATGTGAAGGGATTTTCAACCCCATGTTTTTTAGGTTTTTGCCCATTTGGCCCCATAGATGTGGTCTGATTTTTAGTAGCTTTGAGAGATGAAGTGTGCATTGTATAGGAGAAGACATCAATTCATGCAAGCTCTTGGTATCCATCACTTTTGGTGTGGCTTTCCAATGAGAAGGTACCATTTCCACCTCCAATTTTGTTTCAAGTTCTCCAATGAAAGATGACAAAGTCTTTAGAGAGTGTGGTTTACTCTCTTCAGACGCGACAGACCCGACATCCCTGTATAGAGATTGTATATCTCCTGGGAAAAATTCGTGATCCATGTTTATCTTAGGGATAGGTGCTGACTGTAAAGTAGCACTACCATCTTTTTGGTTTTGGATATCCTCCCATAGATCCTGTGGCCATTGTTCTTCTATCTCCGGAATAAGCAACACTGATTGTGAGCCCACCCCATCTATGGTATTGGCTACTTCCCTTGTATCTAAAGGTGCCTCAACTCCTCGATCTTCCTCTTTTTTTACAATACCATGGCTCTCCATTTTTTGGATTTTTTCGCTGATGAGCAACTCCATTTTTGGAGCATCTGGAACTGGTTCCATAAGAGCTTGGGCCTTCTGGATGAGCTTCTTGCACATTTGCAACCTGTCTTTTTCATACCCTGGATGAGGATATGTAAGCCATCTATCCTCTTGGGTTTGGTTGGGTTTTAGCCTAGCTTCATAGGCCTTCAAAATTGCATCTAAAGGTTCAAAGACTTTTTCCACTAAGACTGAACCTCCCGAGTTAGTCTTTGACTCTCTAGGTCCCTTTGCGTTTTTGTTCCTTTCTTGCTCTTGTCTAACCTCCTCTCTTGTTTGATTCAATTTAGTTTCCAAAGCATATTTCTCCTTCAACCTCTTCGCTTTCATTTTGTCTCGTCTTCCTTTCCATGATCTTCTTCCAAAAGTTCTCATCGATATGTTCTCATTTTGTGTTTGAAGAGGCAATGTGGCTTCTTCAGCTGGTTTGTTTTTGGCAGCTTCTTGAGCTCGAGCTCGAGTCATCACATTTAAAGGAATGGAGGGTTCTACCTCGGATCCGCTTGAAGAAGGCATTACGCCTACAAAGTTCATTGTTGCTTTCCCCCTGTAGTTTGGATTTTTAGCACAATGCTGGCGTAGATGGTCTATCCCACAACATTCACAAAATACAAATAATTCTATTTGTGGACCCTTGTTTGGACAACTTCGTGCCCAATGGTCACCTCCACATTCATAGCATGGACCTTCTTGTTCCATAGTTGGTGATCCAGCCAATGGTTGTTCTTGCTTTGTGAGGATGTTCTTTGAACCATACTCATGATTGGCTATGAACATGAGCGTATTTGCATCCAAGGAGTATTGGTTTTTCATGGATTGTGGCACATGCGTTGGCTGAGTGTAGTTGACTACCACTCTACCATTATTCAGAAGAGGTGGTTGTTGCCCTACCACAAGTTGTGGCTTTGGCTCAGTGTTACACCATGGAGTGGGATGATCCCCTCCACAAGTATTACATCTCCTCAATTGAGATTGTTGTACATTCAGGTTCTGTATGTAGACTGGTTTATTCTTCTAATTACCCCCTCGACCACTTGATCAATGATTGGTTCCCAAGGAGTTTGAAAATCTCTATTTGTTGTTGATTTGCTCTTCGGAGATGAGGCACTACTAGTCGTGTTATCTGTATCTTCAGTCACCTCTTTGTAGGCCTTGCAATTGTCAACTAGATATAGAGCTTCTCTAGGGACTTGCTCAAATGTCATGCATCCCTTCAAATGTAGGTTCTTTTTGAGAGTTTCATTCCTCAAGCCCTATATGAAGAGAATTGATAGCCTCTCATCTTGTGGTAGCTCTCTCACAAGACATCTCTTGATGTATCGTTTGAAGCCAAGCAGAGCTTCCTTCACTCTCTCGGTCTTTTTTTGTTTGAAAGCGTAGATTTGTGACAACGTATTGTGCTTGATCCCCCTTTTTGAGAATTCCTCAATGAATTCTTGCAAGAGTTGTGCTATGTTTGGGAAATCATCCCTATTCAATGGTTGGAACCAAGTCAAGGCTGTTCCTTCCAATGTTAATTCAAATCCCTCATATTGAGTATGGAAATCTGCAATCTGTTCATCTCTCAACACTTGTTTGAAGAGTGAGACATGAGCATATGGATCCTTTGACCCATCGTATTTTGTCTTGACACATTGAGCCACTTGATATGGTCTAATTCGTTGTGGTTCAATCACCAGTCTAACCAATTCGTGGTCTCTTGGAAAGATGTCTCTCGCTCTCTCCTCTTGTTTTGGAAAGAATCCCGATGGAATCCTCTCTGATGTGTACTCTGGCATTGTTTTTGGATGGAAGTAAGTAGAGACCGTAGTACCTTTGTACATATATCGTTCTAAGTCAAATGAATTGACAAGTTTGTACTCCCTTCCATACTTATCTACCATCAAAACTTGCACTCCGTGGATATCTGTATACGTGAACACATAGAGATTCTTATGGGTGGTCAACTCTCCAGCATAGGGTTCTACACACTTATAGAAGATATATGGATCTCCATTTTGTGAATCTACATATGCCTTCATGAGCATAATCTGTAAGAACTCGCATGGCTTCATTGGCTTTGATGAATTTCACGTTCGGTTTGTTGATCAGAGGATGCCTCTCCTCTGTGTATTCTCCCAATCCCCCTGTTGTTGGCATTGCAGCGTGTTTCATGTCTCCAAGTGGGGTAGAGAACTCTGGTGGTGGATGATTTGTCATGGTTAAGGCTCACTCAAAACTCTCAAGATAGTCCTTGAAAAGCTCACTTTGGCTTAGTGCAACTTATCTCTTTTTCCCCCTGGTCAGGTCTCTCAAAAGTCAAGAATTTGTGACTTTTTTGGTTTCTGGAAACTGGTCTTGGGGTACCCTAAAACTTTGGATATAGGAAACTTGGTAAAATTCAGCTCTAAAACCTGGTATTGTCTGTAAGGTTTCTTCCTAGCTATACCTGACTCAATTTGAAGTTGTCTATCAAAAGTTAGAGCAATTTTAGTGAACTGCACTTGAAACAGCACTCAAAACAATCTCAGGACCAGAACACAGGAACTTTGGCTTGTATCTTGGTCTCCAAAAGGTATTTTTAGGTCAAACTTGAGATTGGGATGTCCTCAAGTATGTCTACAAGATAACCAAGTCGGATACCCCCACTATGCTGAGAGGTACATGGATCATGATCCATGTTCCTGTCAATTTTTTTTTCTCCAAATTTTCTCAAATTTTGCATGTGTGTAGATAAGGTCATATGCAGACTATATACCAATTTTCAGCAAATTCTGAGGTTGAGGTACATGGATCGCGATCCATGTTCAACCACATCTGGACTTGTCCTCTTAGGAGTTTGTTCCAGATTATGTCCACAAGCTAAATCTCAAATCTTTTTGGATTTGGACTTGTTTTGACAGATCAAATAGCCAATACTAGGTCTGCACAGCAGTTTTCAGTCTGTCACCTGTTTTGCTCCCTTTTGACCCAATTTTGCTCAATTTTTTCCAAAATTAGACTTGGGCATATGTTTCCTTATGTGTGCACTACTGATTTGGAAACTTTTAGGTCAAGCTTTCACTATGGGTACATGAATCGCGATCCATGTTTGGAGCCCAAATTAATTTTTTTTGGTACCATCAGATTCAGCATGATTAGGAGGTCCTATGGTATCATTTTTTTTGAAAATGGACCTCTGGATTGAAATTTAGGTCAATTCTGACACTTTCTCAGAGTACTTGGCAGTTATGGGCTTTTGGCTTGGTTTTTGATATCCAAATTCACTTTTAAAAAAACTACTAGACTCCTTGTGATGGGCTCTAGCTATGGTGCAAATTTGGTATCAGTCTGTGACAAAGGAACATGGGTCGCGATCCATGTACCTATGTGCCAGATTGCACTAAAACTTGGCACACAGCTTCCCCTTGGTCCACTGATCCCTGCTATATGGTTTTTGTGTGATTTGGACTTTTCTAGGTCAGACAAAAGTCAATTCATAGGTCTGTTTTAGGGTTTTCACCTTGAACAATTTTTGGCTCTTTTCACCCACTTTTTTAACTTTTTTGACAAAATTTCATTGGGGACTTTTGTTCACAATGGTCTTTGCTACGGGCTAAAAAAGTTTTTGTCCAAAAAGTTCTCAAGGATACATGGATCGTGATCCATGTTCCATCACTTTTGGATCTGAATTTTTGGTGTGTTGATAGCTTATGACGTTTGTAGCCTGCTCCACAAATCTTTTTGAATTTCGATAGTTTGCTGTGACAGTTTTGACAATGTTCTATTTTTGGCTCTTTTGACCACTTTTTTACAACTTTTTTGTATTTGATTCTTTTGAAAAAAGTGTTTGTCTATGTCTCAGCTACCTACTTCTCTAATCTCAGCAAAAGAAAAATCAAAATTTTTTCATGAGGTACATGGATCGTGATCCATGTTTGGAAGCCAGACTGACATTTCTTGGTACCATCAAGATCAGCATGTTTACTAGATGCTATGGTATCAAAAGTTTTGGATTTGGACTAGTTTTTGTCATTCAAAAGCAAGTTTTTCTATCTGTCCTGCGATTTTTGACTAGTTTCTGTATTTGGCTATTTTGACCAACTTTTTTCAATTTTTTGCTATGGCAACTTTTGGCAAAGTTGCTCCACTAGTTATCAGGAATGTACTTGTCAAATATTAGCCCCAAATGTGAAAAAGGTACATGGATCGCGATCCATGCTTGGCAACATTTTTTTTCATGAATTTTGTTATGCTGGTTCTCTATCCCCTGTAGAAGCCAAAATCTCACCTCTTTTTGAATTTGGATCCCAAAAAGTTGAAAAAAACCCAACTTTTGTGTCTGCAATGCCTGTTTTGCTGTTTTTTGCCCTAAGAACCATTTTTGATGTGATTTTTGAGTTCTTCTTTGAAGAGAACTTGATCAGAGCAATATTCCATTGATGCTCAATGTCACTGATCAATTTTCACCAAAAATGTTCTCTGGGGTACATGGATCGCGATCCATGTTCCTCCACAGAATCTGACCAAACTTCTTAGGTTGCTTCTAGAGAGTCTGCTAATGCCCTTGATCCACAAATTTTTGAATTTGGATCACTTTTGAGGTCTCTACCATCAAATTTTCATAATTTCAGAGTTATGGTCATTTCCGCCAAAATATGGTTTTCACCCTTTTTTCCCTCAATCTTTTAGCCCAAATTTAATGGTTGTAGTTTCTACTGACCCTACTCCTAAGTACTTACTCCTAAGTACTGAAATGAATCATGAAACAAAAACAAACAGAACGGTACAAAATAAAGTCGAAACAAAAACAGAACAGCTCTCTGAAAGTAATGAGAAAATCAAAGAATGAAATGCTTTTGGCTATCTCACTCACAACCCTCTTTGCTTCTCAAGAATAGATCTAGCAAGTTCTCGACTTCTAGACTCTATCAAGCACTAAACCCCGTGTCTAGCTGCTTCACTGCTAAAGTGTAAATGGAATGGAGAGACAAATCTTAGTAAAGAACGCTCTAAATACGCACTAGGTCACTCACCATCTAAGGAGCATATCCAGGACAATAGCGCCAATGTTAGCGGGTCGCCGCGACGGACATTTGCAACATAGCTTTCTGGCTCTAACATAATGTCAATACTCAGGGAAAGTGACTAGGATGGGGCACGGAGACTCTATGAGATCATCAATATCACGAAGTGAACCTTAACAAGAAAACACACTAGCTCAACAAGCAAACCAACACTCAAAGATCAGGGAAATCTGCGTATGTCCTTTCTCACAGCTCTAGGTCATCACGCCATCTCGGCACTCGAACGGACTCGAAATGCAACGAAACTTTAGGAGGAGGTCTAGGACACCTAGGAACACAATCCTACCAAGTCTGGATGCAATCCAACAAGGTACCAAAATCACGATCCATCATGAAAAAGGTCCTGAAAACGGCAACAGATCAGTCCAAAAAGGTCACCCCATGGTCTAGGAACACTCTCCTATGGTCAAAACGACTATAAATAATGATTTAAGCACTCAAATATGCAATTACAGCTCACAAACGCGTAGTCACGAACCACAACAAAACTGACAATGGTCACACTTGATTTAAAGAGCAAAGAGAGAGGAACACAATGCAAGTTTCGGAATTGAAAACTGATTACCCATTCATTAGTAGCGTCGATTACAAGGTGGAGCAGCTCGTAGCTTGAGTGTACGTTTTTTGAGCTCCTTTCTTCTTCTAAAAATAAGCCTCCTTTCACATTAAGGTTATTGACCTTTATACCTAGGGCATTCTAAATGGCGAGTGGCCGGCTCACATGGACCTTTACAATCATCATGAAAAAATTACAACCCATGGAATTGATTGCTACTCTGGAATTAGGATTTACATAGAGTATCACTACACCAGCTCGGCAAAGTAATACACTACAGATGTGGTGTCCGGCTATGTGTCTGGCCAGGTGGGCACCCATTCCGTTTGTCCTCAAACATTGCACTTTGGAGCATGGCTCTTGGTTGGATTTGCATTCCATAGCCAAGAGTTGTTGGTGTAGGCACTCAACTTCTCAAGCTTGGAGAAGCAGATGGAGTTCTTGCTCAACACAACATGAGAATGAGTATGTGTATGAGTGTATGAGAGAGATTATATGGTCAAGCTACCCCCCTCCTTGCTTGGATCGACCCCTCTTCCTAGCTCAAGCTTGAAGTTTATTGGACCTTCTCTAGACTAGACAATCACATGCATTAAACATATCAAGCAACCATGGTAGCATTTGGACAAGTGTTCTCCTTTCCCCTTTGAGAGAGAGAGGGCTTGAAAAATGCTTAAACAATTAATTAAATAAACTAAATTCTCATTGGACCCCTTTAGAGGTTAACGAATAGGCTTTAGGCACGACATGAGGGCAGCATGTGTAGGTGCTTGACATGTGTCCTTGTTGCCTCTTAGGTCTTGGGCTTGCCTTGAGTGAGTGTGTGTGTGTTCTCTCTCATGCCCCTAGCTTTAGGGCTCGCCCCCCCTTCTTGTAGGGATCATGTTGACTTTGGAACACCCCACCTCTTGAGTACCTTAGTCATAAATCCCCTCAAGCACCTTTAGTCATAAAACATGACAAGCACCTTTATCATCAAGCACAACAAGCACCTCAAGCTTGGGCCGAGTTCCCACCTCAAGCTCAGCCCTAGCTTGCCTAAGGTCCTAGGTCCAAGGACTATTAACACTAACCGTTGGAGGTCTTTAATGAAGCTAACCCTAAGGTCTTTCAAACTCTATTAGCTAGCATTTCTCTTTGACATACCATCTCTCATTTGGACCGATTGACTTTGGTCCCGTGTGTTGAGATATATCCATAAGCACATTCTATATTCTAACTCTTTTTCCCGTTTATTCTCCCACATTAAATGATCAGTTTAATATGAAAAAATCATTTGGGTTAGTTAGATATTAGATTTTATGATAGGCTAGTTGCTCAGGGTTAGCGACTTTTCATTTGGCCGCTCTAAATTGGCTTAGTGTTGCATTAGTTTAACAATTTTAATAATCTGCTTAGGGTTAGTCACTTAGGGTAAGTGGTTGAAGTATTTTAGTCTGCTTAGGGTTAGTAGTGTTTGCTTTTCTCGCTAGGAGTTGGCCTTGTAAAGGTGCTTAGGGATGGCTGTATAAAGACGCCCTTAACTAACTTAGGTTTGCTTCAGTTCGGCCATTTCAATCTGCTTAGAGTTGGTCATGTAGAGATGCTTAGGACTGGCCGTGTTAAAGCCACATAGAGTGTTCGAGTGTTAGGGTTTGTCCTCTACATGCCTTATCATGTAGACGTGGGTGTGTACTTATGTCGCATCCACAAATATAGGCATTCACAAATAAAGATGATAATATAACCCGGTGGTCCTGATCTCCATGCACCTCTAGATAGAGGTGTGCGGGGATTGAGCATGGCTAGAGAATGTGAGATAGTTTACACTATGCCAATGGAGAAACTGTAAAGGGCAAATGACTTTTGGTTTGGCCGGTTAGCCTGGACCATGCTTGGATGCTTATGGCTAGCGCGTTTGGTTTGGCCATGACTTAGGATTTGATCGCTCTAAATATACTTAGTACTTGTGGCTTCAAATTGACTTAGCCAATCAACAAATTAAACCGACTTACATTGGCCGGCAGGAGTTTTAGATTAGAATGTTAGAGTATTAGGGTTTGTCCTTGATCTACATGCATTGTTATGTAGATGTGGGTGTGTACTTATGTCGCACCCACAAATATAGGCATTGACCAATAAAGACGAAAGTATAACCCGGTGGTCTAGATCGAGGTGTGCGGGGATTGGGCATGGTTAGAGAATGTGAGGTAGTTTACACTTTTATCTGCTTTTGGTTTGGTTGATTAGGGTTGTCCATGCAAAGACACTTATGGTTTGGTTGATTAGGGTTAGTGGATTTTGGTTTGACCGATTAGGGTTGGCCATGTGAAGATGTTTATGGTTGGTCGGTGGTCTGCTTAGAGCTAGCTAGCCGTTCGTTCAAATTTATATATTAAATGTTATACGCTCTAATAACAGTCTAGTCGTGTGCACTCAGTATTACTTGTTAACTTGTTTTGTAATCTTTAGATTAATTATGGACAATAGGATGTCATGCCCTTGTATGCTATGTAAGCATCAAATATTTCAAAAATGAAAGATTTGTGATCAGTATATATGCAACACCGGTCTTTTTCCTGACCTGTGATCTCCTGAGCTTAACCTACAATCTATTTATGGATGGTTTGACACGAGTGTCACAAAGCTTTTCAGGTAAACATATATATGACATACTAATTTACTTGAAAAGCCAAAGTACTTGTTTACATTGTTTAAGTGGTATTGACAGATTGCTCAATGAGCGGATTTTCCTAGAAGGCAATCACATGGCCCCTACTTGACCTGCCACCAAACATCTGCTTACGAACTTGATTACGAACTTGGGGATGGATTATAATAGAATCAATACATATCCTCATGATTGTGCACTCTTTCAAACTGAGTATGAGTATTTGAAACAATGTCCCAAATGCGGATCAAATAGGTATAGAGAGGACACACAAGGGAAATTTGTCCCTGCAAAGATTTTACGACACTTTTCAATCATTCCAAGAATAAAGAGCATGTTCAAGTGCAAGTCTATAGCAGCTTTGATGACATGGCATCGAAACACTAGATACATAGATGATGTGATGCAGGTGCCTACTGATTCTCTTGCATGGAAGCACATAGAGAAAAGATGCTTGCATTTAAAGAAGAACCTCATTGTATTCATTTTGGTTAGGAATGGATGGAGTAAACCCATTTGAAATTTGGAGTTCCTCATAGAGCACATGGCCTATTTACTTAGTGAACTATAATCTTCCACCATGGTTGTCTATCAAGAAGGGCCATTTGCTATTGCCACTAATTGTTCCAGGGAAGTGCAATGTAAAGAACATGGATGTTTATCTGGCACCACTTATAGAAGAGCTTCAAATCTTATGGATAGGGATTGACGTGGTTGACATGTCCCAACCGGTCGGTAGATGACATGCCCATGTGCAAGGCATTCTCATGTGGACCATGCACGATTGGCCAGGCTTTGGTGAGTGTTCAGGTAAGTCATACCTATATGCATTCTATAGGCGGTGCTTGGTTAATGCTTGATGCTTTTTCGTTTCTTCTTTCTGATTTTAAGGTTTTAGCTACCGAAGCAATCATGCATGTCCGCTATGTGGTCTCGACTTGGCTTCAGTCGCTCTGATTATTTGGGCAAGACAGTACGAGGAGCATGGGTGATTTTTTCCATAAGGACAGGAGCTGTATGTACCAAATATATGCAAACACGATATGCACCACTGAAGCCGAGTGATTGGAAGAACATGTGGCAAGAATCAAGAGTTTTTATGCCCCCTGGGATGAAAAGACCCTCTATTTTTCATTATCTTCCATATTGGAGTGACTTACTTATCAATCATTTACTATGATGGTTATGGTTGAGAATTTGGTTATGATTATGCTTTTGGAATCCGCTTAAAGTTATGGTTATGGTTTGAGAATCTCGTTATGGTTATGGTTATGGTTTTGGAATCTCCTTAAGGTTAAGGTTATGTTTTAGGAATTTGCTTAAGGTTATGATTATGGTTTTGGAATCCGCTTACGGTTATGGTTATGGTTTTGGAGTCATGTTATGGTCACAGTTATGAAATTTCTCTTTGGTTGTGGTTTTGAAATTGATCGAATCATGTTATGGTTGTGGTTTTGGGATCAGCTTAAAGTTATGGTTATGAATTTGGAATCATATTATGGTCATGGTTATGGAATTGCTCTTAGGTTATGGTTTTGTTATGCTTATGGCTATGGTTTTGGAATCATGTTATGGTCATAGATATGGAAGTGCTCTTAGGTTATGGTTATGGTTATGGTTTTGGAAACTTGTGACATTTTTGGTGATGATTTGGGAATCATGTTATGGTCATGGTTAGAGAATATTGTTATGATTTTGGAATCCTGATATGGTTATGGTCTGCAATTTTTGTGATGGTTATGGTTTGCGAGTCTTGTTATGCTTATGGTTTGTGAATCTCGTCATGGTTTATAGTTCCAAAATCTTGTTATGGTAATGGTTACATTGTCAATATGTACTCACACATTTGCTCAATTTTTAGGAAAAATGAAGATGGAGTGCGGTTGCTTTTACACTCTTCCTTTGAGTAGAGAGTGCTAGTTTTTGGTGCTGCAGTACACGTAGCAGTCGCTGTTAGCTCTCTCTGTTTTTTTTTAATCTTTTGGTGTCAGTATAGGCATCGGTATGCACGACTGTATATGCATCGCTATATGTGTCGATATTTTTCAGCGGATATATTAACGCCACGTACACGGATGGTACGATACCAACGCCTATATGGACGTGCATAGCGATGCTTTGGAATTCTATAAGCCGTTTTTCCCCATCGGTATAGTCACCGGTATCCACACGACGTGTTGTAGTGTCCATTATCAAATTTCCCTTATGTAATTAATACTTTTGCTTTGTACTTTACATTACACATGGATATTTTTACATTAAGCTTTTCCCAAAATGATATTAGGCTCATGTTACACATGACATATATCATCGTAACAGTACATGGAGGGTGTTGGTTTGAGGTTATGTCAAGTGCCTTTGCGCCCATGCTTATTGCATGTTTGCAAACCCTTGTGGGGGGTCGACCCATTTAGCTCTACCCAACTAGCTCTACCCAACATTAGACATCACAATTTTCAATCTCATTTTGCCAAAGTAGACTATTTTTTAGTAAAATCTAAGCAGACTTTTTTCTTCTTGCTCTCCTCTCCTCTACTTGTTAATTGGCTTGAGTATCCCATGACTTTCAAAATCAAACCTAGTAAACATCATTATCGCAAAATCAGTCTTGCTATGGTCTCTATCAATATAAAATATTCGGTACAAACATTTTTAAAAAATTCTCTCTCTCTCTCTCTCTCTCTCTCTCTCTCTCTCTCTCTCTCTCTCTCTCTCTCTCTCTCTCTCTCTCTCTCTCTCAGCCCATGCTTATGTCCGTAGACCCCTCTAAATGGGTGAGGGGGTCAACTCGTTTAGCTCTACCCAACAACGAAAATCACAACTTCCAATCTCTACTCAATAATGAGCATCCCAACTTCCAATCATATTTTGCATCATTTCAACTATTTTCTACTAATATCTAAGTAGAATGTTTCTCCCTTGCTCTCCTCTCTACTCCCTATTAATCGGCTTGAGTATCCTATGATTTTTAAAATGAATCCAAGTGAACATTATTGTCACAAAAACGGTCTCGCTATGGTCCCCGCCATATAAAAGATCCAATATAAACTTAAAAATAGGGCCTCTCTCTCTCTCTCTCTCTCTCTCTCACACACACACACACACACACACACACATTATTTTAGAATGGTACACCTTTTTTACCATTGGAATTAGTTGCTTAGCATATTCTTACGATGCATGCCACAACAAGCACATATATTCAATCGTGGACGTTTCGAAGAGGCAAGCACAACTCCTCATTGAAAACAATACTACAAGGTACATAATCTGTATCAAAACCTCCATGATTATATGTTTGCTTGGACAACACAACCAAACTATGGGACAAGGCATGACTCACGTTTCTTATAAAATTTAAAGAGACAAGGTGTCGACTCTCCACCATCCTTTTTGTAAAGAAAGAGGATGCAAGAGAGCTACACAAGACAAGCACAAAGAGATGGAAAGCTTATTCTTCTTATCACAGAAAAGAGAGTACAAAATGACTAAGTGCTAAAACTGAAAAGTAGCACATATGTACATGCGGTCACTAAGTGTGAACTCGCTAGAAGCGTACTAGGCTACTATAAGTGTAGTCTAGCTGTAGAATCACTGGCAGATATCCTCCGTGTCAGTCACCTAACGCGCCAGTGAGTAAATATTGTAAGCGGCCAAGACCCGTAGTGGATGCCAGCTCAAGATGTAGAGCTCGACATCTCAACACTCCCCCTCGAGCTCTGCATGTCGTAGAGTCCAAGCATAGTCCGGAAACGTCGAAGCTTCTCAGCTCCGAGGGCCTTGGTAAAGATATCCGCTATCTGCTCCTCTGTGCTGACGTAGACCAAGTCGATGTCGCTCGCCAACACTCGCTCTCGAACGTAGTGGTAATGGACCTCTATGTGCTTGGTCCTGGCATGGAACACTGGGTTCCTAGCCAACTGCATGCTGTTGAGGTTCTCACAATGGATGACAATCTGCTGGTCCACCTGCACTCCCAAGTCCTCAAGTAATGTGCGTAGCCAAGCTACCTCGCACGCTGCAACTGCTGCACCTCTGTACTCAACCTCTGTGCTCGATAAAGCAACCGTAGGCTGCTTTTTGCTGCTCCAAGTAACAGCAGCACTCCCAAAAGAGAACATGAAGCCACTCGTAGATCTCCTATCAACAATGCTACCTGCCCAATCTGCATCTGTATACCCATACAATGCTAATGGCGCATCTGCTGCATAGAACAATGCGTAGTCAAGAGTCCCTTGCACATACCGAAGTGTGCGTCGTACTCCATCCAAATGTGGCTTCCTCGGAAGCTGCATGAACTGACACTCCAAGCCTACTGTGTAGCTCAAGTCTGGCCTCGTGATAGTCAAGTAGATTAGACTACCCACAATCTTCCTATACATCTTGACATCCTCAACAACATCACCCTTCTCTGCACTCAGCTTTGCATTCACATCCAAAGGGAATAGAAATTGGCTTACAATCAGCCATACCATACTTTGACAACATGTCCAAAGCATACTGTCTCTGTGACAGCCATACACCCTCTGGAGTCCTGATCACCTCAATACCAAGAAAGTAGCGCAACTCGCCCAAATCTTTCATTTCAAACTCCTGTTTGAGAAGACCCTTCACATGGTCAATCTCCATAGCATTGTCACCCACAATAATAAGGTCATCTACATATATGGTAATGACCACAATCCCCACATCACTCTCACGTACATAGAGTGAATGATCAGCATGAGCTCTCCTAAACCCAATACTGACAAGATACTTGGCAATCCTATCATACCATGCTCTAGAGCCCTGCTTCAAACCATACAAAGCTTTGAGAAGTCTGCATACATAATCTGGGTAACCTGGATCGACATAACCAGGTGGCTGATCCATATACACTTCCTCTTGCAACTCACCATTCAAGAATGCATTCTTTACATCCATTTGATGCATAATCCATCCTCTAGATGCAGCCACTGCTATGACAGCTCTCACAATCATCATCTTTGCCACTAGAGCAAAGGTCTCCTCATAGTCTATGCCATACGTCTGTGCATAACCCTTTGCGACCAGCCTTGCCTTGTGACGCTCAATGTTACCATTAGCCTTATGCTTAGTTTTATACACCCATTTACAGCCAATAGCTTTCTTGCCACTTCGCAATGGCACCAACTCCCATGTGTCGTTTGCTTCCAATGCAGCCATCTCTTCATTCATTGCATCATGCCAATGCACATTTCCAACTGCATCCTCAAAACATGTGGGCTCCACATACTCTATCACCTTGGCCATGTAGGCTTGGTGATGCGCTAGATACCCATCATAAGTCAATTTCTGAACTGGATTTCTGACTCTGTTAGATCTGCGCAGTCCTGGGTCACTCCTTTGCCCTCTAGCATCTTCTTGTACTTTCCTTACACGAGGTGTCCTGACAGCCGGAATTCCAAATTCCTCATCAAGACTTTGTTCAGAACCATCTGAATCCATGTCTACATGTGAAAAACCTGATGATGCATCAGCCATAAAGAGAGGTTCATCAACCTTTTCCTTTCCTTTCCTTTCTGTGATACATTCCCTGTACCTGCTGGTGGAGTAACCTACGTACGTAGTCTACCATTCCATGGCTTCTCAACAGAGCCACGAGAAGACGACTCTTGTGGTCCACTCAAAACCTGTGACTGTGGCCTTACATTTTGTACAACCACATCATCTTTTACATCAGCCCCAATAGTGCCATGTGCATTACTGTACCAGCTGCTCATCTCATCAAAGACTACATCTCTGCTCACTCGTAATTCTCGTGTAGTAGGATTGTAGCACCTGTACTCCTTTTGTTCAAGGGAATATCCCACAAGAATACATTTCTCTGCTTTAGGATCCAATTTCCTACGCAACTCATCTGGTACATGCACGTAAGCTATGCAGCCAAACACTTTCAAGTGTGCCAAATCAGGCTTTGTACCTATAAACTTTTCCTCAGGCGTTACATCATGCACCGCAGCTGTAGGTGTCCTGTTCATAATGTACACAGCTGTATTTACAGCTTCAACCCAGTAATGATGAGACATGTTCTTCTCATTCATTAATGCACGTGCAACCTCAGCAATGTGCCTGTTTTTTCTTTTTGCGACCCCATTCTGTTGTGGAGTATATCTGCATGTAAACTGCCTGCGTATACCATGCTTTCACAGAAAATTTGAAAAATCATTGGAGAAGTACTCTCCCCCTCCATCTGACCTCAATGTCTTGATTTGCATATCTGTCTCCTTCTCAATCATGACTTTGAAGTCCTGAAAGTGACCAAACACTTCACTTTTGTTATGCATGAAGTAGACCCATACTTTCCTTGTATGGTCATCAATGAAAGAGACATAATACCTGCAACCATGTATACTTGCAGTATCGGTTGGACCCCAAACATCTGTGTGCACCACCTCAAGTGGATTTTTAGATACATTGCGCTCATGTGGAAATGAGCCCTTTGACTGTTTTCCAAACTGGCATGCTGCACACACTTTATGCATACCATCCACCTTGAATTTGGGCAAACCTTTTACAATCTGTTTTGATTGCATGCTGTGCAATCTCTGCTCATTGACATGGCCAATGCGTTTGTGCCAAATGTCAACATCAGCCACAACATCTGTGCCCTGTGCAAATAATGCAGCTTTTACCTCAGGCATGTCTACATTCAGCGTAAACATTCTGCCCACACATTTGCCCTCTGTGATCAGCGTACAGCCATTCTGGAAATCTTTTACATAACAGCCATTGGGATTGAAGCGAACCTGCAAACCCTGCTCAACCATTTGTCCAACAGAAACAAGATTCTTTGTAATGTTTGGGACATGAAGTACATCTGCTAAGTACTTTGATTTCCCACTTTTCGTATTTAGAGGTATGTCCCCTACATGAGCAATGGGGTGAGCTGTGTCATCTCCTGTTTGCACATAGCCTGACACATCTAGTTTGCGCATATCTCTAAACCACTCTCCACGAGACGTCATGTGATTAGAGGCACCTGAATCCACATACCAAACATCATCTTGGGTGGAATTCTCTGCAGTCATTGTATTCATTACATGCTGCATAACAAACATGCGCTCGTTTTTGTTGTCATCTGCATCTCTGCTAGTAGATGCATAGTTGCCCTGTTCTCTCTTTCCACTTGCTTTTCCCTTTGGACAGTCACATGACATGTGACCTCTTTCACCACAAGTCCAACATTCTCTGCTATCTGCAGTATGTTGCTGCCTGCTTGATCCTGCACCACGACCTCTTTGACTCCCCCTGCCTTGAGACTGGTTTCCCCTGCCACCTGTATTGTTTTGATTTGATTGCCCTTCTTGAAATTGGCCCCTGCAACCCCTTGGGCCTCGACCACGACCTCTACCTCTACCTCTGTTGGAGTTAGAATAGAAGGCCTGTTCAGAATTATTTCTGCCATGAGAAGAAGATGTGTCAAGGTTCTTCTCCTCAAGAATAAGCATAGAAATCAAATCTTGGAACACGGGGATGTTGTCTCTTGTATTCATGGAAGACCTGAAATGTACATACTCATCTCCTAGACCATCCAAGCATGCACGGACAATGTCATCGTCTTCCACTGAGACTTTAATAGATCCAAGAGCCTCGATGATACTCTTGATCTTCAAAGCATAATCATTGATGAAGAGGTTGTTCCTCTTAACCTGATTTAGCTCCGACTTTAGTTGAAGCTTCCTGGCCTTGGTGTTCACCTCGAACACTCTACCTAAGTTTTTCCATGCAGTGGCGGGGGTTTCAGCATCCTGTATATAGCCCATCATGCCATCTGTGATACTCATAGAAAGCCAATACATCACTTTGCTCTGGCCTTGTTGCCAGTCCCTCAAAGCTTTTCTTTGTTCTGCTGTAGCATTTGCCTCGGGAATCTCTGGTTCCTTTTCATTGTCTCCTTCTACATAGTCCCAATAACCTTTTCCTTTTAGGAAATTTGTTATTATGAACTTCCATGCAGGGTAGTTATTTTTCTCAAGCTTCTCAGTAACAATCTGACTGAAACCGTCAGACATCTTGAAGCACTAAGACAAAATAGCTGCAATCTGCAAAAACTTGCAAATCTGCTGAACCTGCTATCGTGGTACCTGTAAAGCTTTCTACACTCAACGAGTGTCCACAATAAAGCGTACATACAACCACTGTACTTGTACAGTAAATCTCTGTATACTGCACTTTGGAGACCTGTTCAGAAACTTGTACGAAAAACCGCTAGGCTGGCACTATAAGTGTAGTCCAGCTGTAGAATCACTGGCAGAGATCCTCCGTGTCGGTCACCTAACGCACCAGTGAGTAAATATCGTAAGCGGCCAAGACCCGTAGTGGATACCAGCTCAAGATGTAGAGCTCGACATCTCAACACTTTTATATGACACTTATGTGTGGCATGCATTAGATAATACAAATATGGAGAGAGAGAGAGAGAGAGAGGACTCGGGGCTAGCAAGAATAGTGGTAGTAATCACTTAGTATCTACAATGGGATGTAACGAGCTTTAAACGAAGAAGAAGAGCGTAGACGACAGCTTAACAAAAGCAACGCTCTCTTCCTTACAAAGTCAAGAAGGACCCATACTCCATTATTATTAGGTCAAGTTTGAACTCCTATTTTTGTATTTCCAATTGCCGTTAGTTTTTTCAATTCACCATTGTATCCTTTGTTTACTTTGGCCACATGTTTTTCTCTCATTGTAAATGCTCGATGTCAATCTATGCATTTCATTGAAAAACACATGCGTGCTCGTAGTGAGTTGGAGCATGTCGCACAATTTTTATTGGAGATGATAATGGCACATGATCACTGCAATGCTCTCTTTTTTTGGTCGAAGATGGAAACGTAGGTTCGCAGGGTACGAAGTTGCGTCCAATTAAATAGACTCCATAAAGCGGGTCATATGAAAAGAGAGCGCATGAGTAAATAACAATCTATTGACCGTAGGATGAGTCTGCAAGATATGACGCCAGAGAAGTGGAAAACGTGGCCGATTCTAGGCTCAAATAGCCAAAAAATGATATTCACGAATTAGGTCTCCCCAATCTCTAAAAATAAAGATAAAATTGATAGTCCACCTTCATCTATCTTTTCATTTCTTAAACCCCTCCTTCACTTAGGCACTTAATATGTTTTCAAAGAATTTTTTTTTTATATATATTAAGGAACCAATAGGAGCCACTTTTCGAAGATAGATCGTACAATTTAATATTAAAATACAACAAAAATTCTTTACGATTGGAGGCACTTATTTAAAGTTATTTTTCGTCGTCCCCTCTTAATTTTGTAGGCCTTCTTGCCTCTTTACCTTGTTTTTGAAGGAGAGCTATATATATATTAGGAGGCATAAGGGTTTCTCTTTAATGTTAAACAAATGTAGACGACGGGTTTTGGGGGGGGGGGGGGGGGGGGGGGGGGGGGGGGGGGGGGGAGAGAGAGAGAGAGGTTTTAACACCCAATTGACCTCAAATATCGTATGACCAGTGAACTCGAGATCTCATACTAAAGCGAGAACTAGGATAACCAATGTACCATGTAAGAGAGAGAGAGAGAGAGAGAGAGAGAGTGGAAAGAGTAGTGTAAAAATATAAGAAAATGACTCAAATTTCCTTTATAAAAAAGCATAATGATTTCATTAATTAATTTCTTAACCCTTGCACCTTAGCTATTAAATTTTGGATCTGATGCACACGCTCGATTGACTGGCCCTCCTGCGGGCTTTTGCTCCGTGCATCCCCTGGCCCATTTCCATCCCTCCTCCTGTGCAGTCACCCTCAGATGCAGGCAACCCTCCTCATCACCTCCCCCAATGCCCCCATTTCCCCACATTTCCTTCCATGCTCCAATTACCATCCTCCCCTGGTCTTGCATTCCCCTGCTCAATAATCCAAACAGGGTTCAAAGATATGTCATGCATGAGAGAGAATACTTTTCGTCTCCACCTCGTCGTGAGGTTCATGCATGCGTTCTACCTTCTTCCTCCACATCCTGCGGTTACAACACCTCCCCACCTCCCCTTCCCCTCCTCATTACGTGAGAGAGTGAGAGAGAGAGAGAGAGAGAGAGAGAGAGCATGCATCTAACGTCCACTTGCGGGCACTGCTCCCCTGCACCGCCCATTTCTCTTGCCATGTCTGCGCACCGCCCATTGCTCGTCCACGTTTCTGTGTGCAATAAAAAAGCGAATCGCTTCTGTTCCCCCAAACCTATCCTGCCTGCCACCCAACATTTCCACCAATCTAAAATCTCTCCATCGGTGGCATCATTCCCAAAATACCCCCCAATAGTTTGTCGCAAATTTCCAAAATGCCCTTCAAATTTGTCAAAATTCCCAAAATACCCTGCTTGTGAGAGTAAATCTCTCCACAAATCAATTTTTTGTAGCTTTTCATAAGAAGGCTGATTGTATATAATATAAGATGCTAAAACTAAAATTTGAGTTGGTTTGTAGGCTATGGAGATGAATTGCTTCAGGTGAATCTATGAGCTATCCTAAGGCATAATGAGAATCTCAAGGGGCATGACACTACGATCAATGCATTATAAAGCTAAGGATCGAACTCTAACCAAATTAAAATTGACTAAACATCCATATGCTAGGGCATGGTTTGAAATTAATGCACTCCATAGAGATTGAAAAAGACAATAACATTCTTGCTTACAATCTAGAAATGTGCCCGTCTTGTGCAACGAGATTTCACATACCAAGATAAAATGACAACATCAAATGATTGAGATAGAAACTCCTAGTGGCCTCACTTTAGTGTTATTTGCTAGATGCTCTAGAACATGCACAAGTCAAATATTGATGTGGATAACCAACATTTCTTGCAAAAAATGACCTCCCATGCAACCTACGTGGGTGTCCATGCCTAGACTACATACAACAACTTCTTTCTATGTACGATTGCTCAGTGTCGTCGACATCTCAATAAGTGTGTCAAAAACTACACATGCTATAGCACGTGGATTACTAGTCTTTACAATGTCTTTAAATGTTTGATAAGTTAATGCTTTATCAATAACATGTTATTTCATCCAAAATAAATCAAAACATGTTTCTACTCACTACCTACTGGGTCCACTTTCAGAAAGCCCGTTAATTTGTGACAAAGATTCCTAAAGAATCTAGAATTCGAAGGCAAATGTGAGGAGCATGTCGTCATCATCATCCCCCCCAACCCCCCCCCCAACCCCTTTCCGCTTCCTTGCAGTGCTCCCCTCCATTGCAGTCTGCAGCCCTCCGTGGATCCGCCGTTAGACACACAAGGGAGCAGGCAACCAACAACCTCTTCGGCGAGCCGACGGACATAATCGATCACCTGCGCTCAGCCACCTCTCTAGCTCCTGACTTGTAATGTCAGGATTTGAAATTCTTGCACATAAGCGAACTGAGAGAGGAACACTAGTGCTCCCTCCTCTCTCTCTCTCTCTCCCCGCGTGTGATCCCTCCCTCTCTTTGCCCGTTCATGCTCTATCTCCACCTTTGTGCTATCAGTTCTAGCAGCATGCATGCTCTTCGTTTTGCAGCACAAGCCTACCATATATCATCACAGCATGCAAGCTCAGCTTACCCGCGCTTGTACTGATGCACATCAATCGACACTCTCTGTCTCTCCCTCCTCCATGTGCCATCAAAGGCCTTTTTTGTCCTCAAGAGGTCTCAGGAGCATCTCCCTCTCTCTGTGTCCGCCCATGCAGGTGTTGTGACCATCATTATCTCTCTCTCTCTCTCTCTCTCTCTCTCTCTCTCTCTCTCTCTCTCTCTCTCTCCTTCCAGCCATCTCCCTTCTCGGCTACAACACTGCACTCTAATGGGTCCACCTCTGTTTTATCCCCCTTCCCCAAACCCCACCCCACCAAAGGACTATCGCAGTGTGCATGGAGTGGAAGACCAATGACTGCGCACATCATGATCCTCCAGTGCAGAGTAGAGATTGTGAGAGCATCGCGACGCAAATTTGTTTTTGCTATCTCCCCAGCTTGTCCTGCTACGTGTCCCACTCATCATAAAAATCTTTGTTTGTATGCGTTCTTGTGCTTACGCACAACATCACACACTCACTCTCTCGCTCTTTCCCCTGTCTCCCTCTCTCTTCCACGTGCCAAAACCTCCACTTCCCCCTCAAAGCCACAAAAGGAATCTCCTTCAATTCTATTTGATACACCACTTCGCAAAATTTGATACACCACTTCGCAAAATTTGTTGGACCTACTATTACTATTTGGTTCTATATTACAATCTATTAATTAATTTCTTCCCAAGATTCGGTCTGAATCTCACAATTCTGAAGGAAAAGCAATCCCTCCTGTCGCCATCAAACCACCCCCCCCCCCCCGAGACGCTCTGCGCTAGCCTCAACTCGAAGCCAGATCCTGCTCTACGGCTGCCTGCTACCAACAAAACAGCAAGGTTCTTCTTTGCAATTGCCTGCTGCCAACAGGACGGCCACGTGCCCTATCGACACACTCCGTCCTCGCTGTGCCGTGGCATCACACAGTCGGACACCATGCCTTCATAGACGCCATCTCTACATACGACATTCTCCCTCTCTCCCTTTTACCGAACGCTAGCAACGTCTCTCGCCATCGCCCTTTTGTATCTCCGCTTTCACCTCCTCCCTCGCTGGGTCTGGTCCTTTATGAGCCCCCTGTCCTAGAGCCAGCCCGTCTACCTCTCTCGCCTCTATTCTGCATGCTCCGTGTACACCTCCAACAGAGAGAGATCTCCGGATGGGGGAGAGAGAGAGAGAGAGAGAGACACGTTTCTATCTGTCTCCAACCTCGCCCTCCCGCATGCTAGTTCGCCTGCATTCTTGGGCACTAGATTTTTAAGGCCTCTTGGGATAGTTTCGTACAACGTTAAAACTCTCTTCTTATTCTTCTTCTCTGTCTCTCTCTCCACGTGCCTCCCCACCTTCCTCTTTTCTACTAAAAAATAAAGAGCATCTTCTAAGATTCTATATGAAAGAAATGAAAAACTCGTTTTGAACACCTACTCTTTCACATGGCTCACTTTGAGCATGTAGTTAAGTGACCACTACTTTAAACAAAAAAGTTACCTTCCAAATTCATAACCACTTGGTCATGATAAGCCTCCAAAGTTGATGAAACCTTGTATTTTGTCAAAAACAACAATTTTTTTAGATCAAATGATGATACCATGAGATAACTTTTTCCAATAACTTCAATGGGGTTTTGATCATGCTATATGATTGTTTTAGGTCCACTCTTTTTTTTTTTGAAATAAAAAAAACACAAAATAATGGTTTTTGTTTCATTATGCTAACCAACCTATCACCAAACTTTATAAAGCCACGCTTATTATTGCCACTAAATGTGTCTTTTCATAGATTTCTTGGGGTCTTTACATTCATAGGTAACCATTGAGAATAAAAAATAGCAAATCTTCCACCTATGAGAATGGTAGGCACAATAAGAAAGTAATAAAGAAGCACACATGAAAAAACTGGGTGTCACGTCATAGCCTTCACAATCCATTAGAAGACCCCAATATATAGGTAAATCTAAAAGGTATGATTAAATATTGATATAAGATACAAAGTTAATATTGATATAAGATACAAAGTTAATGTGATTGTTTTATCAAAGTGGAAATGTAAAGGAATGCATTATTTCCAACTCAAAATGAATGCGATTCGAGTTGAATAAAAAACGCATTGTTATCTATATGGGGTATTAGGTGCCCGAAAACTCCCAAAATAATGCCCGAACACAAACAAACTTGCCTTTGGATTCTATGTACATTATCAAACTTGTCTTTGGATTCCACGCACAATCAAACATGCCTTTGGATTGTGTTAAAATGATAAAAAAAATCATGAAAAAGGCATATTTATCCAAAAAACATCATCGACAGATTTTCATAAATAGACATTAACTTTCAATGTGAACCCTTTTTTCTTCTAAAGAGCATGGAATCATGTTGAGAACTACTAAAGCTAGTCATTTAACAATCTAAACCTCAAGTAGAGGACCTTTAGAATGGTATAATTGCAAAAAATAAGAAATAGTGAAAAAAACACACTTTTTTTTCTGGCCAGAATTGAGGTAGAGAAACAATTTGCAAGAATAAGGCTAACAATGAAAATGATGGCCCAAATAAATGTCATTTTTAAAAAAACTCATGAGACAACTTTGTGAATGTAGAGCACTCAAAACTTCATTTTGTAAGTTATAAAATAATTCAAAGAAATTGGCCACTTAAGAGGACATAAAAGTGTCTCATTACCAATCTAGTGATAATTATTAATATCCTCTCACAGATTATTGATGTCATTATCTACTTTGACATTGTATATCTTTTACATTTTCATATCCACTCGATCATATCTATTTTTTTTAAAAAATAGTGACCATGTCCCTACACTATAGTCCATTATACATTAAGTTAATGTTCTCGAGAAGCTTCTCTGCCAGGGCAACCAAGCAAGACTAGTTTGTGAATAGAGAGGAATAGGGAGGGAACGATACATGAATACAAACAAAGGTGCTCTGCGGTTGCACACACACATCTTTATTTGATGGAGCTACATAATCCCTTTATCAAGAATGAGGAAAAGAATACGAAGATATTTCCAATAATATTTCAAGCATTCGACTTTCGCTGAATTGTTTAACCATGAAGTTTTGGATTAAATCCCTCCTCATTTGCACATAGTGATTATTTTATTTAAGTGGCACCTTTTCTTCACAACTTAATACTCTTTTCAAAAAAAAATATTCTAAAAAAATTTCTTTTGTGGCATATTTTAGATAAAAATCCCCTCTTAATGAATTATGATGGTAAACTTACATATTTCAAGATGGAGGCCCCCAGAAGAAGCATGTAGGATAGTGGGAAGCTATTATGAATGCAAGACTGCATCCCAACCTTGCCTCATTTGCTTTATCTTCTCTTCTTCTTCTTCGCTTCTCTCTCTCTCTCTCCCCCCCCCCCCCCCCCCCCCCCCCCCCCCCCCCCCCCCCCCCCCCCTTCTTCTTCAAGTCCATCCCCTTAGTGTGATGCACATTATCACCTCCACCCCACTCAACTCTCATTCTCTATGATACAAGACACGGTGTTGGGGCACCCACGAGGAGTCTCATCGACTATGCACTTTATGACCCCCAACAAGTTCGTGAGTTTAAGTGGCATACTTTGTTTGAGTGCCATCACACACACATCACACTTGTTAGTAACTCTTTAAACACACACATCACACTTTCACACTTAATATTTAAACACACACATCACACTTGTTAGTAACTCTTTTTGCCATTAACTCTAGGCTAAAAATATTCAATATTGGAAACATGACATAACTTTGAAACTAAAAATATGTTTCCCTCACTTCTAGGGCCTTCTCCCTTGAGCTCACCATGTCCTACGCACAACACCCATTTTCATTGGCACAAAACAATTTTGCAAGCAAGAAAGTGTAATGGAGACCCTGCATATCTATAAGTACTAGTATGTGACCCGTGCATTGCTGCGGTCAAGGAAACATGGCATGTATTCTCATAGGGCTATCTTATGTTCCAATTAGAACACTATAAATACTCTCTTTCTACATGTATAGTCTATTGTATTTCTAAAAATGATGCATGACACAACTCTTGATAGATTTTAACAAACATGAATATATGTGAGATGCTACAAAGCATTCTTTAAAACCAAGCTTGGGAGCTTCTCATAAACATTATCTCTCAAGAGGTGCTAGCTTTTGTTCATCAAACTTAGGAGTGCTCTCCTTCTATTGGGGTGGGTAGAGAGAGAGAGGGAGAGTCCTCCTTTTGGTCTATATGTAAGATGATGCAAAGAATACTTTAAAACCAAGCTTGGGAGCTTCTCATAAACATTATATTTCATGAGGTGCTAACCTTTTCTTAACAAACTTAGGAGTGCTCTCCTTCTATTGGGTAGAGAGAGAGAGAGAGCCCTCCTTTTGGTCTATCTTGATCTAGCAATGCTACCAAACATGATGATAGAGATTATTTAGTTTAGCATAGTGTGAAGGGATGAATGCTAAGAGAATTCAATGTGAATAAAACTTTTATAGAAGCACAATTGGATTCAATGTCTCTACTCCACTCTCTTTACTTGCTTCTATCCTTGCGTCTTTCTTATGAGAAAGACATAAGAAAGACATGGTAGTAGTGCACATCATAACATCCTATATAATAAGAAAGATGTCTTTTCTTTAGTCTACCTAAGGTTGACAAAAGTGCTACCAAGTCAAGAAGTACAAACTGGGTTAGCTAGCAAGTTGTTAAAGATGAGGACCAACGACTGCTACATTGTGTAAGAAAAGATTAGGGCTCATAGTTTCCAATGTACCAAGAAAGTTTCAAGTTTTAGAGAGATGAGCTAGCTTTCTATTAACATTAAGAATATGATTGACCCTTCCATCTATGTTTCTCTCTAGATGACTGGCTTACATCTCTATCTGTGTTTTTTGCACAACCATAGTAATGGTTTAAATCATCGCCTAATCACAATAATGCATAAGCAACTCAATACAATAAGGTTCACACTATTTGTTCATTTACACTTTCACATCATTTTCATCGTTAAATGTGATAGAACTGAAAGTAAAATAAGGTTGCTTAGTTGTTGTTTTTTATAAGAGTTTTGGCCATTATGTTAAACTAAAGGATGTGGTGTAAAATGACGTAGATGACTTGAAATCATGCATGCCATTGATCTTTCTCTTTGTTCCTCTTTGTGAGAGCATCTTGTATTCAAACATTTACATGCTTGAGACTATTCCGTTATGCACAATCTATATCATATCAACCATTTGGCTTAGCTCCTTAGATCGTGCTCCCTTACATGTGAGACAGAACATTGAGGCAATGTAGGAGAGTGTCTTTTTGTATGCACATTATATTATTTGAAAATTTGAGAGTACAAATATCATACCCTACTTTAGTGTTCAACTTTTGATCACCTCAAATTTATTTTCTTACATTGTAGCCTGGATCACGGCCTACATTTATTTTTCTCCCAGAAACTTCATGGATTCAATTTGTTAGTTGCCACCATTATATCCATAGTAGGGGAGCATCTTCTTTATGGAAACTTTAAAGATACCACCATTGATATCAATAAAGAAGTTATAGAATATTCTAACATAGAAAATAGTACATTAAATTATTTCAAAGATTTGAAGTATCTAATAAAATTGGAATGATATAGAAATGTTACACATAAGTCTCTCTCTCTCTCTCTCTCTCTCTCTCTCTCTCACACACACACACACACACACACACACACACACACACACACACGCATAAGAGTCTCTCTCTCTCTCTCTCTCTCTCTCTCTCTCTCTCACTCACACACACACACACACACACAAAACGTGTGCTTGAGTTCAAGACTCTATGAATAAATATTTCATTGAAATTATGGTTGTTTTTAAGACGTAAAGCTGTGTGTGTGTGTACATACATACATACATACATATGTATACATGTATATATGCATATATACATATAAAATAATAAAGCAATTCATCTCCAAAGCCTACATAACCAACTCAAATTCTAGTTTCAGCTTCTTCTATTCAAAGATAACTAGTCTTTTTATGAAAAGCTACAAAGTTTTTTATCGTTAGAGAAATTTAATCTCACAACCAAGGAATTTTGAAAAATTTGAAGGGAATGTTGGGAATTTATGACAAAATATTTGGGTATTTTTGGGTTTTTGAAAATTGAGGGATATTTTGGAAATTTCCACAAATTAGAGGGGTATTTTGGTAGTTTTCCCTACACACACACACACACACACACACACACATGTACATATGCATGTGTCTATGTGTGTGTGTGTATATATAAATAAATACAAATATACACACACACACACAAAGACACATGCATATGTATACATGAATGAATAAATAAATAAATTTATGTATATATGTGTGTATGTAAATAAATAAATGAATGAATAAATAAATACATATATGTATATATATGTGTGTGTGTGTGTGTGTGTGTGTGTGTGATTGAATTAAAGATTTGCCACATAGGTCTTGAGGGCCTCCTGCTATTGTTCTAGTACAGTAATTATGAAATTCAAAATTTCTATGCCCCCCCCCCCTTCCCGCAACAAAACCTCTCTCTCTCTCTAACACACACACACACACACACACACATGTTGGGTGGATACTAGTTTGCATGGACTATGATTGCTCCCTCTCTCTCTCTCTCTCTCTCTCTCTCTCTCTATCCACCCATAGATATTCACTTTTGTTGAAGACTCGTGCAACTTTTAGTGTCTTTTTAAATTGTTCCTACACCCTTGAACATTTTTCTATGTCTTTCTCTCTCCCTACTTCTCCTTGCCGCATCATTCATTAAGAAATTTCTCTCTCTCTCTCTCTCTCTCTCTCTCTCTCTCTCTCTCATAACAGGTCTTGAGTTCAACTCCTCGTCGACTAGATTTTCAAGGTCTCTTGGGATAGTTTTCTACAACGTTAAAACTCTTTTCTTCTTCTTCTGGGGTTGATTTTTAATAGGCACCCTTGCGTGTCAAAATTTAAAGAATTTATAGGTTTTTAAGCATGACCCATATTTTAACTCTTAAAAATAAAAAGGATAAAATATCCGAGAAGTGGCAATTTCTCTCCTCGTTTGGGGTGCTAATGTGAGGGTTGGTTTTTATTAGACATTTCATCCATTTTCTACCGGTGAAAACCATTAGCCATCCTTTTAAAATTACACTATAATGCAAAGAAAACCATAATATTTTGGAAATTGGAAGGGCTTGAAGGATGCCCTTGGTGAGATATATTGCATAGGAGCTCAACGATAAAATCTTCTCTCTCTCTCTCTCTCTCTCTCTCTCTCTCATGCATGTGCATGTGTGAATACACATACAAACACCTCTCTCTCTCTCTCTCTCTCTCTCTCTCTCTCTCATAGCCAATAACGTGGATCAACCTCTTTATTTGCATGCATGTCCTCAAAGCAAGTCAACATGAGGCGAGCTTTTTTTTTCTCGATCTCTTCAAAAAAGATAAAAATTTAGAAATCTCTAAAAAATATCAATATTGGTATGAAAAAAAACCCTTGAAAAGATATAGCCAAATATATATATTCAAAAATTAGATTCTTATTAAATAATAAAATCTTCATTAAACTTATTCCTTTTTGCTTTCTAAAAGAAACCTTATTGTTGTGCTGGATTAGGGAGACTTTCATTGTTTTCCGTATATGATGGAGACTTACTTTAAATGTTTATTTCACTTTCATTTCATATCGTGACATGTCTTGACTTTTTCTACATTCTATTGTTTTAGAATGTTAAAATGAAACGTCACTTGCATAATTCTTGTAAATTCTATGGACACACACACACACACACGTATATAAATGAGTTTTTTTAGTTTCACATTTCATTTCACAGCCTCACGTGGCTTGACTTTTCTTACATTCTATAACTTAATTCTTGTCAAGATTCAGGAAAGCTTCTTTTATTAAGTAGCCGTCAACTGAGTTTCTTCCTTCCTACAAAAAAGCGAACCGAAAATACTAGCATAAATTTAAAATTTGCAAGATTTTTGAACTATTTTCTCACATATTTTATCAATTTTCTTTCCTTTACCATGGTTTGCAATCAGATAGTCTCCATTTTCAACCGACTCAAGGCTAAGCTGAGGCAACCCTTTCTTGAAAACCGATTCTACTTAAACTCAACCTAATGATTTTATCATGTTCTAAATATCTTAGAAAGCCACGGTGATTCTTTCACTTGTTTATTATGTACTAAAACATTTATTCTATGCAAAGTAGAAAGTCTATTGACTTTACTTTTTAAGGTTTTCTCTTAAGTGAAGGAGTGAGTGACACATGGAGGGTCTCTCTATCCTTGAAAAATTTAAGCTGCTTCATATATAGTATAGATTGTGCCTGGATAATGGGGAGGGTTGAATGGTGCAACTAATTTTCTACTTGCATACTATACCTACAAATGAGGAGAAGATGAGGTAGACGTCCTTAAGATCATTTGGAATCCACAATGGCCACAATATATGAAGATTTTTCAGTGGAAGGTTCTTTGGGGGACCTTGCCGACAGGTGTTAGGATTAAGGTGCACGGTATCGGACCCGATAGATGCTCAGGGTGCAGATTTGCCAGCAAAGACCTCGGCCATCTTTTCATGGAATGCCTAGCTATTAGAGGCCTTGCAGGAAAGGTGTGCAAATGGATACAAAGGACGTGGAAGATAGGATTTGTGCCTTGGTGGCAAGCAGTTCCAGAGTTCTACACCGCTAATTTGTATGCAGATTGTCAGATACTATTTCTTTAGCAATATTTGGAAGGTCAAAAACACTTATGTCTTCGATAACGTCCTTTCTGCGGCTAGCTTCTCAGAGATTGTGCAAGAAAGAAAGGAGTTAATTTATGTGGTAAGTAAAAGCTATAGCTCCTATGATTGGCTTTGGACATCCCTCGCCATCCGATCGTGCCCTGCACAATAGTACGTTTCTCGATTCTTGTAACTTTGCTAGGGTGGAACCCGTGGTCCCTCAAGGCTCGGCCTGAGCTTGAGGCGGTCTTGTATTTCTGTTGGTGACTTTATAATACATTCACTCACAATTGTGAGTTTTGCAGGGGAAAAAAAGAAAAAAGAAGAAGATGAACACGTAAAAGATGGCTTTGAGAGCGATTCTCCATTTGCATAAGATGAATATATATTTTCTAATCAAAAGGCCATTGCAGACCATTACCCATCTAAAAACCAAGCATAATACTCAAATATATCCCTCACTTGGTATCTAAATTTGAAATCGGATTTCTATAATACTAATCTACAATAGCATCTCTAGCTCAATCTGGCTAGACTAAAATGGCTCCACTTTGAACTCATTCATTAATTTGTCCTGAAGATTCCCTATGATTAACTTGCTAAAGTTATCAGGAGAGAGGGATTGGGTCAGATTGATGCTTGGGGTGCATGATGGCTAGAGAAGATCTGGCCCACCTATTCATGGACTGCCCAACTATTAAAGGCCTCGCAGGGAAAAGATGCAAGTGGGTCCAAAGAACATGGAAAATTAGGTTCTTCAAGACTGACCTATTCCTTGGAGGCAAGAATTCAAGAAGTCCCGCCCTCCTCGTCAGCACTCAAATAGTCAGATATTTCTTTTTACATAATGTATGGCAGACAAGGAACCGCCGTGTGTTTGAAGGAGGTTCTGAGGTGGCAAGCTTCACACAAATTACTGAAGAAAGCAAAGTGCTAATATGGACGCTCGGGCGCAAGCAACACTCGGAGGATTGGTTTAGGACTACTTGTGCACTGTTGTCAGCAGATGGAATGCCTAGGACGGTGTAAAGATCTCAAAAGGACAATTTTTTGGACCATGTGTATCGAGGAAGAGGCGGCGGGTTGGTGGGGGTGGCTGCCCTCATGTAATTATAGTCTCTGGATGATGTCATGGCTCAACAAGAGCATGACCTTGTAATTTTTTTGGGCTGCTCAGTAGGCGTGCCCAATTTTGCAAGCAGGTCTCATTAAAAGGAATCAAGCAAGATTCCTCGACTCTGGAGTGAGGCGAGAGAAAAGGCAAGGAAAAGGTGACGTGACGGTGGCCAGGTGGCACGAATTGAGCGTCAAGGTGCCAAATGTTGAGAGCAGCAGAGAGAGAGAGAGAGAGAGAGAGAGAGAGAGAGAGAGAGTGGGAGATTTGCTTGTGCATCAGATTCAGCCGTGTCTCTCTGTTTGCAAAATCCAGACAGTATCGGGGTCTGTTTGTGTGTACGCGCGTTGAGCCTAACGGCTGTGTCTCTCTGTCTCATAGCGCAAGGCATTATGCAAGGAATGGTGTGTGCTCCGTTGGCCTATCAACAACTGCAAATCCGCGCGAGTAGCTGTCTGGTTTCTCGCACAGTTGGGCGCATCGCGGAGGGGGGTTTTCCATCGGAGCTGCAGGGCAGAGGTTGCCATCTAGGAGGGTCCTTAGATGCAGAGTGATGGCAAACCACACGGGGAAGAGAGAGGAGAGAGAGGGGCCATTTTGCGCCTTTTTTTGGGGGGGGGGGGGGGGATCTAGCGAGATTCTCGCTAATGAGAGCATAGACCCAGTAGAACCAATTGTCACATATAATTCACTCACAATTGTGAGTTTTGCAAAAAAAAAAAAAACTTGCTAAAGTTATAACGTCCCCTTTCACCCCGGTTCCCGCGCTCACAAAGATCTCGAGTCCCTCCGAGTCCCCCCTCGCCCCGGCTTCATGCCTGCCACAAAATCTCTCCTCGCACCATGGCGACCTCACCTCTACCCACGACAATCACACGGCCAGGGGAGCCATGGTGTGTCTCAATCGTGCCTCGCTTACATAGCCTCCCTCAGGCGGCACTCCACCTTGCCCCAAGCTCACAGCTATTGCGTCAGCTTGTCCTGCACCAATAAACAGCTTGCGGCCTTGAACCCGACGCATGCACCTGCCAACCTCAAGCTCCAACACTGACATGCATGCATCTGCGCCAAGCCTCATACTAAAAAATCAAAATTCACATCACATCCTTCTATCTGCTCGCACCATCTAGCTTGTATGCCTGCTCTAGGCGTCGACTGGGCGTCTCTCTTTGCTCGTGTCCTCCAGCCACATGGCATCTTGGGGTCGTTGTTCCTGCGCATGCTATGCTTTCGTCCCTACCACCAAGCAATCCGTCAAGGAGAAGGAGAAGGGGGGGGGGGGGGGGGGGGGGGGGGGGGGGAGAGAGAGAGAGAGAGAGAGAGAGAGAGAGAGAGAGAGAGAGAGAGAGATGTTCCGCCTCACTACTATGTAGTGCTCACTAACTCTCCAAACACACGTCCTCTTGTTGCACTCGGGGCCTGCGTTGCAGGTCCATGATCTGCTCAATGCCATCAACAAGTAATTTGCCCTTCATGACCTCTCTCTTCATGTCTCTCCTCCATGTGTCACAGACCTTTCCACGTCAAAAAATATCTCTCCGTTCTCACTCACTCCCTTCTCCACGTCCCATTGGTTCTCCTTTTCCCTTAAAAGCCATGGAAGGAATCTCCACTGATTCCCTTTAATTCAATCCAAAGCCAAAATTGGCAGGACCTAGTAGCATCTTCAATCTCGTATTTTATTGTTTTACTTGCCACTTACCCTTCTAATTTTCATATCTCCCAATTGTCTGTTTGTTTAGAGAATGGATTGTTTTGGCCCAATTTGGCCAAGTTTTGTTTAATTTTGAGTGTTTTCACTTCTAGTTGTCTGTTTGTTCAGTTCAGAGAATGAACTGTTTGGCCCAATTTGGTATCCAAATGGAGTGATACCCACGTGTGCCTTCACTAAAGTCTTCATTGATCATTTAAACAAGTTGTTCTTTGAAAAAAGTTCAGTTTTAAGCTTGAGAAAAAACAAGTGATAAAATCACAAGGCCTGCCAGGCATGATAAAAATTTCTTTTTTGACATCCAATTTTTCAAGCCCCCTTTCATATGCTTTGTGTAATGCAATCAACTTATATAATTGGCCATATATAACGTTAACTTAAAGATATAAATACAAAAAATGACAGGCAATTTTGAGATTGTTTTGATAGGAAAAATAGCCCTTGAGAAAAAAAGTAGGCGTCAATTTTAGGCCTTGATCTGAGGGTAGATCCCACTTTAAAATTATTACATCTCTAAGCTTTTGAAAAAAAAAAACATAAGCGTGCACATAGAATTGAATTAAAAGAGCACCCTTAAGCTCTACAGCCTAAGCTTTAGATCCCTATGCTCTACATCCCACTTTAAAAACTCTACGTTTTTAAGCTCTAGAGCCCTTTTTACAAATTTAAAACTGTAGATCCCTGAGTTGTAAATCCCACTTTAAAAGCTTTAAAGTTCTAAGTCCTAAGACTCTAGTGTCTCGGGGTGACCCTCCCCCTACTTGTGGATCCATGTAACATTTTCACTTTCTTTAATTCAAAGTTTTACCTTCTAATAATAAAAAAAACTCTAGGTACTCATTGGATCATTGGAGACCTTACTTTAAAAGTTCTACATCTTTAAGTTCTAAACTTAGCTTTAAAATCTTTAAAAATAAAAATAAAAAATCTTTAAAGGTTAAAGCCCGAAATGATAAATTCCTTCCATAAAGTTTTAACTAACAAAAATGACAACTTTAGTCTATTACCTCAAAAAGGTGACTCTTGGGATTTGTGGAGCTTCTAAGGCTTTATCATTTAACATGTAAGGCTGTGAACGTTTCATGCTTCCAAAGGCATTGGGCAACCCAAAATCTTTTCCTTGATATACTAGAGTTCATTTCATATTTCAAAACTAAAGAGATACCTATCATTAGATTTACACAATTCATTTCAATGAGTATCCACTATCTTATTTCAACCAATCAACATTTTTGACATGTCAAAAAATGCTTAAAAATACAACTCAACCTTTTTCCTATTTTAATCAACAACAAGAGAAGTGATCTCTATAGCCTTTGCCCTTTGGGCAGGCCAAAAAACGCTTATTATGTACAAGAAAGAATCTACACTCTTTTGGAAGTTTGTTTTTATTCACGTCTTATGCAAGCTATTACACACACTTTTAGCCAATTAAACTCAGTTTTGTATGTATCCATCACTAGGGAGATAATAAGTTGAATTTTGGTGGAACTTTGAATTTTTTTTCGAACGCCTGTGGGTTGCCGTAGCTTTTCCAAGATCAATGTTGACGAGAAATGCTATTTTGATGCTTTGAACTCACCTTATGAGTGCCGAACTTGAAAACTCCGAAATTTTTCGCAAACACTTCAGTGATGTTAATTTAGAGAATGAGATAGATCCTCAATTCCTACTTGGCTAAAAGCATGCATTGGGGGTACAAAAAAAAGACCTTTTTTATTTCTACGTAGTTGACATATGTCCAGGTTGTTTTGGAGGGAACCTTTTTTGTCCTCTAAATTTAATCACTCTAGGAGGGAATGTATTAGAAATTGAAACACCAATCCTTTGACAAAAAACATGGGTGGGACAATCATGGATGGGAGTTGCACGTTTGAATTCGTGTGACTGAGGTGAAAAGGAGCAGATCACGCTCTCTAAGCTTTAGTGAAATTCAAGAAAGGATGTTGACAGGGGTAGCTAAGTATTGAGAGAAATCTTGGGCGCTTACAAAGGTGGCTACGATGCCGCATCAAGCAAAAATGTGTGCATCTTGAACACCAACGAAGAGTTTGATGATGAGGAGCGATAGCCTCGTTTGCAGGTAGTTGATTTCAATAGCGTGACGGCTTGGTGGCGATGGTTAGGGCCAATAGGTAGGAGGGAATGGCGAAGCTCAGCTGGTGGCCATATGTATTGAAGATTGCTTCAATCGGGAACAATCGATAACAAGGGGCCGAGTTGTAGCCATAGTGGATATGACGAGCTGGTGATGTTGATGGTCAAACCCTAGTTGTGGCAGGGATAATAGCAAGACAAGCATGCAAAGAGTAGTGGATAATGAGTACGCCACTCTAAGTTTGAAGGGGAGGTCAAGTCAAGCAACACAATGATAGGGTCAGATGACATCGAGGGACATGAATGATGAGGCGAGCACAAGTAGGCATGCGAGGGCTGCAGAGAGTGAGTAGTGAGGGTGTGGTCCTGTAGAGCGAGGGTGAGCATGTGATGGTGTTGAACAATTGGGTAGAGTACAAACAGATCTTAGTTGAATATGCTCAACAATAGCAAAGAAACCACATGTGAAGGATGAAAATAGCAACAACTTCCTTGACTTTTGCAAGGTGTGGCTCTGACCACGAAGGCACACACACATACACACCTAGATATGTAATGAAACCCAAATCCTTTGATTAAGTAGCAGTTTGAAAGCTAAAAGAGAGCATGTAGACTGCAGAATTGAGGGCTCAATTGATTTGCAAAATATGCAATTACGGGCTCTATTGAAAGATCTTGATGAGTATTATGTGCACACATAAATTGCAAAACGAAATGAGCACTTGCATGAGAGATATGATCATGCAAAGTTTGTTGAAAATGAGTGTAATGAAATGCAACACACACTAATTACATACACATGCACTATTAGGATGCCACTAATCACAATGTCATTAATTGAAAAGGGTAGTGGCTCATTGGTATTGCCAAGAGCGTGCCCAAACTTAACCAATGACTCTAGAGATTAGAAAGAGAGAGATAAGTAATGGAGAGTACCATATTGGTTCTTTGATACCAATTGAAAAGGTCCGGATCACGCTCTCTAAGCTTCAATGGTGAGCTATCAAGCTATGGAGGGTGTAGTCTATAGCTTATACCTTAGGCAAAGATTCAAGGTTAAAAAATGAGCAAATATTTCTAAGTCTCAACAGCCTAGGATTGCTTGATACAATTTGGAAGCACGAACCCCCTCTGTCTGGCTCAAGATCATATAATAGTTACAAAATAATTCTGGAATCAAAAGAATTACGATGGCTTACGGGTTTGGGTGTCTAGAATGATCAAAATAGTGAAAAATTACACCAAAGGATGTATGTAGGCTCCCAATGTTAGCTATGTGCTAACAATTGGGGGGTGCCCTAAATAGGGCGCCCAATTGAAAGTGTCTTCTAAATATATGAATTCAAAGTCTCCCATGCCGCTCGAGAGGGGGAATGGGGAACTCACCACAAATATAACACAACTACCTCTCTTCAGCTCAAGGCATTCATTGCACCCATGTCCTCTCAAAATCACCTTCAAAACTACACAGTCCCCAATAGAAAACCATTGTTTGCATGCAAACCAAAGCACATATACTATCACCATGAGCAAACCTGCACTCGATTGCACATCGTCATCACCACACACTCACACTTGTTGAGATTAGCTACCCACACTCATTTCATAGCTCATTTCAATCCACAGACCACTGTCACATAGAACATCTCTCTCTCTATGCACACAAAAAATGGCCCATGGGAAACACTTTCTCACACACACCGGCACCACACCATAAAAGAAAAAGAAATAGAGAAGGGGGCAAGGGAAATCACACTCGAGAAATGGCTGTGGAAGGTGGATCACATTTAGAAACAATACGCACACTCTTACACTTGACAACACATCCGATTGGTGGCCGGGCAAAAATCTCTATCTCTCTCTCTCTCCTTTGGGCTCTACAGGCACACACAATTGCCAAAAAAGCCTCACTCTATCCCCTTGGTCTTGTTTCCTCGGGGAAAAGCGCCTCTTTTATGATAGACAAGGGATGTTGAATAAAACCATTATGATGGCAATATGTTGGTGAACATTGTAAGTGGAACCCTGTCTATGACCTTTGCATCTTTGAGGGAATAGAAAAACACACCTAATGCTCCACCCAACCAAACTTATATTGAGGATCCGTATACACAATGTCCATTTCTAGAAAAGAGAACTCCCAAGTCTGTGTTCCCATAAGCTTGTAGCTACTAAGACCCTTGGCCCAATAGGGTTAACCTAAATTGCACACCCATAGTCTTGTAATGTAGTAAAAATGGATTTTGGTTTGAACTTTGGCCAAGGAATTACACTTACAACTCACAACCTACCTCCTCATAAAGATATTGATAAAATCCTCTTTAAAACTTCCATTTACACCAAACTTAAAATTAGAAGTAGATGTCATACTTGCATTGCATTGAGACTATATCTCTAGATTTCATAAAATGCTTTGGTGTTGGTGTTGGTGTTGGTTTTTTGTGGTTTGGGGGGGGGGGGGGGGGGGGGGGGGGGGGGTTGGTTTAGAAGTACATGCTATATGCTTGCATTGAGACTATATCTGTGGATTTCATAAAACGACCCGGAGAGTTTAGAAAAGCACCACTTGACTAGAACACATTTCGTATCCCATACGTAGCCAACAAGAAACACCCAACAAGCTCACACACGTTTGATGCGCCACACCACCAAAAATCACAAGAAGTTTTGGACAAATTCTCACAATAATTCCCACATTATGACTTACCTCAACATCATGAGCTTCTCTGAGGGAGGCACTGCATACCTAGCTAGGTACGATTTGGGGCAGGGGACCGCCGGCCCGACTAGGTATGCGGTGCGTCTCGAACAGAAGCTCATGATGTTATTCATTGTATGAAAAACACTGGAAAAGACTCCGTTTTCCTACATTAGAAAATTTCTAAATCTTCATGTGAATGCTTAAACTAACAAATCTGAGATCTAACCAGTTGAGAGATTCTTGGTGTCTCATGGGACCAAAAATGCTTAAACGGTTGATCACAAAATTCAAGTCATGAGGATTTGATAGCTATAATCTGAAATTACCTTAGTTCAAAATGTCTTGACATGTGAAACATCCAGGTGGAACTCTCTTGGAAAACCACATCCCAACTAGCACACACGTAATTTGGTAATGCAAGCACTACATGGTGATGTCTTGTTGATGTAATAGACTATGAATATATATAAGTAGTGGTTACATAATAGTGATTTGTACCCCACCAAAGAGGCACCGCATACCTAGCTAGGTACGATTGGGGGCAGGGGACCACCGTGTCAAAGTCGATGATGCGGAAGCATAGAGACCAAGGGGGGAGAGAGAGAGAGAGAGAGAGAGAGAGAGAGAGAGAGAGAGAGTCTCCTGAACCAATCAACCTTGGCAATGAATAACTGAATGTGTATACAATGGAGACAAGGGATTGCTTATATAGCAATCCCAGGAAATTGCCCTACCCAAGACTATGACAAATAAGTAAAATAAATACCAAAAAGCAAAACTAAATAATGGGATCACATTGGGCAGTTCACTTGAGATGCCTAAACTTTAACACCCTCTTTGCAGCTCATAGTGGACATCAATAGTGAGACCAAGTCGATGAAGAAGCTACCATGGACACCCCAACACTGGCCGGGATAATGGATATACCTCGGTGTTGCTCTTCTCAACTTTGTACCTGAAAGTAATGCCATCTTGAGCATCTGTTGACTTTGTAGATCTTTGAACTGTAGACCACACTACGTCCAATAATCCCCATTCGTGAACTATGAACACATCACGTCCAAAATATAAAGCTCCAAGATAATGAACTCTTGGAACACATCTTGTCCATAATTTAACCAACAACAATGAATTGGCTAGCCCATCCATAGTGTTTTAGACATCTGATTGGTTCCTTGCCAGATGCATGTGCGTTGAACTCCGACCTACGGGTCTAAACACCAATAACTTGAACTCCCACACAAGGGTCGAAGTAAATTATAGGGAGCAGTGGTTGCCCCTCTCTGCCACTCACAAGCCTCTCTCTGGCTGAAGCTAGTGGTGACACCTGTCATTTGACTAGAAATCTAACGTCGAGGCCATTGTGGCCACCGCCACGTGTGCCATGTCAATCTCCTCTGCCAAATCTTTATTACCATAATCTCTGTCCAGCTTGCCTGTCTTTTTATTCAAGTGAATTCCTGCTTTTGCCTTTGGCTTCCAACACCCAAGCCAAACAAAGCGTTGAATCACAATCATAAATGTGATCGTATCTCTCGGGTATTGAGGCAGATAACTGAGTACTGGTAATGCCATCCTTGTCCAGTTGACCTTTGCCGCTGTCCTCTAGCGAACTCCTTCATTTGCTTTTGACTTCACAAACTCGAGCCAAACAATTTTTCGGGTTCCTTGAGAACTGTGTCGATGCATAGGCCGCTAAATGGATGGTTGACGATCCGTTATCCATAGATTTTGGTTGTCTTTGGTCGATGTCGTCGCGGGTGCTCGAGCAAGGGGAGGCCATTGTTGAAGTTGCAAAAACTGGTAATCTGGTATCTTCTCGCACTCCAAAGGTGGTTGCACGAACCAAGCCACAAGAATTCCAATCCTCCAAAACCGCTCCGCAAAGCTCTTGTCGAAGTCGCTTAAAAGCACTTCAAACCTCGTCAAAGCCGCTTCGTTGGATGACTCCCAGATGCCCGTTCTAAAACTCAAGCCAAGCCAAAAAAATGCCTTAATCTTCCATTTCAATGCCTGGCTTTACCTTCAACTTGCTTGGCACTCCCTCTCTCAAACCTCAAAGCGAAAGGCTTGCTTGAAGCGTTTCAAAACGCTGATGCATAAGAGGGGGGGGGGGGGGGGGGGGCTCGTTGAGGAGCACTGTCGCTAGGCGTCTCAGAAAGTCAAGGAAAAAGGTGTGGCATTGGTCGCTTGGCAAGGGAGATGCACGACCTGCATTTCAAAACGCAGTCGGATAGGGGGCCTAGGGGTTTCTGTGCGATGATGTGGTGGCCACTTGCGCCTCATAAACGCTAGCAAACGCTAGGGTTAACGCTAGCAGTAAGGTTGGCAACAAGGAAGGCTTGAGAGCGCCGCCAGACACTGCCTATCAAAATGCTAGGGTTGGGAGCTCCTGTGCACCAATGACTAGGCAACATCAGTAGTTGGAGATGACGACGACGATGATGTGGAAGACTCCTCATGTGCTCCACATCCTTGGCTCTGATACCATGTCAAAGTCGACGATGCGAAAGAGTAGAGACCAAGGGGAGAGAGAGAGAGAGAGAGAGAGAGAGAGAGAGAGAGAGAGAGAGTCTCCTGAACCAATCAACCTTAGCAATGAATAACTAAATGTGTATACAATGGAGGCAAGGGGTTGCTTATATAGCAGTCCCAGTAAATTGCCCTACCCAAGACTTTGACAAATAAGTAAAATAAATACCTAAAAGCCAAACTAAATAATGGGATCACATTGGGCAGTTCACTTGAGATGCCTAAACTTTAACACACCGGCCCTCCCCACAGGGCCGGTGGTCCCCTGCCCCCAATCATACCTAACTAGGTATGGGGTGCCTCCCTCACAAAAGCTCATGATCTTGAGGTAAGTCGTAATGCGGGAATAGAATTTGTTCAAAACTTCTTGTTGTAGAACTGAAAAATTGTATGCTTGATCTTGAAGCTTAACCTCATCAAGCCTCAAGTACGAAACTAATGAGGTCAGGAACATTTGAGTCTCAATCTCAAAGCAAAGCATTTGTATCTTGCAGTGCTTTGAACACACACTAGTGCTCATATGTTTGCATGCTTTCTTAAAGATGGAAAATAGTCTCGAAAACTTCACAATTTTTGCACTTCAAAATCCCAACAAAAACACCTCGTAACCTATTTTTACAGAGTTTAGTAATGTTTTTTTTTTCCAACTGAAACTCAAAAGAATCTCAATTAAATTAAGATTCTTTTGAGCTTCAACCAAAAAATAAAAACCATTTGAATTTAAGCTTCAATCAAAAAACAAAAACGATTACTAAACTCTATTAAAATAAAGAATCTTAAATTAAATAGGAATGTGAGAAAGCCTCCTATAGGGGGGGTGCCTTAAATAGGGTGCCAATGCCCACTTGAAAGTGTCTTCTAAATATATAAACTCAAAAGTCTTTTATGGCGTTGGTGAAGAGGGGGAATGGTGAACACACCTGAAACATAACACAAATGCTTCTCTACAACTCAGGGCATTCAGAACACCCTATCCTTTCAAAATCACCTTCTAAACTACACCATTCCCAGTAGCAAACCAATGTTTGTACACAAACCAATGCACATACACTCTCACCATGAGCAGACCCGCACTCAGTTGCACACCGTTAACACCACACACTCAAACTTGCCAAGATCAGCCACCTACAACTTATTTCAATCCATAGACCACCGCCACACACAACACCTCTCTCTCTGCACACAAAAATGGCACGGGGGGCACACTTGCTCACACACACCAACACCACAAAAGGGGGCAAGGGAAATGACACTCGAGAAATGGATGTGGAAGCTCGATCACATTCAAAAACACTACACACACTCTCATACGTGACAACACACCCACTTGGCGGCCGAGAAAATAACTTATCGCTCTCTCCTCCGGGCTCTACAAGCACACACCTCTATCGAAAAAGCCTCACTCTCTCCCCTTGGCCTTACTTCCTGGCGCAAAAGTACAAAAAATGGTACAAAAATGCCCCTTATAGCGGGGGAAATCACAATTTTAGTAGGTATTCCCTCAATCGCACACTTGTCCACCCTTTTTAGTATTTTGTGAACCATGTCTTGATAGGGTGGTGCCCCTTTCGCCGACCTTGGTTTCATCTCTCTCTCTCTCTCTCTCTCTCTCTCTCATTCATGAACTCACCCTCCCTCCTTCTGAGCACTAGCGATATTGCTAGTTTGTGGGGTGTGTGTGTGTGTGTGTGTGTGTGGGGGGGGGGGGGGGGGAGGGTAGCTTTGCCTTCAAATTTAAAAAGGGGGTCCCTTGCGGACCCCACATGTGAACATGCCCAAGCGGGCACCAAATCTGAGCCACCAACTCTTGACAATAGTGCCACGCCAACCACCACAGACAACGACGGATAGCTTCCACCACCAACAATCAGCACCGCCGCACGCAGTGCCTAGCCTAGCATCATCACATCGCCCACTATCCGAGGGGGGGAGCTCCATGAGAGATCTCTCTCCTCTTTGTGTACCCTCCAAATGGACTCACTCCCATATATATACCCCATGCACTTGGCTCAACCCTTTGCATGTGGGATTTTGGCCCACTACGTGGCAGTACTATGGTCATCCCCTCCTTGTGAGGTAAAAAAACACTCCATAAAGCTTCACAAAAAACCAACTTTCCCCCCAACTTTAAAGAGCTCCCATTTCTTGCCTCGATGTCAGATTCCTACCATGTAAAATCCTAGTGAAAGTCCACTTTTTCGGCTTTGACTTGCATAATCGGCTCCCCCTTTTGGATTTCCCATGCCTTCAAACAGTGAGCCCCAAGAGTGAAGAAAACCATTTGGCTCCTCACCGTCGTTGTTGCCTGCCAATTTGAACTGGGTGTATCTTTGCCCTCATAACCCCAATTGATGCATGGTCACTTCCATTGGGCTTCTATACTGCACATTATCTTTGAGAATCTTGGCAAGATCAAGAAAACCCCTAACAACACACCTAATAAGGTGATCCAACTGACACATAGCTGAGCCAATTAATTGACCATATCTTGGTCATCTGTACTTCGATTTTAGATTTGAAAAGAACAAAATGCACCAAAAAGTAAGCACTTTTAACCCATGAACTCACCTCATCTTTGATCATCAATCTACACAGTTCAATCTGTCGAGGATTTGCAAACAACCACTACCTTCATATTGCAATAACTGCACACCATAGCTCCATTTGAGAAGCCATCTAGACCAGTTCAGAGAGCACTTCAAAGACTAAATCTTGCTACATATTTCCAACATTTAGGACACCTTGATCCATCAACTTGTTTGGCCCATTATGGAGCCTTTTTGGCCTAAAAAACCACCATTGACATACATTTGCAGACCTCCCTTGCCTGCCCTATGCTTGTGCACACTCATACCTTCGTCTGTATTTGGTTGCACCATCATATCACAACCCCCTTGTTGAACATTTATATTCAACCACAAGCCTGCTTATTAGTAATGCAAAACTGAGCAAACACAAAAACTTGCTACCATATGTACAAAACTTTATTCTTGCTACACCGCAACTACTCAAGTGGGTTGCCCAACCCCCTTTATCATAGCATGGCTTCCACCTGGGTCAAATACCTTGCATATGGTGTTGCACCCAAGTACGTAGCCAACCATGCATATGAAATGCCCATAGTCTGCCTTCACCGCTCCAAGCATCACCTTGCATCGAACCTTCTTCAAACCAAGTACCACCATGCACACCATCTTGCTCTACATACATACCTCACCCTCACTCCCAACCATGTAAAGTAGAGCCATCCTCAAGACAACCCTGCAACTGATGGGTAACCCACTGCATAGTTGCACCCACAAGCATACCCTTCAACTATGATGCACATATCCCTTCAGAAAGCTTGGACGAGGACATACCCCGACATTCCTCCTTATGCCCCATAGAACACACCTACCGTATTGGAAACCTCTCCACCATCACCAACTCCATGCTTGCCTATGTACATGTAGGATGCTCAATCCCAGCATCATCAAGCTCTTTCGCATCACCCGACTCATAAGGACCAACCTGCACCTCTTGCCTGTCAAGCTCCTTGCTGTTCAAGAACATGTTCTATTGCTACATCCTCAAATAAAGAAGAAATAAAATCATTCCGCACTATATTATCTATATGCTTGTCCTCCCCACAATCGAGGTCGCTTTATCCTTCTTGACAGAGCTTCATATCTGTTGCACCACTGTAGCATTGCAACCCTCATGAACATATCCATCAACATGGTACCACAAAGCACCCTCACATGAATATCTTCACTCACAGGCTTTGATGTTTTCCCCTACTCTTCATTCACATTGTCGGCCACCATATTATTATACACACAAAAGGGTAGCTTCACTCTTACCAGCATCGATTCATTGGAATTTGTTTGCTCGCCATAGGATGTGGATATATCTTCTGAGCTATCCTCTTTGCTTGTCTCCCAAAAGCTTGAGCCCATATCTTTTGTTGGGGTATAAAGCCCAATGTGGTCTCCCAGGTAAGTGGGCGGGCCACCAGGTATGTACACATATTCTTTTGTAAAAACCTAATAAGAACTCACTATGCTCTACACATTACAGTAGAGCGAGTTCACCATATCGTCGTGCTCTTCTTCTTGCACTCTCTCTCGCGTTGCACTTCCGCTCGTACTCCTTCAACTGGTATCAGAGCTCAGATCGAGGCTCGGGGCAGCACTGCAGGAGGCTAGAGTCGCCAGCTCAGATTGGAGTGAAATTCGACAGGCAAAGACACGGCCCCAAATCTTGTGGGCAAGCCCGTAGGGCTTGGTGTGCTCAGAATTTCATTTTGAGGTCATCTCGGTCACCGTTCGGCTTTGACAAAGTTCTGCGCATGCCATTTTCGACTACGTGGTCTCAGCGGGTGCAGATCCGACTCTGCAAATTTGAGGTTTTTGGCCTACGACTGCAGGTGTTGAGGATATCGACACTCCCAGAGTGTTGATTTGTGGCTGTCTACACATCGAAGGACGGCTCACAGTTCTTGGAGACGTGTCACATACGACACGGGCGTATCTACACACAGACTGTAGGCGGCATCCACTAGTTCATCAGGTAGCTTGTGTTTGTTGCTTGATATTCCAGATTTCATCCTGACATTGCAGGTACTTCCACATGGGATGTATTGTCAGAGATGATGTATGTCTGTTGAGGGTTTGCTGGCTGTGAGTCACGCAGCAAACAACCGCCGCAGCGGTTACAACATACAGTGGGAAATTTGTGGATGTATGACTTTGTGGGAAGTCTATGTACTGTCAGATTTACTGCAGCCTTTGTTGAGGGTCGAGTGAGGTTTTATTGAGCTGGGGGATTCTCGAATGTTGAGATCCTTTCGGTGATACAGGTCTTGGAGCGATCCCTCGAGCACCCTTAGATAGGCAGCTAGGATGTATTGACTGTGAGTTAGACAGTTGGGATTGCATCTTTGCTTTACTGCCGTTGAGGCATTGTCGCAGTCTATGCTTACAGGACAGTCAGAGACAGTACATGTGCACGACAGGTTTACCCACATCTTACAGTGTTAGAGAGACAGTGGTTTTTTGAGTTGTTTTTTGGTCTGTTTTTAGTACACCAGAGCCATTTTACAAAGGAGACTCTGTCAAAATTTCTGCAGAATCTGAAGCTTTCTTGGTTCATTTGACAGGTTGATATTGGTTCAGAGGTCAGTTTACAGGGGAAACTCTGCCGAATTTTTCCCAGGAAAGTAAACTACTGTGAAGCGTAGCTATGGCTGGATCACAGGACACTGCTCTTTACAATATCAAGAAGCTGGATGGAACCAATTTCCCATTGTGGAAGAAGCAGATTTGGCACGTGTTGGTACAAAAGAAGCAGATAAAACCTATAAAGCTCAAGGGGATAAAACCAGAAGATATGGACGAAGATGAATGGAGCAAAATGGATGAATTGGCACTTTCTACCATTATGCTGACTTTGGCAGAAAGCGTTTACTTCAATGTAGCGGACGAGATGTCGACTTATCAAGCATGGTTAAAGCTGAGTGATCTTTATGAGAAGCAGAGTGCAGCTTCACAGGTATACTGGCTTAAGAAGCTTGTTGACTTGAAGATGAAAGAAGGGACACCTATGTCCAATCATCTGAATGAATTCAACACAATTTACAGTCAGTTGTCAGCTCAAGGTGTCAAGTTTGATGAACCTGTTAGAGCTATGTTCCTGTTGATAACATTGTTGGAAAGTTGGGACACTTTTCGCACAGCTTTGAGTAATTCTGCACCTCCAGATGGTTTGAACATAGCAGGTGTAGAAGGAAGTCTGCTTACTGAAGAAACCAATAGAAAGACAATGGACAAAGGCAAAGGAACAGCCTTAGTTGTCAGGGGAAGGACCAAAGAAAAGTACAAAGGTGGAAAGAGGAATCAGTCTTGTAGCAAGTCCTGCAGTGCTAAAGGCAAGAGTGATATAGAATGCTACCATTGTGGCAAGAAGGGTCACATGAAAAGAGACTGCAGAGAATGGAAAGCAGAAAAAGGCAAAGAGAAAGCTGAAGACCATGGTGAGAAGAACAAGTCCTCAGTGAAGATTCAAGAAATAAATGTGACAAACACTGTTGCAGAGGATGACAGTCTAGTGTCAGGAGACATCTACTTCTTGAAGAATACAATGGAATCAGCTCTTCTTACAGCATCTGATGGAAATAAACTGAGTGACTGGATTATAGACTCAGGGGCATCACTTCATGTGTCTCCAAACAAGGAGTGGTTTACCTCTTATGTGACCACTAAAGATCATCTTCGGCTAGGCAATGGGCAGACATGTGAGATCTTAGGTGTTGGAGATGTTCAATTGAAGTTTCAGAATGGCTCTTCTTTCACGTTGAAGAATGTGAGACATGTTCCCGCAACTACAAAGAGCTTGATCAGCACAGGTTTACTTGATGATGCTGGCTACGTCACCACTTTTGGACAGAACATGTGGAAGATATCCAAGGGTTCTATGACAGTAGCACATGGAGTAAAGTCTGGAGGACTTTACATGATTTATGTATCAAATGTCTCTAAAAATGTAATCAATGTAACCGAGCAGCCGAACGTTTCTTTGTGGCATAGCCGGTTAGGACATATGTCCAAGAAGGGAATGGAAATCTTGTCTCGTTCTGGTTATTTGCCTGGCCTTTCATTTAATGATTTTGAATTTGTGTGAACATTGTCTGTATGGTAAGCAAACACAGCAGCCACATAAGCATATAAGCAGTAGAAGAGATACACATTTGGCACTTGTTCATAGTGATTTGTGTGGACCTATGCCTAACCTATCTCTAGCGGGAGCTTCTTACTTTATGACATTTATAGACGATTACTGGAGGAAAGTATGGGTTTACTTTCTCAAGCACAAGGATGAAGCGTTTAGTGTTTTCAAAACGTTTGTGACACTTGTGGAGAATCAGAGTGGCAAGAAGCTTAAATGCTTACGCACTGACAATGGTGGAGAGTATGTTTCAAAGGCCTTTCAGGACTTTTGTGAGTCAAAAGGTATAAAACGTGAACTTACTGCTCCTTACAATCCTCCTCAAAATGGTGTTGCTGAGAGGATGAATAGGACCATACAAGAGAAGGTCAGAAGTATGTTGTCTAATGCACAACTGCCAAATGGGTTTTGGGCTGAAGCTGTATCAACAGCTATTCATCTTGTAAATAGATCTCCTAGCAAGGTTTTGCAGAAGGATTCAGTGCCAGAGATGGTATGGTCAGGCAAAATGCCCTCATACAAGCATCTCAGAGTCTTTGGCTGTGAGGCATATACTCACGTTCCAAAGGAATTTAGGAACAAACTTGAGCCAAAGAGTAGAAAGTGCATCTTTCTAGGCTATGGTAATTCTGGTGAGATGGGGTACAGACTTTGGGATCCCGAATCCAGAAAGGTTGTCCGCAGCAATGATGTTCACTTTAATGAATCCAAATATCATTCTAAACCAGAGAGGGTTGAGGAGATTAGAAGAGTTGTCTTCCAAGAAGATGGACCTGCACGTGCAAGACAAAATGTCAGGGCTCAAGAGGAGCAAGGACAGGATAGAGTGGAACCACAGGTTGTGGCTGAGCCTGAGCCACCTATTGTGCGTAGATCTGGACGTGTCACGCGACCTCCTGATAGGTTTGTTCCATCTATGAACTATGTCATGTTGACTGATTGCAATGAGCATTCATGTTACAAGGAAGCAATGCAAATGAAGGACTTCGGGAATTGGCAATTGGCCATGCAGTCAGAGATGACAGCTCTGCATAAAAACAAGACATGGAAGCTAGTTAAATTACCATAGGGCAAAAAGGCTCTACCTTGTAAATGGGTTTACAGGTATCAGATCACCGCTCATGATAGTCAGCCAAAGTACAAAGCAAGGCTTGTTGCCAAGGGCTTTAAGCAAGAACAAGGCATTGACTTTGATGAAGTCTTCTCTCCGGTGGTCAAGATGACTACATTGAGATGCTTTCTTGCATTGGCTACCATATTAGATTTGGTGTTGCACCAAATGGATGTCAAGACAGCGTTCTTGCATGGTGATTTAGATGTGGAAATTTACATGCAGCAGCCAGAAGGGTTTGTTGAGAAAGGCAAGGAAGATTGGGTATGCCAGTTCTTAAAGAGTCTTTATGGCTTAAAACAATCACCGAGGGCATGGTACCATAAATTCCACAAGTTTATGCTTTCTCAAGGCTACAAACGTAGTGAGTTCGATCACTGTCTATATACAAAGAAGGCTAAGGATGGTAGTTGGCTGATCCTTATTTTGTATGTGGATGACATGTTGATTGCTGGCAAGCACTTGGAAGAAATTTCAGCTTTGAAGTCAAAGATGGCAAAATCGTTTGACATGAAAGACATGGGTGAGGCAAGTCATATACTTGGTATACGCATTGAGAGAGACAGATCAAAGAAGGCGATTTGGTTATCTCAAACAGAGTATATTGACAAGGTTTGCACCGTTTCAATATGGATAAGGGAAAGGCACTGAGTGTTCCATTGCCACCATATGTGAAACTTAGCAAACAAGATTGTCCTGTGTCTGAGGAAGAACAGGCTGAAATGGATAAGATTCCATATGCGTCTGCAGTGGGTAGTTTGATGTATGCAATGATTGCTACTCGCCCAGACATTGCATTTGCAGTGGGAGTAGTAAGTCGATACATGTCAAACCCAGGCAAGAAACATTGGGAGGCAGTGAAAGGAATATTGAGATACCTGAAAGCTACAAAGAGTATGCGTATATGCTATGGGAGTTAAGAGCTAAGTGTAAAGGGTTTTACAGACTCAGATTATGCAGGTGACTTAGACAACCGAAGGTCTACGTCAGGGTATGTCTTTACATTGGCTGGTGGAGGAGTATCATGGCGTTCTAGATTACAAGATTTTGTTACTCAGTCTACTACAGAGGCTGAATATGTTGCAGCATCAGAGGCATGCAAAGAATCAATTTGGCTTAATCGACTAGTAACAGATTTGGGAATCAAAGAAGAGATGCCTGTGTTATATTGTGATAGTCAAAGTGCTATACAATTGGCTCGCAATCCAGTTTATCACTCAAAGACAAAGCATGTGGATGTGAAGTATCATTTCATCAGGGAAATGCTCGAGGATAAGCAACTTCATCTTGTCAAAGTTCACACCACAGAAAATCCTGCTGATCTACTTACAAAAGGACTTCCCTCAGAGAGCTTTGCGCATTTTCGCAAGCAATTAGGTGTAGGGTAGTACATCACTTCTCTACATCTCTTGTATATTAGCTTGTATAGTAGCTTCTCTCACACTTAAAGTACCACATTGGACTTTAAGTGGGAGGTTGTTGGGGTATAAAGCCCAATGTGGTTGCCCAGGGAAGTGGGCGGGCCGCCAGGTATGTACACATATTCTTTTGTAAAAACCTAATAAGAACTCACTATGCTCTACACATTACAGTAGAGCGAGTTCACCATATCGTCGTGCTCTTCTTCTCGCACTCTCTCTCGCGTCGCACTTCCGCTCGTACTCCTTCATCTTCCTCATCACCACCATATTTCAACTCAGTATCTGCATCATTGTCCTCTTGCTGATCCACAAAAGCTTGACCACTATCTTGGCTTCCCTCACACTCTTCATCCACCTCCATGCCCTTGGCATCTACAACTTGGCTACATTCTGGTACCTTTTCATTCATAAATTTCATGAAACGGGCTCTTTTGCCTCTTCACTCTGCTCTTGAGACTTTGTATCGGCTAGCACTTTTGCACACAGGTTCTCTTCCATGGAATGCTCATCCTTGTTATTAAGCTTGTCCACCATTAGGATGGGCATACAGCAAGAAGGAAACTTCAAAGGAGCAGAATTGACAATTGGCTTTACTTCAATAGGCTCTACACTTCGAACAACTGAAACCACCTTTGACCAAACCGTAGAACACATTGCCGCTGCAATATGCACATAATCTGTACGCTTTAGCAAGCCCAACTCCAGCTTCGACTTCAGCTTTTTGCTCTTCACCTTGGCCAAAAAGACCATATCTTCATAGATATCTGCACCAAACTCCACCTTTTCTCTAATCCTTGGTGGATGCAAACAATTTAGGAACCCCATAGCAACCTCCAACTACTTCCAACAAGCTTCCAATTGATCAACAAAAAATGAAAAATCTCGACTTAAATCTTGACGCACGCCCTTAGCTTTGCATCCACTTCCCCAGGAGAAACAATCTTTGTCTCAGAAATTGAGACCGCAATTCCTGCCAGGTGCTTTGATGGCCATCCCTTAGACTATCAAGCTAGACTTTTGCACGTCCGCGTATCAATAGCAGCACCGTCTGCAACTTCTTTGTGTTTGTCACCATGCGCGTCGACAACATCCATAGCTCAAAGCCTACTACCCAATCCTCCGGGTCTTTGATTCCTGTAAAATGGTCAATGTTTGGCTCCACCATCTTTGTCATCTCACAATTTGACTATTGAACATTTCATCCGTTGGCTTCGAACTCTCTTTTTAGCTTTAACCAGGAGTAATCAGATGCTCCCCTATGGGGACACCATAAGATGGAGAGGGGGAATGGGGAACACACCCAAAACACAACACAACTGCCTCTCTACAGCTTAGGGCATTGACAACATCCATGTCCTCTTGAAATCACCTTAAAAATACACCCTTCCCAAAAGCAAACCACCGTTTGCACATAAACCGATGCACATACACTCTCACCATGAGCAAACACACAATCAATTGCACATCGTCAACACCACAAATTCACACTTGCCAAGATCAGCCACCCACATGCATTTTACAAATCATTCAATCCACAGACCTACCACATACAACACCTCTCTCTCACTCTCGAGCACTCTCTCTTTGAACACCAAAAATGACCTCGGGGGCACACCTGCTCACACAGACACCATGACACGAAAGTAGAAGAAGTAGAGAAGGGAACATGGGAAATGACACTAGGGAAATAGCTATGGAAGCTAAATTACATTCAAAAACACTACACATACTCTCACACTTGACGGCACACCCACTTGGTGGCAGGGCCAAAACCTCTCTCTCTCTCTCTCTCTCTCTTTCGTGCTCCGTAGGCACACACGTCTGCCAAAAAAACCTCACTCTCTCTCCTTGGCCTTGCTTCATCAGGCAAAAGCACCTAAAATGGTACAAAATTTCTCCTTATAGGAGGAATCTCAATTGTAGCAAGTATTCTCTCAGTCGGATACGTGTCCACCCTTTTTAATGTTTTGTGAACCACCTCTAGGTAGGGCGGTGTCCCTTTGGCCAACCTTGATTTCATCTCTCTCTCTCTCTCTCTCTCTCTCTCTCTCTCTCTCTCTCTCTCTCTCTCTCTCTCTCTCTCTCTCTCTCTCTCTCTCTCATAAAGTCACCCTTGAACTTGCTCTCCCTCGTCCCAAGCACTAGCGATATCGCTAGTTGGTGGTGGTGGTGGTCGTGGTGGGTTAGCTTTGCCTTCAACTTTAAAAAGGGGGGCCCTTTTTGTAGACTCCACATGTGAACATGCCCAAGTGAGCACCAAATTTGAGATGCCAGTGGTCGGTAGCAGCGCAACACAAACCACCATAGACAACGATGGACGGCCGTTGCCACCACCAACAACCAACACCTACACATGTAGCACTGCACGCCGGCATAGTGCCCACCATTGGGGGGGTGAGGGAGCTCCATGAGAGCTCTCTCTTCTCCTTGCACACCCTCCAAATGGGCTCACTCCCATATAAAAATCCCACGAACCTGGCTCAGTCCTTCACATGTGGGATTTTGGCCTGCCACATGGCAGCACTGTGGTCGTCCCCTCCTTGTGAGGTGAAAAATCACTCCCGTAAGCTTCACAAAAAGCCAACTTTCCCCCCCAACATTGAAGAGCTCCCATTTCCTGCCCTGGCATTAGATGCCTACCCTATAAAATCTTTGTGAAAGTCCACATCGTCAGATTCAACTTGCAATCATTGGCTCCCCTTTTCGGATCTCCTATGCCTTCAAATGGTGAGCCCCAAGAGTGAACTGGCTCCTCACCATTGTTGTTGCCTGCCAACTTTAACTAGGCATATCTTTGTGCTCATAACTCCAATTGATGCATCGTCATATATTGCACACTACCTGTGAGATTCTTGGCAAGCTCAAGAAACTCTTGATGGCATGCCTACTGAGGGAAGCCAACTGGCACATAACTGACCCCCATCAAAACTTGTAGTGCTTTGAACACACACGTAGTGCTACTCATGGTGAGTTCATGGCCTTGCCAACATGTGCTCATATGTTTGCATGCTTTCTTAAAGATGGAAAGTAGTCTCGAAAAACCTCACAATTTTTGCTCTTCAAAATCCCAACAAAAACACCTCGTGACCTATTTTCACAAAGTTTAGTAATGCTTATTATTTTTCAGCTGATGCTCAAAAGAATCTTAATTAAGTTATCTTAATTAAACTTAATTAAGATTCTTTAATTTAAGAGAGTTTAGTAATGTTTTTTATATTTTGAATGAAGCTCAAAAGAATCTTAAACTAGATAGGAATGTGAGAAAGCCTCTTATATTAAGGGATGTCCTAAATAGAGCGCCCACTTGAAAGTGTCGTCTAAATATATGAACTCAAAGTCTCCCATGGCCCAAGAGAGGGGGGATGGGGAACACGCCCAGAACACAATTACCTCTCTATAGGTTGGAGCATTCACAACACCCTTGTCCTCTCAAAATCACCTTCAAAACTACACACTTCCCAACAACAAACCATCACTTGGACACAAACCAATGCACATACACTCTCACCATGAGAAAACTTGCACTGAATTGCACACTGTCAACACCACTCACTCACACTTGCCGAGATCACCCACATACATGCATTTCACAGCTCCTTTCAATCCATAGAACACTATCACACACAACACCTCTCTCACGCTCTCTCTGCACACACAAAATGGCTCGGAGGCATACCTGCTTGTTAGGAATAATGGCGTAGAAAAATAGAGATTAGAGTGTTGTATTAATGGAGAGAGATAATCACACACAAGAGAGTAAATCAAGGACAGAGAGAGAGAGAGAGAGAGAGAGAGAGAGAGAGAGAGAGAGAGAGAGAGAGAGAGAGAGAGAGAGAGAGAGAGACACGATATACGTGGCTCACCCAATGTGGGTTATGTCCACAGGAAAGCAAACACTCAATGGATTTTGCACTTCAAACTAAAAGTAGGTTACAAAGGGATTAACAACCCTTGATGGAACTCCCGCCTTGCTTCACTCTCACCACCTCACACACCTTCATCAACTCACACACCTTTCAATGCACCTTAATTGTGTAATGTGTGTAGAAGAGGCCTACTTTTATAGGCCAAAAGGGCTACCCTCTTTCATGAGAGACACCCGTGTGTGTAGTCACCCTTGTGTAGAGAAATCCAAGTAGAGCTCCTCCATGCGCTCATGTGTAGCCGCCCTTGGGTAGACAAGTTGGCATAGAAATTGGACATTCACCCATGTGTAGCTGTAGCCAAGTTCATTTGAAACTCGTCCACCGGTCATTGAATTCAGCCATTGGCCAAAGAATTCCGACCACCCGCCATTGGCCATTGACTACCAACCACCACTGACCAACCAACCAATCATTTTTTGGCCGCCATTCGGCCATAATATTTCAACAAAAAGAAATATTCCATCATAATGGGGGCCTTACAAATGTGCATTTTCTAGTAATTTTTTTTTACAAAGGGTGAGTCAGGTTACATGCTTAATAATCTCCCACTTCAAGACTAAACTCTATACCAAACTTGCAACTACTTTCCTAAAGTTCCATATGCTATAGCGGTGGGTTCTTTAGTATATGTTATGGTCTGGAAAAGGCCAGATATTTCACATGCAGTGGGAGTTGGGAGTTGTAGACTCATGGATAATCTAGGTAAAGAGCATTGGCAAGCTATGAAGTGGATATTAAGATATCTAAAAGGGACAACAAAAAATGCTTTATATTTGTGAGGCATTGACTTTTCTTACAAGGGTATGTTGATGTAGATATGGCAGGTGACAAAGATACTTGAAGGAGCACTACTGGTTATATCTTCACGATTGGAGGCACAACAGTAAGTTGGGCTTCAAAGATACACAAGGTGGTCTCACTTTCTACCATAGAAGCAGAATATGTAGCTCTTACAGAGGCAAGCAAAGAGATTTTGTGGCTTCATAGGTTCTTGGAGGAGCTTGGATATAAACAAGACAATTGTGTCTTTTATTGTAACAATCAAAGTACCAATCATCTTGTGAAGAATTTAGCCTTTCACTCAAGGACAAAGCATATAGAGGTGAGATACCACTTCATACCTATTCTTTTGAAAGAGATAAGGCTAAAGCATAGGAAAGGTGCACACAAGCGAGAATCCTGCAGACATGTTAACAAAGGTGGTTAACAAGGATAAGTTGAGCTTTTGCTCATCGTTAACTGGAATTCAAGGATACACTATCTCCTCTTGTGTCTTTGGACACAAATCTTTGGTTAATACAAAGTGACTAGCCAAAGATGTAGAAACTTGTTTTGCATCTTGCATTTCAAACCTTTCTAGTATCTTGTTGATGTAATCCTCTTGAGATAGCTTTAGTGTCTTCTTTATCCTGTCCCTTGATATCTTCATACCAAGTATCCGCTTTGCAATACCTAAATCTTTCATTGAGAAAGGTTAAGATAACTCCTCTTTAAGGTCTTTGATATCTTGCATGGTAGCACTTGCAATCGGCATGTCATCAACATATAACATTAGGATGATAAAATTGCCATCTCCCAAATTCTTTGTGTACACACAGTAATCCAAGTTGCATCTTTTGAATCCGTGATCCAACATCCATCGGTCAAACTTTAGGTACCATTGTCTTGATGTTTGTTGTAGGCCATACAAGCTCTTCATTAACATGAAACCATTTTCTTCTTACCCTTTTGGTTGAAACATGTAAATCTCCTCCACCAAGTTGCCATGAGGGAATGTCGTGTTTACATCCACTTACTCAAGATTTAAGTCATGAGAAACCACAAGGCTTAAGGAAAGCATAATGGAATTCAATTTTACAATAGGAGAAAATATTTTGTTGAAGTCAATACCTTTCTTTTGAGAAAACCCTTTTATCACAAGCCTTGACTTGTACCTCTTCTTCTCGCCTTTTTCTTCACCTTGTATACCCATTTAATTTGTAGTGCTTGCTTACCTTTAGGTAAATCAACCAATTTGCATGTTTGGTTAGAATGTAACGAGGCCATCTTTGCTTGCATGCTCTTCATCCATTCTTCTTTGGATTCGTGTTGCATAGCTTCTTCGTATGACTTTGACACTCCAAAATCTAAGACCAAGAGATGGTTGAAGGAAGGAAAATACCTTTCTGGAGGTCTACTTACTCTTGTAGATCTTTGGGGCATGGGTTGAGGTTTCTCATCTAGTTGACATTGTCACAAGTTGACACTACTTGCAATCCTTGAGTGTTCATTGGCCTCAATCTCCATGTACTCATCACCTGTACCTTTTGTTTGTTTTTTTTCCAAGTAATCTTTGTACATATTTTGTTCGTTAAAAATTACATCCCTACTCTAAATATTTTACCATCTTTGAGATTCCATAGGTGATACCCAAAATTGGTGATCTATTGATCAAATACACAGCAGTGTATAATGCTTCAGCCCAAAAAGCTTGCGGTAAATTAGACTGTGATAGCATAGACATAATCCTCTCTTGGATGGTCCTATTCATTCGTTCGGCAACACCATTTTGTGCAGGGGTATAAGGAGTTGTAAACTCGCGCTTAATTCCCCTACTTGAACAGAAGTCTGCAAACTCTTTGGAGACATATTCTCCACCATTGTCTGAGCGTAAAGCTTTCAACTTATGTTCAGACTGAGTTTCCACACTAGATAAAAACTTTTTGAAACAAGAAAAAGTCTCATCTTTAGACTTCATGGCATAAACCCAAACATGTCGTGTTGCATCATCAATGGATGTAACATAATAAGACGCACCACCATGGGATTTCGAAGGCATAGGCCCACATAAATCATTATGCACAAGCTCTAAGGGCTTTCTTTCTTTGTCAAAAGATTGTGTACGATGTGCTCGTGTTTGCTTACCATATTGACAGTGTTCACAAAAGGGAAAATAAGAAAATGATAAAGACGGTACGTAGCCCAAACAAGAAAGAGTTTCCATTCCCTTCTTTGACATATGACCTAACCGGCTATGCCACAAAGCAACAGTTGGTAGCTCAGTACAGAAAGAACATTGTTCTTTTCAGATACATAAAGAGGATAAAGTGTACCAACTTTAGAACCATGGGCTAAAATAAGATGACCTTTCGCAATACGCCAAAACTGCTGATGAAAAGTGACTTTGTAACCCAAGTCATCAAGACGTCCAACCGAAATCAAATTTCGTGTCAAAGCTGGAACATGATGCACATTATGTATGGTAAACCTCATCCCATTTTCCATAATCATAGCAATATCACCTATGCCCACAATGTCACAAGAGTAGCTGTCACCTAGCGTAACAGTGCCAATGGTTTCCTCATATGTAGTAAACCAATGCCTATGAGGTGTGACATGCAACGAAGCACCCGAATCAAGAATCCATGTATGGGACACTTCACCACTAACAAGTAGCTCTGCTGGCATAGAACTCTGCAAAGATAGAGTTTCTTGTGCATCATAAAATACATCATTATTTTCAGTCAACATATTGATGTCTTGTGCATCACAATCATCTTGCATTATGTTCAGTTCTTCAATTTTAACCGAACTCTTTGGTTTCTCCTCTTTATCATCATTGTCTTTGCCTTTGCCTTTGCCTTTACCTTTGTCACGCTTCCAAGCATAACAATCCTTCTTTATGTAACCAAACTTATCACAATAATGGCATTGAACATTGTGATGACCATGAGACTTTGATCTACCCTTTGAAGCATCTCTATTTCCCTCTTTCTTGGATTCACGATTCCAAGAACGACCTTTACGTTGTTTTCCATCATTTTGCACATAATGAGCTTCACCATGATGCGAGCTATCCATAGCCTTGCGACGCATTTCCTCTAACAAAAGAGAACTAGTGACATCAATGTACACTAGCGTACCATTAGGAGCAGAGTTACTGACAACAGTGCAAAAGATATCCCATGAGGGTGGCAACGAACAAAGTAAGAAGATTGCTTTCATCTCGTCATCAATATTGATTCATTGTGCACGAATCTGGGCAAATAGAGAATCAAAGTCATTAATATGACTGGAAACACTGGCTGACTCCTTCATGCGAAGGTTAAACAGTTTTCGCATCATGAAAACCTTATTACTTGCCGTATCTTTTTCATAAGCGTTGCATAACTTTTGCCATAAAGCATAGGCAGATTCACATTCTAGCACTGAAAATTACACTGACTCAGCAAGGTGCAATCTAATAGTAGATCTGCATAGCTCATCAAGCTCCTCCCACTGAAACTGAGTCAAATTCATCTCTTCAATCCGTGTCGCATAAATAATAGGCAATTTCTGTTTCTTTTGGACAAGCACATCTTGCATCTGATTCTTCCAAAGCTGAAAATTAGTACCATCAAACTTCTTTATGTCATAAATGTCACGGTCTTTGCTAGTAGACATGGTGACAAAACTACCAAAAGATTCTGGGAAAATTTCGGCAGAGTCTCCTTTGTATTTGGGACTATGCCAACCAAAATACAAGACAAAATGACCAAGTATGTCACTCACAAAGCATAAAAGAGATAAATGCCTCTCAAAAGCACACTGTATAGAGATCAACTGAAGCGCATAAACAGTCAAACTGACCATAGACTGCCAACTCGGCGTCAAAAGCACCTATACCACTCTATACATATCCTATGGAGAGGCCTCGTAAGGGATGCTCCAGCTACCTGTATCACCGAAGGTATCTCCACATTTGAGAATACCCCAGCTCAATGAAAACCTCACGCTATCGACCCTCAACAACGTAGGTTATGTAGCAAAAAACGTATAGCCAAGTCTCAGAAATGGCTATCTTCTAGACAAAGTCTCAGAAATGGCCGGGACTGCCGTACTAGCCAAAAGATGGCTCCACAAAAGCGTACAATGGCAGTATCCACAAAGACGTACAAGTCTGTCAAGACGCTCAAACAGGCGTCAAAAGCATGTGCCTGCAACTAAACATCCCTACGGGGAGTCAATCCGCTCTCAAAAGAGCTCAAAAACTGTCAAAAGTGTCAACATATGCATGTACGCATAAACAACTTCTCCCACTGGAACCATAATATCGCAAGTACTGAAACCTGTAGCCTGTACCTGTACTTGGTCGAAGAAGACAATGCTGTCAAGCTCCCACTCTATGTGTGTGTATGAGGCCACTCCGAAAGAGGCTACACACTCCTGAATGAGCTGTGGGCTCTCGTAGATGGAAGAGACTGCAACAATGGTACCTGTAATAACTGGCTATGGAAGCACTGCAGCACAAACTACCACAAGAGGGCTGAAAAATTCAGCTCCTGAACCGTAGCTCGAATGGGGTTTCTGATGGCTCGAATGGCTGGTGGAAATGCTCTCGGGAAGCTGAACTTGCCAATGGCAAAATCGGAATCCTATTTGCACTCTTGAATGTGCGCGCGCGCGGAAACAATTTCGAGAATGAAACCACTCTGATACCAGATGATGGGGAGGAGCTGGGAGCACAACGGAAGAAGAATATGCACACACACACACACACACACACCACCATAGCCACACACAGGTTGAAGGGGGAGAGCGAACGTACTGTATGCCCCCTTTCTTTCTTCTCTTATCTTATGCACTAAGGCATAATACACATTGTACTTAGTGTTAGTGGCTCACACAAGTGTATAGCTGTACACTTAGGGTTAGCGGCAGTTAGTGATGGGCGGTCGGCCACATGGCCATTAAACCTAACACTCCTATAATAACAATTTTCATGCCTCCACCCGTCACACTCCATTCTTTGCTAATTATGGTCAACATCCCAAACATGATATCCACAGACACTATCAAGTCAAGAATCCAGCTGCTATTCATCTTACACAAAAATTATCTACAATTCATAAAGAACTTACAATTCATATCAAAGAAGCTCAATCCAAGTATATGGAAAGTGCAGATCTCCATCGCATGCAGCATCCAAAATACAAAGAAGGGGATAAAGTGTGGCTTCTCCGACGTGATCTACGTTCATCTTGTCCCTGTCAAAAGCTTGATTATCGAAGGCTTGGCCCGTTTAAAATTATCCGTCAAGTCAATCCAGTCACCTATCGACTCCGATTGGCCTCATCCATGAAAATCCATCCGGTCTTTCATGTCTCAGTCCTAGAACCTTGTCACACATCTAAGATCCCAAGAAGAGCCCTACAACCACCTCCTCCGGTTGAGATTCAAGGACATGACGAATATGAGGTCGAGAAAGTCCTAGATTCTCGATTTTCACGTGGCAGGTTACAGTACTTGGTGCATTGGAAAGGCTATGATGTTAGTGAACAAACCTCGGAACCAGCACACAATCTACAGCATGCATCTCTCAAAGTCCAAGAGTTCCATCAACAACATCCATGGAAGCCCAACTCAAGGAACATCACAGCTCCTCGTGGAACTTGTCGCTAAAGGAGGGGGTAATGTCATGGATGCTTGAGAGTCAGTCGCTGCCTGCATCATCGCCTATGTCATCGTCTACATCATCACTAGAAGGCTCTAGAAGAATCTAGAAGGATCTAGAAGATTCTAGAAGTTTCTAGAAACATGGAGAAGATTTCGAAAGAATCTAGAAGTTTTTGAAAAGCTCTAGAAAGTTGAAGAAGGATCCAGAAGGTTCTAGAAGAACTAGAAGGATCAAGAAGGTTCTAGAAGATTCTAACCTCCTCAAGAAGAACCTAGAAAGTCCTAACCTCCTCAAGTAACCTCCTCAAGCACTAGAAATAGGGGTCTTGGGCCACAAGATCCTCAGTCTTGCCAACACCAGTTGTGAGCCTCCTATGAGGAAATCCCTCTTCTAGTTCTTGTCTTATGTTCAAGTCTTGTCCTTGCAATCAAGCCTTGTCTTGTACTCAAGTCATGTAATCCAAGTCTTGTATCTAGCTCTCTTAATAAAGTATTAAGTCTTGTAATCAATATTAAGCTTATCATCAAATCCAAGTTCTTGTACATTGTGAGCGCCTCCCCTTGCTCTCTTCTAGCTCTATACGCGCTCATAACATTCATGTGCAAAATCAAAGCTATCAATGTTTATTCTACTCTCTTGATTATTGTCAGCCATGTTAACAAAATTTATGTATGTACTTATTGTATGCTTTGGCAAATCAAAACCTTAGTTGCCACTCCTCTTAGCCTTTGAAAATTGGCTCTTAAGCATCTACACCCACGGCTCAAAGTGGTTAGCTATAGAGAGTAGTGGAGTAGGTCTAGCATAGCAGAGTTGCCAAGGGCTAGCTCCTTTCAGACTTCTTATGGCTCAATAATGGTAAAGTTGTAGGCAAGTCTAAAAAGACTCCATTATTAAGTCCAAAGCTCCCCAGGTGTGCACCATATCTCACATAGTGGGCTCAACAAAACTGATAATAGATCCGAGTTCCACTTACCCTAAATAACTAACAACATCAACCATTTATAGGCTACTTAAGGACCTCTCTTCTTAAGCAAGAAAAGAGAAACCAAATGCGCTGATAACAATGTAATGGAATTGGCCTATTACCTTGAGAGTAGCGGAAATTAATGAGAGTACTTTTGAGAAATTACTTTGTCAATATAGCGGGTAAACATAATTGAAGATAGCAACATAAACATAGCAATTAGTTAACTTGGCATGAACAATACTTTTTCAAGAGAGAGAGAGAGAATTTAGAGAACATGACAACAGTTGAGGACCGGATTTATGTGGAGCCGGTCCCCCCTCCAATAGGCATTTGTATTATGATTTCTCCCATTAAGAGAGACTTGTTACAATACAATCTTTGTGTTCCTTGCTACCTAGGTGATGCAATGAAGATGGAAAGCTTCATGCATCACAAGTATAACATAAACTTTGTGGAAAGCTTTAACTATCCCAAGCCTTAGTCCCAAGACCTCAAACACCTTCGAAGGTGGAGAGAGCTAGCAGGGAATGAGGGTAGGGAAGAGGAAGAAGAAACATTTCATAGGAAAAAGAATTAGTTCCTCACTTATCATCACTCTTCTTGCTAGCATACGTAATAGCATAGTAACAAAGATGGAGAAGATGGCAAGCTTAAGCATTGAAGCATGGCTCTTGGTTGGATTTGCACTCCATAGCCAAGAGTGTTGGTGTTGGCTCTCAACCTCTACTTGCTTGGAGAAGGAGAGGGAGCTCTTGCACTTTGCATAATGCACAATGCGAGTGTGTGTGAGTGTGTGTGTGGGAAGTATACCCCCTAAGAAACCCCCTAGCTTGCTTTGGTCGACCCTCCCTTGTAGCTCATGCTTGAAGCTCATTGGACCTCTCTAGGCCTAGCCAATCACAAGCAGGAGGCATTACAAGCAACAAGGGTAGCCTTGGTACAAGTGTCTCCCTTTCCCCTTTGAGAGAGAGAACTTGATAAATGCAAAGAAAATTAATTAAATCTCCTAAATTATCATTGGACCTCTTGGGTGGCCAACCAATAGGCTTCAGGCACACCATGACGACAACATGAGGAGGAGCTTGACAAGTGTCCCTTATGCTTTCTTTGTACCAAGTATGCCTTGTGTGAGTGTGTGGGTGTTCTCTCTCATCCCCCCTCATATAGGGCTCACCCCCTCCTTGTAGGGATTAAATCTTTGACTTTTGACACCTCAAGCCCCTCAAGCTTAGGCCCAGTTCCCACTACAAGCTTGGCCCTTAAGCACTTTAAGCTTGGGCTGGGTTCTCACTTCAAGTACAACCCTAGCATCTCAATCATGTCAAGAACCTCTAGCATGTCAATCATCAAGAACCTCAAGCATCTCAAGCACCTCAGTCATCAAGCACCTTAAGCTTGGGCAGGGTTCCCACATCAAGCACCTCAAGCTTGGGCCGGGTTCCCACCTCAAGCTCAGCCCTAGCGTACCTAAGGTCAAAGGAATTTTACACTAACTATTGGAGGTCTTCAATGAAGCTAACCCTAAGGTCTTATGATCCATTGGTTAACCTTGCTCTTGGATATACCATCTCTCATTTGGGCCCCTTTACCATTGGCCTCGTGTTGAGATAGATCTATAAGCACATGTCTATATCTTAACCCTTGTTCCCGTTTATTCTCCCACATTAAATGATCGGTTTAATATGAGAAAATCATTTGGGTTGGTTAGATATTAGATTTTATGACAGCCCTCCTCCTCGTGGGAGGAGAATGACGATTTCCTACTACCCTAACCAAGCTCAACAAAGCTATCGAACCAATCAAGTTTGACATTCCCGCCATCAAATTCGTCGATGGGGATCCCCAAATCAACCAAGGGAGCCTTGTTTTCAAGACCAAAGAGGACCGCATGGCACTCTTAAAGCAAATGCATCTTCTCAAGGCACAACCATATGGATTAGCGAGGTTCTAACCCCCGCCCAGCTCAAGATAATGAAGCAAGAGCTGCAGAAGATACGAGATGCACGAGCCGCAGGTAAGTACGTCGTCTATTGTGGTGGTAGAGCCATCATTGAGGATTTTCGAACACAAAAATCCACCAGACATCCCTCTCCTCCCCCTTAGCCACCCCTACCCCCATAAGCAACATTTGTTGCAATTTTGTTGTATCACCCCCCTAGCCCCTCCCACCACCACATCTATTTGTGTCATCGTTGACATTGTACCCTCTTAGATAGAGGAGCCTCTATTGTACATGTTTTGTTGGTCCCATAGGTCATATTTGACCTCCGAGGATGATAATGGAATCTATCTATCTATCTATCCCCCCCCCGATTACTCCTTATGGATCTATTTCATAAATATATCATATGATACGTGTTCTATCTATAACATTTTCATGTGTTTCATCAATTTAGAATACACGTACGATACCTCTATTTAGCATCATGAGAGTAACAATTTATTTTTTGTCTGACAGAAATCCCAAATGCATTACACATGCACATCGGATCAAATACTTACAACAGGAGAGAAAAGTTACCATCTTAGATCTTAATGGGTTACTTCTTGAGCGATGTGTTACAAGACCAAACAAGCATCAAGTATGAGAGATGTTGGATTGCGTTGCAACTGGGATTCTTGGAGTTTTTGTCAAAACTATGGGAAATATTCAATATTGGAATATGCTCAATAGCTATGAAACCTAATGTTGATCTAATTGTGAAAGCCTTGCAATATCATTCAAGGGATGTAAAGAGGAGTTTTTTATCTTTTGGAAACAGGAGGAATGTGAGACACATCCTCATAATAAAATATACCCCCGGGGAGTTCACTAAAGTATATGTAACATAGCACGTATGTTCAACAGAAGGGAACTATAAGGGATGGTTTTAATTCATTTTGATGCACGCACGTGATATAGGAAAATTTCACACAATGAACGCCCTAGGAATATACCACCCGGATAAGCTTGGAGTTGAGGCCATGCTTAAGCCCCTCTCAAAAGTTGGAAGAGCATTCCTCTTGGACCCTAGGCGTACATTTCTCATTGATGACATACCTATACAAGAGTTGTTTGAACACTCAAGAGAACTGTATATCCACCAACTTTTTAGTTGTTGCAAGGAGATAATATTCTATTACAAAAATCGCTTCCATATTTAATGTCATTGGATCCTGAGGCTGAAATCCAGCCATTTGTAAAGAATCAATGTTATGGACAAAGCATGCTTGATGCTAGGGATCCATGGTATGTGAAAATAAAAGGATCTAGTCAAGGAGAGCTCTACTAAAATTAATGCCTGGGTGGCACAAATACATGCCAACAATGCTACTCATGAAGAAATTGGTGAGAACTTCACTGTTAACATGGAGGACATAATCCATACACAAAATCTGATTGTGCCCTATGCGAGAAAGCCATTGTTTGAGCTAAATAAAGAGCAAATAGAACATCTAAGGAATAAAGAGCTAAATAAAGAGCAAATAGAACATCTAAGGAATAAAGAGCTAAATAAAGAGCAAATAAAGAGCTAGATAAAGAGCAAATAGAACATCTAAGGAAAGTCCCACCAAACTCTAGACTAGATGGCCCTACTATAGTATATTATGCCACACAACTCGGATATAACGGAAGAACACTTCAACCTCATGTTGCAAAGAATTACTTGAAACGCCTTATGAGGTGCTATAATATCTCATAATTCAAAGGCCTCGTGTTTGTTGTGTTATATGCAATGTTCATTGTTCTGAATGACTTTGCTTTATTCGCAGATAGATATTTGTGTAAAACCAAATTGAAAAGTAAAGTTGTGTGTGAGAATACTTCAAGTAATTTCTATGTTCACATCATGAAGGACATGGTTTCGTGGTTTAATGAATTTTGTACTTTCTCTTTTGTTTGGTTCATATCTCCATTTTGAACCCAAAGATCTAGACCAAGAGATTTTGTATTATGAAACTCTTGATAACTTTGAAAACCTTTTATCTATATTTTTCCACTCAAAAGTGTTCAAAAAGAGAATAGAAAACGCAAGGGATCTTGTGCTTCAAGAAAGAAGGAAAGATTGATTTGAAAAATGATCAGAACATTAATCCAAAGCTATATTTGAACAACTGTCCAAATCCCAAACCCAAATTTCAAAGACTATCTTTCCAACAAGTGTGCTATTTCCAACTTGGAGGTTTGCTACACCCAAGATGGAAGTTAAATTGTATGTGAGAATAGTTCTAGTGATTTGTATGTTGGCATCATGAACGAAGTGGTCTCATGGCTAACTCAATTTGTGCTTTCTTCCTTGTTTGGTTTGCATCTCAGTGTTTATCAACACCATCAATCCTACTTGTTGGGACTGTAATGCGCATGAAACTTATTTCGTCTTGACTTAGGTGTAACACGCATGGGAGATCTTTTTTTCCCACATTCAAAAACCATAGAATCTCTAGTTAGACGAATAAGGTCATGTTTTTTAAGGTTCTAGGACTTTATGCTCGTCTCCTTACTTGGAACACATCTTGGTGTTTATTAGCACCATCAATCAGGTATGAGAATAATGATCTCTTTGGCTGTTGAGATTGAAGTGTGCATAAAAACTATTTACCCGCCTCAAAGTGTAGCACATGGACCCTAAACATAGAATATGTTTTTCTCAACTTATAAAAATTATAGAAGTTTTTTGTTATGAAACTCACAAATTCTAAAGTGGGAATTGAGATTTTCCCATTTTAATTAATATGGCATTCAATGGTGAATTGAAAAAACTGAAGGCAATGGAAAAATACAATAATGGGAGTTCAAAATTGGCTTGATAATGGAGTATGGGTCCTTCTCGACTATGTAAGGAAGAGGACGTTGCTTTTGTTAAGCTACAAGAAAACAATACGAATAGTTAAACTTTTTGGCATGTAATTAGTCATAGAGTGAAACTCCATATTTGTATTCTCATGCATGTCACACATAAGTGCCATACAAAAGTATGGTGGAGAATCTTATAAGAAACGAGAGTTGTACCTTGTCTCGTAGTCTGATTGTGTTAGCCAAGAAAACATATATTCATGGAGGTTTGGATATAGATGATGAACCTTATAGTATTGTTTTCAATAAGGAGTCATGTTTGCCTGTACGAAACATCTACGAATGAATATATATGCTTGTTGTGGCATGCACTGTAAGAGGTTAAAACAAATACAATAAAATCAATATGATGAGCAACTCATTCCAATTGTAAAAATCAATGTATCGCTAAAAAATAATGTGTGTGTGTGTGAGTGAGTGAGTGAGTGTGTGTGTGTGTGTCTGAGAGAGAGAGAGAGAGAGAGAGAGAGAGAGAGAGAGAGAGAGAGAGAGAGAGAGAGAGAGAGAGAGAGAGAGAGAGAGAGAGAGAGAGAGAGAGAGAGTATTTTTTAGTTTATATTGGATCTTTTATATTAATAGGGACCATAGCGAGACAGTTTTTGTGACAATAGTGTTTACTTGGTTTCATTTTGAAAATCACGGGATACTCAAGTCGATTAATAGGAAGAGGATAGGAGAGCGAGGGAGAAAGATTCTACTTAGATTTTAGTAGAAAATAGTTAAAATAATGCAAAATGTGATTGGAAGTTGTGATACTCATTGGCTGAGTAGAGATTGAAAGTTGTGATGCTTATTACTGGGTAGAACTAACGAATTGACCCCCTTTCCCACCTAGAGGGGTCTGCGGACATGCGATAAGCATGGGCTCAGAGAGAGAGAGAGAGAGAGAGAGAGAGAGAGAGAGAGAGAGAGAGAGAGGGAGATTTTAAAGTTTGTATTGGATATTTTATATTGTTAGAGACCATAGCGAGACTTTTTTTGCAATAATGATGTTTGCTAGGTTTGATTTTGAAAGTCACGGGATACTTAAGCCAATTAACAAAAGGAGAGGAGGGGAGAGCAAGAAGGAAAAAGTATGCTTAGAATTTACTAAAAACTAGTCTAATTGGCAACATGAGATTGAAAATTGTGAGATCTGTTGCTGGGTAGAGCTAATCGGGTCGATCACCCACAAGGGTTTGCGAACATGCAATAAGCATGGGCATGAAGGCACCTAATATAGCCTTTGACCAACAGCCTCTACGTATTGCTAGGACGATAACTATCAAACTGGTTCAACTTCTGAAGGAACTGTGCAGGAGTGAAGAGGAAGGAGAAGAGCACACAACACAGAGATATGGGTGGGGAGACTCAATCAGTGAGCAGCCCCCTATACATTTATGCTATGTATAAGGTATACAAGTCAGTGGGTGCCCAGACTTTGGGTGGCCGGACAAGGCACAGGCGCCTATACCCCAACAACCTCCCACTTAAAAGCGACTGTGCCTTTAAGCAAGGGAACCTAGTCTAAAGACTACAAAAGGCGAGAGAAAATCGCTCTCAACCGATGCCCACTGGCTAGCTGTGATCGTGTGCATCGGGCTGTCCTGCTCCCGTGTAAGTCCATACACCACCAGACGTACTTCACACGTACTGCAAGTATGTACGCAATACCTCCATATCTCCCTCGTGCACTATGCCATCATCAGTCAACAAACGACTGACAACCCCAACTGCAAATTCTCCCACTGCAGCTGCGATATCCGATCTCAAGATCAACATCTCATACATGAGACCACCGAATGCCGATGCAATGCTAGCGGGCCCTGCTAGCTCTACGGAGCATGCATCAACATATATATCCCTAGCAATAGGCATCTTTGACTGACAAGGCGTGTCAGCCACATTTATCTCCTGACTATTCGCAAAAGACGCATCAACCTGTCGTGCAACCTCAGAGCAAACCAGCTGCTCTAGGTGTCTACTGGAAGACATATCGTGCACAACTATATCCCCATGCTCACTGTCGAGCATAGAAAGGAATGATTGCATAATCGCTGACGTCTCAACCTCCTCTGCAATCATCCACTGCAAACATGACCACTCAATCTGTTGTGACTCACTAGAGCTCTCATGCTCTAACTCCTTATGCATCGACTCTTGCACAACTTCCTCTTGTCATGACTCACTAGAGCAAGACCGCTCTACCTGTCTATCTTGCATAGAAGTATCTCGCACAATTGACTCTCTGCTTTGCTCAGTCACTAGAAAAGCATGCATGTCTGACTCTGTCACCTCTCTATGTGACTGCTCAAGTCGTGCCCCAATTGTGTGCACAACGAGCTCACTACTCTGCACTCCATGCAAAGCACCCTGCAACCCATGAGCAAAAGAGACTGTCCGGGTCTCTCGCTCTCTGCATGGCTGTAATAACAAGATTGAGACTCGACCATCTCGCACCAGTACTACGTGCAATGGGTACCATGTGAAAACTCTAGCACCTCTTGCAATCACCAACGAACCCAAATGCAACGCAAAAGATTGCTCAAGCAGCGATACCCGACATCCACTATCCCTGAGCTGACCAACGGAGATCAAACTCATCGTCAAATCTGGCACATGACGCACATCTCTGAGCATGTACATTGCACCGCTCGGTAATGACAGTCTCACATCTCCTGAACCAACAATCTCATGCAGTGACCCATCTGCCAATCGCACACTACCATGCACTCTGCTAGAATAGCTACTGAACCAGTCACGATACGGAGTGACATGAAAAGTAGCGTCCCTGTCTAGCACCCACTGCAAAAGAAGTGCACTATCCTCAGACGTCAAAAAATCAAGAGTAATACAGGAAGCAAATGTGACCTCACTGTCACTAGGGTACTCAGACACTGTATCTGATCCTGTAACTGTCGAGTCAACGGAGCCTATAGCATCGACTGCATCCTCGAGACTAGCCTGTCTCTTGTGTTGTCTCATACAACAAAAGCATCACCGTCTAATGTGCCCTGAACGACCACAATGCCAACACGTAACCCGTTGGCGCATATGTGAATGCCGTTGTCTCACAAGAGTCTCAGATGACTTAGATCTGTCATACATCTCATGCAATCTCTACCAACGTACTCTCGAAGTAGTCTCATACATAACAAGAGCATATACAGATTCCGCAAGGTGCAAAGAGAGCGTAGATAGTGCCATCTCCTATAGCTCCTGCCACTGATCGTCAGACATGTTTGAAGGTCTACCTGCATCACCACTCAATGGTCGATGCAACCCTCGCTATGTCAGTGCATCAAGCATACAATCTCTCCTTGCTGCAAAGTCTAACCCATCAAACATGCGCATTTCGGAGAGATCATAATCTGAGCGATCACCTGTCTTTGCCATGAGCACAATGTAGCAAACTAGAAAGCAAAATCAATGTCTCAGCACCTGCCAACTGTCCAAGAATATGGCAAAGTCACGATGCAAAATCTGTGAGACAATCTGTGAGCATAAAGCTCCCACAAATGGCAATGATGCAAATCCCAAATGCCAAGTGTACGAGGCTCTTGTAGAGTAAACCAAGCTCCTGTATGGCTGTAAAATATGGCTGCAACTCAGCCCCAAAATTCAGCTCTTAAACAACTGCATAAACAAGTCACAAACGTGTCCCAGATCAGCCTACAATTGAGCCATACATGGACACCTGCAAAGAGGAAACAATGGCTGAAAATTCAGCGCCCAAATAAGCCCTCAAACCAGCCTGTAAACTTGTAACCTGCTGAAAAACCTCAAGCCATTAGTGCTCAAATCCGGCTACCTAGCTCAAAGCCACACAAGCATACATCACAATATTCACTCTTGTGAGTGTGCCAAGATAATTGTACGCGTGTCAAACCGTGAGCTAATCACCAAGCCCACACTGTGCAGTATCGTTGCATACATGCACTAAGCTCCCACCTGCAGAGAACACCGCATGTAATCACTGAGTGCAATCGCAATCACAACCTTGATCGCATCAACTTATGCGCATAAAACTCCTAAGAAAATTTCGCCAGAGTTTCGACGCACAATGGCTATCAACACAAAATAACCATTGTCCAGCAAGCTCAATATGATGAGCAATCAATGCGCATCAAACTACACTCAACATACATGCATAAGCTCTACAAACCTGTGTCCAACAAATGCTCACAAAGAGTACCACAAGTGACCATACAGACCATCCACAACCAACCTCTGCACTTGCTCACAAGATCTACTGCTCACCACATAAGCATACATAGAGCATTACCCGCTCAAAGACCATGTATGCAAGCCACAACACTGCAGAAGAACCACTCAACTGCAATTGGCAACACCTGTGGGAGTACTAGACTCAACCTGTACCTGGAAGTCAAACCCGATCTTGTAACACCTGCAAATGCTCACAATCGAGCAAATCAAACCAATCCACCTCCTACTTGCCAATCTACACAAGACGGGTTTCTTTGTGACTGAAACCTATCTTATGATGTAGTGCTCATAACGAAATTCTGAGGGCATAAACAACTTCGAAAGGGGGGTAAAACCCCAGGTCACCTTTACCCGTATCACCTGATGGAAATACTCCCGAAACGCCGAGTGTGAATTTCCAAGCTCCGATCCAGAATCTGCCTGAAAAGTGCGCGCGCGCGATTACGCAAAAAACGCATTGAACTTGGCTCTGATACCAATTGAAGGGGATCGGGGAGCACCACAGACGGAGAGTGAGACTATCAATATCTTGCTACATCTTTCGCATCCAAGAGATTTTGCAACATAGTATGAATTATTGCATTGAAAATGTAGGTTACAATATCAACGCACGCTTATACGAGTTGTGATTCACAAAGATGTTAGGGCCATGATCTGCTCTCTAGACGAGATCATCAGGTTGCAGCATCAACATTTGCCAATAGGAGTTAACTTTCAAAAAGATCTTAGGCCATGATCTGCTCCCTAAACGAGATTATCAAGTAAGAGGAGACAATATGTGTAGGCTTGTTAATTAGAAAGCTCAGAGAGAGAGAGAGAGAGAGAGAGAGAGAGAGAGAGAGAGAGAGAGAGATCAGTACCTGCACAAGCATGTGAAGTTGAAAGCTGAGAGAAGTTGGCTAGTTGGCGGTGCTTTTGTCGTAGTGCTTGTTTGTCTTTCGCTGTCTGATTAGTAACAGCTTGTTAAATTGTTGAATGATATACGACGAGGGGCTAGCAAGGTACATTTTCTCTAGCTGGTGAAAATAAGGGCGAACTTGAAAATCTCTCAGTTACCAGGTCAAAATTTGAAGCTTTTGCCGATAATTACTCCAAAACTTGTGTAAATTTCCCGGTCTTCATAAAGGCAAGCTCAAAATCTAACCGGGATTGTACAATTTCAACCGGTTAAAATACATTGGACTCCGGTTTTTTTCTAACACTTCTGAAAAGCTGAAAAGCTGGTAATCGCGAGGTATTGCTTGACGTGAAAAGCTGAAGCTGCTGTACGTTGGATCATGGGCTCATCAACGCCTTGTATAGTGCCAAGTGGCTGCTTCTTCTTGTTTAGGCCAAGCAAGTAACCACAGCCAAACCAAAGGACGGACAAGAGGTACTTCATTGGAAAAAAAAAATATTGGGTAGCAAAAATATATAGGCGTCGATATCTTCATTGAATGACGTAAACTAAACGAACATGGCAAGTGCCCCGCTCTTACCACGCACGGACTGCCGATTTTCAGAGGCTCTGCAAAGGCTGCGGGGGCAAAGCTTGCGTGCTGTTCGCAGCTTAAGCTGTAGCAGAGGCGACTTTGGGGGCTTGAGGATCAGATATAGAAGTGTGTCTCTACAGAGGGCCTTCCACTCCAATGAGGTATGGCCCATGGTCTATTGACTCCAATGATGTCCGGGAGGTATCACTCTAGCTTGAGAGAGAGAGAGAGAGAGAGAGAGAGAGAGAGAGAGAGAGAGAGATTTCCACCTCTTGGACACGATAAAAATGTTTGAGGTCTGAGAGATTGAAAATCAAGAAAAGGTCTTGGTCATTATTGGACATTTTGAGATGGTGATCAGCTTTGTATATTTATCTTGATGCTGTGCGCTTGAGATGTTTATTTCAATAAGAAAATGCTCTCTTTAGGGAGAAAAAAAAGAGAGCGATGTGTACACTACACATAGTTTGCGGTAACGATGTATTTAGTATGATTAGCTGGCCCTTATTCTTGATCCTTCTTAAGACTTGCGGATCGACTTAACTAAAGGATTTTCATCTTTTAATTAAGGATTGCAACTTATCTAGCGGTCTCATAAAGCATTGTATGCTTTGTGAGAGGTGACGTCATACGGTTAGAGTGAAGAATAGATTTCTTTATTATTAGGATTGGGTTGCATAGGATCTACAAAGCATTCATTGGAAGGATGGCCATATTCAAGTCAGAGTCTTCCTGCAGCATGTGTACAGATACTTCAACAATACATTTGGTTTGTTCAAGTTTTTGCTCGTTCGAGTTGGATCGACAAAACATCCATCAGAATGATTGAGCACATCTTTCAAGAGCATATGATGACATCTTGGTTTTTAATGGAAACTAGGTAGTACTTGAAGGTACTCACTGATAATATGCCTTCAATCAGTGGTGAAAAGATGGACCTTCAACCACTGCTTTTATTCAATGCTAGAAAGACTTGAGGGGTGACTGTCTGTGGAACTCGCTTGTAGAGAGGTCTCGGTAAGGCTTGTTCCCTCTCTCTTTCTCTCATCAAAAGCACAATATCTACCAAACAAATGAGGTAGTAGGCCCATTTATTCAAATGACCACACTCTTTTGGAGGTTATTGGAAAGATCAAAGAGGCACAACTCTAAGAAGACAAGGCAAACTTCATCCGGCTGGGAGGATGGCAAGAAGAAGTAGAGGGAATGGACCAAGAAAAGGATGCTTATACACCGGCATACGAGATAGGAAAGGATGCTTATATACTGGAATACGGGAGATGCACAGGATTTGCGGCGAGCTTCACGATTGACCAATTTGTGGGTATTGGAGACCCATTGATCACTCTCAAAGGAAAACATGTACATCTTTATTATGTCAAACTACATGACTAGATGAAAGTGGTGGTTTGCAAGGAACTAAGATATGAATGGTGGATGTGCTCACCGTGGCTAAACAATATGAAAACAAGAACGTGCGAAGGTGTATGAGACTAGGAAACAAGGGAAATGGATAGTCTATTGAAAGAGGTAGAGCAATGATTGAAGGATTCTTCATTCCGGTCAACCAACAAGGACATCAAATAGTGTATTATATAGTGTTTAGGTGTGTCACATCATAATTCTAGCTCATCCTTATGGAGAGCATTTTCTTTTGAAGTAGTTTTATTTTTCCTTATAATATGTGGTTTATGGTATCTTGAAGTTGAATGTCCTAATAAGGATGTATATGATTTGTCCTCTAGGTTGACTTTGGCCTTGAAGGTCATGGATACAAACAAACCCCCCTTCCCCCCCCCCCCCTTCCCTGTAATCACTTTTGAGGTCAGATCGGATAGAAGCATAGAGATGATTGCAATTTACACACTTAGCAACACTTTCAGTACCTCAAAAAAACTTAAATAACTGTAAAAGGGAGAGAGAGAATCCACGCGAGAGATATGAAGTGGTGGAGTTCCACTCCAAGACGGCAATAGCCCCAAAGACTGGTGCCCCTTTCTGTATTTCTTTATTATTGCTTCGTAAAGGTACAATTTCTCTAGGGTCCCAACACTCCGAGATTTTGCGTCCAGATACCCCAAAAGAGTAGCTCTTGGGACACTTATAAACAATACAAGGGATGCCAAAAAGAAGAGCCCCAAAAGCTCTAGTCCAAAAGCATTGAGTATCAAAAGCATATGCGTTATTTATTGTTTAAGCCCCTTGGCCAAGGTTTCGTAAGAATCCTAACCCACTTTGTCTTTCAGTCCTCTTGGCCGGTCTCTAGTAAGTTGGTAGAGCTTCTTCTTCTTCTTCTTCTCCAGCTGCTGCTGCTAGGGTTTAGGCCCTTGGTAGGGATCTATGTCATTTGTTGGAACTTGGTGGTGCCGCGTTACTAACTTGTCACATACCTCTCTCTCAAAGAAAAGTTATCGTCCTTGATTACACTTGCAAAACAACTAAAGGACAAAAACTTTTTTAGCACTCACTGACTCTATGTACCCATGTACTAGAGTCCACAAGACAGTACCTTTACAGAACGTGTAGTTCACAAATTGTGAGAGTGGTGTACGCGGAAGAGAGAGAGAGAGAGAGAGAGAGAGAGAGAGAGAGAGAGAGAGAGAGAGAGAGAGATGCAAGGTGTGAGAGGAGGGGGCAATCAGCCCCCCATGACTACCATCAACCACAAAACGTACACATCAACCACAAAACGTACAAATACAACATATAAAATGGGTACCCCCTGGCTCCATATATAGGTGCCCAAGGAAGCCCATACTGGGCAGGCGGCCTGACAAAGTGCAGCCTATATGCATATGCTATGGGTGGCCAGCCTGGAGGCACACTAGCTGTACATGCATGCCCTAGACCTACGAAGTAGTAGAGTGGTGTAAATCTAACACCCCCCTCTCAGCACCTGATGCTGAACAAACCGCATGAAGCTGAAGATGTGAAGCAAATGATGAAGGTGTCTGCTGCGATGTCCACAAAAGGACAATACTTCGGCGAACTTCGCAACTGTAGTAGTAGTCTGGGTGTCCCGACCGCCAAGAGATCTCCATGGTAAAGTGCTGTCACGTATAGTGTAGCAAACTGCTGTACTCCATCGATACAGGGTGAAGATACTGTGTGAAGGTCCCAAATTGAGTGTAAAAACAACTCCTTGTTGTAAAAGAAGTGCCAATAGACCTGCAAGTGTCTTTCCCAATAGGATCTGTGGTGTCTGTAGTCAATCTGTGTGGAGAAAATGGGGAAGCCCAGGAACCGTCATGAGAATGACCGGAAGCTTGTCAATGCATGAACCTACAACCCAAGGTGGCCAGGTGGCTAAGCTGTGTAAAACTCCAGGAAGGCCAGATGTAGCAATCTGTGCCGTAAATGTCCTCCGAAGCCAGACTAAACAGTCTGCACTATAGAAGCTACCGTAAGCTGCAACAGTCACCGATAGACCGCACGGACCACCACTGGATGGTTTCGTAGTAGGTAGGGTAATCCAAGATGAGGGGAAAGCCAAACTCAACAGTCTGCGCTGTGAAGGGCCTCTGAGAAGAGGTGTGGTCAGACTAAGCTGTCTGCACCGTAATTATCTTGTAGCAGTAGGGAATCAAGTCTGTGCTGTGAAGAACCTGTGAGAAGAGGAAAGGCCATACCAATCTGTCTGTGCCGTCTTGCTTTGTATCTCCTGCCTCCAATCCTCCGGTGTCAACCAAAACAGAATCTGCGCCAACAACGCCACCAAACCGCAACTCGGTGTGGCTCTCAATGTGAATGAGCTGGGAGTGGCCTACTGTCAGGTCGGAGGATAAGTCTGCTGGAAGGTTACCGAGGGTGAATGTAAGCAACTTTGAATGTAGCAAATTAAATGATCAGGAGTGTAGAAGAGCAACTGCACTACCATCCAAGCCAAGCTCTGGGTGACTCCGGATGTAGTCGCGGGATGCCTGATCTCTCGCATCTTGCGGGTAAACTCTCCAAGAGAGTCCAAAGCAGTGAAGTCCCACTCCAGTCTGTAGATCCAAGCAATGAACTTGTCCGAGAAGAGATCCAAGATCCTCTCCTTAAGTCCATGTAGTTGTTCCTGTGTAAGCAAGTGATCTGACATGTCGAGGTCAAGTGGTAAGTGTCTGTCCACCCAAGATGGTGGTGTCTTCTTCGGTTTTGAAAACGCATATCTGTTCCAGGAAACACAGGGCTGATGTGATGCCTTAGGGTGCTTTTCTTTGCAAGGAGGGGGCGCCAAGAGAGGGAGCAGCAGATCGATGTCTTCAAAGCCAAAAACGCTGGCCTGATTGAAAAACGCTGATCTGCTGAAAAACGCTAGGCTGAAAATTGTAGTTCTCGCGATGAAAACCTGTAGAAGTGCTAGCGCTAGGCCTCCACAGTGAAATCGATGATGATTCTCCAAAAAACGCTGGCTGTTGTGATCTTGGGAGGAGAACCTGTTGCTGAAGGTGCGCCCTCAATGCTGGCGATTGATACCATGTGAGTGTGCACGTGTGCGCGAGAGAGAGAGAGAGAGAGAGAGAGAGAGAGAGAGAGAGAGAGAGAGAGAAATGCAAGGTGTGAGAGGAGGGGGCGATCAGCCCCCCATGACTACCATCAACCACAAGACTTGCAAATACAACGTATAAAATGGGTACCCTTGGCTCCATATATAGGTGCCCAAGGGAGCCCATACTGGGCCGGCGGCCGGACAAAGTGCAGCCTATATGCATATGCTATGGGTGGTCAGCCCGGAGGCACACTAGCCATACATGCATGCCCTAGACCTGTGAAGTAGTAGAGTGGTGTAAATCTAACACAAATCACACTCTTAGTTCATAGTAAACACTGTGTTTCAATCATTCAATCTAGTCATCTCATCTGTCCAGAACTCTTGATGTCAAATGCACCTAGATCCTTGTGCAGCCTCGCTCACAATAATATCTAGTCATCTCATCTCTACACGACACTTATAAGTTGGTGGGTACTAGGAATTTAACTCAAAAGGGCATAGGGGACACATGGCAGCTCCATAGCAAATTTCCAGACTACTCTCAGCTGGGGGCGCCCAATATTGAGAGAGGAGGCTGATTTTTGGCTCATGTGATCATACAGTGTGTGTGTGAGTAGTGGGTGCAGGTTTTACAGCTTTAATGGAAAGCTTGCCTTCTCCCTTGTCTCATGTAGCGTGACAATTTTCTCTCGCGCATCTCTTTCCCCCCTTTTGCACATATGGTAATGCGCCACTAGTTGGGCTTCTTAGATGACCATGTACAGTTCCAGGGGTTTTATGCACGTTTGCCAAGGCAAGACCCTTTTGTACAGGAACCGGATTAGCTAACTGCTAATCCCTCACATATGTGAGAGTGCGCGCGTGCAGAAGCGTGAGAGAGAAGAGAGAGAGAGACAATAGACACAACAAACGCTGTCATGATCGCCCCCCATGACTACGAGAGCATAAGACTAGTACAATGTCAAATAGTATGGAAGTGGGTACTCCCCGGGCCCCATAAATAGGTGCCCAAGGTGAGGTAGGGCAATGCCAGATAAAATCCCCCAGACCCAGCAAGAAATAAATAAAACATGAGGGCGCCCGGCCTAGAAGTGGGCGGCCGGACAATGTTGTCTGCATGCGTATGCAAAGGGTGGCCAGCCCGGGTGTATATAGGTAGTATGGTAAAAATTGGGGACACACTAGCCATACAAATATGCCCTAGACGTGTGAAGCAGCTGAGTGGTGTAAATCTAACACCCCCTCTCAGCACCTGATGTTGAACAAACCGCATGAAGCCGAAGATGTTAGGCAAATGTTGAAGATATATGCTGCAACGTCCACTGAAGGACAATACTCCGGCGAACTCCGCGAGTGTAGCAGCAGTTTGGGGGTGTCCACTGTCGCGACCGCCAAGAAATCTCCATGGTAAAGTGCCGTCACGAGCAGTGTAGCAAACTGCTGTACTCCGCCGATACAGTGTGAAGGTACTGCGTGAAGGTCTCGAACTGAGTGTGAAAACAACTCCTTGTCGTGAAAGAAGTGCCAATACACCTGCAAGTGTCCTGCCCAATAGGATCTCTGGTGTCTACAGTCAAACCGTCTGGAGAAAATGGGGAAGCCCAGGAACCGTCATGAGAATGATCGGAAGCCTGTCAATGCATGGACCTGTAACCCAAGGTGGCCAGGTGGCTAAGCTATGTAAAACTCCAGGAAGGCCAAATGTAGCAATCTGCGCCGTAAACTCACTCCGAAACAAAAAAAGCTAGACTAACAGTCTGCACTGTAGAAGCTATCGTAAGCTGTAGCAGTCTCCGAGAGACTGCATGGACCACCACCGGATGGTGTCCTGTCAGTAGGTAGGTAATCCAAGATGAGGGGAAAGCCAGACTCAACAGTCTCTGCCATGAAGGGCCTCTGAGAAGAAGTGTGGTCAGACCAAGCTGTCTGCACTGTAATCATCCTGTAGAAGAAGGGAAGCCAGACTGGGGAGTCCGCACTATGAAGATCCTCTGAGAAGACGAAAGGCCAGACCAATCTGTCTGCGCCATCTTGCCTGTATCTCCTGTCTCCAATCCTTCGGTGTCAATTAAAACAGAATCCGTGCCAACAACGCCACCAAACCGCAACTCGGTGTGGCTCTCAATGTGAATGAGCTGGGAGTGGCCTATTGTCAGGTCGGGGGATAAGTCTGCTGTAAGGTACCGAGGGTGAGTGTAAGCAACTCTGAATGTAGCAAATTAAATGATCAGGAGTGTAGAAGAGCAACTGCACTACCATCCAAGCCAAGCTCTGGGTGACTCTGGATGTAGTCGCGGGATGCCTGATCTCCCTCATCTCGCAGGTAAACTCTCCACGAGAGTCCAAAGCACTCAAGTCGCACTCCATCCAAACAATGAACTTGTTCAAGAAGAGATCCAAGATTCTCTCCCTAAGTCCATGTAGATGCTCCTGTGTCAGCAAGCAATCTGACGCGTCGAGGTCAAGTGGTAAGTGTTTGCACCAAAGATGGTGGTGTCTTCTCTATGAATGTCGTGATCCCATATGCCATGAGCATGGCCATATCTCGTGTGAACTCCTATGATGAGTGCATAGATGTGTCCATAGCAAACCACAAGTCACCACCCCTCTGGAGTCTGCAACCGCCGAATGATGGCTGGAATAAATGGATCTCCCAAGGATCGTACACCTGTAGATGATCAAGCCGATGTGGAAGATATCGTGTACTGCAGCAGTCATTGAGAGATTGCACGGACCACCACCGGATGGTGTCTTGGCAGTAATTAACTTCATCCTTCGTAAAAAACTCAAACCATGTGGCTGCTGTCCACCCAAAAACTCAACTGCGAGGTGATGAAAACGCTGCTGTCCAGCGATTTTCAGCATGCTCGTATGCTCCCGGCATGGTCTGGAGCGGTGCAGAGGGTGTAAGGAGGGTGGGGAATCAAAGTCACTGCCCCTGATGGGCTGAAAATGCGTCTGCTTTTCCGAAAGCTGCTTCTGTGACAAGTAGCGTAAACTCTAGTGATCTGTAAAGACTGTAAAATCGGCTATGATTAAATAGTGTTGCCACTACGTAAGAGCATGGATCACTGCCAATAGCTCTCTCTCATAAATTTGTGCTACCAAATTTGACCGTGAAAACATCCTGCTTTCGTAACCAATCACATGGCCTTCTTGCATCAGAGCTACTCCCAGACTACGACCACAAGCATCACAATAAACTTCGAATGGCTTTTGCAAGTTAGGCAACGCCAACAGTGGTCCGATAGTCAAAGTCAATTTTTCTCTAAGTGTCCGAAAAGCAGTCATCTTTGTTGGTCCCCACATGAAAGGGACTCCTTTTTGAGTCAGTAAATGCAAAGGTGAAGCTATCTTTGCAAACTTCTGAATGAACCGCCGATAATAAGAGCACAAGCCCACAGCTTCGAACTTCGTGAACATTCTTTAGGTCAAGCCAATCGCGGATAGTCTTGATTTTGGCCGGTTCCATCTGTACTCCTTTTGCTGAGACAATGTGCCCCAAGAAATGTATCTTGGGTAAAAAAAACTCACTCTTTTTGGCATTGATAACCAATTTATGCTTGCGTAATGCCTGAAAGACCTGTAGCAGATGATGTCTATGTTCTGCTTCATTCTTGGAGAGAACAATAATGTCGTCAAAGAAAGTGCCAACAAAATCGATACTCTTTGAAAATCCTATCCATCATTCGGTTAAAAGTTAAGTTGATGGAGCATTTGTGAGTCCAAAAGGCATCACCAAATATTCATATAAACCAAAAGTTGTCGGAAAGGCCGTCTTACAGACATACCCCGGAGCGATTCTGATCTGATGATATCCGCTTTTCAAATCAATCCTGCTGAAACAAGAGGATTCTTGAAGTTTGTCGAGAATTTCATCGATCCTTGGGGATAGGGAATCTGTTCTTGATGGTGATTTTATTGAGAGCTCTATAATCAATGCACATTCTCTAAGATCCGTCTTTCTTTAGTACTAGCAAAACCGGAGAACAATAAGGTGATGTGCTAGGTTGGATGAGACCCTTTTCTAGAAGCTCTTTTACTTGGTTCATTATTTCTTCATTCTGGGCTCGGCTAACTCGATAAGGTGGCCGGTTTGGTGGTGTACTTGCAGGAATCAAATCAATTGTGTGGTCCTCAGGACGAGGTGGAGGCAACTCGCCGGGTAGGCCTTCAGAGAAGCAATCAGCATGTGTGTGTAGAAATTCGCGTCGTTCTTTATCCAATTCAGACATATTGGTTCTTTGTTCATCATTCAATTCTTTCTAGTAGATCGAATAAACAAAAAGACTGGATTTTATTAATTTCGAAATGGCCGAAGCCGATAGAATAGGGATGGACTCTTCCTTCAATTTTACATCAAGCACAATTTTCTTGCCCTTCTCATTTGTCAAACTCACTTTCTTGGCCCAATAGTCAACCACGACGTTGTTCGTGGCACCAAGGGATTCCTAGGAGAACGTCACACCCTTCCAAAGGCATGATGTAAAAGTCCTCATGCCCTAAATACCCCCTACAATGTAAATGAAGTTTGCCAATGATAGGTGTAATGGCAACATCTCATCCGGGTGCCGCTAGAACTGCCTCCGCGTGTGGCCCTATCTTGTGTCAAGCCGCCAATTTAGGTGAAATGAAGTTGGCCTTGGCTCCTTCATCAAAGAAAATGAGGGCTTCTTGATCTCTTACTTTGCCCCATGCGCGGCAAAGCTTTGTGCTTTCGTCCATCTGATTTAGGTCAGTCCCCATACAATCAGGTACCCGTCCTGCTTTCATCTTTTCTTTTCTGCCACGTTCTTCCGCTGCTTTGGAGCTCTCTGGCCTATCTTCTGATTGTCCTCGTTGTGCCTTTTTGGGGCACCTTGCAGAGATGTGTCCTTGTTCCCCGCAATCAAAGTACTTCCCCTCTTTGAGATAATCTGCTCTCTGTTCCTCGGTCAATCGGGGTCGTGCATCCTTCTTTTTCTGGAACTTCCTCTTTCTTCTATTGTCATTTATTGAGTTCTGTCTGGTCCTCGAGGTCGAAACTTGATCAGTGGGGTAAGTCAAGTTAGCCGAATGCATAGCGAATCCCCGCTTAGCATGGCCCATCAATTGTTGTATGGACTCGGACTTCTGCTCAAGAGTAATCTCGGATTTCTTTCGGAAGTCCAGAGCAAAACCGCTCGATTTGCTGCTTAAAAGTGACCTTTTTGAAAGAAGAGGCCGGTAGAAAAGCATCCCAAACCTCCCACAATAAGCATCCAAAGTGTTAGCCTTGGTGATCCAGAGATGGTTCCAAGCGGTCATCACATCGCGTTCGTACTCCTGAGTTAGCCAAGAAGAAATAAAGAGCGGTTTGAACTTTAACCTTGGTAGGGGCTTCTTTTCGTAAAAGAAGAGTGGACCACCGTGTATGTGCATTTCCTTTCAAAAATGATGCTGTCCTCCTGATCTTGGAGTGCTCTGAATAGCGCCCTCCTGAGAATGCTATATCAAACTGCTAAATAAAGGCTAAAGCCTTGGGAGCATATCGGAATCTTGAAAAGGATTCAAACTTTACTGAATGTCCACCTTCCTTAAATTCCTTGGTCTTTTTGCCCTTGTCCTCGAGAAAATCATAATGATTGGCTCTATAAAAGTCTTTCTTCTTTGAATGAAACATGTGATCATTGGAGTCCGAACTGTCAGAGGAGGATGAATCCTCAGTAGAACTGTCAGAAACGGGTCAGGATCTGCTCTTCTTTGCCTTCTTCTTGTTCTTTCCAAAACTTTGATTCTTGCTTCGCTTCTTGCCCTTTCTGTCCTCCTTGCTCGAATAGGAAGAGGAGGAGCTATGCGAACTGTAAGAAGAAGAAGAACTGGGTAGTCCTTTGAAACGTACATGCTTCTGCTGTTTTCGTGCATTTGCAAAAGAAGATTGAAGGCCCAAATAACTGGGGTAGTTAGCCCCCTTGTTCGCTTCTTCAATTGTTTCTTCGATGGCTTCTTCGCTTCCAAAAATTGATTGATTCGTTTTTCGACGACGTCATTAAGTTCTTTTGCAATGAACATCCTTGGGGTAGGAGGTTTCTTGAGGGCCGATTTTATCGGTGAATCGATGGCTTTCTGCCAATGTGTATGCACTTTGTCAATTGGGTGCTGGGTCAAAAATTTGGCATACTGTGGATCCTTTGCAAACTGGAGCATCTGCTTTGCGCACTCGTCAACTTGTTGTTGACGTTGCATCTCCATAAGATAATACTGTGTAGGCCGAGGTGGCCCGTACTCGTGATCTGCTAATCCACTCGAATTCTCCGTACTACCTCCCGTTCTCGAGGTGGCAGGAGTTGTCGTTTGATTCTTGCCTGAATCCATGTGTGTCGCGAGAAAAGGGATCGCATTTCCCAGTAGAAGAGAAATTGGCTGAGCTTTGATACCACTATAACAAACTTGGACACCCCAAGTTTGAAATCTGTCGCGACACGAGAGAGAGATTCACTTTAAACACTTCACAAATTGGTATTTCTTTTTGTATTAAAAATTGAGCAAAGTACAATTGCCCTTGGGTCACCTCTCCTCACCGACTCGTCAGCACACAATGAGCTAGAGAGGACCCAAAGGACTTATTTAAAGGCCCTTGGCCATGGAAAACCAGTTACATAAAAAGCTTTTAAACTCAAAAGCATGGTCTCCCAATAGCTGTAGCCAGCGCAATTCACGGAAATCCGTACGACCAGCCACGTCAAGAGCCCATCGCGCTCTACGAAAGTCAATACGGTCAGCCATGTCAGCAGTGGGAATCGCTGGAAATTCTTGCAGCGCCTTTGCTTTTCTTTTTCCTTATTCCTAGGTGTCCCCAGGGCCTTGTCGGCAGGTGCCCATAAGTTGGGACACCCTATAGCATGCCACGTCATAAGTTTGTGACAAGTAGTCCCCAGACAGACCTCTAGAGTAGAGGATACCATGTCAGGACCGAGAGGAGGTACCAAGGCAGTTGGACAGAGGGATAGAGGAGGACCAACAATCGAACGAAGTCTAGGAGTAGCTTGAGTTGCCCTAGGGTAGGCAAGTCAAGCAAACTTTGATCTCTTGGAGATTTAGTCGTAGGTGTCTCTCACAGTAGGCATTGTTCAAGGGGAGCAAGAGAGTGAGTTTGTCACGAGACTGTGACAACCACTATATATATTTACTAGTTTCTTTCCCTTGATTTAATTTTTGGGGCCCTCTTGTTGAAATCACAAATGCACGGACATTGCATGGTCAGTGTGAAATGACCGTTGACTGAGAGTTTCACCCGCAAGAGTCAAGGCCGATCGGCATTGGGATCCGACTAGTAAAGAAGTGGCTAGGCTCAATTAAAATCATTTAGGGCTTTCGGCAAGATTGTATAAGTTGGTGGGTACTAGGAATTAAACCAATAGGAGCAAACTGGACACGTGGCAGTAAGAGAGCAACCTACCGTAGTCTGTCACAAACTGGTGACATGGCAACCCTACAAGTTGTCCCAACTTATGGCCAAGTGACGAGGGGATCCCGGGGACACAAGAAGACAAAAATAATGCGTTGAATTATGCTAACATGGCTGTCGTACGATTTCCAAAAATTGCGCTGACTGTACGGGTTGCCGCAAAAAAGTGCCGACTGCTGACTGTTGACGTGGCCTTACAATACGGAATTCCGCGAATTACGTTGGCTGTTTTTAGCATTAAAGCTTTTGGAGACTACTGCTTTTGAGTTTGAGAAGCTTGGGGGGCTTTGCTTTTAGCAACCCTATGTAACCTTTATCAGTGGCCTTTGGGGCTCACTTCTCAGAGCATTTGGACGCAGAGTCTGAAAGTGAGATCTACGGGCCCTCTTTGTACTTTGCCCACAGATTAATATAAAAAGAAATACCGAAAGGGGCGCTAGTCTTTGGGGCCAATACCTCTGGGCACGGAACTACGCTGGGGTGTGTCGTCTTTGTGAATTGTTTTGAAGTGAATCTCTCTTGTGTCGCGGTAGAATCTTGACTTGGGGTGTCCAAGTTTGTTACAGTGGTATCAGAGCACGACCGATTTCTCTTCTACTGGGAAATCCGATCCTTTTCTCGTGGCACTGATGGATTTCAACAAGAATCAGTCGGCTTCTTCTGCATCTGTGAATGCGGGAGGAGGTCACGAAGAAGATTCTCATAATCAAATAGAGGAAGAGTACGGCCCACCTCGGTTTACTCAGTTCGAAATTGAAGAGATGGAACGTCGACAGCAGGTTGACGAGGCAACAAAGCAGATGATTAAAATTGTGTAGGATCCGAAATTTGCAAATTTTGTCTCAGCAATCCATCGCAGAAGTGCACACTGAGTGGCAGAAAGCCAAAGAACCACCCATGAAACAGGCAATCAAGAAACCTCCTTCTTTGAGGATGTTTACAGAGCAAAAATTACAATAGGTGGTTCAGACACATATCAGCCGGCTTTTGGACGCAAACAACAAATTCAAAAGAAAGAAGAAGCGTGTACGATTTGAAGGACTACCCAGCTCTTCTTCTTCTTCTTCTTCTTACAATTCTTCTAGCTCTTCTGACTCGAGGGAGGAAGAAAGAAAAGGCAAAAAGCGAAGCAAAAAGAAAAACTTCGGAAAGGGCAAGAAAAAGGCAATGAAGCCCAGATTTTGCCCAGTTTTTGATAGTTCTACAAAGGAGTCATCCTCAGACAGTTCGGACACATGTTTTATGCAAAGAAGAAGCATTTTTACAGAGCCAACCAATATGACTTTTTCAAAGATAAAAGCAAGAAAGTATAAGAATTCAAAGAAGGTGGACAGTTGATTAAGTTTGAATCCTTTTCTGGGTTCCGAGGTGCTCCGAGGGCTTTGGCCTTCATTTAGCAGTTCTATTGTTTCGAGAAAAAGATCCTTCTATTAGTTAATGAACCTGCCCATAGGGCTACAACCACCTCTACTAGAGAGGGCTACAACAATCATAAAGGGGAGACTCTCCCAATGAAAAACAACATATGTACAATGAGGCTAAATCAAGAGATGGGAGGAGGGGAAAGCCACACAGGTGGACGGTAGTGCCATCTCAGCACACCTTGGACCATGGTGAAGAAAGGCCCAGGGCACCAGAGTCTCCCGCATGCGGTCGGAGCTGCCTTGGAGTCTCTGGAACTGTCCTCTGAGAGTATGGACCAGCTCTAGCCAAAGATCACGAACAGTCTCTGCTGGTGGTATAGGGCGAGCCTCAAAGATGCGGAAGCAGCGGGCCCGCCAAATGAACCAGAGTTTCAGGTCCTAGATGAGCTCCAAACACTCCTCTCTCTCACTGCACCACTCCTGTGGAGTAAGCTCTGTAGCAGGCTCGAGTGTAGGTCGACCCCCCTGCATCACTATCATCCTGCTGGTGGAGGATAGCCCAATCTAAAGTGCCAGGCCCGTGAGAGTGGACCAAGCAGTTGCCCCCCAAGTGTACTGCCGTGCGTGGAAAGAGCTGGCATCAGCAGGAGGAAACGAAGCCAAACCTATTCTATCAAGGGCATTCCCAAAGACAATGGCGCTGACTCTCCACAGGATGGTCACAAGCTGTGCATGTCGCCGAGAGACCACTATATACAAGCCAACTCCCAAGTGCTGTAGCTCGATGTGCAACCAGCTGCTCGAACAAAGTGACTCGCCGTGGCTGTCTGGAGTCCGACAACCTCGCCCAAAAAGCTGACAAGAACTCAGCTGTCAGACCCTCCTCTTGCCAATGAGGTGCTGCAACAGGACTAGCCTCTCTTCGTGCTGCCAGTATGTGACGTCCAAGTCGAACAGTTTAACATAGCTTTCTCTGGAGGGCATTACTCAGAGCACTCCAAGATTAGGAGGGCTACTTCTTTCTTCAAGGGAAATGCTCGAACATGGTGTTCCACTCTTCTTTTGAGGAAGGAGCTCCAGTTAAATGGTTGAAATTCAAAATGCTCTTCATTTCTTCTTGGCTGACTCGGGAGTATGAACGAGATATACGAACTGCTTGGAATCATCTTCAGAAGACCAAGGGAGATTCTTTGGACGCTTATTGCGAGAAATTTTGGAACTCTTTTATACCAACCTCTTCATTTAAGAAGGTCTCGTTTTTGGAAAAGGGTCTTATCCAGCGGAGTACTTCACCCTACTGCTCTCCGGTGTTGTTGGTTTCAAAGAAAAACGGATCTTGGAGAATGTGCATTGATTATAGAGCTCTCAATAAAATCACCATCAAGAACAGATTTCCGATTCTGAGGATCGATGATATTCTTGACTGACTGCAGGGATCCTCTTGTTTCAGCAGGATCGATTTAAAAAGCGGATATCATCAGATCTGAATCGTGCCTGGAGATGTCTACAAGACAGCTTTTCGAACAAGCTTCGGTTTATATGAATTTTTGGTGATGTCTTTTGGCCTTACCAATCCTCCAGCGACTTTCAACCGAATGATGGATAGGATTTTCAGAGAGCGACTTTCAACCGAATGATGGATAGGATTTTCAGAGAGTACAGATCTTTTGTTGGCACTTTCTTTGATGACATTATTGTCTTCTCTAAGGATGAGGCAGAACATAGACACTATCTGCTACTACAGGTCTTTCAGGCATTGCGAGATCACAAACTAGTTATCAATGCTAAGAAGAGAGAATTTTTCTTGTCGGAGATATACTTTTTGGGGGACAGTCTGAGCAGCAGGAGTACAGATGGACCCGGCCAAGATTGACACTATACATGATTGGCTCGATTTGAAGAATGTTCATGTAGTTAGAAGCTTCTTGGGCTTATGTTCTTACTACCGGCTGGTCATTAGAAAGTTTGCAGAGGTCGCTTCCCCTATGCACATTTTGACATAGAAAGGAGTCCCTTTCCCCACCCACAGAGGTGATCGCCTTTCAAACATTGAAAGAGAAATTGACGACGTGACCAGTATTGACTTTGCCGGATTTGCAAAAGTCATTCGAAGTATATTGTGATGCTTGTGGTGCAGTCTTGGTGCGGTGTTAATGCAAGAAGGCCATGTCATTGCCTATGAGAGCCGATTGGTTTCAACGCCAGTATAGACAACACAGATTTATGAGAAAGAGCTTTTGGCGGTTATCCATGCTCTTACTCAGTGGCGACATTACCTACTTGGAGCCAATTTTACGGTCTTCACTGATCATCAGAATTTATGCTACTTTTTGTCACAGAAGCAGCTTTCGGGAAAGCAGATGCGGTGGGCTAACATCTTGTCGCAGTTTCACTTCCAGATTGTCCATGTACAGGAACAGAAGAACTTGGTGGCAGATGCTTTGTCTCGGAAGCCATTAGTCTTGGCTATTTCTGCGCGATTAACCATAGAAGCTTCGAGAACATGGTCTATTAGTACGCCACGGATCCAAAATTTTTGATGTATTCACTTGAATACAGAATGGGGAGGTAGTAGCGGGATATTCCATACGGGATGGCTACTTGATGAAGAAAACGATGTTGTGCGTTACACAGCCGTTGAGGGAAAAGGTTCTAACTGAATGCCATTGTCCACCTTTTACGGGTCACTGCGGCATTGACACCACCTTGAAAGGTGTGGAGCGTTATTTCTTTTGGCTGAGACTCAAGAAGGATGTGAACGACTTTATACGCAGTTGCTTGGTATGCTAGAAGGTCAAGTTTGACAAGCATAAAGCACAAGGATTGTTACAGCCTTTACCCATTCCCACCCGCTGTAACAGACTTGGACACTCCAAGTCGAGAATCTACCGCGACAGCACAGATAACCACTTCTTTAAAACAGATAACAATTCACAATTAATTTGACACTGGCCTGGCGGAGTTCCGTGCCTAGAGATATTGGCCCCAAAGTCTGGCGCCTCTTTTGGTATTTCTTTTTATATTAATATGTGTTCAAACTACAAGAGTGTGGGCAGGCGCCCACACTCAAGACTCTGCGTCCAGATGCTCTGAGTTGTGAGTGGCCTGCTCACATATTTAAAAATTACAAGGGATGCCAAAAGCAGAGCTTTAAAAGTTGAAAATCAAAAGCTCTGTGGAAAATAAAGCAAAAGCTTTTTCTCTCTCTTTCTCTTTTATGCTTTAGTAAAATAAAGCAAAAGCTTCTCTCTCTTTATGCTTTAATAAAATAAAGCAAAAATAAGTATCTCTCTTGCATCCTTTGCGTAGGAAAAGCATCGCCCAAAAGCTGCCAAACACTGCCGTACAACGTTGCCACGTCAGCAGTACAGAACTCCGCAATCTACACTACGTTTTGCGCTTGCGTCCGTACAGCTTGCCACGTGTCAGCATGCGGGTTCTCTGCAGCCAACCAGCCACGTCACCATCTGTGTGCTGGACAGCCACGTCATCATCGGCCAACAGAGAATGTGTGTGTTAGGGTTTGCCACGTCACCATTTTGTGACATACCCCCCTCTTGAAAGCATTGTAATCGCCCCCGATTACGCTTGCAAAACAGATAGAAGCCATAAACTGTCTTAGCAGACAGTGACTGTTAGTACCTATGCACTAGGAACACACATCTAGCAGATGTACCAATCGACAGTCACATCACACGACATCAGAGGACATCACATGACAAATCACATGACAAATCACATTCAACATTCATTCGGATCTTAGACCATGATTTATCGGCAATGCAGTTAGCAATCGCATCTAGATCCAATCGGGACCTTACAAATGCCCGATTGACTAACCCCTATTGCAACCATGTCTATTCGAGGTCATTCAGAACAAAATGCTGCAGTCATTTCGTCTATCAGTTCCTGCACTTAAAACAAGTCAAGAACAAATCAGCTTGATATTCAGGAAATCCATTTTATAAAGTCATACAGCAGAATAATGTCAGCTCTCAGTATCCCTGAAGCTCAAAGAGACATCAGTGACTAGTATTCTAAAAATCAAGGCATCCGTTGACAAAGGAGCGGAGTAACTCCCCTCTTGTGCATCCCACTACACCAGATCTGCGGCCAAGCTGAATTTTGGGTTCCATTTGGAATAGACTATGCTAAACCAAAAGCTTCAAGGTAAAGGTACGTTCACAATCTGAGGAGTATCTGCTAGGTCCTCCTCCTCCATCCACTTCGCATCCAATGCAGGATAGTTCTTGAATTTAACCAAGAACCACCTTCTTACTTACTCTGTGTTCGCGGGAGATCAAAAATGAAATCCATTGCAATACTTTCCCATGGGCGGGTGGGTATGGGCAAAGGCTGTAACAATCCCTGTGCTTTATGCCTGTCAAACTTGACCTTCTGGCAAACCAAGCACCTGCGCACAAACTCGTCCTCATCCTTCTTGAGTCTCGGCCAAAAGAAGTATCTCTCTACCCCTTTCATGGTGGTAGCAATGCCGCGATGACCCGTAAAAGGTGGACAATGGCATTCAGTCATAACCTTTTCCCTCCACGGCTGTATAACGCACAACATGGTTTTCCTCATCAAGTAGCCATCCTGAATGGAATATCCCGCTACTGTCTCCCCATCATGTATCCGTGTGAAAGCGTCTGCAAAATCCGGATCTGTGGAATACTGGTCGACCATATCCTCGAAGCTGAAACCGTGACAAGATGTTCGCCCACCGCATCTGCTTTTGTAACTATGTCAGATTTTGTAAATAATTAATTTATTTACGAGAAAAGAATTATCTAATTAGTGTGTGCACATCAGAATAGATCTAGCAGTTTCTGGGGCCTCAGGTGCGCCCAAGTTTGGGCCAAAGCACCTCAGGGAGACCCTAGCAGAAAAATACCCTGAAGCCCTAGTGATTGGGAAACCGGGTCTTCAATGAAGGGGTAGATAGTAGCCTCAGATTTCAGGCTCAGAATATTACGCGCGCTAGTGCAAGCACATGAATGAGATGGGGTCCTTAGAATAATAACCCTAAGGCGTGAATCATTTTACGGCCTTAGGATAAGTTAGTTAATGTATTTTTAAATTGTCTATGCCGGACCAAATGACCAGACAAGTGCGAACAGCTAATGCCATAGCAGTGTCGGTATGGCATTGCGTTGGGGAGCAGCACAATTTCATTAGTAGCATCTGTGTGTGCAATTGTGAGTTAATTTGCACATCTCATTAATAGCCTAGGGATTTTTAAAAGTGAAAGTTGAAGGGTTTTTAAAGTTATTAGAGAGCAGTCCCTTGTGACATATGTGGTGGCCTCGTGCTCCCATTGTCTAGAACAAGGGCTCTCATAGCCATAGCCAGCTTTTGGTGAGGTTTCATTGCGAGAAGTTGCAGCAGGCACTCTCTTCGTAGAGTGTGGTGGCTGTAAATTCTCTGTTTTCAGCCCTTAATCACCTCCTTTAGGTTGAATTTCAGCAAAATACATATAGAATCTAGTTCTTCTCTACCTACACTACGCGTACACAAAGTTTCGTGCAATTCCTTCGCGGAAAAGGTCTCTATTTCGGCTTTGGAAGGTGCTCAGGTAACATTTTCAGGTTATGTGCAGAAAATTACAGCAAGCATGTGTGCGTGCATTTTGCGTGTTTCTCCCTTGTTTTTGTTGTAGGAATGATTATGCATAAAGGGACTCAGTTAGCGGAAGGTAGACTCTCATTTTCGAGAGCTTCCGTTGAGTTTTGTGGAAGATAGACTCTCGTTTTCGAGAGCTTCCCAAAATCTCATAGCAGAGGGTAAATCCTCTCAGTATTCAGAGAGTAGCTTTCGCACTCTCTCAGTCAGAAGCAGAAAAGAAAGAATAGAGGACGGGCTATTGCCCCGTTTTCTTGTGCTTGTAAAGATTCTCCCTTAGTAATAAAGATAATCTCTTTATGGGGCCCGGACCAGCCCATCTTCTGGTCTCCAATGAAGTGTCAAGCTCTCTCTCTCTCTCTCTCTCTCTCTCTCTCTAATTCTCTTGAGTATTTGAAGTACAATTAAAAGTCAGTTTACACTTCTGTATTTTTGTGACAGTGGTATCAGAGCAAGGTCATCTCTCTCTTCCTTAAGGGATTGACGACTCTTGGCAGACTGCAGAAATGGGAGGACGCGAGATAGAGTTCTCTCCTTCAATAGGTGGAAGAGTTGCAAAAAGCTCTCTCCCATCTAGAAGTCCAAAAGATTCTCCATACTCTTGAGAAAGGGAAGGAGAAAGTGCCGATGGGGTCGGGAGAAATTCCGCAGAACCCAAAGGCGCTAGAACCAAGGAAAGATCCTTTGATTGGAACCTCCCGCATGCACGAGAGGCAGAGGAAATTTCGAGAACGTCATGTGCGGTTTAATCCAAAGGTTCAAGTGCAGGATCTCCCTGATTCCCCTCAGTTCTCTTTCATGAAGGATATGGATGACATAGTTGCTCCGGAAGACATGTTTCTGGACGACCCGTTGTAGCAAGAAGTGCATTCAAGGGAAAGGACTCCTGTACTTAAGGAGTCTAAGCATAGAAAGAAGGAGCACCATAAGAAGAAGCACCACAGGCAGAAAACATTCAAGTCGGGAGACAAAGATGTGAAATTCGACACCTACAATGGACGGCGTGATAATGACAAAGCTTTGGCTTTCATCCGCCAATTCGAAGTTGCATTTGCTGAAGGGAATTTTAAAGAAAGATCCAAGCTTCGCCATGTCAGTATGTACCTGAAAAACACCGCCAGCAGTTGGTGGTTAACCCTTATCCTGGAAGATCGCAAACCCCAAGATTGGACTACTTTTAAGGAGTTCTATGCACAGTTCCTTCCTCTAGAGTATGAGGAAGATGTAAAGAAAGAATGGGATCGACTTTCACAGTGGGAGAACGAAACTGTTCCATGCTATGTGGATAGGTTTTGGGACGTTCTCTTGAAAGTCATTCCATTCAAGAAGATCGACGATTCGGAAAAGATGCGCAAGTTTGAAGCAGGATTGCATGAAGCCTTGCAAAAGGCTATGAAGCTTTACCCTCGGGGTAACTTGCAGATACTTATGGAATCAGCCCGCATAGCTGATGGAATACATGACGAGGGTACTCCCCGGAAGATGGAGCAAAGCACTTACCATGCCAAGCAGAAGGCTCTCCATGAGCAGCCTACCTCTACTTCTTCTTCGCAAAAGAAGAAAAGAACCGCCTCCGAAGTAGAAGCAAAGCCAAATCAGCCCAAGAAAGGGAGATATCTCTCTCCTACTGAGTTGCGAACTAGTGAAGGAAGATGCTTCAAGTGTGGACAAGTTGGTCATATGAAGGGTGATTGTCCTACCAAACCTCCGCAACCACCCTCTTCCAATGCAGTCCCAGATGTACAAGGAAATACAACCAAGGATGGAAAAGAAAGAGCTCTTCTCAAAGCATGGGGTAGCATCAACAACCAACGGGCTCTTATTCTGTTTGACCCTGGCAGTACAGACAACTTCATCTCTACCAAGCTAGCTGATGACTTGAACTTGCAGCCCAATCGTTTTGGAGTTTCTATTCAAGCACAATCTGCTTTCAAAGGGCAGAACTCAAACTCTACTCCAATCATAGGGAAGTTGAATCTAAAGGTCGACAACTACAAAGATCAAGAGTCTTTCTTACTAGCTTCACTTGAAGGATGCGATGTTATCTTGGGAATGCCTTGGCACTACAAGATGCATCCCATTCCTGACTATGTTCAGAAAACCTTATCCTTTCCTCATAAAGGAAAGGAGTATCTTGTACTTGCAGATGCAGGTGATTGGCGTATCCCTATCGCCAATCACATTGCCATCAAGAAAGTAATGAAAAAGTGTGTTTCAGCGTACTTGAGTTTTGCAAGAGAGAGAGAGATGTGTCTGCTTCACAACTTTCTTCCTATTTAGAGCAAAAAAGACTTAAGTTATTAGAAAGTTATAAAGATTGTTTTGCAGATGAACTTCCAAATGAACTCCCACCTCCTCGACCTGAAGATCATACAATTGATTTGAGCCCAAGAAGTTCTCCAAATCAGCCCCCTTATCGAGTTAGTCTAATGCAACAAGAGGAAATTCTCAAGCAGATTAACGAACTTTTGGAGAAGGGCTTAATAAGGCCTAGTACTTCTCCATATTGTTCACCTGTCTTGCTAGTACAGAAAAAGGATGGCACTTTCCGCATGTGCATAGACTATAGATCTCTAAACAAGATCACAATCAAGAATCGATTTCCAATCCCTCGGATTGACGACATTCTTGACAAGTTACAAGGAGCAAGTATCTTTAGTTGTATAGACTTGAAGAGCGGTTATCATCAAATCCGCATAGCTCCTCAGGATGTGCATAAGACTTCATTTAGAACAACCTTCGGGATGTATGAATTTCTAGTGATGCCTTTTGGACTCACTAATGCACCAGCCACATTCAGTAGAATGATGGATAGAATCTTCCACTCATATAGAAGCTTCATAGGTGTTTTCTTTGATGACGTCTTAATCTTCTCAGAGACGGAAGACTAACACTATAAGCATCTCGTCTTAGTGTTTGAAGAATTACGCAAACACAAATTATTTGTGAATGCTAAGAAGAGTGAGTTCTTTCTAAAAGAAATCCACTATTTGGGCTATATAGTATCTCACAACCAGGTGAGAATGGACCCGGATAAGATTCAAGCAGTTGTAGAATGGCCTACGCCAACTACAGTACATGATGTACGAAGTTTCCTTGGCCTCTGTTCTTATTATCGGCGTTTTATTCGAGCCTTTGCCGCTATAGCAGGTCCCCTTCATGACCTGACAAAGAAGTGGATTCCATTCCATTGGGGGTTTGGACAAAAACAAGCTTTTGAAAAGCTTAAGTATCTACTTAGTCACGGACCTGTTCTTAACGTCCCTGATCTTCGCAAACCTTTCGAGGTATACTGCGATGCATCTGGAGATTGTGTAGGAGCAGTCTTGAACCAAGAGGGTCACGCTTTAGCTTACGAAAGTCGGTGCCTTAAAGATGCAGAGTTGCATGTTTCCATATATGAGAAAGAGCTAATGGAAGTAATTCATGCTCTTTCCATTTGGAAACACTATCTGTTAGGAGCTGATTTTATTATCAAGACAGATCATCAAAGTCTTCGCTACTTTCTTACACAGAGAAAGTTATCAGAAAAGCAGATGAGATGGGCCAACTTTCTTTCAATGTTCCATTTTCAGATTTTACATTCTTCTGGCCTGAAGAATGCAATTGCAGATGCTCTCTCCAGGCGTCCAAAGATCAATGCACTAACAACAATTTATCATGAGGAACTAGAATCTCTCAGCGAGATGTATCCTCAAGATCCAGACTTCGCCACAATTTGGGCAGATCTTCAAGGGGGTCACTCAAGGCCACCTTATTCCATTAGGAATAATACGCTCTATCGTCAACAAGCAATATGCATAGCTCAGCCCTTACGATAGAAGGTGATGGATGAAGCACATAATTCTCCCTATGCTGGGTATCAGGGAATTGCTGCTACCACTAGTGCCCTTGAGAGGTATTTCTTTTGGCCAACACTCCGTGCGGACATTGAAAAACATGTACATGAGTGTTTAGTATGCCAAAAGTAAAATATGACAGACATAAAGTTTATGGCAAGCTTCAGCCACTCCCTGTGCCTAACACGCCATGGGAAAGTATTGCCATGGATTTTATTACGGATCTTCCTAGATCCAAGAATGGAAATGATGCAATCTGGACTATAGTAGACAGATTCAGTAAGCAAGCACATTTCCTTCCAGTAAAGAAGACGATCAAAGCTGATCACATGGCTAGAATATTTCTAGCTCAGATTTTTAAACACCATGGATTGCCAAAGACTATTGTCAGCGATAGAGATCCCCACATGACTAGTCTATTTTGGCAGGCATTGTTCGAAAACTTGGGAACTAAGCTTGATTTTTCATCAGCTTATCATCCTCAAACAGATGGTCAAAGCGAAATCGCTAATGCCACTGTTTTAGATCTCCTCAAGTGCTATGTTTCGGAACGACAATCCGAATGGGAACAATACTTACCAATAGTTGAGTTTGCGTATAATAATACCATACATTCCTTAACTGGTAAAGCTCCCTTCGAAATTATTTATGGGAAGCCACTCTTACTTCCTATTATGGTTACAAAAGAAAACATCTTCGCCGCAGATGAATTTGTGCTCAATATTGATATTGCCCATCAACAAGCAAAGCAAGCGATTCTTCGTACTCAAGAGCAACAGAAGAGAAAAGCAGACAAGCACAGGAGGAATCTCAATCTTGAAAAAGGACAATATGTCCTGCTTCGGTTTGAGAAAGCTAGATTGAAAAAGCGGGTCGGGAAAAGGAAAGTTGTCAAACTTTCCCATAGATTTTACGGCCCTTTCAAAATTACAGATAAAGTCAATGACGTGACTTTCAGATTGGATTTGGCTTCTCACTGGCGTATCCATAATGCTTTTCATGTCAGTCTCCTCCGACCATATGTTGGACCTCCTCCAGTGGCGCCAGTACAAGAAGATCCTCCAGAAGTCGAAGAGACTCAGGAAATCCTTCAACCTGAACAGATAATACACCACTCGGAGAGACAACTCAAGTCGGGGAGCCTACATCGAAAGTATTTAGTCAAGTTCAAGAATTACACCCCTTTAGATGCAAAGTGGATGAGCCCGATCTTAAGGACTACTCAGACATCTTGCACAATTATGTTGACTCTCTACAGTTGAGGTCAACTGTTTAGAACCAAGAGGGATGTAACTATGTCAGATTTTGTAAATAATTAATTTATTTACGAGAAAAGAATTATCTAATTAGTGTGTGCACATCAGAATAGATCTAGCAGTTTCTGGGGCCTCAGGTGCGCCCAAGTTTGGGCCAGAGCACCTCAGGGAGACCCTAGCAGAAAAATACCCTGAAGCCCTAGTGATTGGGAAACCGGGTCTTCAATGAAGGGGTAGATAGTAGCCTCAGATTTCAGGCTGAGAAAATTATGCGCGCTAGTGCAAGCACATGAATGAGATGGGGTCCTTAGAATAATAACCCTAAGGCGTGAATCATTTTACGGCCTTAGGATAAGTCAGTTAATGTACTTTTAAATTGTCTATGCCGGACCAAATGACCGGACAAGTGCGAACAGCTAATGCCAGAGCAGTGTCGGTACGGCACTGCGTTGGGGAGCAGTAACAATTTCATTAGTCGCATCTGTGTGTGCAATTGTGAGTTAATTTGCACATCTCATTAATAGCCTAGGGATTTTTAAAAGTGAAAGTTGAAGGGTTTTTAAAGTTATTAAGTAAGTGTGCCAAGTGGCACACTTACCAATGCAAACTAACTCTCTCTCACTCACTCTCACCCTCTCTCTCTTCCTAGCGCCCCCTCTCCCTGATGGCTATTTAGGAGCCCCCTCCCCCCCTTTTCAGTGTTGGCAATGCTCCTACCCCCCCTATTGTGAGTATGCTCTACGCATTGGAGCCCTCCATGGAAGCTTGAGAGCATCCCCTTGTGACATATGTGGTGGCCTCGTGCTCCCATTGTTTAGAACAAGGGCTCTCATAGCCATAGCCAGCTTTTGGTGAGGTTTCATCGCGAGAAGTTGTAGCAGGCACTTCTTCGTAGAGTGTGGTGGTTGTAAATTCTCTGTTTTCAGCCCTTAATCACCTCCTTTAGGTTGAATTTCAGCAAAATACATATAGAATCTAGTTCTTCTCTACCTACACTACGTGTACACACGAAGTTTCGTGCAATTCCATCGCGGAAAAGGTCTCTATTTCGGCTTTGGAAGGTGATCAGGTAACATTTTCAGGTTATGTGCAAAAAATTACAGCAAGCATGTGTGCGTGCATTTTGCGTGTTTCTCCCTTGTTTTTGTTGTAGGAATGATTATGCATAAAGGGACTCAGTTAGCGGAAGGTAGACTCTCATTTTCGAGAGCTTCTGTTGAGTTTTGTGGAAGATAGACTCTCGTTTTCGAGAGCTTCCCCAAAATCTCATAGCAGAGGGTAAATCCTCTTAGTATTCAGAGAGTAGCTTTCGCACTCTCTCAGTCAGAAGCAGAAAAGAAAGAATAGAGGACGGGCTATTGTCCCGCTCTTGTGCTTGTAAAGATTCTCCCTTAGTAATAAAGATAATCTCTTTATGGGGGGGGACCAGCCCATTATCTGGTCCCCAATGACGTGTCAAGCTTTCTCTCTCTCTCTCTCTCTCTCTCTCTCTCTCTCTCTCTCTCTCTCTAATTTTCTTGAGTATTTGAAGTACAATTAAAAGTTAGTTTACGCTTCCATATTTTTGTGACAGCTTTTCCGATAGCTGCTTCGGTGACAAGAAGTAGCGTAAACTTTGATGGTTTGTAAAGACAGTAAAATCCGCTCCGAGTAGGTAGTGTCGCCACTGAGTAAGAGCATGGATAACCGCCAAAAGCTCTTTCTCATAAATCTGTGTTGTCAATTTCGGCCTTGAGAACATTCGGCTCTCATAAGCAATGACATGGCCTTCTTGCATTAAGACCGCACCCATACTACGACCACAAACTTTGATGGTTTGTAAAGACAGTAAAATCCGCTCTGAGTAGGTAGTGTTGCCATTGAGTAAGAGCATGGATAACCGCGAAAAGCTCTTTCTTATAAATCTGCGCTGTCAATTTCGGCCTTGAGAACAATCAACTCTCATAAGCAATGACATGGCCTTCTTACATTAAGACCGCACCCAGACTACGACCACAAGCATCACAATATACTTCAAATGACTTCTGCAAGTCCGGCAAAGTCAAAACTAGTCCCGTAGTCAATTTCTCTTTCAAAGTCTGAAAGGCAGTCACCTCTGTGGTCCCCACGAGAAAGGGACTCCTTTCTGAGTCAAAACATGCAAAGGGGAAGCAACCTCTGCAAACTTTCGAATGAACTGCCTATAGTACGAACACAATCCCAAGAAGCTTCTAACTTCATGGACATTCTTCAAATCAGGCCAATCACGGATAGTCTCTATCACGGATCCATCTGCACTCTTGCTGCTGACACAATGTGTCCCAAAAAGTGTATCACTTTTCTTCGCATTAATCACTAACTTGTGATCTCATAATGCCTGAAAGACTTGAAGCAGATGATCTCTATGTTCTGCCTCATTCTTGGAGAAAACAATGATATCGTGAAAGAAAGTGCCAACAAATACCCCACAGGTACACAGTGCCATCGCGAAGGATTGCGAAAACGGAGAGTTTTCTCGCGTGAAAACTCTCCCAATTTAAAGGGAAACTGTCCCATTGCGTGCGGGAGCTTTTGCAACACGCGTAGATGCGTTTATTCTGTTCAAAATGATGCGAAACAGAAAATTACAGCCTGTTGTGTTTTTCTTCAGGTTTAGGGTTTCGCACCTAAACTGCAAGGTAACGCCAAGGGAGCCTTGGGTGCTTGTACAAGACGATTTGGAGAGATTTCCCACGAGGAATCTCGTCTAATTCAAAGGGCTAGTGACCCTGCAGGTGCGGGAGCTCGAGGGCTACCCATAGGATTGATCGGCCTTGATCGGCATGTGAATTTGAGCGCAAAACAAAGAATTACAGCTTGCTGTAATTCAATTTTGATACTTACAGGTCCCAAGAGCTTCGGAGAAGCTAGGGAATCACCCAAACAGGTGTTTTGGTGCAAATTGGTGGAAACTTGATTGCGGTTATGCCTCCAAAATTGGGCGAGAGTAGGGGAATTTCAGCCTGATAAAAGTGGGACAGCTTGTAAACCAAAAACGCTAGGGCTGAATCTGTGCTGTTCTGCTAACGCTAGGACTGATCTGCTGTTCTATTGTTGCCAGGCTGTTGCAAGTTGCAAAACGCTAGGAGATCTTGCAAAGCTGAAAACGTTGGCTTGTTCCTTGGTTGAAAACGCTATGTCTCTTGCCCGGGGGGGTCTTGCTGAGAAGGTGCAATGTTGGATGTCAGGTCCTTGCTGCCTCTTCTGTTAGAAGTGGTAGCGCTAGGGTTTCTTTTATATTTACTTGCAAAGTTTGCCCTACCTAGTTCCCAATAAAAGTCACTTTAAAATAATAAGTGAAAAATGGCTAAAATAAGGAAAATAGGTCTATGCATTGTAAAAATGCTCCTGATGGGTTCGGATGGTAATCTGATGATCATGCTGTGTGCAACGAGAGGATATGCATCTACTCTAAGTGCCTGGACCTGCACGGTCTGCAAACAGACTCACAAAAGTGCCAGAACAGTTCCTAATCTAGGTTGACTGAACTGGACTAAACCCATGTCATGAAGTAGCTTGTCCACATACACATAGGGTTAATGTGCACGTGACATCCCCTCCTTTTCAAAGTGAGGTACTGGTACCGAATTGTATGGCGTCGAGGGAGATCGCCAACAGCGTCTGGAATCCTGGAAAGGACTCTTCACCGGCCTACTCTGATGTGTGGGTCGTGCGATACTTGAACTTCATAAAGGTCTGCAACGCTTGCTTCTTTGGGCCGCCTCGAATGCGACACAAAGTCATGTGGCTCCTTCAATGCTTCAACTTCATCGATAGTCATGCGTCTACCTCCTTCAAGAATCTCCGAGAATAAAAATTCCTGAAACCACTTCCAACACAAAAACATGAACATATCCATTCCATGTAAAGTGACTGGAAAAATTCTAGTCTTCTTTAAAGATTGTGCATGCAATGTAGATGAACATAAAGACGGAGTGCCAAACCGTTCATCAAACACATGCAAACAATGGAATCGAAACTTGTCTTTCTGATCTAAATCAATCAGCTTTGGCAAATCACAATGGAAATGCCGATGCTTGATGCTCAATCTTTCTTGTGCTCTTTCTAATACTGTGTCATGCCAAGGAAGAGACATGGAATGTGAATTCCTTGGGTGCAAACATTTTATCTTTTCATGATTAATCCGCATACATCCGTGCTCATTCATGAGTGAAACGTGTTCATCGTGCAATATGGCATGCCTGTGAAAAGGGATCACATAAGGACGGTGACTAAAATACAGGAAAGCATCACGAATAAAACACTCGAACAATGCGTGCTGACTAATCATTCGAACACATAATACTTCCTGTGGGGGTTCATTGGGACTTAACTCGAGAGCCAAGATCGGTTCTTCGTGATTGATCGATTACCCATACGAGCATGCTGTGTCCTCGTGTAGCGCTAGCTGTGGGGATGACTCAAGGGCTAGCTGAGCATATCTGTCTCTGGGGAGGTCCCATAAATTACCATGAAGAAAACTGATCTACTATGGGCCTTGACTACGAGAGGGGGGCCAGCTAGTTTGGCTCGAATAATCTCATGTAGCACTGAGGCCTTAGCCCGAATCAATTGAGAGATCATAGAGACTAGAGGCCTCTCCATACATCTCCATCCATCAGTGCTACCAGATCTGCCATGGTGGTCCATTGGGGGTCCCCAAATCTGAACCCCATAAAGCATAGCTGAAGCCACTAGAGTATCACAAAGCCAAAGCGTTGTTCGGGGTTCCTGAAACTGAACCTACGAACACATCTTCTCCAATCCTCTCAAGGCTGCATAAGCTCTCGTCAATCTAGTCTCTGCTGCTCTCCTCAATGAAAACACCGGTCCACTGAAGACTACCCCAAGACAGGTGTATGCATCTGTATACTCCACCGTCTTATGGCCATATCATATATGTAAAAGTGGGTGCTGACCTCCTGACCCACAGTGGTGTGGTGTTAAACACCATAACATTGGTTTTCCCCAGGTTAACAGACAATCCACTATCATGGGCCAATGTACAAAGCATCTAAATGATGGTGCAACCCCTCCTCCGGGGAGTCGGAAATCAACACAATATCATCAGCATATAACAGTAGTGGGATCCATGTCCCCGCCAAATGTGCTCCTCTATCACCATCTCTCTGAATGTAGTCAACAACCTCATCCACATACATGCCAAATGGTGTAGGAGATAGCGGGCAGCCCTGTTTCACCATGATAGTGGAGTGAACCAAATCGGAAATCCCCTATGGACCGCGTACATGCCCCACTATTGACTTGTATAGAGCCATGATTCCCCAAATCAACTCTTTGTGTACCCCCATCTCCTGCAGTCTGCGCATCAATCTAGCTCTGGGCACTGTATTGACGGCTTTACAGAAATCCACAAAGCAACAATAGAGCCATCTCCCACGTGATCTCCCCTCCTCAATAATTTCTTTGAGTGTCAGAATATGATCAAGAGTAGAGAAATCTCTCTTGAACCCGCCTGTCCTATTGCGCGTACCATGGAGGAGATTGATGAGATCCGCCAGCGACCGATGCTGGATCTCTTGTGATCTAGCTATCCCAGCTAGCTGCTTAGTTCACACCTAGCAGTTTAGGATTCCATAGTATTTTATCTTGACATTTGTCATTTCATTTTTGTCATCTTGTTACTCTAACTTTGTATCATATCCACCACATTATAACTTTCTGGTCTCATAGGTCACTTTGGCCTTTTGAAGACGTTAATATAACATTTCATTTCATTTCATTTCTCTCTCTCTCTCTCTCTCTCTGCCCATCTACTCAACTGCTGCTCAAGGATGGATGCGTACAACTGTGCCATTGTGTGTCCAATCATGATAGTGCGGCAGTTCCCAGGCTCCGTAGGGTCCCGTGACTTGAAGATAGGTACGATAGTAGACAAACTTCAAGTATGAGGTAGGCCCTCGCACATGGCACGGTTGAACATCACTGCTAGAAGCTCTGCAAGCAGATCTTTGGCACGTATAAAATGCTTTGCTACTGGGCCATTGTGCTCATATGCTCTCTTGGTCTCTATCCTGTCAATGGATTCGGCGGTAAAGAAAGCACATGTGTGTGGACATGACTCTGGCAGATTTGGAAGAGATGGCTGCCCTGAGACTATGTACAGAGATGATGCATATTGATCCCATACCTCTGTAGAAGTGATGACTGGTGGGAGAGTGTTCATGAAAGAGTCGCCATGCCTCGCCTGAATCCTGGCTAAAAAACAATTGATATAAATCTTGCTCTAGTCGAGCTAGAATCCGTAATACCAAACGCTGAGAAGCAATCCGTGATTGCCTGTGAGTAATGACTCCTAGAAGTACCTCCCTCTGAAGTCGGGCTCCGATCTCTCTGCACTGCTCATCATACCAGCTATCCTGGGGTATGCTCCCAGAACGTCGTCGTTGCCCAGGCTCAGTGTGTGGGTATGCCTCTGCTGTTGCATCTTGTAGTGTCTCTGTCAATATATAAGTGAGCTCCCCTAGAGGTGTCCCTAGATCCTCTTTGCATAAGCGCATTTAGATACCATCTATGTAGACAGAATCAGTCTCCGAAGTAAAAGTGTATTGGGCATGCGTAGATGTCTGTGCCAGTCGAGATGTGCAGAACTAGAATGAGACGGTAAACGTGAGGAGGGCATGATCTACTTCTACCCCAATAGGCCTGGGCCCAACTGTAAGTCTTGAATAGAGGGTATGAAACTGTGTTGAGCCAAAACACCCATGTCTTTGAGGAAAACAAGTGAACCCACTTGACGTTGGAAATCTCTGGAGGCCATTCAAGATGGCCAGTCCATGTGCAGTCCCCAAATCTATCAGATATCGCCCATATCCAATGTGCTCTACATCTTGCAAAACCTGGCCAATCCCATATCATTGACATCCAATTCTCTCAACATTTCCTTTGAGGTATTGTAGAAAGCTGTTTGAGACTGGCCCATCCTGGCATTAAAGTCTCCCGGAAGAATGACATCTCCATCCCTAGAGAACTCTTCTATGTCCTCTCTGATATCATGTAGAGTGACTATCCCTTGGGCGATGCATAATGAGATGTGTTGGGGGCAAAATAGCATATTGCAATGTAGAGTGGCCTCCCTGTCTCCGCTCTCACTCTGACGCACATATATCTGGCCTGCTCATCTCTCCGAACAATACGAATGAGGGGTTGAAGGTCCTCCCTGAATAGGACGCCACCCTCCTGACCCTTGTCCTCTATTCGTTGATCTCACATCCTACCTACAAGTAGTCTCCCAATGGTATCCTGTTACTTCTAGGTAATGTTCCACAAGGAGTCTGATGCGTTTCCGAGTAAAAATTAATGTCTTTTTCCTTAAATCTATACTCAAATGCGCCTACATCTAGCTTCATTGATCCATTACAATTCCATGCTGCCATTTTAAGGTTGGTCCCATAGGTCTGGAGGCTTGAACCTCACGTATCATTCCATGTGGGGGAAGGGAAAGTCGGACATCAAGCACTTTATCGTGAATGAGTCCGCCGCGAGACTAACTTCTCAACAATTCAGTACAGAGGGGGATAGACTTGTCAGATCATTGGCCACTAGTGTGCCACCTGCACTGTGTGGACTCGGGAGTAGCAGCCAAAGCTACTATGCCGTCTGTACCCAAATTGGATTCATGTAAAATGGAAGTGAACTGTAGGCTGTTCCTCGATGACAATTGACGGAACACTCTGTTTCACCTCGAACATGAGGACGGGCGTGCGACCCAACAATGCTATGACAAGTTTATTTCCGTTGCCACTGCTATAGCCAAAGACGTTGGAGCTCTTGCCACGTAGCCCCCGCCGAGGCCTAGGTCAGGTTGTCGACTAGAACCTCGAGCTCGGAGACTCACGTCGGAAAGCTTGGAATAAGGTGAGGAATAAATGTACGAACACTAGGGCTGGCTGGCAAGCAGTTACAAAGTACAAGGCAATAGCACTACGTGTGAAGGCCGTTGTTCGAGACAGTAATAAAAGATCCTTCGAGCGCTTCGTGGGAAAAGGGAATGAGCTCCTGAGGGAGGGACAAATGAAGAAATTCTTTACCCACCTCAAGAAAACAGTTGGGAAGGGGCAAGGAACTATTGCCAATCAACCTTTGAACGCAAATGGGGAGCTAGTGACGGAACCAGAGAGGCAATTACAAGTATGGGAGGGTCACTACTCGAAGGTATTTGCCGATACGGACGGTACCAGCAAGGATCCGCTTGCATGGTATGACAAACACGTGCGTATCTGGCTTGGTATGCGTGAGGTATGTGAGCCGTTGAACTGATACGAAGTACGGGAGGCCCGTCGGCGATTGAAGAGGCACAAGGCAACGGGTGGAGATGGTTTACCACCTGAATTCTTTAACCTGCTTGCTAAAGGTAGGGGTCTAAGAGCGGATTCGCGTAAGCCACGAATGGAATGGGCAAGGCATACTTGTACATGATTGAGGGTATTTATGACACTGGAGATATCCCGGTCGGCGCTAGCGACGTAGTGATTGTGTCAATCCGCAAAAAGGGTGATTTGACCAACACTGATATCTATCGTAGGATCGCTTTAATCTCGGCCGCCATAAAAATCCTCACCACGGTCGTGATTAGGCAGATCACTAAGATACTTGAAAAGAGAAACTTCTTCAATCCCGGCCAAGCAGGATTTTGTGCTAATGAGAAATGCATAGGGCAAGTTGCATGCTTGAAGGAAATCGTGAAACTCCATCATAAGGATGGGAAACCAACCTATGCGACCTACATTGATTTCAAGAAGGCATATGACACAGTACCGCATGAGGCGTTGTTCCTCAAGCTCGTTGCGGCTGGCCTGCAAGGTCGAGCGCTTAGATTTTCTTCACACACACACACACACACACACACACACACACACACACAGAGAGAGAGAGAGAGAGAGAGAGAGAGAGAGAGAGAGAGAGAGAGAGAGAGAGAGAGAGAGAGAGAGAGAGAGAAGATCCACATGGTGAACACGGAGTACTAGAGTCCCACTCCCAGATTATTGGCCCCAAAGCAATGCACCCCTTGCGGTATTTCTTTTATATTGCTTGACAAAAGGTATAATTAACGGGGAGCTTTGCCTCTGCTTCCACACATGCGAGAATACTAGATAGTAGAGTGACCCTCCAAAGCTTGTATTTAAAGGCGCCTTGCCTTGAAAAGCAACTGCTCTGAAAAGCTGTGCTCTCGAAAGCAATCGAATGCAAAAACAGGCGCCCATGAGGCTTTTTCAAGATTTTGGGCCCATCCGTAGGCTTCCGTGTTTCCAAGTGCTGTTTCTAGGCGTCCATATTGGGTTTGTTGCATAATTTTCGTGTTTTGGAAGTAGTTATGTCTTTTGAGGCCACTTTTGTTCAGAAAAATTGTATGGGAATTTGCTGCCCATTCTTGTCTTCTGGGTCTGAATTCCAAGTTATTCCTTTGGTGTATACTAAGGGTGTTCTCTTGTTCTTGGTTACCACTCAGCCTTATGTTTGATATGGCAGGAGTATCTAGATAGTCAGCCTCGTCTCTCACATTGGCAAAGAGGTTATTGAGTTCTTTGGTCCGATGGTGGCACTTTACTATGGTATTAACTATCTTGGCAGTGATATTCTTGTTGGATACAGTGATTCCGATTGGGCTAGTTGTGTTGACATATAGACATCCAATATTGGTTATTGCTTTCTCTGTGGTAATGCTCTTATATCACAGAGTTGTCAGAAGCAAAACGTCACTGCCTCTTCCACTGGAGCTGAGTATTGGTCTTATCTTGACACTAGAATTCAAGCTTTATGGATTCATAGATTTTGGATCATCCTTATCCTACTACTATTCATTCACTTTCTGGAAGTGCTATTGCTCTAGTACATAATCCTGCTGTTCGTGGACGAACCAAGCTTCCATTACGATTTTGATCGTGATTCCATTGAGGATATTCATATAAGTTGGAGTATTGGTCCACATTGACAATCTTGCAGATATTCTCACAAAGTCTCTACCTTGAGCTAGACTAAATTATCTTCTTCACATGTATGACGCAGCATCACAAAAAATGACACAGGCCACTTGAACAAGCAAAAGAAACACAGAAGCGTAAGTCAATAGTTTATAGTACATTATAGTTGCACAATCATTGATCATAGAATTATAAATACAGATAAAGAGTTGTACTTGTGAGTTAGTTTTATTGGCTTCATGAATTTATAAATCACCGTTAGATTTTGTTTTTGATTTTGGGAATCTTGGTCTGTACAATCTCCAGGAAACAACATCAGTTTCTTGCTAGTTGTGTACAATAGCGCTTAAGATGAGTGTTTTGGCTTTACTTTGACTAGGAGAATATCTTGAAACAGGTAGGGCGAGTTAAAGTGGGGTCTTGTTTTGACCAAAGTGCTCATAAATTAACATTGCAGCATGGATGGAGGATGAGGAAGCAGATAATAGTGGTCCCCACCATCAAGAAACAATATCATGTTGTGAGGTAGAGCTGTCATATGCCATTTCAACTTTGTATATCACTGTTATAGCATAATGGTGTTGTGTCACCTGCAGAGCGGCCACCACTGAAGATATTGAGGCTGAGAAAGAGCTTATTGAGGAAGATGCTGTAAGTTTTATCTTAGCATTGCTCATTTGTGTATGCTTATGCAAGCTCAAGATTTATTAACTTCATAGGGCCATCTAGGTTAATTTGGCTAGCATTGTCCCAAGCTATTCAAGTTTTTCTTGTCTCCTGCAAGTACTTACTCTATTTTATTTGGGGCTCAGTTGGAACGAATGGAGAAGACCTTGGAGTCTGTCAAGAACAACTTCAATACTGTTCGAACTGGGCGGGCCAGCCCAGCTTTGCTAGATCGGATTGAGGTTCGAGCCGTCTTTAAATCAGCTGATTTGTCTTGTTCTATCTGTGCGTTTGATTCTACCTAAACTTATGTAAATTCACGCAGTCTGCACCTTACACACATATAGAGAGAGACATAGATATAGATATACATATAGATTGACACCCATAGAAACATGCAGGTGAAGCATTATTTCTCTCTGATGCATGTTTTTAGTCCATTAGCACGTCAAAATTGTGCACTATGCATATCTCTACATGCTTGGTGCAAATCCATTCGCGAAAAAATAGTCGATGCTTTTTATGTATTCAGGTGGAGTACTATGGTAGCTTGGTAACCCTGAAAAGCATTGCTCAAGTAAGCACACCTGATGGCAGTACTCTTCTGATACAACCATTTGATAAGTCAAGGTACTTATTATTTGAGTGCTGTTTTCAGAGTTTATTTGGGTAGCATATGATCAGTGCTGATGTTGTTTGAGATAACAGTCTGAGCTCTGTTGAGAAGGCTATCTCGAAGTCAGACGTCGGATTAACTCCAAGTAATGATGGAAATGCAATCAGACTCTATATTCCACCTTTGACCGAAGAAAGAAGAAAAGTAAGTTACCAGTCTGAGACATTGCTCGCATCTGTTATTGGCATTTCATTGGGTACAGTTTTTGTTCTTCATGAATTTTTTGGAATAATCACAATGCTATCCACCCTTTTAGAGCACTTCAGTATTTAACTTTCGCAGAGTTTTTCTTTTATATTGGTTATTATACCAAAGTGAGGACCTGTGCCTTGCTAGTCTTTTTTGCAGAATTGCTCAAAACTCTTTCTTGTAGCATTTGAATTTACTTACAACTGCTGGTGGCTTTGATTTAGGAATTGCTAAAGAACGTCTCCAAACTATCAGAGGAAGGCAAGGTGTGTTATGGCTGTTGATGTATAATTGTTGGCTGCTGCTTCTCTCTTTGAAAATGCGGCTTATATCATTTTGTTCCATATACATCATAGATTGCAATACGAAATATACGAAGGGATGCCATAAAATCATACGAAAAGCTAGAGAAGGTGCGCTTTGTGCAGCTTTTTTCATGGTTTAAAAAGTCAGAGTCAGAATATTAGGAATGTCAGCATATCTTTGGCACAAGCTATTTTTCTTCTTTTTTAGCAGAGTGGGGAAGTGTCTCATGTTCATTGAGTATTCTCCAGTTGTGCTAATCGTTCTTGCTTGTCTAGGTGGTTATGTCCTTAATTTCTGAGTTTCAGGTGTGGCTAAACAATGTAAATACCTGTTCACAGGACTAGAGTATGTGTTGGCCAGGGCTTGTAGTTTAGGTGTAGAAATGCATTGGAGTGTGGGAAACTTAAGGTTTGGAAAGGGGTTGACAATTCACTGGCCTTTTAGCATTCTTGCCATGGGTCGATCAACACTGGTCTTCAATATGTTTGTGGTGTAAGATCCTTTTCTTGTAATTATTGCATGTGTCTCAGAAAAGTATTGCACATTTCTACTGCATGTTGATTGATCGACTTGCCGCTGCATCTTAGAGTACACTCCTCTAATTTGCTGCTACTGATATCTGCAAAGTCTCACTTGTTTTCCTTGAATACAGGAGAAGAAACTTTCCACAGACAATGCAAAGGATCTCTCTGTGTCAATGCAGGTAGCGTAAGCACTACGATTTAGAATTAGCTTATAAATGCTAACTTCCTCACTTATTTCTTCCTTGTGGGAGTGACTGCAGAAGCTAACAGATGATTATGTGAAGAAAATAGAGACTTTGCTCAAACAGAAAGAGAAGGTAACATAATTTATTGGCTTGAATTTCAGAATTACATTCAAGGATTGTTAAGTGTAGCTATGTCTGGGGAGCTCTAGTTATCCGTCGCCTTACAAAGTAGTCATTAGCCTCGATTTTCACGCACTTTCGGAAGAGCAACTTGCTTAGTGCCGTCTAACCCAAAAATGATTTTTTATGATCACTGGTTATGTTATGGATTTTCCTAGATCGTGCATAGGGTCTTGAATGTGTTTTTCGGTGAAAATGGGGTTGGCTTGAAGCTATCGAGTTTTAGATCCTTCTATACCACTTGTATCGTGGTCAATGCTACAGTCTAGCATCTCCATCTACGCTATTCGACCATACATAACCTCAGCCACTAAATTAACATCAAACCTTACTTCTTATGCAGTCCATTGCAGCCTTTGGGTGTGTTGTGATTCATGGAAAATATAGACCCAGACAAAGGAAATGCCCAATTTCCAAGTACTGTAAAATTTTGTCTGCAGATGAGGCATTTTGTTCAGTTCCTCCTTTTCTGTGTATCCAGTGAGCTGCCTGGCCAATGCCTAAGAGTACGTACAATCTTGTAGTATAAGCTATTAAGAGAACGTAGTTAGAGTATAAGATAACCGACAAAGATAAGAAACAACTACAATACACTAGATTGCATTCCATATGCAAACCCACCTGCTCAGTGTGCATCGTCGCTTTATGCATCATTACGCGTAAATGTTGGGGAAGAGCTTACTGTATAAGTAGGACAGATAGTGAACTCCTATGGAAGTGTGATAAGATTATCTAGTGTACTGAGCCATGAAGAGGTTTTTTTAAAATATTTAGCCTATTGCATTGTCGCACACATCTGATTCTAGATAACACACTGGATCTCTTTCTAATTAGATCTGATCTACATTAGGGCATGGAGCCAGCCAGACACACCGTTCAGAGAACGGATGATCTGAGGCATATGAGTAGGACACCAGACAGACAATCTGAAGAACCAATCAGATATCCAGCTGGCATCTGAAGTCACCAACGGTTACTAGCATTAATGATAAAATCTCTTTGAGAAATCAGATCATCATCATTCCAACGATAAACCAATGCATGTGCGACACATCAATAGGGGTTATTATTTTGTTGAGGCCATAGTCACAACAAGAAACAGAAACGACAGAATCAAAAATGGAAAAACTGGAGTGTCGGAGTTTTGGTCAAGGTCTAAGCGGTCAAGAAATGGCGTTTCTTCCTATTAAAAATATTAACTTAGTGTATAAACTATGATAGGACTTAAACATACACACACACACACACACATAGAGCCACCCAAAATGCCTAAAAGCCACCATAAGTGTGTAATGAAGCCACAAGACTCCCTCTCAAGTACCCAACAAACCTTGGGCAGAGAGGGAAAGCATTACGCATAACAAACAGAGAAATGCAAGTGCATGAAAATGATAATAAGGCTAAAAGATAATTGATTGAGAATTAAGAGTGACATGAACATTTTTTACTCCCAAGAAAAACAAGGGTTAGAAACACGGTTTCTCTGGAAACGGAACAGTGCGAAACGGCCGGTCCATTTCTTCAGGGAAGAAACGACACTATGGTCAAGGTGCGAAAGTAGTGTCATTCATGGTTCGAATTAGAATCGCCATAAGGAGAGTGCGAGTCCATTTTGTTGCCCTCTTCACACAGACAACGTTCTACGCAAGCGCTATTATCTGTACACCCTCAGGAAAACATAGCCTCTGTTCGTACTCTCTTTCCATCACCAACTAGCTCAAGCGAATTCTCATTCTCGACCCAAGGCACCTCCAAGACTTCAGATACGGGGAAAAGGACTTCCAAAGCGATGAAGGCAGCGTTAGAAGAACAACAATTGGAGCTCGCAAAAATCCAAGAACATGCAACAATAGCAAAAAGGCAGACCGCCGTCTCCTATCAAGCCATAGATAAATATGTGTTCAAGGATGAAGAAAAGGAATTGATTAGAAGTTGGGATATGGCACTGTTACTCAAAGTAGCCGGAATCCCCATCGACATGTTGGTAATACAACAGGTGGTGGATACTTTCATTCCTGAAACGACTACAGTAGCCATCAACAAAAGATAGATTCGGTTAACTACTCTAGTCAATTCCCACATTTTCCGATTACCCTATAATCAGAAGCCTAGGGTTTGCACAGCTGACGAGGTCTCTAACAGCCTAAATGAGGCACTTGATAAGAGAACCTGAAGTAAATTTGGAGGGCAAGGTATTCCAATTTCAGCACTGGAGAATAAATCAGTGTACAAGTTTGCAGCCGAAGCAATCAACCTGAAAAATAACCCAACTTATTGATAGTCTAAAGACGGCACATAGTGTAGTCAAGCAGTCCATTCTAGATAAGTACATATATCAATCATTGGTCGACATCACCGACTCAGAAGGCAACATCTCTCTGAATCTGGAGGAGCTATAGATGTTGGTCAAAATTAAGAAATGTGGCCTCGAGGGCAAAGCCACCAAATACACAAGCGCTTTGGCTAACTAGGCACTTTTGGAGCACCTATAGGCTAGTCAAGATGAGATGATGAAGATGAAGACGACGATGATGAGAATCCAGATGCTCCAGATCAAAGCCCTAGCACTGATCAGGCTGATCAGACAACATTGGACGCATCCTAGCAACCCCCTAACGAGACGCCGGAGGATCGGCCAGACCAGACACCTGACAACCAACCAGACCAAACCCCTCATCAACAAACTGATCATCAGATGGTGTTTACACATAGGAATAAGAGGAAAGCCATCCAAATGGAGACTGATTCAAACACCAACTCTGCCTTTTCAAATCAATGTCTCAATCTAAATAAGCAGCTTCAGAGGAAAAAGCAACTCGAGATTTGGACTTATCTTGTAGACGACGATGCTTATTTGGATCTCGAAAGATATGAGATGCTGTTTGTTGGGGCCAGAAGAATGGCAAAGCAATGGAACGCTATGAGCTATCACAGGCAACGAGCATGTCCTTTGCCTCTCACTTAAATGTACTTCGAGTTTTAAAATGAATTCTTGAATACATGATTCCCCAAGCTAATATAGACGGAAGCCCTCAGATAAGTTTAAAAAAGCTGACAATAATGAATGTGCAGAGTTTGGGCATTCAGTTGGAAGTGTTCTTAGGCAATCCAACAGCTTATAGGCGTATGAAGGATATTAGAATTGAAGTCAAGGGAACACTCCGGAAGCTACAGATTGCTCGCAGGATCTTGGATCCCAGGGTAGCTGCCATGCTAGAGAATAATGCAGCCAGCAGCAATGAAAGACTAACCAGAATGACAATCAGAGAGCGGGAACAGGCATTCAAGCAAATATTCCATCAAGCGAATATTCCATCCGGTAAGAATCTTGAGGAAAATGATGACTTCTGAAATGAGATCGTCATGAATTACATAGTAGTACAACATTCCCCGGTTCTAATGTATGCAATCATGGAAGATGAACTCCCGAGATTCTACCCAACTCCCAACCCAATCTACAATGAACCTGCAGATAAAATGAGGTACATTCAAATAGTTGACCAAATAAGAGACTGGTATGAGCAAAGCACTGCTTTATGGGTTGCATGGAAGTCAATGCTCAATGACACTCAAAAGAAAGACACGGTCTCATAGCTGAAGAATGGTCTCATCAATTTGAGAGGTTTGATGACCCAATGAAAAGCCCAGGTCAGCCAGCTGATAAAGCACAAGAATGATGTACTTCAGCTGTTTGCAAAGCCTTGATGAACCCCAAGAAGGAACTGGCCGGCAAAGCCAATTCAAAACCCGAGTTCAAAGAAATGTTTGAAGTGCTCTTTGAGGCTCGCATAAAGAATAATCAGCCAGATCCATAGTGGTGGATACAAACTGCTTCAATCAACCAAGGCTAACAAAGGGAAAGAAAAGCGGCTCATCCTGGGTACTAGAAGCACACTATGACAAGTCTCTTTGAAAATATGCCCCACTAATCAGAAGCATCACAACCATCAACCAATCGAAGAATTGTAGTAAGGTTCACTTTTGCATTGACATTCTCTATATCCAAACACTCACCATGAAAGAGGATACTCAATTAACAAAGAAGATTAATTGGTTTCCATACATAGTAGGTAGCTTTGAGCATCACCAAGCTTTTTGTTGGTGACGACTTCCAAACATTTGTATAGAAATCTGAATGAACGAGCAAAGTTGCAGCTACATCGTTAATAATTCCTGCAACATGAGTTTTGTAATTTACAACAATGCCGTGTACTTACCATGGAAGAAAGCAATGCCGGATTACGTCAAGGCATGAAGAAACAGTGCCAACCTCAACATACTCATTCAATTCTAAGAGATTTTTTTTTTTTTGCCAATTGTTGAGGCAAAGACATTCTAAACCTTGGCGCCGAGCAGAACTCCATTCATACAAAGCAAATGCTAAATCTTGAAAAAAACAACTCTTCATGGCTCAGTATACTAGATAATCTTATTACGCTTCCACATGAGTTCACTATCTGTCCTACTTATATAGCAAGCTCTTTCCAACATTTACGCGTAATGATGCATAAAGCGACGACGCACATTGAGCAGTGGGGTTTGCAAGTTATCTTTGCGAGTTAACTTATACTCTTAACTACATTCTCTTAACAACTTATACTACAAGATTGTATGTACTCTTAGGCATTGGCCAGCTAGCTCACTAGATACACAAAAAAGGAAGAATTGAACAAAATGCCTCATCTGCAAACAAAATTTTATAGCACTTGGAAACTGGGCATTCCCTTTGTCTAGGTCTCTATTTTCCTAGATCACAAAACACCCAAAGGCTGCAACGGACTGCTTAAGAAGCAAGATTTGACGATGATTTAGTGGTTGAGGCTATGTATGGTCAAGTAGCATAGGTGGAGATGCTACTCCGTAGCATTGACCACGATACAAGTGGTATAGAAGGATCTACAACCTGATAACTTCCACCAAAAAAACACATTCAAGCCCCTATGCGTGATCCAGGAAAATCCATAACACAACCAGTGGTCATAAAAAATCATTAGATGGTACTAAGCAAGTTGCTTTTCCAAAAGTGCGTGAAAATCGAGGCTAATGACTAATTGTAAGGCAACGGATAACTAGAGCTCTCCAAACATAGCTACACTTAACAATGCCAAGGTTTAGAATGTCATTGCCTCAACAATTGGTAGAATTTTTTTTGTTCTCTTAGTAACTAAAGGGTGTGAATGAGTATGTTGAGGTTGACACGGTTTCTTCATGCCTTCACATAATCCAGTATTGCTTTCTCCATGTTAAGTACACAACATTCTTGTAAATTACAAAACTCATGTTGCAGGAATTATTGACGGTGTAGCTACAGCTTTGCTCGTTCATTGGGATTTCTTTAAAAATTTTGGAAGTCGTCACCAACAAAAAGCTTGGTGATACTCAGAGCTACCTGCTATGTATGGAAACTAATTATTCTTCTTTGTTAATTGGGTGGATAATGAGAATGCCAATGCAAAAGTGAACCTTATTACGATTCTTCGTTTGGTTGATGGTTGTGATGCTTTTGAGTAGTGGGGCATATTTTCAAAGAGACTTGTCATAGTGTGCTTCTAGAGGAGAGCTTACCCAGTATGAGCTGATCTACAAAAGTAAGAGTGTTATGTAATCTATTGATAAGAAAATGGAAGGCATATAAAAATATTTGCCTTCTTGAAAACTTATGGCTAGCAAAAGCAACAACTAGGTCCTATTGGGCATCGTGAAATTCCGATTCAATTGTGGATTCTTTTGTAACAAGGGACACACAAAGTTTAATGCCAAAAGGAAGATAGTTCTGTGATGGCTTCAAGAGTCGAACAAGCAGAAAAGAAAATTGACCTCTTCTGCAGAGTACTTGTGTAATTAAACCTTGCCCAACCCCTCCCCCCCCCCCCCACCCCCCAAATCTCTCTTTTCTTTTCGGAAAGTAATTTAGTGGTATGGTGTATATTAAGATGTCTTTCACGTTTATGGGAAATGGTCATGGGCTAGATGAGTCAAGGCTTGGTTGCTTTTCTTCAAGTGTTTCTTGCGTTCAAAATGAAGAATGTTGAGTTTGTGGTATATGGCTCTACTTTTCTCAATGAAGCACACAAGGGAAGGGCAGCTTGTGTAAGTATGATTACATTGCAGGTGTAAGGGTGCAGGCCATACTGATGGGGCGCTGGGCGTTGCCCATCTCTAACTCTAACCTTATTCTTTGATACATAAAGCAATAAGGAGCAGTGGTGTATTTCACTCTCCTTCACCCGCACTGGCACACATCCGCTCCGCCTCACAAGTGGTATCAGAGCACGGCGGTGGGTCCGACAACGGCCTGTGCACGAGTCTCATTTTGAACGAAGGCTCAAAGCTGTACAGCAGGATTTACACAGTTCTGGAAAAGCACGATGTCGTCTGCAGAGAAGGAAGTTCTTTGGAGCACTCAGCTCCATTAGCAATGCGTAATGCTGGAGGATTTGCAAAGGTAGCGCTACAGAAGGAACAATATAGCGTTGATTTTGATTAACGCTAAGAGCTCTCTGTAGATAGCGCTACAGCAGCAATCGACATAATGCTGGCAGCATAGCGCAACAAAAGGTTTGAAATTTATCAACGCTGCAGTACCTAAAGGCCTCAACAGGTAGCGCAACAGATAATTAAAGCATATCTTTGGCCATCTTTTCTGCAGCGCTACATAGCCAGTGTGTGTGTATGTGTGTGTGTGTGTGTGTGTGTGAGAGAGAGAGAGAGAGAGAGAGAGAGAGAGAGAGAGAGAGAGAGAGAGAGAGAGAGAGAGAGAGAGAGAGAGACATTACCCCACTGTGTGTGTGGGCTTCTCTGACACCGACTTTGTCTCGCCGGATGTCGGATATCCGGAGCCTTCAAGGAAGGTGAAATTGTAGGAACTTAATGTTTGGCTTTGAGTAATGATTTTGAGTAAAGATCATGATCGATCACATCAATAGATTTTTGTCAGCTAAGCTCGAATAGTAATCGAGGCTAGCTCAATTGTTTTGCAAAGTCATGGCATAGATAAATTTTGGGCCCCTCCATGCAATCGGCTACTCTGCCTTGCATTGTGGGATTGATTTGATTATGTGTTTGAATTGAATGGTGCATGTGAGGAGTTTAGAGCTTTCACTTTCTGGAATGAGCTCGACACATGACAGCTATTCGAGAGTTAGGATTAGAGGCAGATGTCAGATATTAGATCAGATTAGACTTAACAAAATCAGACTTTAGATAATGCGGTATGAGACTTTCGACAGAACTGGATGGAAAGGAAAGAGCTCAGATTACAAGACACAGAATGAGAAAACTGAGAATATATATTCAGATTCAGACTATGGTTTAGTTTTTAATGATTCACACTCAAAACTCTGAAATGATTGACAGGAGGATACAATAATTGGTACCAAGTGTTCCTAAGCTCTCAAAGTACAAGTTACAAATGAGTAGCGTAATAGCGCGACTACCATAGCGTGACTCAAAATGAGTTAATGGGTCATATTTATAGTAGTCATCAGTGGGTTCTAATTGGTCGGTACCGTCTTAGAGTAGAGTGTAATTGATGGTAACTCTGGTAGGTAACACAAACAACTTTCGTGCAAGGCATCTCTGTAAGGGCTAGTTCCCACCACCTACTTTGATATGGTTTCGTCTCTTTCGCTTGGGCTTTCTCTCAATAGGAGCCTTCTTTGCTTCAAGCCTTTGAATAAGTCAAGCTGGTGGTCTGACCACCATCTGGTGCTGGGAGTGTTGGAAGTCGTGTTTTCTTTGATGATAATTCAATAGTCGAGCATCTGAACTTCATAGCGTGTCAATGTATGCCACTTCTTTGTATCTTAGTCATTCTTTCCCTTTGTCAGCCTGGCTCTGACCAACTTATGGCAGATTGAAGTGGTTTGTGTTCACCGACATGGATCTGGCTATTTATTCTTTATGCGAGCCTCAAAGAGCACTTCAAACATTTCTCTAAACTGGGGCTCTAAACAGGCTTTTCTGGCTAGTTCCTTGGGGATCTTCAAGGCTTTGTGAACATGTAAAGTAGATCATTCGTGTGCTTTATAAGCTGGCCGACCTCGGCTTTTCATTCGTGAACAGGTAAAGTAGATCATTCGTGTGCTTTATAAGCTGGCCGACCTTGGCTTTTCATTGGGTCGTCTTAAGGCAAGAAGCCTAATTATGACATATAATGTGTGTTTGGTTGTGAGGAATTCTCACATATGCCTAAAGACCTTAGAAAGAAGCTAGACCCAAGTCACACAAATGTATGTTCATTGGCTATGGTGGAGATGGAGAGATGGGTTATCGTTTCTAGCACCCGGAATCTCAGAGAGTTATTCATTCATAGCTCACAAGTGATCTTTAATGAATCAAAGATGCACAGATAGCCCGTGAAAGAGGTTGAGTATTGGAAAGTGAGATCTAAGGACGTAGCCTCAAGTCCAATTACACAAATGAGACTTGGGAGCTGACAGAGTTGCCAAAGGGCAAACAAGCCTTGCTTTGCAAATGGGTGAACAAGAAGTACACAATAGAGAATCTCGATTCTAAGTACAAGACCAGATTGGTTGCTAAGGGTTTCAAGCAAAAGAAAGGCGGGAATTTTGATGAAATATTTTCTCCAGTGGTCAAGATGAGTACGCTGCATCTCGTGCTTGGACTAGCAGCAACCGAGGACATGGAATTGGTCCAAATGAATGTGAAGACAACATTTCTTCATAGTGATGTTAATGAGGATGTCTACATGAAATAGCTAGAGGGTTTTGAAGTCAAACGTAGAAGCCTACAAGGGCATACGTGGTGTGTAAATTGCATAAGGTATTGTGTAGCCTAAGACAAAGCTTAGGTACATGAAATTCAACAAGTACATGCAAACCCAAAGATATGGAAGGAGCCAAGAAGATCATTGCTTTGTATATCGAAAAGTTGAACGATGGTTTTTATGTCGATGATATGCTAATTGTCGAGATGTCTAAAGATGAGATTGGCATCTTGAAAAAATCACTTAGCACACAATTTGCTATAAGGAGATGCAAGCTACTTTATTGGTATGCGTATCAAGATGGATAGAAAGGGTGAAATACTAGAGTTGTCATTGGAAAAGTATATCCACAAAGTCTTGCAATGTTCTAATATGCAAGGGGGGAAGGCTACATTGAGTACCCCAATGCAAGCACATGCAAAACTTAGCAAGAATTACACTTTCAAGTCTGACGCTAAGAAAGCGGAAATTACCAAGGTGCCATATTCTTCTGCAGTCGGTAGTCTCACGTATGCCATGGTAGCCACGAGACCAGACATTGCTTTTGCAGTGGGAGTGGTTAGCAGATATATGGCAAATCCTGGCAGAAAGCAATGGGAAGTAGTGAAGCACATCTTGAGATATCTAAAAGGTACTATAGAGTGATTACGCTTTGGGAATAGTGATGTATCCATTGTGGTTACATAGATGCGGATTGTGTAGGTTGTCTGGATAGATGAAGATACATGTCTAGCTATGTTTTGCTATTTGCTGGAGCAACCGTGTCATGGTGGAGATCATGCCTCCAGGATTGTACGCCATCTTCCACCATAGAGGCACAAGATGTGGATGCTAGCAAGAAAGTTGTGTGGTTAGCTCGCCTAGTGGGGAAATCTTGGCATTAATCAGGCTCCAATGTTGCATTGTGATAGTTAGAGTAGTGTGATTGCATTAGTGAAGAACCCCGTGTTTCACTCCAAGTCGAAACACATAGAAGTCTTTTATCATGTGATACACGACATGTTGGCTACCAGGCGATGGATGGGCGAGCTTCTTGATTTTGTAAGTACAGTTGCATTTAATTTTTGTAAGTAATTATGATTTAATTTCTAAAAGTAATTCTTAATTTAATTTTTGTGTTGCTTTTAATGCTTTTAAAAAATGGGCGATGGCGAATTGGTGACTTTGTTCGAGCAAGCCACGATCTTGCTCTGCTTATGGATATTTTGAGAACTTGACATGGCAAGGTAAAACATACAAACTTTTATCACTAATTTCGTTTATGTTGAACTATGTGTTTGTATATATGATTATTACTCAAACTTTTTCAGTCTTTTTTTGCAGATTCCGACTCTATCATCCTTGCAGCATAAGGAAACCTCCAATCCAGAGTAGTGAACTCATGTGCTACCATATCTTTTAGTTTTATGTACTTATATCTATTGGGGATTATACACTTCTCCCATTTTGTACCCAAACATTCTACTGAGTGTTTATATGTCATTTCAATTTGAGTTATTCACCCATTTTTGTAATGTATATAACCTTTCATAATATAAACAAATCTTTTTTATCTTTGGCATTAACAATCACTTATATATAACGCATTTGTATCAATGAAACACAAATTCTCTTCAGATTTTGTGTCACCTCAATGTTTTCAGGTAAAGTTGGTGTTGGTCAATTTAGAATTGGATGGTAGGACCTAGAGGTCGTGCCACCACAAAACTTTTTGTACCTACAAATGTCAATATACGTGTTGGTATATATGGTTATGCAGCACTAATACCATACTCGATAGAGGCGTGATATCCGCGTCAATATATGAACATACTGATGCAAATATCGATGTTTTGGTTGCAATGCAAATATTCAACACCCGAAGGAAAAAAACCAAGTTCATTTGTATTGATACGAGCGTCACGTATGAAGAATCCCTTGTAGAGTGAATATAGTGAGGTGGACAAACATGCAATGGCTAGTGTCATAATAATCAATATCTAATTCTCCTAAATGATTTTCTCATATTAAACTGATCATTTAATGTGGGGAAGTGCCAAGGGAGAAAAAGCTAGAATATTGGTTAAGTTAGCAGACCGGCCACAGTAGGGATCCAAAGGAGGGAAAATAGGGATCCAAAGGGGGGGCCATCTGCAAAAGAGCCATGTGAAACAACGGGCTAAAAAGACCCTAAGGTTCAGCCCATTAAGACTTCCAAAATGCTAAGGTTCCAAAATTCAAAGGTTGTGTCCAAAGGTCAACCTTAGGGAAAATTGGATGCTTAGTGTGTGCCCAAAAAGTCTTTCTACATCCCTACATGGGAGGGGGCGAGCCCCAAAGCTAGGGGATGAGAGAGAAAGCCACACACACACACACACAGGCTCCCTTTACACAAAGGGAATGAGGGACACATGTCAGCTCCTTAGGCCAGATGCCCACAAGGTATGCCCAATTCCTATTGGAAGACCCTTGAAGTGGACCAATGAGAATTAGGCTAGAGTAAATCTAGTTTAATTAATTTAAAAACATTTAATAAAAGAAACCAATAAGAATTAAGTGTCCTAGAAGACTATTGGGCAGTCTCCCAAGGGGTCCAATGAGCATTCAGGAGCCCCATGGCTTGCCTGATTCCTATTGGCCAGGAGGCAAAGGGGTCCAATGAGAGTTTAGTTTAATTATTTAATTATCTAAAGCTCTCACAAAAGGGGAAAGGGGGACACATGTCAGAAGGCTATCACTTATGCTGCTTAATCCCTATTGGCTTGACCTGGGGAGGTCCAATGAGGCAAAAGCCAGACTAACTTAGCAGCTAGGGCTCGCCCAAGAGAGAGAGGGGGCTGATTTTTGCTTGGCATTGACACACACACTCTCACACTTGACCATGTGTGAAGGGAAAATACTCTATCTCCTCCCAAGCTTTAATGGAGAGCTCATCACCTACTCCAAGCTTGTGAGATAGAAGCCTACATCAACACTCTCTTGGCATGTGGATGCAAATCCAACCAAGAGCCAAGCTTCAATGCATGCTCATCTTCTCTACCAAGCTAATTACTAAGCTAAGCTATGCTAATATGAGTGATTATGTGAGGAGATGTACTTCTTTCTCGTAAGATACTTCTTTTTCCTCTCAATCTACTCTCATACCCTGCTAGCTCTCACCATCTTCGAAGGTGTGTGAGGTCTTGGGTCTGAGAACGGGGATAATTCAAGTTGTGTTTGATTAAGTGTTTTGCTTGGTGTATGAAGCTTCCATCTTCATTGCACTAGCTCGTCTTGAAGGAACACAAAGAATTGTATTGTACAATGTCTCTCTTGATGGGAGAAACCATAATACAAAGCCTTTTGGAGGGGGGACCGGCTCCATGCAAATCCGGTCCTCAACTGTTGTCAATAGCTTAATTGCTCTCTCTTTTGAAAGTATTGTCGATGCTATCTAACTAGGTGTTATGCTTTTTGTTGCTCTCTCCACCCAAGCACTCTTGTAATTCTCATTAGGAATCAACTCTAATGAAATGCTCACTATGTTCATGCTAATTTCCGCTACACATAAGATTTTAGGCCATTAAATGTTACAGCTAGTCATCTAAAGGATATTGCAACGTATTGCAAGCAACCTTAGATACAAATACATGTGTGACAATTGAAAAAAGATGCCTTGTCTTAAGAAAACTATTGCTTTGTAACTTGGATAACTTAAAAGGTAATGTAGTGGTACTGCAAAGATGACTATCTATTAACCTTTCATTACGGCTCTCTCCCATAAACCACCCCATCAACCATTACAAGGACCATACCGTGGAGCTACATTGGACAAAGCCATTGCACCCAAAGGGCTACATCTAGCTCATTCAATTTAGCATATAGTTTCCTAATTTCTTAATTTTATTCCATAGTGAAGGTTATAGGACTCATGACCTTCGTTCGACTTGTATAAATGCATATCCACATTTTATTCGCTAATTTGTCAAGCATTATCACCTTAGTAGCTATGTGAGCATCATTCGTGGCATTGCTCTCCAAATTTCCAACTGAATCATAGGCTTAAAGTCAAATGGCTAGTGTGAATTTGAACCAATCTCATAAAAAATTCCCATTCCTTGAATTTCCTAAAATATGTTAGCATGCAACCAAAATTTCACCTCCTCCTACTTTTAAAGACATTGAAGCTGAAAACCTTGCATCCAGCCTTCGCACTTTTGAATCTACAAATCAACAAATCATGTAGTATTGTGTTGTAGTTGATCACATCCCAAGCGTGATGCTCATTAAAAATGCTCAATACTTTTAAAATTACACCACATTTGGCTAACATATTTGTAAGGATAAGGATCCCCGGCTACGAGCCTATGTGAATAGGGACTAGGGAGTTCCCTATTCTAGAAATGCACACAATGTATATGGGTCATTAATATGCATTAGGGGTGCCTATATAAGGGTTGTTGGATGGAGTTACCTTTGTTTCTCTAGTCCCTCAGAGAGGAAGAGGTCATGAATAGGGTTCCACTTCCTTACATTGGTATCAGAGCCCTTTTTTATTTTCCTCTTCTCATTCCGCTACATGGAATACGCCATCAGTGCCATTATTGCAATTCATGCGAGAGATGCCTCCTGCAGATAAGGAAAATCCGAGTCGGCCTCCATCGATTCCAAAAAGATTAACATGTTAATTGTGCTATGGATGGGTCTTACTTCTCTACGATACCTACACATTACTGCGAGCGCTGGTGTAGCCAAAGATGGTTGAAGCTATGAGTGGGCACAAGCAAGGACATGAGTGCTTACAGGTGCATCGCAGGGTGCTAGAGTAGGCCTTAAGATTCAGGTAGGCAAGGGAGATATGAAAATGTATGTCTATGGTGGTTTTTTAGGCCATAAAGGCTCCATAATGGGCCAAACCAGTTGATGCCTCAAGGTGTCCTAAGTGTTGGAAATATTCTGCAAGATGTGGTCTTCAAAATGATCTTCGAGCTTGTCCATACGGCTCCTCAAATAGAGCTATCATGTGCAAGTTATTGCAATATGAAGATAGAGGTGGTTTGCAATTTTGACGCATTGAATAGGTGCAGATGGATGATCAGAGATTAGGTGAGTGCATGGGTTTGAAGTGCTTAGTTTAGGTGGATGTCGGTCTTTTCACATCGACAATAAGAGTCTAGATACTAGAGATATGGTCAGTCAAAGTTTTGACGTGGGCCAGTTTTGTGCCAATTGGGAGGCACAAGGAGTCCAAGAGGTCGTGGAAATGGCAACGCGATAATGCAGGTCAACACAAAATTATAGTATATTGGGGTTGTGGAAGACATGGTGACTTTGAACGTGACTGTCCAATCAAGAGGCATCAAAACAATTATGCAACCACTAGCAAGAATGAGGATGAGCTTGAGAGGCTATTTGTGGTGCAACACATTTTCTTAAACACTATGTCTGCAAATGTAGCAAAATTCAGTGATAATGTCTGGTATGTGGATTCCCGTGCATCAAATCACAAGACCAATCATGGTGAGTGGTTCAAGGAAATGCAAACTTTTGCCTTTATTCATACCATCTGGTATAAGAGCAAGGTTTGCTCATAGATAAAATATCTTAGGGAAAGAATACCTTGAATTAAGTGGGAGTAATGGCAGAGGAAGGTAATCTCAAGATCAAGAAGCTCAATGGAAATGACTACCAACATTGGAAGATGCAGACTAAGAACTACCTCTACCAAAAGGATCTTTATTTTTCACAAGGCGGTCTTGCAAAGAAACCGCGACAATGGAAAATGAAGCTTGGATCATCCTTGATCGAAAGGCATTGGGAACAATCCGGCTATGCTTGGCGTCAATGGTGGCCTTCAACATTTTGGAGATGAATACCATGGAGGACTTGATGAAGTCGTTAGACGCTCTCTACAAGAAACCATCGGCATCCAATAAGGTATTTCTCATGAAGAATTTGTTCAATTTACAAATGGCAGAAAGTGATTCGGTAACAAAACACCTAAATGACTTCAACGCCAATATAAGTCAACTTCGACAACAAAGTGCGAGCTCTCCTTATTCTATCGTCTTTACCAATAATTGGGACAACCTTGTGATAGCTATAAGTAACTTTATCTCTGGCCAAAGTAACTCTATCAAAAGGTTGTCCCAAATAGTTGGGACAACCTTGTGATGGGTATAAGTAACTCTATCTCTGGCCAAAGTACTATTAAGTTTGATGATGTTGTGGGTGTTCTCCTAAGTGAGGAAATGCTAAGGAGAAGCACATGTGAATCATCAATGTTGGAATTAGGGTTGCAGGAAAACACACATAGGTTGGAGAAGACGAAGGAAGCTCAAGGCACACAACAAAGAGTGTTTTTTACTTAGTATGCAATGGAAAGATAAGATAGCCCTAGAGTGATGGGCGTATATACAATGCACGGGGGAAAAAACCTCCTAGTGAGGGAAAAAATGCCCCGACGGTCCTAAGTGTGTTCACACACATCACTACCAACAAAGTGTCCTAAATGTCATGTGAGCTTACATTATTGTCTCTAGTACATGACAATAAGGGCTGAACAGAATCTTCCACAAACACAACATCCCATGAGACCAAGATACACTTTGTTTGCGGATGGTACAACATGTAACCTTTGTTTTTAGCACTATAGCCAAAAAAAATGCATTTGATAGCCTTATCATCCATTTTTTTGCACTGCATTTGTGGCACCAAAGCATAAGCCAAACGACCAAAAATGAACATGTGCTCAATAGAAGTCTTTCTATCATGCCATGCTTCATAAGGAGTCGTAGATTGCAAAGCTTTTGTAGGATGCATGCTAAGTACATAAGTGGCACACATGATGGCCTCAAGTCAAAAAAAATGCGGCAAAGCTTGATTTTTGACCATACATCATGCTATTTTCGTAAGTGATCTGTTTTTCCTCTCTACAACACCATTTTTTTGAAGCATACACGCCAGTGTACATTGGCGATTTATCCCACAACTAGCCAAAAAGGCATTAAATTCATGAGACATATACTCCCCCCCTCAATCTGAATGGAGGATGCCCATAGTACATTTCGAGACATTTTTAGCCATAGCCAGAGATTGTTTGAAGCTCATAAACACTTCGGACTTTGCTTTAAGTGGATACACCCATGCATGCTTGGAGTAATCATCCATGAAAGTCACAAAGTAAACGTAGTTTCCCAAGGACGGAGTTTGCATGGGTCTACAAACATCACTATGCACAAGTTGCAACTTGCATGTGGCTCTAACTGAACCATCCTTTGGAAACTTTGAACGCTGCATCTTACCCAGCATACAGCCTTCACAAACATATTTGACATGTGCTTCAAGAGGTGGCAAAGAAGCAACCATGTCAGATTTTTGCAAACGCAGCAAATTGGAAAAATTCAGATGCCCAAAACGTGCATGTCAAAGTTTTGCATCTAAACAGCCTTTGAATCCACAACATCATTTGCAAAATTCTACCCACACTTGCTATACAAAGTGAGCTTATAGAGCCCACGACATAAAATGCCAGATGCAACAATTTCATCACCATAACTGAGATCATGTATTGTACATCTGTCATCCATAAATTTGACTACAAGACCAAGTCTAGCAAGTGTAGATACAAAAAAAAGACTCTTCTTGATCCCAGGTACATACAATGCATCAGCAAGTGTGAAAGAACTTCTAGTTGCAGCAGCAATATTAGAACAATCTTTCCAACTCTCTTAACAAGATAAGAGGCACTGTTGGCACAAGTGATTGAATTCCCATGAGGGACATCCTTGAGAGATGTAAACAAGTCACGATAAGAGGTAATGTGCTTTATAGCACCATTGTCAAAGTATCACACGAGCATCTGCAAAAACTGACATACATGCATCATGGACCCAAGGATCATAAATGTACTCTACACTAAAAACCCATTCTGCATCAACATCAACATCACAATCTCCTTTCACAAAAGAATCAACAATAGCTACATTTGTAATAGAACTAGCCTCTTTCTTCTTAGCCTCTTTTGCCTTCAATTTTGGACACTGCTTGATCAAGTGATCATTAGCTTTACAATAATGGTAACGCATCTTCTTTTTGCCCTTTTTACCAAAATTTCCAGATGAAATTTTTCTCGTAGAAGCATTAGAAACAGGTGAATTTGCACCCGTAGAAGAACCATGAGAAGTGGCTGCAATACTATTACCACTTTTTCTTTGAGCAGCAGTACAGGCATGTTCAACACGCGTTGTTTAGCCCTGTTTTTTTTGGAAAGCGACTCTTGCAACAACAACGTGTATAATGCATCAAAATTGACAATTTCAGGATTTCCTTGGGTCATAAGTCTCCAAGTACTAGCAAAAGTTTGGTAAGAAACTGGCAAAGCATCGAGAAAAGTTTGCACAAGGGAATAGTCAAATTTGACTTCGCAAAAATAAGTTACTCATTGATATCCTTGACATCAGCAAGGAAAGTGTCCATCTCATCTTCTTCATGCATAATCTTCAACTCTAGCTCTTTACGTAGCAATGCAGTTTTAGTCACAATACCGGCAAAGAAAGTGTCCATCTCATCTTCCTCATGCATAATCTTCGACTCTAGCTCTTTACGTAGCAACGCAATTTTAGCCTCCTTGCAACTTGCATAAAGACCAACCAAAATATCCCAAGCTTGTTTTGTAGATTTTGTTGAACGAATGTGAGGAGTAATAGTGCACTTCACAGACAATGCAATCAATGCATGAGCATGCACATCTCTTACATCCCAACGAGCTTGCTCAACAATACGCAAAACAGTTCTAACAACAAGAATCCTGCCAACAAAACCTGGAGCATCCTCAACATCGCCTGTATCCACAGAACCAGGACGTACATCAATGCCTTGCACAATGTTCTAAACGCCCTTTGACACAAGGACATGTTGCATCATGTAAGCCCACATAGGGTAATTGTCCCCATCTTGAACACATTTGTGTTGTTGTCAGCCATGGCAAATGCCTGCACTTGATGTGAATTTTTTTGAAAAGAGGACAAATGAAGTGAGACCAACACGTGCTATATAGCACAACCCGTAGAAGACCGTAAGAGACATGTTATGCACAAAACAACACTGACAAAAATTCTATACAGAATGACCAAATTGTTTGCACAACACTGCCTGTAGTGGAAACGGGGGCCGAAATGAGCTCGAATCAAATATATGAGTAGACTAAGCTCTATGAGCTTATCGAGGTATTTTTTGACATGCGGACGCTAACCAAAGCTCACAGAAATCAAAGAAAGTAAGCAAGTGTGTGATGGTGACATTGATGACTAAGCCCGAGAGGACGCAACCTGTTTTGATAGCAATTGTTAGAATTAGGGTTGCAAGGAAACACACAGATCTTGGAGAAGATGAAGGAAGCTCAAGGCACATGACAGAGAGTGTTTTACTTATGTGCAATGGAAAGATAAGATAGCCCTAGAGTGATGGACGTATATACAATGCACAGGGGGGAAAACCTCCTAGTGAGGGAAAAATGCCTCGATTGTCATATCCTAAGTGTGTTCACACACTTAGGACCCGTGTATATGGTAACAATCAAGTGCTACACTATGACTGGAAGCAAGAGGAAGGCCGAAGGAGAGGTTCAAAAATCAAAATGGTCATGATCGCTCAAGGCGGAGCAAGTCACGCACAAAGTTAGTTCTTGAATGCTGGAACTACCTGGCAAGAAGGATTGATGGTTCAAGAAGAAGAAGGATTTGGAGTCTCAAAACAACATGCCCATATCAAAGGTCAATGTGGCAGGTAAAGTAGAGAAACTTTACACCTTCCATTGGTGGTTTGTTGTACTATGTAACATTCATAGACGATGCAACTAGGAAAACATGAGTTTATGCAATGACGAATATATCCAATGTGTTTTTCATATTTCAAAGGTGGAAAGCCTTTGTGGAAAATTAAGCATGTACCAAATTTAAATACCTTAGATCTGATAATGGAGGCGAATATTGCAGACAAGCTTTTGAAATCTTCTGTGCTAGCAATGGCATAAGAAGGCAAAGGACAACCCAAAGGACACCTCAACAAAGCAGAGTTTTGAAAAGGATGAACAGGGCAATTGTGGATCGAACACAAAGCATATGCAAGCCTGACACGTGCTTAAGCTTTAGGCAAAAGCATTAAGTACATCTATGTACTTGACAACCAATCACCTTCAACAGCATTGGATGGAGGAGTTCCAGAAGAGTCATGGATAGATAAACTGGTAAATTATGCATTTCTCGAAGTGTTTGGATGTGAGTCTTTTATGCACATAGATAGAAGTCTAAGGTCAAAGCTAGACGCAAAGTCCAAGAAGTGTCCATTTATTGGCTATAGAGATCAGGACATAAGTTGTCTTATGAAAAACTCCGTACATTTGGCTGCGAAGCTTATGCACATGTACCCAAGGAGTTGCGTGCTAAGCTTGACCCTAAGTCCAGGAAATGCATCTTTATTGGCTATGGTGTAGATGGTCAATTTGGCTATCGTTTATGGGATCCAGAAAGTCGATCAGTAATCCGTAGCAGTGATGTTGTCTTCAATGAGACCAAGATGCATAGGCAGCCAACAAAAGAGGTTGAATTCTGGAAAGTGACGTTTTCCGATATATCACCTCCTGTACAGATAGCTCTAGAGTCAATTACTACACAGGTTAGTACAAGCTCTGAACAGTCGAGGAGATCTGAAAGAGTCTCACATCCGCCAGAACGGTTTGTTCCAGGCGTGGACTTTGTGTTGCTGACAGATAGTGGTGAGCCTTCTTGTTACAAAGAGGCTATGCTAGCCAATGATAAGGTTCAGTGGGAACATGCTATGAAGAGGGAGCTATCCAGTATTGCAAAGAACAAAACATGGAAACTTGTTCCATTGCCAAAAGGTAGGAAAGCTTTGCCTTGTAAATGGGTTTACAAGAAGAAGATTGCATCCAATGTTGAGAATTACAAAGCTCGTTTAGTGGCCAAAGGTTTCAAGCAAGAATATGGTGTAGATTTCCAGGAAATCTTCTCCAGTGGTCAAGATGACAACACTAAGAATGTTGCTTGCTTTGGTTGCCACTGAAGATATGGAGCTTGATCAAATGGATGTCATTACAACTTTCTTACATGGTGATCTTGAGGAAGAGATTTATATCCAGCAACCTGAAGGGTTTGTACTCAAGGGCAAGGAACATTTGGTATGTAAGCTTCTGAAAAGTCTCTATGGCTTGAAGCAATCGTCCAGACAATGGTATCAAAAGTTTGATGCATTTATGCGTTCCCTAGGCTATAAGCGCAGTAATGAGGATCCATGTCTTTACATGAAAAGACAACCAACTGGACAGCTTATTATGCTTATCCTTTATGTAGATGACATGCTTATTGCTGGTCATTCTAAGAAAGACATTGCTGACTTGAAAACCAAGATGAAAAGTCAATTCGACATGAAAGATTTGGGTGAAGCCAATCACATTTTGGGTATGCGCATTACTCGTGATCGTAAGAAGAGGTTGTTGTACCTTTCTCAAAAAGAGTATGTGCACAAGGTTCTTGATCGTTTCAACATGCAGAAGGGGAAGGCTTTGAGTACTCCATTGCCTGCATATTTGAAACTTAGCAAGAACGATTGTCCCAAATCTACTGAGAAAAGCTGCGATGGCTAAAATTCCTTATGCTTCAGCTTGTGGTAGTCTCATGTATGCCATGGTGGCTACAAGACCTGACATTGCAGATGTAGTGGGAGTTGTCAGCAGATTTATCTCTAACCCTGGTAAAAAGCATTGGGATGCTGTCAAGTCGATTCTCAGATACTTGAGCGGCACTGCAGATAGACAGTTATGCTATGGTCGTGGAGAGTCATCCATTCAGGGATTCGTAGACAGTGACTATGCAGGTTGTGTTGACAGTCGTAAATCAACAACAGGTTGGATTTACACATTTGCTGGTTTTGCTATTTCTTGGAGATCTGTTCTGCAAGATTGTGCATCCATTTCTACCACAGAGGCAGAGTATGTTGCATTGGGTGAAGCATGCAAAGAAGCTATTTGGCTTGCTCGCCTAGTGAAAGATCTTGGATTGGAGCAGTGTACACCAGTTCTTCATTGTGACAGTCAAAGTGCTATTGCCTTGGCTAACAATCCAGTGTTTCATTCCATAACGAAACACATTGATGTGCGCTATCACTTCAGTTGTGAATGCCTTGCAAACAAGAGCCTTGATTTAGTGAAGATTCCTACGCCAGAGAACACAGCGGATGCACTCACTAAGAGTCTCTCCAGCCATCAATTTTGACACTATCGTGAGTTGATGGGCATTGGGTGAAGAGTGGTGCTCTTCCATTTTTATAGTCTCCCACATTGGCCATCAAGTGGGAGAATGTTAGGTTTAATGGCCATGTGGCCGACCGCCCATCACTAACTGCCGCTAACCCTAAGTGTACAGCTATACACTTGTGTGAGCCACTAACACTAAGTACAATGTGTATTGTGCCTTAGTGCATAAGATAAGAGAAGAAAGAAAGGGGGCATACAGTACGTTGGCTCTCCCCCTTCAACCTGTGTGTGGCTATGGTGGTGTGTGCGTGAGTGTGTGCGTGCGTATTCTTCTTTCGTTGTGCTCCCAGCTCCTCCCCATCAAGGAGAATTCTGCTAGTAGTAGGAGCTCGACCCAATTATCCTGGTGATAATTGATAGTATAGCGGAGATACTGTTCCAAAACTTGATTTACTCTCTCTGTTTGTCCATCACTTTGTGGGTGATTGGCTGAGGAGAGGTTGATTTGTACTCTGAGTAGCTTGAATAAGTTTTTCCAAAAGCTAGAGATGAATTGTGGGCCTCGATCAGAAACTATGTCATCCGGTAATCCGTGATTAAGATAGATATGTTGTAGAAAGAGTTTGGCTGTACCTTCGTTGGTGATGGTTTTAGTGGTTGGAATGAAGTGTGCCATTTTTGTAAACCGATCCACGACTACTAAAATGGAGTCAAATCCTTGTGACAAGGGTAGCTTTACAATGAAATCCATGGAGATGGATGACCATGGTTTGGTTGGAATGGGCAAGGGATGGAGTAACCCATGAGGATGATGACAAGGGACCTTTAATCTATTGCAAGTGTCACAAGTGCCTACATAATCCTTGACAAGCTTCCACATTTGAGGCCACCAAAAGTCGCAGGAGAGAAGCTCAATTGTCTTATTAACCCCAAAATGCCCTGCCTGATGGAAGATCATGCCATTGCTGAAGTACCTCCAAGCGTGTTGGTCCTGGCGGAATATAGAGAAGACCCTTATAGTAAATTAGTCCATCAATTTCTTGAAAGTCCTCATTAACCTCTTGTCCTTGTAGTTGTTGTCTAATATTATGAGCAAGTGGGTCTTTGGAAATTTGCATCTTCACCTTAGAAAGAAAAGTATAATCTTCAGGATCTTGGCTCATGGTGGCAATTAGCTTAAGCTGCTCATGTTTCAACATCACTGACTCTTGTTGATCAAATGCTGTGTCGCCTTCTCTAGGTGCAAGGTAGGATCTTCTTGATAAGGCATCTAGCTTAGCTTGTTGACGGCCAAGTCTATAAGAGATAAGAAAATCAAACCTTGATAGGATACCACTCCACCCGGCTTGGCGATGATTCAAGACGGGGGATGTCATGAAGTATACCAAATTCTTGTGATCTATATAGACAGTGATCTTATGAGGAGCTCCTTCAAGTAGGTGACGCCAAGTGTCGAAGGAGTGGATGATTGCTAAGAGCTCTTTATCAGATTTCTACAGTTGAGAACTTGCAGGAATGAAAAGCCACTGGATGTACTCGACCATCCTCTCCTACTTGGGATAGAATAGCGCCAAGGGCAAAATCTGAAGCGTCTGTTTCTAGGATGAAAGGCTTTGTAGGATCTGCGTGAATTAGAATGGATGCAGTCGTGAAAGCTTGCTTGAGAGTCTGAAATGCTTTCATGGCCTCTGAGTCCAAGACAAACTTATTATGGCCTATCAACCTTGTGAGTGCTGTAACCACCTTGGAGTATCCCTGTATAAAGATACGATAAAAATTTACAAATCTGAGGAAACATTGAACATGTCTTACCGAGGTGGGTGTCTCCCAATCAAGGATGGTTTGAACCTTCTTTGGATCCATGGAGATTCCCTTTTCAAAAATTACATAACCAAGAAATTCCACCTTAGATTGATGAAAAGAGCACTTCTCCAACTTTGCATATAACCCTGATGCACGAAGCTTTTCAAGCACTAATCGTACATGGTGCTCATGCTCTTCTTGATCCTTGGAAAATATCAAGATATCATCCAAATATATTACCACAAAATAATCCAAATACTCCCGAAAGATATCGTTCATTAAATGTTGAAAAACAGCTTGGGCATTTGTGAGACCAAATGGCATGACGGTATATTCAAAGTGGCCATACCTTGTCCGAAAGGCTATTTTCCATTCATCACCTTCTTTGATTTTGACTAGGTTGTAAGCACCACGAAGATCTATTTTTGTAAATATTCTTGCTTTGCCAAGGCGCTCAAGAAGCTCTGGGATCAAGGGAAGGGGATATCGATTCTTGACGGTGATCTTGTTTAGGCCCCGAATCCATGCACATCCGGAGAGTTCCGTCCTTCTTCTTTACAAAGAGTATTGGAGCTCCTGTTGGGGACTTTGAATGTCGTATGAAGCCCTTAGCAAGATTCTCATCAATATTTTTCCGTAATTCTACCAATTCATCTTGAGATAGCTTGTATATTGGGCCAAAAGGGGGTTGGGTTCCCTCCTGAAGCTCTATAGCACAATCATAGGGTCGATGCTCCGGTAAGAGGTCTGCATTCTTCTTCTCAAAAACATCATTGTAATCTTGATATTGACGTGGCAATGCCTCCATGATTTTTGTTGTCGACATGTCGGTTGGTGTTGCAAATATCACGAAAGTTGGATACTTTTTGGCTGCACGCATGAAGACCTTGGCTCCAAGATATATAGGCCTATTATGCCTTCCCTTCTTCTTTTGGACTTTTCATGGTTCAATTCTCCGAACCCTCCAATCGATGTCAGGATTATGTAATTCAAGCCACGGTAGCCCAATAACAATTGGACTGCTTGGGCTTTGTATAATATTGAACGCTATTCTTGAAACATGCTCCTGCAATGTTACTTCTATGAGGCGAGTTTCATACCTGACATCCCCTGAAGCTAGGGGACGACCATCAATGACTTCTACAGTTGCTGGATTAGACTTCTCCACAAGTGGTATGCCTTGTTCTTTTGCAAATTCTTTGTCCATGAAGCACACCGTTGCGTCTGAATCTAGTAATGCTTCACAATCCATGTGCCTAACCGGCATATGGATCTTGACTGGTAGCATAAAACTTGAAGTGGAATCAGCGGGAAGAAAGAGACCTTTTTTTGCTTGTCTTTTGTCCAACCGGTCGGTCTCTATTGGGGATGGACGTCCATGTTTTCCGAACACGTTGAGGCCATTGCACCATGAACCTTCATCCTTCTCTTCCTTGGACACTGTTGAGCCATGTGCCCCTGCTCGCCACAATACATACATAATCCATTAATGCATCACCTTTGCTTCTCCTGGGCTGAGAGAGGTTGAAATCGTGCTGAATCAATTTGCATGGGCTCAATGCTTGATTCATGGCCCTGTTGAGGTGTGTAGCCATTATGTGTCACTTTTGTTTGGGGTCGCAATGGTGCCCCAAGACGCCTCTCTTGTTTCCTCTCAAATAGTCGATTATCACATTCTATTGCTTGAGAGATGAACTCTCTTAGTGTGTGAACCTTTGGCATAGTCAATAAAAGATCATTTACGTCATCCTTTAATCCCCACCGAAATTGGCTAATGAAATATCCTCATGCCAAGTCAGATCACAAGTGAACTGTTGAAATTCGGATGCATAGACGGATGCAGGTCTCGATCCTTGGTGGAGATTTCTAAGTTTGGTTTTAGCAACCCTTGCTCTATCAGTATCCCCAAAGGTTGCAAAGAACTCCCGCACAAAAGCTTCAAAGTCATGAAGAAGAGGAGATTCTTTTTCAAGTAGGGGAGCAAACCAAGAGAGAGCCGTACCCAAGAGGAGGGTTCCAATAAGGCCTACTTAAGAGGCATCATCTGAATAACGCTCTCGTTGCATTCGAATGAAGAGGCGCACTTGTTGGAGAAAACCTCTAAACTCTGATCTAGTCCCATCAAATTTTTTAGGCATGCTGACGTTCGGCTCTTTCTTATGTTGTTGAGAATAGCTAGATCTTGCAGCTTGTGCTTGATGTGTGCTTGTCTCTTGAAGCTCTTGAATTTGACATTGAAGATTTTGCAACGCCGGTCCCAAGATTAGGGGTTGCCCTGCTTGAAGTTGAGTGTTACTCTCGCGAAGTTCTTGTAACTGAGCTTGGATGCTTTGCAATGCGTTGATGACACCTTCCATCGTCGGCTCCATGATGGCTTGAGAAGATTAAGAGATGGTAGTCTTGCCAAACTGTTATGAGCGCGTATAGAGCTAGAAGAGAGCAAGAGAAGGCGCGCACAATGTACAAGAACTTGGATTTGATGATAAGCTTAATATTGATTACAAGACTTAATACTTTATTAAGAGAGCTAGATACAAGACTTGGATTACATGACTTGAGTACAAGACAAGGCTTGGATTACATGACTTGAGTACAAGACTTGGATTACATGACTTGAGTACAAGACAAGGCTTGATTGCAAGGACAAGACTTGAACATAAGACAAGAACTAGAAGAGGGATTTCCTCAAAGGAGGCTCACAACTGGTGTTGGCAAGATTGAGGGTCTTGTGGACCAAGACCCCTATTTATACTAGTGCTTGAGGAGGTTACTTGAGGAGGTTAGGACTTTCTAGGTTCTTCTTGAGGAGGTTAGAACCTTCTTGATCCTTCTAGTTCTTCTAGAACCTTCTGGATCCTTCTTCAACTTTCTAGAGCTTTCGAGAAACTTCTAGATTCTTTCAGAATCTTCTCCATGTTTTTAGAATCTTCTAGATCCTTCTAGATTCTTCTAGAGCCTTCTAGTGATGATGTAGGCGATGATGCAGGCAACGACTGACTCTCAAGCATCCATGATAATGAAGGTGCTAATGATGATGCCCCCATGTTTGTGAATTATCTCGTTACTAGGTTGCAGCAAGCTATGGGCAACCTAGCTTTGCAAGCCGAAGTTACTCAACAACTTCGTGCTTATGGAATTTCCCTTCCTCTCCAAGAGGAGAGAGAGCTTAGGAGGCCTCTTGAAGAGACCCCCAAAAGAAGACTCTCTCCCATACGAGAGGAGGAATCCAAAGAGCAAGAAAGCAATGAAACTTTAAGTTCCTCTGAAGATGTAGCTCCACGAAGACGGTGGTCTAGACAATCGCCCACTCCTCCCAAGAGGAAAAGATCAACACATAGTCCTTCTCCTCGTCATTCCAAAAGGGAAGAGAGGAAACAAAGGAAGAAAAGGTCTAGAAAGAGGTCACCCTCTTCTCCTTCTTCTTCACCTTCCTCCTCTTCCGACGAAAGCTATGGCTATTCTCCTAGAGAATACAAGAGGGGAGGACATCACAAATCATATCTTGCATGGCGAAGGTCACAAAATCTAAAGAAGTTCAAGGAGGGAGGAAAGAGTATCTCTTTTCTCACCTATGATGGCACCTTTGGTGCTACCGACAAAGTGTTGGCCTTCATCCAACAATTTGATGCGGCCTTTGGAGACGAGGGCTTCACAGAGTCCTCCAAGCTACACAATGTAGCTATGCTCTTCCAAAAATCAGCTCGTCAATGGTGGGCTAGCCTTCGTGGCAACGATGAAGCCCCAAAGACATGGAAAAATCTACGAGTTTCCATAATGAAGCAATTCCGTGCAAGCGATGCAAAGGACAAAGTGCTTACCCAATGGCGCAGCTTGAAGCTTCTCTCTCATGAGTCTATCCACAAGTATGTAGACAAGTTTTGGGATTTCATCTCAAGGCTACTGTCTTTCAAAAGATAGACTTTGTTGAGCAAAGGCAGCAATTCTGTGCGGGATTACCTAAAGAGATGGCCGAATGCACTTCCATAAATCAACTTGTCAATGGTGGGCCAGTCTTCGTGGCAATGGCGAAGCCCCAAAGACATGGAAAAATCTATGAGTTTCCATCATGAAGCAATTCCTTGCAAGCGATGCAAAGGACAAAGGGCTTACCGAATGGCACAGCTTGAAGCTTCTCTCTCATGAGTCTATCCACAAGTATGTAGACATGTTTTGGGATTTACATCTCAAGGCTACTGTCTTTCAAACGATAGACTTTGCTGAGCAAAGGCAACAATTTTGTGCGGGATTACCTGAAGAGATGGCCAAATACATCAACTCTCAATGGCCTGGTTCTATTAGTGAAGTAATCCATCACACCATGGTTGCTTCACGCATCAATTTCCATCAAGGGGCTAGACGGAATGTCAAGCCCATGGAAAACAAAGATAAAAATGATGCAAAGGGAAAAACCAATGCTCAAAATCCTTCCCAAGGCACTTGCAACAACAACAAAAACAACGACAATCGATCCAAGGAGAAGGGAGTTTACAAAGGCAATTTAAACTCTCTCCTGAAGAGCTTGAAGCTTTTCGCAAGGATCATAAGTGTTTCAAGTGTGGGGAGCAAGGACATGGTTATTGTTCTTGCCCCAAGAAGAATGCTTGCAATGAGACTCCTAGGGCTTCCACCATCGAAGCTCCAAAAGAGGATGCTCATTGCAAAGGATCATCACTTTCCTATGCTTGGGGAAAGGTAAGAGAGCATTCCTCTTGTTTGACCCTGGCTCTAGTCACAACTTCATATCGACGGAGTTGGCCACCAAGTTGGGCATTCAAGCTTTCAAGATGGGAGATATGGTAATGGTTGACACAGCTTTCAAGGGACAACAAGTCTCAGTTACTCCATTGATTGGGAAGCTGAGGCTTCATGTCCAAAGCTATGTCGACAAAGAAAACTTTTTCATCTCTCCTTTGCAACATGAGGATGCTATCCTAGGGGCACCAAGGTTTGATTGCATGGCTACCAATATGAAGTTCCCTGAAAGGAGAATCTACTTCACCTATAGGGAAAAGAACATGTATATCGATGCTAGTGAGCGTGGTCGCACTATTCTACTTGTAAATCCTCCTGCTTTTGATAAGTCAATGAAGAGCTCAGTTTCTGCGTACATGATTTTTGTCAAAGAGTCTCTAAAAGATCTTAATGTTTCATCAAATGTAAATGGTAGGAATCAAGAAGAGTTAGACTTGTCTAATTTTCTACAAGGATTCCAAGATGTGTTCATCGATGATAACCCTATGGACTTACCTCCAAAACGAGGGGATGATGACCATCACATTGAGCTCCTTCCAGGAAGCTCACCGCCTAACAAGCCTCCTTATCGAGTCCCTCAATCTCAACAAGAGGAGATCATGGGGCAAGTACATGAATCGGTAGACAAAGGGATGGTGAGGCCTAGTTCCTCTCCCTTTTGTTCTCCAGTCCTTTTAGTGCAAAAGAAAGATGGTACATACCGTATGTGTGTGGACTATCGAGCACTAAACCATATCACTATCAAAAATAGATTTCCCGTACCCCAGGTAGAAGATCTATTTGATAAGCTACAAGGCTCTACCTACTTCAGTAGGATTGACCTTAAAAGTGGCTATCATCAAATAAGGATAGTGGATGAAGATATCTTAAAGACCGCGTTTCGCAAAACGTTTGGTCTTTATGAATATCTAGTCATGCCTTTTGGCTTGACTAATGCACCAGCCACATTCAATCGTCTAATGGAGAAATTTTTTAGACCTTATCGCAAATTCACTGGAGTGTTCTTTGATGATATCATCATCTACTCCAAGTCTTTGGAGGAACATAAACAACATTTCCATGTGATTTTTCAAGCATTGAGGAAGAACAAGCTTCTTCTCAACCAAAAGAAAAGCGAAATTTTCTTTCAAGAGATTCAATACCTAGGTCATATTATCTCTCAAGATGGTATCCGTATGGATCCATCAAAGCTAAAGGTAATAAAAGCATGGCCTAATCCAAGGAATCTACGTGATCTAAGAAGCTTTATTGGTATTGCGCATACTATAGACGCTTCATAGCTAAATTCTCTCAAATAGCAGGACCACTACATGACTTAACTAAGAAGAACGTTAAGTATGTATGGACTGCTAAGGAGAAAAATGCTTTTGATAAGCTCAATGAGAAGATAACCTCCCAACCAGTCCTCATGCTTCCGGATCTCTCAAAGCTATTTGAGGTCCAATGTGATGCTTGTAGTGATTTCCTTGGAGCAGCTTTGCTTCATAAAGGGCATGCCATAGCATATGAGAGCCAAAGGCTCAATATGGATGAACGAGTCTTGGGCATTTATGAGAAAGAGCTTTTAGTTGTTCTACATGCCCTAGACACATGGAAGCACTAGCTATTGGGGACTCCATTTATCCTACAAACCGACCACCAAAGTCTCAAGTATTTCATAACGCAAACAAAGCTTTCCGACAAACAAATGAGGTGGGCAAATTTTATTTCACAATTTGATTTCCATATTGCTCACATTGCTGGTAAGCACAATCAAGTGGCCGATGCACTTTCACGACGACCAAAAGTTAATGCGGTGTCTATAGCTACTCACAATGATCTATTCTCTATGATAGATGAGTATGCTACTAACCCTAACTTTAGAGACATAATATGAGCCCTTGCTTTGGGGAAGAAAGAGGAACCATTCACCTTGCAGGATGGTTATCTTCTCCACGGCAATAGGCTATGTGTTACCCATTCCCTTTGTGAGAAAGTTATGTATGAATCCCATTCTTCTCCCTATGCAGGGCATAGAGGAATTCAACCTACTCTTCGAGGAGTAGACACGTATTTCTATTGGGCTACAATGAAAGTGGACATACAAGAGTATGTTTCAAAATATGTAGTATGCCAAAAGACCAAATATGATAGAGGGAAGCAACCTGGATTACTCCAGCCATTGCCTATCCCAAATTCACATGGGAGAGTATATCCATGGATTTCATCTTTGGATTGCCCAAATCTATCCATGGGAATACGGGAATATGGACAATAGTCGACAGGTTTAGCAAGCAAGCACACTTTATTCCTGTCAAAAAGACTATTAAGGCACACCAAATGGCAACTCGCTTCATATCTCAGATTTTCAAATACCATGGATTACCAACATCCATCATGTCAGATAGAGATACTAGAATGATCAGTAACTTCTAGAAAGGTCTCTTTGAAAATCTAAGAACAAGATTAAATTTCTCTTCGGCCTATCACCCACAAACGGATGGCCATGGCCTCGACCCTATCCTGCCAAGTTAGAGCCCTGATTTTGCTTTGGCACAACCCTAGCTACGGGTTGGGACCTGGTTCTGCCCCGACAATTCTGCCTAGCACGACGACCTTCCACTCGTGTTCGAGCCTGTCCTGAAGGTACAGCCTTGGCTTTGCTTTGGCACAATCCTAGCTCATGGGTTTGGACATGGTTCTGCCCCAACAACTCTGCCTAGCATGACAACATGCTGCCCTCTGTTACGATAGTAACCTGCACAGTAAGGAGTAACGTCAACAATGACAGTGAGGAGTTTGCACGATAGCTTCCCTGCAACATCTGCAACGACAGTAAGGAGATTGCAACCTCCCAAGAATGGTTTTTCCCCTTGAGAAGGGCGTCCTCATGGCTACCTGGGCCTCGTCCCGCGGTAAACTCAGCTTTGTCGGAGTCGTGGAAACATCGTCGAAGGGGGACAACATCACCCGCTTTCAAGCCAAAGTTGAAATACTCTGCAAGGAGAATGCTGAGCTGAAATAGAGGCCCTGCAGCCCTCGAGGACCGGCTTGCCACAATAGAGAATTACAAGGAGGAAATGAAATAGATGGAAGTCAATTTCACTAAGGTAAAGGAGAAAGCCAAGATCACCCTCACAAAGGAGGTCCAAAACCAATTAAAGGAGGGAATCTCTCGCAAAGTCGAAGATCGGGTGGCATCTATGCTATGCGAACGACAATGACAAGATGATATTGCCCTCAATGTTTGCATTAGCAGGCTCCCAATCATGCAATCCTCAATTTCAAAACCAAGGCATACCGAATCAAACTCCTCGAGCAATTGAGGCTTCTCAAAGACACCAAAATGTGGTTTGGAAAAGATCTCACACCCGCTCAACTCAAGCAGAAGAAGGCAGAACTCCAAAAGATGTGAGAAGCATGTGTAAGAGGGAAATGGGTTGTCTATCGTGGAGGTAAAGCCATTATTCAAGAGTTCCAAACTCCCAAACCGGCTTCCTCCTCACCCCCGTCTCCATAGGTTTTGTTCGTCCTATCTTACCCCCCCTTTTTTAGACCCTCACTCCTTAACTGAGATGTATCCCATAGCCCCCCTCATTTTATAGAACCCGTTGTAATGTTTTTTTATTTTCGATCCCATAAGTCATATCTGACCTCCGTGGACGATAATTCAATCCATCTCTCTCTCTCTCTCTCTCTCTCTCTCTCTCTCTCTCTCTCTCTCTCTCTCTCTCTCTCTCTCTCTCTCTCTCTCTCTCTCTCTACCCTCGTCTCAGTGCCCCAAGTGAAAGTGTAACAAATATAAAATGGGCATCTCTCTTCTCTTTACATAGCATATCCTTGGGGTAGCAAGAGAGTGACTATGGATTTATTGAGCTTCAACTCTTCTACATCCGTCATGCCATTCCATTTTGGGGCTATTTGAGACCAATATTCACAAAAACCAAGGTTTAATGTATTTTTAATTGGATAAAATTACAAAGTCCGAGCTAGATTTCAAGAGTGGCTTGAAGAAAAGCGAAAAAAGTTGAAATCTTGATGTAAATACACACAATTATTCAAAATTTGACCTAAAATTTAAAAGATTTTTTATTGTTCCCTTATTTATTTGTAGTGTTCGCAAAAAATGGATTTTAGTGTATTTTTAACCAACTAAAATCGCAAAATTGTGGCTAGATTCCAAGATTTCCTTGAAGAAAACCAAAATTCTTTTGTGCATCCTTGCACACGGTGGTGGTGACGCACACACACAGAGAGTGTGCATGCATGTGGGTACACACACACACACACACACACACACACACACACACACACACACACACACACACACACACACACACACACACACAATGCATGCAGGACATCCACAAAAAATTGTTGGACTCCCATCGTTGAATCATTGAGCTTGCTACACTTCATTTTAATACAATCCAAACGAGGAAGGCCTCCATGCAATGCTTCAACCCCTCAACAAATTGCACAACGACTCTCGCTCTCTCTCTCTCTCTCTCTCTCTCTCTCTCTCTCTCACACACACACACACACACACACACACACTTGGTCACAACATCTAACCATGCTAGCTATTTCTAGTTACACTCACTCAACCTATTGATATTGCTCCCCAAACTATGTATGTAGCTAATACTTTACCCAACATACACATACTCATACACTTTTGGCAGTTGACTAAGCCTTTGACACTATTGATACATGATTACAAGTAGCCTACTCTTAGCATAAGGTTGCCCACCTTGAGTATGAAATCCCTGAATTGAGATTTGATTCCTTGTTACTGGCTTACTATGCTATCTTGGTTAGCATGGTTGAATGAGTACCACTAAAATCTAATCTCAGTGGGAGCAATCCCTTGTGGATTTAACCCTTAGAAAAGAAATGGTTAACCCCCTTCCCATTTTGGCTCCTCTTGGCATAAACCGATGCGAGGGTTTTTCAATATCTGTAGCCACAGATCCCTTCCCCCCTTTTCACTCAAGAGGATTCCCGACTGAAGCTTCCCTTTCTGATGATGTTGGCGGCTTGGCGCGGCATGTAGCTCATCCTTTGCATGATAACCCCTCGTTTTTAGGGTTGTACACGATCTCGATGGGATTGCTCGTAGTGGTGAGCCTGCATGGTATGGCCATACTTGTCATATTTTAGGCATACGTGCTTCTTTGCTACCACATACCCATCCACCGACTCTTTATAAAGGTGAGGGGCTCTTCTCCCTTCAATTAGACTTGGTATTTTTCTGTCTTTTGCCTTTTAGCATTTAGGAAAAGCGATTATTATTTAGGTTTTGGGTAGTGGGTTCTACTTTACTGTCCCTTACAAAAACAACCAGATATGGTCGACTTGGTTGTATGAATTTTTTTAAGGGGGAAAAGGAGAGTAGGAAAACATTAGAAATGTGCTTGGCTGTCCCTGGGCACTCTGTGTTAAGTATGGAGCCTGATTTACCCTCGTAATTTTCTGTGGTAAAAGCGCACATTTGTAAGGCCCCCATTATGAGGAGAAGCCATCGTGCGTGAAGGAAAATCACTAACCGGAAACCAAAATTTTCACGGACAAGAATCAAGGGCAACTTTAAAGGCTCAGGGGCGGAGGCCCCCGAGACTTTTTTTTTCGCCGGAATATTATGGCCGGACGGCGGCCGGAAAGTGGTCGGAAAACAACCGGTCGGGTGGCCGGTGGTCGGAAGTCAATGGCCGGTGGCCGGTGGCCGAATTCAAAAGCGGACTTGTCTTCTCAAGGGCGGCCACACATGGGTGGATTGGAGGGTCCGATTTGGACTTATTCACACAAGGGCGGCTACACATGGCTGTCTCTCATAAGAGAGGGCAGCCCTTTTGGCCTATAAAAGGAGGCCATTTCTACACACATTTCATAGTGTGAAGTTGATGCAACAAGGTGAGTGTGAGGTGGTGAGAGTGAAGCAAGGCGGGAGCTCCATTAAGGGTATAATCCCTTTGTAAACTACTTCTTGTTTTGAAGTACTAAAGCCATTGAGTGGCTGCTTTCCCATGGACGTAGCCCACATTGGGTGAACCACGTATATCATGTGTACTCTCTCTCTACTCTATAATCTCGTGTATATAAATCTGTCTCTCTCCATTAAGTAATCTACTCAATTATCTATTTAGCTACGTCTTATTTCCTAACAACTGGTATCAGAGCAAGGTTTGCTCGTAGCTAAATTATCTCAAGGAAAGGATTCCTTGAATTGAGTGGGAGTTATGGCAGAGGAAGGGAAGCTCAAGATTGAGAAGTTCAACGGCAAAAACTACCAACATTGGAAGATGCAGATTGAACACTATCTCTACCAGAAGGACCTCTATTTGCCACTAGGCGATCTTGCGAAGAAGCCTGCAACAATGGCAGATGAAGCATGGATTGTCCTTGATCGAAAGGCACTGGGAACAATCCGGTTAATCTTGGCGTCAACGGTGGCCTTCAATGTTTTGGAGATGAAGACCACGGAGGACTTGATGAAGTCACTTGACGACTTCTACGAGAAACCATCGGCATCCAATAAGGTATTTCTTATGAAGCGCTTGTTCAATCTAAAGATGGCAGAGAATGGTTCAGTTGCAGAACACCTAAATGACTTTAACACAAACATAAGTCAACTTCGATCAGTGAAAATCAATTTCGATGACGAAGTTGGATCTCTCCTTATACTATCATCTCTACCGGATAGTTGGGACAGCCTTGTGATCGCTGTAAGTAATTCTATCTCTGACACAAATACTCTTAAGTTTGATGATGTTGTGGGTGTTCTCCTAAGCAAGGAAATGCAAAGGAGAAGCACAGGAGAATCATTAAGTGCTGCACTATCAGTGGAAACAAGAGGAGGACTTAAGGAGAGGTTCAAAAACCAAAAGGGTCGTGATCGCTCAAGGCGGAGCAAGTCACGCACAAAGTCAGTTCTTGAATGTTGGAACTGCGGCAAGAAGGGCCACGTCAAGAAGGATTGCTGGTCCAAGAAGAAGAAGGAGACAGAGTCTCAAGACAACAAGCCAACATCGGAGGCCAATGTGGCAGGTAAAGTAGAGCAAGATGCTCTAATTCTCTCATTAGACAATGTGTCTAATTCTTGGATAGTAGATTCCGGGGCTTCATTCCATGCGACACCACACAAGCAACATTTCCAAGACTACACAAAAGGTAATTTTGGGTATGTATACTTGGGAGATGATGAAGCTTGTGAGATTGTCGGCAAAGGTACAGTTTCTGTCAAAACTGCTAACGGAAATGAATGGAAGCTTAAAGATGTTAGGCATGTTCCTTCTCTTCGCAAAAATTTGATCTCTACAGGACAATTGGACGATGAAGGTCACAACATTGCATTCGGAAACAAACGGTGGAAGATCTCAAAGGGATCTTTGGTGGTTGCCAAGGGTGAAAAAGTCGGTACACTTTACTTGTGTACTGTTAGCACGCAACCTTCAGCTTGTGCAGTAACTACAGAAGTTGACAGTGCGGTGTGGCACTACCGACTTGGACATATGAGTGCCAAAGGAATGCAAATCCTTCAAACAAAGAAGCTTCTACCAAGTTTGAAAGAAGTGGACTTAGAGTTCTGTGAAGATTGTGTTTATGGTAAACAAAAGAGGGTAAAATTTCAAAAATCAAGAAATGAAAGAAAAAATAAAAAACTTGAGTTGGTTCATTCTGATGTTTGGGGTCCTGCAAGTACACCATCACTTGGTGGCTCATTGTACTATGTAACATTAATAGACGATGCGACTAGAAAAACATGGGTTTATGTCATGAAGAATAAATCGGATGTATTTTCCATATTTCAAAGGTGGAAAGCCTTTGTGGAGAATGAAACAGGTACCAAGGTTAAATGCCTCAGATCCGACAATGGAGGCGAATATTGCAGCCAAGCTTTTGAAAGCTTTTGTGCTAACAATGGCATTCGGAGGCAAAGGACAACCCCAAGGACACCTCAACAAAATGGGATTTCGGAAAGGATGAACAAGACAATCATGGAACGAGCACGAAGCATGCGGCTACATGCAGGCCTACCGCTTGAGCTTTGGGCGGAAGCTGTAAGCACGTCTGTGTACTTAATCAATCGGTCACCCTCAACGGCATTGGATGGGGGAGTTCCAGAAGAGGCATGGACAGGTAAACCAGTGAATTATGCATTTCTCAAAGTGTTTGGGTGTGAGGCTTTCATGCACATAGATAGAAGCCTAAGATCAAAGTTAGATGCAAAGTCCAAAAAGTGTTTCTTCATTGGCTATGGAGAAGGAGACTTTGGGTATCGCCTATGGAATCCTGAAGATGGTAAAATCTTAAGGAGTAGGGATGTAATTTTTAACGAACAAAATATGTACAAAGATTATTTGGAAAGAAAACAAACAAAAGAAACAGGTGATGAGTACATGGAGCTTGAGGACGGTGAAGACTCAAGGACTGCAAACGGTGACAATGTGCAACAACGTCAACCAAATGAGGAGCCTCAACCTATTCCCCAAAGATCTACAAGAGCAAGTAGACCTCCAGAAAGGTTTGTTCCTTCCTTCAACCATCTCTTGATCTCAGATTCTGGAGAGCCGGAATCATATGAAGAAGCTATGCAACATGAATCCAAAGAAGAATGGACAAAGAGCATGCAAGTGGAGATGGACTCACTACATCGCAACCAAACATGGGAGTTGGTTGAGTTGCCTAAAGGTAAGCGGGCACTTCAAAACAAATGGGTGTACAAGCTAAAGGAAGAAGAAGGTGGGAAGAAAAGGTACAAGTCTAGGCTTGTGGTAAAAGGTTTTTCTCAAAAGAAAGGTATTGACTTCAATGAAATATTTTCTCCTGTTGTAAAAATGAACTCAATTAGGCTTGTCTTAAGCCTTGTGGCTGCTCATGATCTAAATCTCGAGCAAATGGATGTAAATACGGCATTCCCTCACGGTGACTTAGAGGAGGAAATCTACATGCTTCAACCAAAGGGGTATGAAGTAAAAGGTAAGGAGAAAATGGTTTGCAGATTAAAGAAGAGCTTGTATGGTTTAAAGCAAGCATCAAGACAATGGTACTTGAAGTTTGATCGATGGATGTTGGATCATGGATTCACAAGATGCAACTCGGATCACTGCGTCTACACGGAGAATTTGGGAGATGGGAAATTCATCATCCTAATGTTGTATGTTGATGACATGTTGATTGCAAGTGCTAACATGCAGGACATCATGCAAAGACCTAAAAGAGGAGCTGTCCAAATCTTTTTCAATGAAAGATTTAGGTGCTGCAAAGAGGATACTTGGTATAAAAATATCAAGGGACGGGACGAAGAAGACAATAAAGCTATCTCAAGAAGATTACATCAAGAAGGTACTAGAAAGGTTTGCAATGCAAAATGCAAAACCAGTTTCTACACCTTTGGCTGGTCATTTTAAACTAATGAAGGATATGTGTCCAAAGACACAAGAGGAGATAGCCTATATGTCTAAAGTTCCATATGCTGCAGCGGTAGGTTCTCTAATGTATGCTATGGTCTGGACAAGGCCAGACATTGCACATGAAGTGGGAGTTGTGAGTAGGTTCATGGACAACCCAGGTAAAGAGCATTGGCAAGCTGTGAAGTGGATACTTAGGTATCTAAAAGGGACAACAACAAATGCTTTGTATTTTGGAGGAACTGATATTTTTCTAGAAGGGTATGCTGATGCAGATATGGTAGGTGACAAAGATACTCGAAGGAGCACTACTGACTATGTGTTCACGATTGGAGGCACAGCAGTAAGCTGGGCTTCAAAGCTGCAGAAAGTGGTTTCACTTTCTACCACGGAAGCAGAGTATGTAGCAATGACGGAGGCAAGCAAAGAAATTCTGTGGCTTCACAGATTCTTAGAAGAGCTTGGATTCAAACAAGACAATTGTGTCTTGTACAGTGATAGCCAAAGCGCTATCCATCTTGCGAAGAACTCAGCCTTTCATTCAAGGACAAAGCACATTGAGGTGAGATATCACTTCATACGCACTCTTTTGGAAGAGGGACAACTAAAGCTAGAAAAGGTGCATACAAGTGAAAATCCTGCAGACATGTTTACAAAGGTGGTCAACAAGGAGAAGTTGAGCTTTTGCTCATCTTCAATCGGCATTCAAGGATAAGAAGCCAGAATGGAAAGCAGTCACAGGTTTGGTTTGGAGATCAGTCTCCAAGTGGGAGATTGTTAAGTATGGAGCCTGATTTACCCTCGTAATTTTCTGTGGTAAAAGCGCACATTTGTAAGGCCCCCATTATGAGGAGAAGCCATCATGCGTGAAGAAAAATCACTCACTGGAAACCAAAATTTTCACGGACAAGAATCAAGGGCAACTTTAAAGGCCTCGGGGGCGGAGGCCCCCGAGACTTTATTTTTTTGCCGGAATATTATGGCCGGACGGCGGCCGGAAAGTGGTCGGAAAACAACCGGTCGGGTGGCCGGTGGTTGGATGGCCGGTGGCCGAATTCAATGGCCGGTGGCTGAACTCAAAAGCGGACTTGTCTTTTCAAGGGCGGCCACACATGGGTGGATTGGAGGGTCCGATTTGGACTTATTCGCACAAGGACGGCTACACATGGCTGTCTCTCATAAGAGAGGGCAGCCCTTTTGGCCTATAAAAGGGGGCCATTTCTACACACATTTCATAGTGTGAAGTTGATGCAACAAGGTGAGTGTGAGGTGGTGAGAGTGAAGCAAGGCGGGAGCTCCATTAAGGGTATAATCCCTTTGTAAACTACTTCTTGTTTTGAAGTACTAAAGCCATTGAGTGGCTGCTTTCCCATGGACGTAGCCCACATTGGGTGAACCACGTATATCGTGTGTACTCTCTCTCTACTCTATAATCTCGTGTATATAAATCTGTCTCTCTCCATTAAGTAATCTACTCAATTATCTATTTAGCTACGTCTTATTTCCTAACACTCTGGAGATTTTTTTCGATTGCTTCTGCTACATAAGTTCTACATTTCACTCATAATCTTGGTTTTTTTGAAAATCTATGTCCCTGTTTGGTGCATAATCGCAGTTTTGGTTGCCTATCATGGATACTTATGGAAAATTGGACTTACTACCTGATAATTGGCATAACATGCTGAGTAGGTTATGATAATTGTAACATGGGGGATCCTGGTGGCCTTGGCTTGCAAAAATACTCATGTTGCTAAATATTGGATTAATGTTTGGCTTTTGGTTCTTGGATGATTGCCTTTAATTTGGTCCTTTTAATCTAAAATTTTGCTTGCCTCATGAATAAAGGTGCCTAGCTCATGTTGATGCTGACACATGCCAAGTACCGGTCTTAAAATCCTACATTCCTGCTCTTTGAATTTGTTATATGCCTATAATGGGAAAGACTTGGGCATAAAAAATGGTGAGACTAGTTCCTAACACTGGTCTTTTATAGTTGAACTCTTGCCCTCTTTTGTGTTGGAGATCTTTTTGGGAAAAGTTGATAACTAATCTAAGATTGGACACAAAATAAGAAGCATTTTTTCTGATTTCTGCTTGTCTTTTTACTAGAAAAAGCTAATATTTGGTTTTGATGGACTCCAGTCCTACTCACTTTACTGAGCTTGAGAATTTATTAATCTAATATATGCAATCTCTGTAGTATTTTTGATTGCCTATCATGAAAACTTATGGAAAATTGGTTTTACTACTTGAGAATTGGCATAACATTCTACCTGAGGAGGTTATGATGTTGTAACATAGGGTCCTTGGTGGCCTTGACTTGCACAAAATCTGACATACAGCATGCTGCTGAATACTGGATTAATATTTGGCTTTTTGTTTGACTATCTTTAATCTGGTCCTTTTAATCTGAAATTTTGCTTGCCTCATGAATAAAGGTTCCTAGCTCATGTTGATGCTGACACATGCCAAGTACTGGTCTTGTAAACAAGGATGGATGATAAACCACATAATGATTGTAGGGGTGTTAATCATAAGGGTAAGGATTGAATTTTGACTGGGGATGTCTGGCTGGTACTTCTCTCGGCTGATTGTTCAGCTAGTACTTTAATTTCAAAGGAAATTCTTTATGATATTATGTGTAGTGATGATGAATGTGCATACCTTGTTACAGACTACTGGATTACTCAGTGACTTCTAGTTCTTGATATGTGGCCTAAATATGGTCTAGTGATAATCCTAGTTGATTATGGCTTTGATCAATGTCATGCTAACCTAGCAAGATCTTTTCACTTCTATTTTGCTGACCTTACTGGGTTTTGTCATTCTAGCCTGCTTTTTAGACCACTACATGCTTTTTAAATTCTAGCATTATTCTCTAGCTCTGCCTAACTAAAGTTATATTACTATTTTGTTGTTGATCCTTGGAGGAATTCCGTTATGGATTTTTTTGGAAAATTAAGTTTTTGTGGTTCATAATAACAGATTGTTGAGCTTGCCTCGACTGCACCCTAAATTATTTTGGTCTCTACTTCTTGTTGCAAGGTTATAATACTGCTAGTAACCGACTTTAGAAGACTCTCACTAATAGAGTAGGGTTTTTTACTAGTTGAAGGGCTCAACTTTGATCCTTACAGTAGGAGTATAGTTACATTGCAAAGCTTCTCTAAACACTTCAAAGTTGTGCATACATATTTTTGGTTTAACTCAGGGATGCTTTGACAGGGTATAACTCTTTGATACAAATTAGATAGGAGTACTCAAAATACGGAAAATACTTGTGATTTGGTTACTTTAATATTTAGGACAGTAGTTAGTCTAATAATTTTTAAGTTTGACATGGATAACAAATGATAGGTTCTTTGAAGCCTACCATACGTAGCCAAGTCTAACATACATGTTGTCTTGACTATATGGATGCACGTGAGAATTCTATCTTGACTTAAAATGGTTTAGCTTGTTGTAGTCCCACTTTGAAAATACTTCATGATTCAACTAGGAGAGTGAGTTATTTTTGTACAAATCTTTGCCTAGTCATCTAAAGCTAGTCGTCTTTTGAACGTCTTGTTCCTTGGTGTGTATTTATTAAAATTTAAAACAGCTACACACACACACACACACAGAGAGAGAGAGAACGGGTCTCTCTCTCTCTCTCTCTCTCTCTCTCTCTCTCTCTCTCTCTCTCTCTCTCTCTCTCTCTCTCTCTCTCTCACACACACACACACACACACACACACACACACACACACACACACACACACACAAGCATACAACTATCGAGCTTCGAGCGCGAAGTTCAGAGATCATTTACACATGGAAGGTCCGTGCATGTGTACATAGGGAAGTTTATTGGGCGACACATAGAAGGGAGTTCTTTATGGTATTCAAAATGCAGAGAAGAGCTGCCCTTTTGCAGTGAAACTCCATGGCCTTCTCAAAGACTATAGATAGATAGAATAGTAAGTTTTTTGACCTACTTACATTGCCATAGCATAACTCAGAACTCAAACTACTCGATCTCAAAAGTCTTTTGATTTTTCATTTCAAATTAAATGTGTAAGCTATATAGCTTCCTTGTTTGACACAACAATATCCTCAGGTGGTAGGCTAAGATGTAAAATCTTGCAAGCAAGGTCTCCATGAGAATTTCACCACTAGTGAATGCATTGACATAGCCTAAAGTAGGCCTTGTGTTGTCCACATGCCCTACATAATTTGCTTTTGTATAGCCGATTACACAAGCATCTTTGCATTTGGAGAAAATGCACAACTCTTTTGTATATTCAAATAGGTAATCATACCTTTCACTACCTTTAAGTTCTTCTTGCTAGGATTATTCATAAATTTGGAAACAATATAATTGTAAATGCAAATGCATCACTAGTGAATGCACAAACATAGCCTATAGTAGATCTTTTGTTGTCTACATGCCCTACATAATCTGCTTTTGCATAGCCAATCACAAAAGCCCTTTCAAGTATTTCAATGAACATACATAGTTTGCAAAAGCAAAACGTAAGTAAGGGAAGGCACTCAAAAAGTAACATGTCCATGAGAAAAATATATGAAATGCTCACAAATGATCGAACGGGTTCTCAGCGGGGGGTCTACTCTCCTCATCCACCACATCTGTAGAAGTCGAGGCCTCATGTCTATCTTGTCCTAGACTAGGAACAAAGAAGAGGCAACAAAAATGTCAAAATCAAAGAATCAACACTATCCAATGCTGCACAAGCAAGCCCCAAAGCAAGACAAGCTATAAGAACTCGAGCAGTCCCACATCCAATCTCCAACCAAAGGCCCTTCGGTGACATAAAAGTTCCACAAGACTAGCAATGAAAGAAGAACTATGTTGAATGCATTCGTGCCATGCAAGCCCATACTCCATGATTGCGTAAGCGGGCTTTGGCAAGTAGTGTCACATGATGGTATCTGTAGGAGTCAAAACAAATGACAAAAATGAAAATAAGAAAGCATATCTGTGACCAAAGTTATTTCCTTTTGACATGTAGATAGTGACACTATGAATGCACCCTTCTCTTTGATATATCCTTCTACAACTGTTTTTGCACCTTCAACATAGCGGACCGATGTGGAAGGCCAAGGAGCAACATCGAAAGTCTTCTCAACTCATGATATTGGTAAAAAAACCATACTTGGTCCTACCGCACACTGCATTGGCGTGGTATTTTTTACACCAAGTTTTCTAGTGATGAAATCAAACCATCACATAGGTCATGACTAGCAAAGTGAAGGCAAACAACAAATTTTGGTTGAAGCATAACCTACCCTACACAAAGAAATGAGCAATGTTATGGCATGTAGCCTTCTGCCTCGATGTGAGACCCGATTTGGGGAGTGTCTCAAGGATGACAAATATTTTAAGATCAATCTCGACGATTTTGATTTCACATCTAGACCAGCCCGCACACAACACACCTCGTTTTTGGGGAATTTTTGAGTATAGCACACCTAATTCTTCTTCAAATCCAGGCATTGTTTTCACTCTAAAACACCTCACGTCGGCATGGTGTATTTTGGTACAATATTCGAGAGCAGATAACCTAGTCAGATGCTCATAAATATAGCAAATAAAAGAGCATACCTTGTAGGCAAATGTCGTTTTAGAGCCATCCCTAACTTGCAAGTTGCCGTCAACTGCAGCGCTAATCAATCTTTTGTCATTCTATTGCTATGATGACCCCATAAGTTTTTTTGGAGAACGACTTTATAGAAAGGGTTGCACGACCATCACACGAGGAATTTTGGTTTTAAGAAAAATTAACAAATGTATTTTTTTTTAGAATTGAGGAGGAAAACTAGGATGAGAGCCGTTCCCAATGCGAGATTGAGATCATTGAGATCCAAAAGGGGAAAAAATATCAAATTTTGTTTAAAGAGGCCCTTTTGCCCTAGGTTTGAACGTTTTCACATTGTACATTCAAAAGAGAACTCCTGGCACAAGTAAAACAACAGTGCTACATTGTATTTCCAATAGATTGTCCAGTCTTTCACTTTGGACATCGAAAAGGGAACTCCTAGCACGAGTAAAAAAGCACTTTTACATTGTATTTTACAAGAAATTTCCTTGCATGTTGAAAGTGGTTTGTGTTTTGCTTATGGACGCATGTCGTAAAATATGAGCTATGAGTCATCACATCACTATATTTGATCCCAAGCATAAGCAAAAACTTGTGTTGATGTTCAATAATTGATATCATACCATCACTGTAGAAGTTTTGAGAGAGAATTTGAGTTGGAAAATGAACTTTGAGAGAGAATTTGAGTTGGAAAATGAACTTTTCTTTGCATCCTCTGCCACTGCAAGGTGATCAAGTGAAACTTCAACCTGCATGCAATGATGCTAACAAGTAGTTACCTTCTTGACCAGGAATATTCACAATTTTACAAAGTTCTTTGCGATGAGAAACCATCACAGCATGTGTTGGCTTGAAAATTAATCAATCATAGTTGAAGATGACTTGGTATGCATCAAAAGTGTACTCGATGTTATTCCTTCTCATTCTTTGCAAACAAATCTATTTATTGCACTTTCATCTATTGAGAATGTGATTAAGGTTTTGGAAATGCCTACTTTCTATGACGATTATGTTGCATTTGAACCTTCCTCCACAAAAAGTTAACTCTGCTATGTACAGGATGGAGCAAAGATTTGATGGGCATGTTTGTACAAAGTATGTTACCTATAGCAATGATTTATTTTAGGGTACTATTTGTTTTAGCCGGTGTGGAGGTAATTTCAGATGTGCAAATGTGGAATGTCCATACTTCCAAGAGTGGCAAGGCAAACTAGCATGTGCTCCAAGTAAAGGACCTTTGGATGTGGACAATGGAAGGCTTTCATGCTTTCACTGTCGCCAAATGCTAGGGTGCATTAACACTTATCCGAAAGTGATATATTATTGTTTTTTTGCTGAGAAGACCAGTGTCACTATATGTGTATTGCACTTGGGTTTTCACAAGCACCCTATTGCCGAGGGGAAGAGAAAAAGTGCAATCACATCAATTTCTAATGCCCTAATGCATAGAGCTACCATTGACACTCTATCAACTGCCAAACAATGTGAAAGAAAAATAGAAGAAGAACTCATTATCGATAAGCTTGTGTCTCATGCAACTATTGTTGACTCACCAATGACAAATGGATAGTTCTCTAGTTTGCTTGATTTTGTAACCCCATTGTTAGATAAGTGACATGTACAAAGGACCTTGGATTCAACTAAAAGATAAAAAGGAACTACCTCTGTTGGTTTGGAGTCTGTCTTGACTTTAAGGGCAAAATCAAGATATCCTTTTCTTCATAGTGTACTATTTCCTGGATAGCTCGGGCCTAGACAACATCTTCATATATTTAAGATGTATACAATGAGGCCACAAATAGGTGTTGATTTGGTGAACCGTATGCGCCTGAGAGGGAATTTGCAAGATATGTGGGTGCATTTTGATCATATGCATCATATAGAGGGTTGGCCTACTATGTCGGCGCATGTTTACGACCCATATGTAAGAGAGCTACTAACAAGCACGCTCAGGTAGAGTTTTGGATAATAACATCATATTAATAAATTTGGGATTTTCCCAATTCCCACTTTCAAAAAGAGCTTAAGATTTGACCACATGGTCAAATCTTAGCCAAAGTTTTGAGTGCATGGATTGAAAAATATTCTCAAGTACTACCTTGTGGAAGGCTTTGGACTTAAAAAACACTTTGAGATTTGTCCATATGGCCAAATCTTCAAGATACTGGTGATTCCCAAATTGGCTCTAAAGTTTGAGACTCTCTAATATGGTGTTAAATGCGTTATTGATCATAGTCTTGATAAACCCAAATTTTGAGGATTTATGGAACAAGAGGCAAATGAATAGTGGATTGCAATTTGCATTGTCTACTTTGGTGGAGCAAAAAAAAAAGATGCATGAGAAAGAGAGATCCCATGTTTTCCACTGGGAAAAAAGCATGTAGCACATTGCTAAATGTATTCATTCCTCTTTTCAAGAAGAGCATGAAATACTCTTTCAAAATGGCTGCATGCACTATCTGAACATGCATCTCAAGTTGCACAAGGACTAACTCAAACAGTTCTGGAGAGTGGGATATGCAGTTGTGGATGAGATTCCAACCAACATTGGAAACTTGCTTGTCATGGTGGGATGTTAGAGTGTCACATTGGGGAGACAAATTTGTTGCTCAAGATGAATCAAGTGCTTTTGTCTCAAGAATAAATCCCTTTGAGGTTAAACATGCAAGTATGCATGCTTCAATTGGTTATAAAAGAAACATTGGCCTTTATGAAGTCACATCTGTAGATATGTCACTAGCAGTTCTCCAAAGTGTGCATTACAATGCCTACTTAAAGGGCATGCAATCCTCAACATGATCAATGATGGCAGACATGACAGCCAAATTTATGAGCAATCAACTAGTTTGTGCATCAAGTTGTTGATGCAGCTCAAACAACAGTTCTAGAAATGCAAATACCGAGTCTAGAGATGAATAGAAATACAATACGGAAAAAAAGTGTGCGAAAATCGCAGCCACCCTTTATTGAGTCTGACAAAACCCTTGAAGATGACTACCATAAATTATAGTTTGTTAATGTCACTACACCTATTTACAGTGTGCCACATAACAAGCACAACGCTTCCTTCTCTCCGAGTTTTGGCTAGAGAAGAAGGTGCCTGAAATGGTTTGGGCAATTAAATGCACAAAGCCAATAAAAAAATGACGTGTTTTGGTGTTCTTCCTAGAGAGAAAGTACGTTGCGGTAGGTTTATAAACAACAACTCAGATAATGTGCAAAATGGTGTTCTTGCACCTTGCCTTTGGGGAAGGAGAAAATATCTTGCTGTGGGTGCCAAACCAGGAGGACTTGTGGAAGGGTTCATATGGTTTTGCAATGATAGTTGACAGCCATGCTTGGAATATTGATGAGATGATTATTAAACCTCTTGGGCAATCCCCAGGGATATGGGTTGTGGAATAGTGAACCTCTCTTCTCTCATGGGAGGTTGAGATGCTACAAAAAAATGGATTTGTGCTATAAGGCAATAATATAACTGCACAACCAAACACTCACCCACGAACACTCGCCCAAGGCAGAATGGTGGAACACATCCCAATTATTTTCATGCTAAATTTAGAGAGGGAAAGCATGGTGGATGGATATCAGAATTAACCAAAGACTTCAATGAGAGGATAGCATTGGTCAAAAGCCTTCAAGCACACCTAGTGAGAGAGGTTATATTGGTGCCTAATGCATCACATGTTTTTCATGTTAGCACTCCTCGCTCTACTCAAAAGGGGGTGATGTATGTTGTGACCTTTGTAGAATTCCTTTGATGTACTTGTGATGATTTTCAAAAAGAGACTATCAGTGCCTCACATACGTGCCTTGCAACATGTACTTTGTATATTTCCATGTCCTTGGTTTGGAACCTTCAGATCATAAGTTTGGGCATCAAGCCGCACTGACAAAAGTGGATCTATTCTAGGGATTGGGTGGGATCAAAGTTTAATCATAGCATCGGCTTTTACATGCTAAGGTTTATAGACATCTTTAGATTGGATGTTTTTTTGGATTCCCTGCAATTGCCATTGCAAGAGGGGTACATGGAGTTTTGATAGCTTATGTTACTTCATCAAATACAAAATTATATTGTACCAATCACCTTTATATGCGTTGGAGTTTTCAATCCTCTATGGATTGACCATTTTGTTGGACTTCCTACACTTGACATATGGCAGTGCTTAATCAAACAAGAAATTTGTGTTACAATTCTCTTTGCTTTTGCTCAAAAGAATGACATGCGCATGCTTGTTTGCCCGGTGTATGGATTTCCTCCATATTGTGCATACCTTAGGAGAACATTCTCACCAAGAGAGGTCTTATTCTAACACGCAAGCTCATGCATTGATTGCACTTTCTATCAAGAACTGCGTTACTCTATAGATTTTATCATAATGAACAATAAAATAGGGATGGAATAGACTAGCACCTTTGATGTGAGTCTTAATTTGGCAAAAATTCTTTACTTGTTTAAGGAGTTGGAGTCCAACTCCTTAAAGAAGATTATGTATGAGGAGGTTTATATGGATGTGTTTGTTGTGGGAGATTGAAGATCTCAATTAGCATTAATTTTTGTGAGGTCATTCTGGATGCTTTGCCACATTCTTTATCAACTTCTTACCTCCACATTTAGGCTTGTGAAAAACAATATACTTGATGATGGGAAGTCTGATGGTCTTGTCACTATATTGTTCAAGAGGCCCAATCCCCCAAAAAAAGTATAAGTAGTGATGTTGAATAGGCATTTATGGTACCACAACAAAAGAAGAATACCACTATTACCACCTCCAATGCTTTTGCATGTAGCCTACAAATGTTGAAACAAAAAATGGTATTAGAAATCTGGCAAAATATGAAATGTAACTATTGTAAGGAAACGATCAACCCATCAAGCAGTGTCCTAAGCTCAAGGCTGAAGAAGCTCATAAGAAAGGGGGTAAATGTAGCCATTGCAAAAGCTTCTTCAAATGAAAATTTACCAAATGGTGTGCATGATGGAGAATGGACTTTTTGTGGTAGTGTCAGTATGAACCATCTATTCAAGTTGCATGTATTGCAAAATATATGGATCATGTGTGGTACTTTCATAGTGTATTACAACTAGAGTATTTATAAATGGGACCAATGTCATGTGTGCCAACCATGCCTCTTATCTAGCTAAGGGAGTTGGGAAGAATGTCCTTACCACTGCAAGTGGTAGTTCTTTCATACTTTTGGATACTTTGTATGAACCTAGGATCAAGAAGAACACTTTATTTTGAACTACACTTGTAGAACTTGAGTTTGTGGATGACATACATATTATGTATGATCTCAATTTTGGTGATACTATTGTGGCATTTGCCACTTCATTTCTTGGATTGTATAACCTCAATGATTATAAGAAATGTGGAAGATTCAACATGCACATTTTTTGCTTTGATGGCTATATCAAATGCGTTTTAACATGAAAATTTGATCATTTGAATTTTGCTAGTTCGCTGCATATGTGACCCGATGCATGCTCCATCTTTTGGGAATTGTTTATGCTTCATGACTTTTATTGGTGGTTACTATGGGCATGCATGGGTGCATTTGCTTAAGGAGTATTCGGATTCCATCAAGTGATCTTCTTCATGATCTTATTAACAAATGGGTAAAGCCATTTTTTAAATAAGTCAATCATGCCAACTTCAATTGTTGAATTGAACTGCGTTCATCAAGGTGGAAACTTATTCAAGAAGCCTCTAGCTCTAATTCAATGAAACCTTCATGTTGAATTGAGTAGTATTTATCGTAAGTGACAACTTCTCGAGACCACTTTACAATCTTTTTGGCTAAGAGTAGATAGGGATTTGGCAGGTCATCATCCCCTCCCCATTCTTCCCAAGTAGGAATTTCGGATAGTTTGTCAACTCTTTGATGAGTTCTACCCTTCTTTAACATAGTTCTGAAGTCAAATTCAAACAAAATGGTGAATCATTTAGCTATCCTCCTTGATATGTGCATAGTTTTTTAATCAAGTACAATAAGGGTTGATGATCCCTAAAGAAAGTAAACTTCTTAGCCAGCAAGTAATGCCTAAATTTTTTCACTCTGTGAATCATTCCTAACCCTTTCCTTTTGATGGTAGTGAATTATCTTTTGTAGTGTTTAAGTATCTACTAACACAACATATTGCAAAATTCATGTTCCCATCCCTTAGTAATGTCATACCACATCCAATAGAAAAACTGGAAGCATCCACATGCACATGGAAGATCTTGTTCCAGTCAAAAGCTTTCAACATTAGTGTAAATGAGTGATGCCTTGAGAATTTGATTAGACTGTTTGCATTCATCATATAGTCAAACCATATGATGGCATGGCAACAATGGCATGGAAGTAAATGAACCATTTACAATATTTTCAAGCCCCCAAAAAAGTTTTCAGCTCTTAATGTGCCTTGATCACAATAGCTTAACAATCATTTTATAATATACTAGACAAATTTAAAAACCTTCTTCAAATAATCACTATGATCCGTCATAAAAAATTGAAGGAAATCAAAAGTTTGATCCAAGTTCAACTTAGAGCACAAATGAAGAAACCACATGGCCAAGAAGATACAACAGTCTTTAAGGTGGCATTGCATACTTTTTTTGCGGTTTTTGCATTAGAATATTCACACCTTGTAATTCAAGGGCCCTCTTTCTCTTCTCTAGTTAGAGCATTAAAAAGACTAAAATAAAATTTGAAGCATCCAAATAGGTTACATACCTTCTTACATAAATTAGAAGTCTAAAGTCTTTTGTTACATAACTCTTGTTGTGCGAATTCAACAACAAGATGCTTGAGAGCCATTTTAGCCCACTAGATTTTAGCAATAGCCCCTTTTACAATGGAGACTTTGTAGAGACAACCTAAATTAACAATTTATATCTCAAGGTTGTTGCACTATCACTTTTGAGAATCTTGGCCATCCACCTGAAGCATCCACACCAACTTATTAAAGCACTCTAGCTAAAGTTAGGTGCAAGCAACACAACTACTAAAAGAAAAGAGTCCTAGTGGTCGAAGTTGTTTCAAGAGTCCTCGTTGACTGCAAACTTCAAGCAAGAAAGCAAGAGTCTTAATTGTCAAAGTTGTTTGTTCTACAATGCAATTGCAGTACACTCGCAAGCTATGATGACAAGCATTAGAACGCTCAAGCTACGGGCTGGATGTAGAGTAGAAAGGGGCACTTCGGAGAATAGTAATCAATGTTATTAAGGACGTGCCTATCATTGCATCCCCTAAGGCCTAGTCCTTTGAGGAGTTCATCAATGCTATTGCTATATTCTCTACTTGACAAGCATCACCGTGGAGGTTTTGTGTGAGATTGATGATTTGTCAAAAAGAAAGTAAGTTTTATTTTTATGGGTGAACGTTTTGTTGTGCCTAGGCACAATGTCACAAACCCAAAATATTGGGAGAGTATAATCACAAATCTTGGAGTAGTGGCCAACATATCAATGGAGGTTTCAAACTTAGATAGAAAAGAAAGAGTCAATCAATTTTTCCTCCTACTTTTGCACAATCTACCCTATGATAGCACGCATTGTTTTTTATTATCAAATTTGAATGGAGTATGGCTAGCCAAAGGCTTTAGCAACTTGAGTAAGAACATCCGTGAATGCTCTCTCACTTGACTTTATTGTATCATTGTTAGCACCAATCATGTACCAAATTAAGACATACGTGTCCCTTTTTCTTGGATTTTAATGCAATGCAATGTGCATCTATAAAATAATCTCAAAAAATTATTTAGACACTTTTTTTGTAAAAAATATTTCATCAGACTTTTGATCTTGCTGCTACTAGGAAAAAGATTTGGGCCCATAAGGAATTCTTCACAAAACTACGGGTGTTTTTTTCTAAAGAATTGCAACCCTAAGTTTAGCCATAAGGACTAGGAGAAGAAATGTAAACTACTTAATTATGCTATTATCACATATCTCTATGGGTTTTACTTGATAATATAGCTTTATGTATTAAATCACGTAAATATCTTCCAATAAGTTTTGTGCATCTTCTCGTGCACAATGTATAATATTTAATTTATATGATCTTAGGTGCTTCGGGTTCTATAGACATGTATGCTATCTAAGTATACTTAAGATAATATTCATCAGTGATGTTTATGCTTGGAAAGAACAAAATTTTCCACCTAGTTCGCATTTTTATTATTTCATTTTTCCTTATTACTTATACTAGGCATGAAAACTAGGCTTTTAAGGACGACCTTTTTGTTTTGACATGTCGTTGTCTATAAAAAGGATATATGAACATAAGAAACACATTTAATTCAAAATTTGTAGGCTTTTAATGGAATTCATGTGAGAACATCTTAAAATTTTGGTGAAATTTTCATCTTAAAACTTTTAATGGATCTCTTAATATAGTATTCACTTAGTCTTCTTCATGTCATAACCTAACTATTTATGAACTTTCCAATTTTACTTCTAGCTTCACAAAATAAATCTAAATTTTGGTGGAAAAATAGGACACGAGTGTGTTTCATGACACTTGAATGCCCAAATACAAAAGTAATATCCGTGCTTCAAATGCACCAAAGCAAATGCAAATAGTAATGCGAAAAGAAGTGCACATGATGAGGTGTAAATAGAAGGAGAGTCTGAGTTCCTAGTCAATGCTATTGACACCCTGTAAGTAAGCACCTACAAAATACATTACATGGAAGGATGGGTTGTTTAGAGGTGTGTCTTACAAATTTGGATAGAAAGTCACAAGATCAGCTATCACCAAGCTAAGAAGGTAAATGTAGATTGCCAAAGAGGGTCATTGCCATCAAGATGGGTACATTTCTTTCACTAATTGCAAGAAGCTACATAGGTGCTTGAAAAAGACAGTTGTAAAAAGTAGTGCAGCAAAAGAACCAGTAAGCATTCGCCCCTTTCTGGCAAAAGAGGAAATGAATTGGGTGGTAGGTGTTGTCCAACCCCAGCGTAGCTGATACCACAATTTTGGGATTTTCAATGCAAGATCCCTTTTTTAAACCTTGGGTAGACTTTTCAGCAAGAAGAGAATTGACATCACAGAAGGAAGCGTGTCAATTGCAGGGGAAACATGTCATGTTTATTCAGTGTCTGCTATCGTCGGGCCAAGCTAGTCGGCGGATATACAGTGAGCTTTGCAAAAGTCAGTATTCAAGAACACACATATTTAGGCAGCACATTGGTCAATGTGTATGCAAAATGTGGTGCACCAGGAAGTTAAAGTTCTTGATGCGCTCCGAGTTTACATTGTCCATGGAAGCCCGAGATCTATGGTGCTTAATCATCCCACCGTAGATCCCATCTCCTTCCATGCTCGTGTGAGATATAGATGAGGATCGCGATGTCTGTGAGATGATGTCCTCTTAAATGAAAATAGAAACTAGAAGGGCATGATGATGAAGAAAAAGCGAGGGCAAGCTACAGGCGCAAGCACATGTGATTGCATATGAGGCGCCTTGCTTCGTCGCCAAGCCAGTCGCGAAGAGAGAGAGAGAGAGAGAGAGAGAGAGAGAGAGAGAGAGAGAGAAGTGGGGGGGGGGGGGGGAGTTGCACCTTTATATATATATATATATATATATATATATGTATATGCAGTGGATGATGATTTGAGCAACAAATGCTCGTGTTCGGTTGGTTTGAGAAAACGTGAGTGATCTTTTGTTGATTGGAAGTGACTTGAAAACCCATGCCTTAATATACACAAGCTTTACCTTGGGAAAGAATCGTTGGAGATTCCTCCTAATATAATAACAAAGTTACCGGTATATGTCTATTCAATTTTTGATTCATTAATTTTGACGAGAATCTAATGAGATGTTGCTTTGCTGAGGGGGGGAAAAGAGGGAGTCGACACGTGCAGGGATGGAGAGAGATTGCACAAATCATAGAAGGCAGAGAGAAAGAGCGACGCGAGGCACTGGGAGGTGCAAGGTATGGGTGAAGGGAGAGAATATGTATGATGGTTTTCATGGTGGGATTCTAGAGTGTCACACTAGGGAGACAATTTTTTTGCTCAAGATGAATCGTGTGCTTTTGTCCCAAGAACAAATCTTTTTGAGGCTGAACATGCAAGGATGCGTGCTTCAATTGGGTATAAAACAAACATTGGCCTTTATGAAGTCACATGTGCAGATATGTGAGTAGCAGTTCTCCGAAGTGTGCATTACACTGCCTAGTTAAAGGGCATGCAATCCTCAGTGTGATCAATGATGGTAGACATGACAGCCAGATTTATGAGCAATCAATCAGTTTGTGCATCAAGTTGTTGATGCAACTCAAACAACAATTCTAGAAATGTAAATACCGAGTCTAGAGATGAATAGAAATACAATACGGGAAAAGAGTGTGCAAAAATCGCAGCCAGTCTTTATTGATTTTGACAAAATCCTTGAAGATGACTGCCATAGAGTAGAGTTTGTTATTGTCACTACACCAGTTTACAGTGTGCCACATAACAAGCACAATGCTTCCTTCTCTCCAAGTCTTTGGCTAGAGAAGTAGGTGCCTCAAACGGTTTGGGCAATTAGACGCACATAGCCTAGCAAAAAAAAGATGTGTTTTGGTACGTTGTGGTAGGTTCATAAACAGAAACTCAAATAATGTGCAAAATGGTGTTCTTGCACCTTGCCTTTTGGGAAGGAGAAAATATCATGCTGTGGGTGCCAAACCGGGAGGAATTGTGAAAGGGTTCGTATGGTTTTGCAATGATGGTAACAGTCTACCTGGAATATTCATGAGATGATTATTGGATACATGCAAGCCCTAATTCCTCTCAAGGAGTGGTGTCTCACACATGCTAGGGTTTAAGTTAACCATTCCTCATGATTGGATCTTGTTTGAAATTACCTCTAGAATAAGTGAAGTATGACTCACTCTACCTATAGTCTGTAGAATTACTCAAGTGCATTTCCTATGATTTGTAGCATGGGTTCTTGGAGTGTCTCATGCATGAAAGTATAGAGTTTTGATGGCAACCAATTCATTTGTTTACAATTGTGGATGCAAGATGCTAGGGGGTTGGCAATCTTTAACAAGTTTTGCATGGATTAATTGTAATCATGGTTGCAAATTTTTGTTGGAATCAACAATTTGTGCATTTTGGTGGCATGTGATGCCAAAAACCATATCTTTTTCAAGGTATTACTTGTTTGATGCACTTCAGGTGGTAGGGGATGCAAAAAAAAATTTATCTACATAGGTGGTGATTTTCATTTTTCCAAGTAATTTTATGATGCATGCATGTTATCTCATAAATAGAGTACAACTTGTGGTTTCATTTTCAAATTGGTTGAACATCATATGTTCTATTGAATAAACTCATAGTAACCTCTACAAGATGGTATGAAATATAGAGAAAGACCATGAAGTTTTATAACCTTAGCTTCATGTAACTTTCCCCACTAGTGACAAATCTTAAAAGGAGATGGCAATGCATCAAGAACTATCTACACCAGAAGAGAATTCTCAAAAATGATCTAACCAACTACAACTATCTTCTCCTTGAGATCTTTAATCTCCACAAGTAATATATGCATATCATCCTCCCCCATCACAATTCATCTTACTTTTTCACAAGTAAGCAACTTTTGCGTCCTTATGGCTTGCATAAAAAGAAGTTAGAATATCCATGCATGTTTTGCTATCTTTTTGAGGAGATGTTGGAGTCATGGAATGCTTAATAGACATGTGAAATCAATGCATGAGCATGTATCTCTACCATTCGCATGTGCCAATTCACATTCGGCAAAAAAATTCCAGCAATATGAGAACTTCTAGAAGCTACACCATCATCACCAATATAATTGTCCATCGAAGCTAGGCATACATCATGACATTATAAATCATTCCATACACCCATTGTAAGCAGATCATGTGGTACCACATATCTCATAGTGGGTAGTTATCCGTCGTCAATTTTTTTTGTAGTAGAAATCATGGAAAAAACACCATTATTGTTAGCCACGATCAATGGCTCCAAAAAATTCTTGAGATTGTCCCGCATGCACTAAGTTAGATGTGCTCTTTTAGAGTTTCTTTTTTACTTGAGAAAACTGAAACCGTTGAAAGATACAATGATTGATTAGATCTATTGCAAAACTTTTCTCAAAAGGTTTGATAATGGAATAAGGAGGCTTCGATAGTTGATCTAGGCTTTTACAAAGTTTTTCTTGAGCCGAATTCTTGGATCTTGTTGTCAATGAGGATAGACAACTCATTTTTGTTAAGAGAGGTAGATGCAGTTCAAAAGGGCCTCTTGCAATGGAAGCTTCAATTGTTCATTTACAACTTAACCACTTCACTTGACGCATACAAAACGTAGCTCATTTTTTCTTGAAAACTCTATGCAAGATGGTTTCCCACTTGCTTTAGTTTGCTCTTCTAGACTAGGTGTGGCACTTTTTAATCATGATTTTCAAGAATCCTTTCTAAGAGTCTAATCCAATGCCAAATCACACAAGCTAAAACCTTTGCAGAGCTAGGAAAGGAGGTTGGGAGTGGTCACACACTAGAATATGTGACCACTAGGAGTCTTTATAGACACAATGGTAGATTGAGCTTTTCAACATGTTGATGCATTCTCGAGCACAACTATAAATAAAATCACACAAAGTGTATGAATTTGAGAACTTTTTCACTTGGTACCATTTGGTATTTTTAAGCTATTTTATTCGCTTTAAATTTCCAAACGCTATCATTATGCATGAGAAAAGGCCTACATACCATGGGCAAGGAGTTGGCAAGGTTTAAGCTTAAGAATGATAAGGAGGTGACATGGCATGTAAGAATGATAAGGAGGTGACATGGCATGCTATGGGACCATCCACCATGTATACACAAAGGTTATCAAATATCTTTCCTCTAGGCATGTACTACCCCTGGGTACACTATAACCCAAAAGACACTTGAAGCTAAAATTCAAACCAAGCATAGAAATTTATGGTCTTGGAAAGAATAATGTTGAGAACTTATGAATTTTTTTACAAACAAGTGCAACACTTCTAGATTTTTTTACTCTCAACTATGTCTAATGTAAACTACAAATAACAACAAACAGTTGAAAAATACAAAAATACAAAGAGTTTTGGTTTTGGAGCAGGTTTTGGTTTGAATTATCTAAATATTTTGACAATGAATTTGCACTTTCAAAGAAACAAAAACGCTGGCTTTAAATGCACTAAAATACCTATTGGCCCTTGCCAAGTATTCCCAACTTCCTAGCTACCACAAACGCATGTGTTCTCTTGTCCACCTCTTCTACACTAACCTAAGCTCATAGGAATTATCAAGCTTGACTTTACCATGAACATGTGCATACGTAGAGTACCATCATCTATGAGGTGTTACATGGAAATATGATGGCCCAATTTTGATTGAAGCTAACATCTTGTGCACTAAGAGCATATTTAAATGCCCTTTCTTATGGCAATGATAGCACTCAACATTGTGCAAAGAACCTCTAGATTTGCAATGAGAATTTTTGCAATCCTTAATTTTGGCATGGTTATGAGTGCAACCTCTCTAACCTTTGTCAGTGGTAATATGTGCATCACCTTGGTTTGCAAGTTCCGTAGACTTCCTGACTTGAAACTACAACATTGTAAGCCAATTTTCCCTCAGGGGAAGAGTTGTTAATGGTGCAAACTTGCTGTGAAAAATATATCCCATGAAGATTGTAAAGAGCACAATAAAAAGATAGACCATACTTTGTTGTCAAAGTCGAGTCCCTACAATGTCAATTGATGGAAAAGTACATTGAAGGCATTTAAGTGCTCAAAAACTGTGTCACCTTGTAACATTTAATGGCCTAATAACTTGTGTGTAGCGGAAATGAGCATGAACATAGTGGGCATTTCATTAGAATAGATTCCTAATGAGAATTACAAGAGTGCTTGGGTGGAGAGAGAAACAAAAAGCATAACACCTAGTTAGATAGCATCGACAATACTTTCAAAAGAGAGAGAAATTAAGCTAATGACAACAGTTGAGGACCGGATTTGCATGGAGCCTGTCCCCCCTCCAAAAGGCTTTGTATTATGGTTTCTCCCATCAAGAGAGACATTGTACAATACAATTCTTTGTGTTCCTTCAAGACTAGCTAGTGCAATGAAGATGAAAGCTTCATGCACTAAGCAAACACTTAGCAAACACAACTTGAATTATCCCCGTTCTCAGACCCAAGACCTCACACACCTTCGAAGATGGTGAGAGTTAGCAGGGTATGAGAGTAGATTGAGAGGAAGAAGGAGTATCTTACGAGAAAGATGTACATCTCCTCACATAATCACTCATATTAGCATAGCTTAGCTTAGTAATTAGCTTGGTAGAGGAGATGAGCATGCATGGAAGCTTGGCTCTTGGTTGGATTTGCATCCACATGCCAAGAGAGTGTTGATGTAGGCTTCTATCTCACAAGCTTGGAGTAGGTGATGAGTTCTCCATTAAAGCTTGGGAAGAGATAGTCTTCTCTTTCTTCACCATGAGCTTGTGTGAGTGTGTGTGTGTGATAATGCCTTGCAAAAATCAGCCCCCTCTCTCTCTCTTGGGTGAGCCCTCTTGCTATTTGCTCTTGCTGAGCCCTCATTGGCTCTCCCCAAGTCAAGCCAATGACAATTAAGCAGCATAAGTGATAGCCTTCTGACATGTGTCCCCCTTTCCCCTTTTGTGAGAGCTTTAGGTAATTAAATAATTAAACTAAACTCTCATTGGACCCCTTTCCCTCCTGGCCAATAGGAATCAGGCAAGCCATTGGGCTCCTGAATGCTCATTGGACCCCTTGGGAGACTGCCCAATAGTCTTCTAGGAGACTTAATTCTCATTGGTCCACTTCAAGGGTCATCCAATAGAAACTGGGCACACCTTGTGGGCATCTGGCCTAGGGAGCTGACATGTGTCCCTCGTTCCCTTTGTGTAAAGGGAGCCTGTGTGTGTGTGTGTGGCTTTCTCTCTCATCCCCTAGAAGAAGGGATCGCCCCCTCCCATGTAGGGATATGCATTGACTTTGGAGAGCACACAAAGCATCCAATTCCCCCTAAGCTTTAACCCTTTGGACACAACCTTTGAATTTTGGAACCTTAGCATTTTGGAAGTCTTAATGGGCTGAACCTTAGGGTGTTTTTAGCCCATTGTTGCACATGGCTCTTTTGCAGATGGCCCCCCCTTTGGATCCCTATTTTCCCTCCTTTGGATCCCTACTGTGGCCGGTCTGCTAGCTTAACCAATATTCTAGCCTTTTCTCCCCTGGCACTTTCCCACATTAAATGATCAGTTTAATATGAGAAAATCATTTAGGAGAATTAGATATTGATTATTATGACATTACCTCTCTCTTGAAATCATAGTCGTCCTCGACTATGGTGTAGAGAAGATAAAGCATATTCATGAGTCCTTTTCTTAGCGGGTAGAGGATCCCTATGTTACCCTACGACATCATTCCACAATGGATGACTAGTGCATTTGGCGCTTGAGAGCCTCAGGCTGCCACAAGAATGTCTGCACATTAGTCCTATCAGTCTTCCATAATAGAGTGACAAGCTCTACTTGGTGTTTGGGAGACGTCGTCTCCGCAAACTTGATCTAAGCATGCATACTACTTCATTTTTGTGCACAATAAAGAAAAAGAAAGTCTTATAAGAAAAAAACTTTGTTCATTTTTAACATTTTGTACATTTGCTTACTCATTGGGAAGCATTGTAAGCATTGACAAGGTTTAGGTTATCCTTTAATTGTATGCCTTGCATCCATCTAGCATCTTCAAAAGGATAATTCTTAAACTTAATAAGATATCGTCGGATAGTCTTACCGCCTCTTAGTACCTTGTCTTCATGTCGGAGAATGGACTAGGGCTGCAGCACCTCCTCTTGGTCCTCGATCTCCGGTGGGTCTTCAATAGTTGGTTCTTGAGGTGGCTCTCCTTTGTAAAGCTTTAATAGGCTCACATGAAAAGCATTGTGTATGAGACAATGATTGGGCAACTTGAGTTGATAGGCCATCTCATTGATTGGCCTAAGAATCTGAAAGGGACCATAGTACCTTTTTGCTAGTTTAGCATAGTACTTTTGGTGGCCCGTAGGATTCTTGCCCGTCGTGTGCCTTAATCGAGCCTTGGGAAAGTTTAACAAGACCCAATCATTTTCTTTAAAGGCTTGGCTCTTCTGTGCTTGTGAGCAGTAGCCTTTTGCCTTTGCTGTGAGATAGAGATAGCATCCTTCATCTTTTGGAAAGATTCTTGTAGGTCTCGGCTATACTCATCTGTAGTGAAGATCTTCCCATGTACCTTAAGTAGCAAGGGACTTTTTGATCTTCCCTCAATTACCTCGAAAGGTGCTTTTCCCGTGGAAGTATGTACAGTGTTATTGTAAGCATACTCCACTAAGGGTAAGTACTTCTCCCATTGGGATCTTTGATCTACTTCCGTTACATAGGATTTTAGTAGATCGAGAATGGTTAGGTTAGCTATTTCACTTTGGCCATCCGTTTCTGGATGATAGGACGAAGAGAAGTTTAGCCTTGTCCCTAAATTCTCAAAGAGACCCTTCCAGAAATTACTGGTCATTCTAGGATCTCTCTCCGACACTATGGACATTGGCAAGCCATGGTACTTGAAAATTTGTGAAATGAAGAGGGTTGCCATTTGATGGGCTTTGATAGTCTTTTTGACAGGTATAAAATGAGCTTGTTTACTGAACCTGTCTACTATCGTCCATATTCCCGTATTCCCATGGATAGACTTAGGCAATCCAAAGATAAAATCCATGGATATGCTCTCCCATGGTGAATTAGGGATTGGCAAGGGTTGAAGCAATCCAAGTTGCTTCCCTCTATCAAATTTTGTCTTTTGGCATACCACACATTTAGAAACATACTCTTGTATGTTCACTTTCATGGTAGGCCAATAGAAATATATTTCAATTCCCTTTAAGGTAGACTGAATCCCTCTATGCCCCGCATAAGGTGGAGCATGAGATTCATACATTACTTTCTCACGTAGTGAGTTAGTAACGCATAGTCTATTGCCATAGAGAAGATAACCATCTTGTAAGGTAAATGGTTCTTCTTTCTTCCCTAATGCAAGGGCTGAAATCACATCTCTAAAATCGGGATCAATAGCGTACTCATCTATCATTGAAGATAGATCATTGTGAGTTGCTATGGAAACCGCATTCACTCTCGTCCATCTTGAGAGTGCATCAGCTACTTGATTATGCTTGCCAGCAATGTGAGCAATATGAAAATGAAATTGCGAAAGGAAATTTTCCCACCTCATTTGTTTGTCGGAGAGCTTGGTCTACGTCATGAAGTACTTAAGACTTTGATGATCCATTCGCAGAATGAAAGGAGTCCCCAATAAATAGTGCTTCCATGAGTCTAAGGCATGTAGAACTGCAAGGAATTCCTTTTCATATATGCCTAGAGCTTGCTCAACAGGGTCGAGCCTTCGACTCTCATAGCCTATGGCATGCCCTTCTTGGAGCAAAACAGCTCCAAGGCAATCACCACAAGCATCACATTAGACCTCAAATGGTTTTGAGAGATCCGGAAGTGTAAGCACAGGTTGAGAGATAAGATTTTCTTTAAGCTTTTCGAAAGCATTGTTCTCCTTAGCAGACCATGTATACCTAACGCTTTTCTTTGTTAGGTCATGTAATGGTCCCACAATTTGTGAGAACTTTTCTATGAAGCGTCTATAGTATGCACACATACCTATAAAGCTTCTTAGTTCATGAAGATTCCTTGGTTTAGGCCATCCTTTTATTACCTCTAACTTAGATGGATCCATTTGGATGCCATCTTGAGAGATAATATGACCTAAATACTGAATCTCTTGCAAGAAAAATTCACTTTTCTTTCGATTAACATAAAGTTTATTCTCTCTTAAAACTTGAAATATTACCTGGAGGTGTTGCTTGTGTTCCTCCAATGAATTAGAGTAGATGATAATATCATCAAAGAACACTCCAGTGAAGGTTCGATGAGGCCTGAACAGCTTCTCCATCAAGCGGTTGAATGTGGCTGGTGCATTGGTCAAGCCAAAAGGCATGACAATGTATTCCTAAAGACCAAATGTGGTGCGAAATGCGGTCTTTACAATGTCTTGATCAACTATCCTTATTTGATGATAGCCACGTTTTAGCTCAATCCTACTGAAGTAGGTCGATCCTTGTAGCTTATCAAATAGGTCTTCTACCCGTGGAATGGGAAACCTATTCTTGATAATGATCCTATTTAGTGCTCTATAGTCGACACACATACGACATGTGTCGTCTTTCTTTTGCACTAATAGCACAGGTGAGCAAAATGGAGATGAGCTTGGCCTAACCATACCCTTCTCAACTAACTCATGCACTTGCCGCATAATCTCCTCTTGTTGAGCTTGAGAAACTCTATAAGGAGCTTTGTTAGGCGGTGAACTTCCTGGAAGAAGTTCAATTGCATGGTCATCATTACCTCGTTTAGGAGGTAGCTCACAAGGGATGTCGTCAATAAAAACATCTTGAAACCCCTTGAGAAAATTGGATAACTCTAATTCCTTTTGGTTGCTTTGATTTTCTTTTGTTAAAGCATTAGGTTCATTTTGAGAATCTTTAACAAAAATCATGTACACGGAAATAGAGCTCTTTATTGACTTGTTGAAAGCTGGTGTATGTACAATGGGGATGGTGTTACCCATTTCCTTAGCATCTATATACATGTCTTTTTCCCTGAACTTAAAGGAGATTCTCCTTTCAGGAAATTTAACATCGGCAGCCAGGCGGTCAAACCATGGTGCCCCTAGGATTACATCCTCATGTTTGAGAGGAGAGATAAAGAAGTCCTCTTTGTCCACATAGCCTTGGACATGAAGCATCAATTTCCCAATTAAGGGAGTGACTGAAGCTTCTTGCCCCTTGAAGGCACTGTCTGCGGGTAGGACATCTCCCATCTCGTAGGATTGTATGCCTAGCTTGGTGGCTAACTCCATAGATATAAAATTGTGAGTAGAACCAGGGTCAAAGAGAATAAAAGCATCATGTTCTCTTACCTTTCCCCAAGCATGGCATAGAGGAGATCCTTTGTGGTGAGTTTGGTGAGTCTCCTCCTCTTGGATTTCAACCAAAGAAGCTCTAGGAGGATCTTGGCGGTTGTTCTTTTGGGGACAAGCACGGTACACATGCCCTTGTTCGCCGCACTTGAAACACCGGTTATCCTTACGATAACACTCAAGCTCTTCAGGAGAGAGTTTATTCTTACCTTTGTAAACTCCCTTCTCTTTAGCTTTGTTGGAGTTGCCCTTAGGAGACTTTTGGACATTGTCCTTCCCCTTAGGCTCATTGGAACCCTTGTTTTCCGGGGTCTTATTATTTCTTTTAGCCCCCATTTGGAAATTGATTCGAGAGGCCACCATAGTGTGGTGTATTACCGCCGATATGGTACGTGGCCTTTGGGAGTTGACATACTCCGCCATTTCTTCGGTTAAGCCCGCACAAAATTGTTGCTTTTGCTCTCCAAAATCCAACTTTTTGAAGACAATGGCTTTGAGTTGTAGGTCCCAAAACTTGTCTACATATTTGTGGATGGATTCATTGGGAGAGAGCTTTAAGCTTGGCCATTCGGTGAGTACTTTGTCTTTGGCATCGGTGGCCAAAAACTGCTTCATAATGGAAGCTCTTAAAGCTTTCCATGTTCGTGGAGCTTCATCGTTGGCTCGTAGGCTAGACCACCATTGTCTGGCGGACTTTTGAAAGTGCATAGCTACATGGCGTAGCTTAGAGGACTTCGTGAAGCCCTCATATCCAAACGCCGCATCGAATTGCTGGATAAAGGCCAAGACTTTGTCCGTAGCACCAAAGGTGCCATCATAAGTAAGGAAAGAGATGCTCTTCCCTCCCTCTTTGAATTTCTTCAGCTTGGACGACCTCTTCCATGCGGCATAGGATTTCCTATGGCCTCTTCTTTTTGATGGTTCAAAGGTTGCACCATCACTTTCTTCAGAAGGTGAAGAATTTGAAGAAGGTGGAGAAGAGGGTGACCTCTTTCTCGCCTTTTTCTTGTCTTGATCTTTGTCGTCTTCACCATCACTTTCATAAGAGGAAGATGGTGAAGAAGATGGAGAAGAGGGTGTCCTCTTTCTCGCCCTTTTCTTCTCTTGCTTTTTATCATCCCTCTTTGAATTGTGGTGAGGAGAAGAATACGATGGTCTTCTCCGCTTTGGTGGTGATGGAGAGCGTTTAGCCCGCCGTCTTCGTGGAGCCATCTCCACCGAGGTGGCGGGAGACTCACTTCTTTCTCGTTCCTTCGGTGGAGGCTCTTGAGTTCTCCTTTGGGAAGGAGATGCATCATCAAGAAGTAAATTCTTGGGCCCTTCATATGGATTCTCTTCTTCTTCCCGAATCGGAGAGAGACCTCTTTTGGTAGTCTCACAAGGAGGCTTCCTAGGTGTTCTCTCGTCATGGTGATGAGCTTGGAGAATCCTGTGAGCACGGAGCTGCCGTTGAACTTCACTTTGGAGAGATGGATTGCCCATGGCTTGTTGAAGCCTAGAAACAAGATAGTTAACAAGCATTGAAGCATCATTAGTAGCTTGCTCATGAGCAAAATCAAAGTTATCAACATTAATTTCACTCTCTTTACTATTGTCAGCCATTCTAACAACTTTTAGGTGTACTTTGGCACTTCAAGCCCTAGTTGCTACTCCTCTTTACCCCTTTAGAAAAATCACTCAAGCTACTGTACCCGCGGCTCGAATACCATTAATTGCAAGGAATAGAAGAGAGGGTCTTTCGACAACAAAACAGCACCGGCTCCTGTCAAGCTTATAGTAGCTCAATAGTGGTTAAGCCGTAGGCAAGCCCCGTAGGACTCCACTATTAAGACCATAGCTCTCAACGGTGATGCCCCGTTAACTGCACGAAGGTAGGCACACTGCAAGGCTGAAAAATCCCTATTCTACTTACTCACAGGCAATTAATAATACCAACCATTTGTAGCTAGCTTGAGGACCTCCCTTCTTGAGCAAGCTCTGGTACCAATGTAACATTTAATGGCCTAATAACTTGTGTGTAGCGGAAATGAGCATGAACATAGTGGGCATTTCATTAGAATAGATTCCTAATGAGAATTACAAGAGTGCTTGGATGGAGAGAGAAACAAAAAGCATAACACCTAGTTAGATAGCATCGACAATACTTTCAAAAGAGAGAGAAATTAAGCTAATGACAACAGTTGAGGACCGGATTTGCATGGAGCCGGTCCCCCCTCCAAAAGGCTTTGTATTATGGTTTCTCCCATCAAGAGAGACATTGTACAATACAATTCTTTGTGTTCCTTCAAGACTAGCTAGTGCAATGAAGATGAAAGCTTCATGCACTAAGCAAACACTTAGCAAACACAACTTGAATTATCCCCGTTCTCAGACCCAAGACCTCACACACCTTCGAAGATGGTGAGAGCTAGCAGGGTATGAGAGTAGATTGAGAGGAAGAAGGAGTATCTTACGAGAAAGATGTACATCTCCTCACATAATCACTCATATTAGCATAGCTTAGCTTAGTAATTAGCTTGGTAGAGGAGATGAGCATGCATGGAAGCTTGGCTCTTGGTTGGATTTGCATCCACATGCCAAGAGAGTGTTGATGTAGGCTTCTATCTCACAAGCTTGGAGTAGGTGATGAGTTCTCCATTAAAGCTTGGGAAGAGATAGTCTTCTCTTTCTTCACCATGAGCTTATGTGAGTGTGTGTGTGTGATAATGCCTTGCAAAAATCAGCCCCCTCTCTCTCTCTTGGGTGAGCCCTCTTGCTATTTGCTCTTGCTAAGCCCTCATTGGCTCTCCCCAAGTCAAGCCAATGACAATTAAGCAGCATAAGTGATAGCCTTCTGACATGTGTCCCCCTTTCCCCTTTTGTGAGAGCTTTAGGTAATTAAATAATTAAACTAAACTCTCATTGGACCCCTTTCCCTCCTGGCCAATAGGAATCAGGCAAGCCATTGGGCTCCTGAATGCTCATTGGACCCCTTGGGAGACTGCCCAATAGTCTTCTAGGAGACTTAATTCTCATTGGTTTCTTTTATTAAATGTTTTTAAATTAATTAAACTAGATTTAATCTAGCTTAATTCTCATTGGTCCACTTCAAGGGTCATCCAATAGAAACTGGGCACACCTTGTGGGCATCTGGCCTAGGGAGCTGACATGTGTCCCTCGTTCCCTTTGTGTAAAGGGAGCCTGTGTGTGTGTGTGTGTGGCTTTCTCTCTCATCCCCTAGAAGAAGGGCTCGCCCCCTCCCATGTAGGGATATGCATTGACTTTGGAGAGCACACAAAGCATCCAATTCCCCCTAAGCTTTAACCCTTTGGACACAACCTTTGAATTTTGGAACCTTAGCATTTTGGAAGTCTTAATGGGCTGAACCTTAGGGTGTTTTTAGCCCATTGTTGCACATGGCTCTTTTGCAGATGGCCCCCCCTTTGGATCCCTATTTTCCCTCCTTTGGATCCCTACTGTGGCCGGTCTGCTAGCTTAACCAATATTCTAGCCTTTTCTCCCCTGGCACTTCCCCACATTAAATGATCAGTTTAATATGAGAAAATCATTTAGGAGAATTAGATATTGATTATTATGACACACCTTCTTTCATGCAAAGCTCAAAGAGCTTATTCATCAAGTACACCTTGTAACTGGGCTCTTACTCTTATATATATTGCATTGCTTAGTCCATAAGGTAGTAGCTTCATCCACTATGATAAAATACATGGACTCTACAAGATGTAGACATATAGTGGACTTAGCTTTGACTTCAAGCATCTTCCACTATGCATATGTATAGCCATCATCTTTTTGATGCTCAAAGATTGGCTCTTATTGTCCCTTTTGGATTAAAACATCCTAAATTTTCTTTCTCCACATAGTAAAAACATCAAACTTTCTAATATTGTAAATGTCCTTCTCAAAAGAGGTTGCCATATCTAAGATACTTGAGCACTATGGTGAGAATGCCAAAAGTAACAATAGCAAAATATCAAGCCAAAACGGTGCTCAAAGTGTCATAAAACGCAAAGGTAGACTTGCGAGAAAAATTTGGCACAGTCTCCTTTGTATGGGGAGCAAAAACTTGACCCAAATGGCACTCAAAAACACAAAATCAACTCAAGAGAGTAAAATTGGAGATACACTTTCAACTATCACTGACAAAGAATTTCCATATGCAACATCAAGCAAAACATCCAATAAGATACATAACCTATGGCAAGGATGTCAAAATGGGGAATTCCAAAATCCTGTATCACTGAGGTATCTCAAATTGGAGAATACCCGAGCTCAAAAAACTATCATGTAGAGCCCTCCAAAGGATAAGCAGACGCAAGACACTAGCCACAGTCTTAGAAAGGACACTTCTGGTCTGAGTTTCAAAATGAATGTCAAAAAATGGCTCCGCACAAAGTACAATAGGCAATGTTCACAACTCAACACACATGAGTGAAAATGCACACAAACAAGAGGTAGAAATTGATTCAAGCTATAAACAAGATCTCTATAAGGATACTTGCTCTCAAAAGAGCTCAATGGCACGTAAAGTGTGCTCTAGTATGCATACGCCAAGGTTTAAATATCAGGGAAGTTCCTGATAGGGGGAAACCTTCCTCTTCCCCTTGTGTAGCTACGAACTTTTCCCCGGTTAGAGGATGAGCTAGGTGTTAGGAAGGAAGTAAAGGAGTTGGGAGTAATCAAAGAGTTGGATCATTTGAGATTAGGGGAGTCATCTTCATCAATACAAGGTTTAAGCAAATTAGTGATGATCTTAACACCTTTAAAGTTAGCATAGGTAGTTAAGTAAATTCCAGGCTCATCAGATTTCAACTCTTTCAGGATGTCCAACATTAGTCCACAGAAGATGTTGAAGGCAATCTGTGCAATTATAATTTGCTTAGCTTGGCCACCTAACCAAGAGCAAATGAGGGAGAGGTGAAAATCCACAGGTTTTTCTGGGAACAGTAAGTCCAGATGGTTGAGAATAAACCAAACGGTATGATCGAACCACATGATGCTAGATTTACAAGAGGCTTTAGGGTCAAGAAATCTGCAGGCACATTTTACATATGGTCAAAAGACATTCCATATGGATTTAGTGTAAAAATCCGGATTACTCTTGGAAAATTCCATGTTTCCTTTGGTACAGATGTAGAGGCCCGAATTAGAGGGGCATTTGAAGTGATCGATGAGATTGAGATTGAAGGGTGCTTTGATCAGCTCCCCTTTGTCCAAAAATTGCCCTCCTTTTAGAATCTTGAGTCTACAATCTTCCACAGTAGAGGCAAGGAGGTTGGCAAGGTAAACCCATGTTTTGAAGGAGTACGAGTGGAAGTGCGACGCGAGAGAGAGTGCGAGAAGAAGAGCACGACGATATGGTGAACTCGCTCTACTGTAATGTGTAGAGCATAGTGAGTTCTTATTAGGTTTTTACAAAAGAATATGTGTACATACCTGGCGGCCCGCCCACTTACCTGGGCGACCACATTGGGCTTTATACCCCAACAACCTCCCACTTAAAGTCCAATGTGGTGATTTAAGTGTGAGAGAAGCTACTATACAAGCTAATATACAAGAGATGTAGAGAAGTGATGTACTACCCTACACCTAATTGCTTGCGAAAATGCGCAAAGCTCTCTGAGGGAAGTCCTTTTGTAAGTAGATCAGCAGGATTTTCTGTGGTGTGAACTTTGACAAGCTGAAGTTGCTTATCCTCGAGCATTTCCCTGATGAAATGATACTTCACATCCACATGCTTTGTCTTTGAGTGATAAACTGGATTGCGAGCCAATTGTATAGCACTTTGACTATCACAATATAACACAGGCATCTCTTCTTTGATTCCCAAATCTGTTACTCGTCGATTAAGCCAAATTGATTCTTTGCATGCCTCTGATGCTGCAACATATTCAGCCTCTGTAGTAGACTGAGTAACACAATCTTGTGATCTAGAATGCCATGATACTGCTCCACCAGCCAATGTAAAGACATACCCTGACGTAGACCTTCGGTTGTCAAAGTCACCTGCATAATCTGAGTCTGTAAAACCCTTTACACTTAGCTCCTGACTCCCATAGCATATACCCATACTCTTTGTAGCTTTCACGTATCTCAATATTCCTTTCACTGCCTCCCAATGTTTCTTGCCTGGGTTTGACATGTATCGACTTACTACTCCCACTGCAAATGCAATGTCTGGGTGAGTAGCAATCATTGCATACATCAAACTACCCACTGCAGACGCATATGGAATCTTATCCATTTCAGCCTGTTCTTCCTCAGACACAGGACAATCTTGTTTGCTAAGTTTCACATATGGTGGCAATGGAACACTCAGTGCCTTTCCCTTATCCATATTGAAACGTTGCAAAACCTTGTCAATATACTCTGTTTGAGATAACCAAATCAACTTCTTTGATCTGTCTCTCTCAATGCGCAAACCAAGTATATGACTTGCCTCACCCATGTCTTTCATGTCAAACGATTTTGCCATCTTTGACTTCAAAGCTGAAATTTCTTCCAAGTGCTTGCCAGCAATCAACATGTCATCCACATACAAAATAAGGATCAGCCAACTACCATCCTTAGCCTTCTTTGTATATAGACAGTGATCGAACTCACTACGTTTGTAGCCTTGAGAAAGCATAAACTTGTGGAATTTATGGTACCATGCCCTCGGTGATTTTTTAAAGCCATAAAGACTCTTTAAGAACTGGCATACCCAATCTTCCTTGCCTTTCTCAACAAACCCTTCTGGCTGCTGCATGTAAATTTCCACATCTAAATCACCATGCAAGAACGCTGTCTTGACATCCATTTGGTGCAACACCAAATCTAATATGGCAACCAATGCAAGAAAGCATCTCAATGTAGTCATCTTGACCACTGGAGAGAAGACTTCATCAAAGTCAATGCCTTGTTCTTGCTTAAAGCCCTTGGCAACAAGCCTTGCTTTGTACTTTGGCTGACTATCATGAGCGGTGATCTTATACCTGTAAACCCATTTACAAGGTAGAGCCTTTTTGCCCTGTGGTAATTTAACTAGCTTCCATGTCTTGTTTTTATGCAGAGCTGTCATCTCTGACTGCATGGCCAATTGCCAATTCCCGGAGTCCTTCATTTGCACTTCTTCCTTGTAACATGAAGGCTCATTGCAATCAGTCAACATGACATAGTTCATAGATGGAACAAACCTATCAGGAGGTCGCGTGACACGTCCAGATCTACGCACAATAGGTGGCTCAGGCTCAGCCACAACCTGTGGTTCCACTCTATCCTGTCGTTGCTCCTCTTGAGCCCTGACATTTTGTCTTGCACGTGCAGGTCCATCTTCTTGGAAGACAACTCTTCTAATCTCCTCAACCCTCTCTGGTTTAGAATGATATTTGGATTCATTAAAGTGAACATCATTGTTGCGGACAACCTTTCTGGATTCGGGATCCCAAAGTCTGTACCCCATCTCACCAGAATTACCATAGCCTAGAAAGATGCACTTTCTACTCTTTGGCTCAAGTTTGTTCCTAAATTCCTTTGGAACGTGAGTATATGCCTCACAGCCAAAGACTCTGAGATGCTTGTATGAGGGCATTTTGCCTGACCATACCATCTCTGGCACTGAATCCTTCTGCAAAACCTTGCTAGGAGATCTATTTACAAGATGAACAGCTGTTGATACAGCTTCAGCCCAAAACCCATTTGGCAGCTGTGCATTAGACAACATACTTCTGACCTTCTCTTGTATGGTCCTATTCATCCTCTCAGCAACACCATTTTGATGAGGATTGTAAGGAGCAGTAAGTTCACGTTTTATACCTTTTGACTCACAAAAGTCCTGAAAGGCCTTTGAAACATACTCTCCACCATTGTCAGTGCGTAAGCATTTAAGCTTCTTGCCACTCTGATTCTCCACAAGTGTCACAAACGTTTGAAAACACTAAACGCTTCATCCTTGTGCTTGAGAAAGTAAACCCATACTTTCCTCGAGTAATCATCTATAAATGTCATACAGTAAGAAGCTCCCCCTAGAGATAGGTTAGGCATAGGTCCACACAAATCACTATGAACAAGTGCCAACTGTGTATCTCTTCTACTGCTTCTATGCTTATGTGGCTGCTGTGTTTGCTTACCATACAGACAATGTTCACAGAATTCAAAATCATTAAATGAAAAGCCAAGCAAATAACCAGAACGAGACAAGATTTCCATTCCCTTCTTGGACATATGTCCTAACCGGCTATGCCACAAAGAAACGTTCGGCTGCTCGGTTACATTGATTACATTTTTAGAGACATTTGATACATAAATCATGTAAAGTCCTCCAGACTTTACTCCATGTGCTACTGTCATAGAACCCTTGGATATCTTCCACATGTTCTGTCCAAAAGTGGTGACATAGCCAGCATCATCAAGTAAACCTGTGCTGATCAAGCTCTTTGTAATTGCGGGAACATGTCTCACATTCTTCAGCGTGAAAGAAGAGCCATTCTGAAACTTCAATTGAACATCTCCAACACCTAAGATCTCACATGTCTGCCCATTGCCTAGCCGAACATGATCTTTAGTGGTCACATAAGAGGTAAACCACTCCTTGTTTGGAGACACATGAAGTGATGCCCCTGAGTCTATAATCCAGTCACTCAGTGCATTTCCATCAGATGATGTAAGAAGAGTATTCTTCAAGAAGTAGATGTCTCCTGACACTAGACTGTCATCCCCTGCAACAGTGTTTGTCACATTTATTTCTTGAATCTTCATTGAGGACTTGTTCTTCTCACCATGGTCTTCAGCTTTCTCTTTGCCTTTTTCTGCTTTCCATTCTCTGCAGTCTCCTTTCATGTGACCCTTCTTGCCACAATGGTAGCATTCTATGTCACTCTTGCCTTTAGCACTGCGGGACTTGCTACGAGACTGATTCCTCTTTCCACCTTTGTACTTTTCTTTGGTCCTTCCCCTGACAACTAAGGCTGTTCCTTTGCCTTTGTCCATTGTCTTTCTATTGGTTTCTTCAGTAAGCAGACTTCCTTCTACACCTGCTATGTTCAAACCATCTTGAGGTGTAGAATTACTTAAAGCTGTGCGAAAAGTGTCCCAACTTTTCGGCAATGTGATCAACAGGAACATAGCTCTAACAAGTTCATCAAACTTGACACCTTGAGCTGACAACTGACATAGGTGTCCATTCTTTCATCTTCAAGTCAACAAGCTTCTTAAGCCAGCATACATGTGAAGCTACACTCTGCTTCTCATAAAGATCACTCAGCTTTAACCATGCTTGATAAGCCGACATCTCGTCTGCCACATTGAAGTAAACGCTTTCTGCCAAAGTCAGCATAATGGTAGAAAGTGCCAATTCATCCATTTCGCTCCATTCATCTTCGTCCATATCTTCTGGTTTTATCCCCTTGAGCTTTATAGGTTTTATCTGCTTCTTTTGTACCAACACGTGCCAAATCTGCTGCTTCCACAATGGGAAATTGGTTCCATCCAGCTTCTTGATATTGTAAAGAGCAGTGTCCTGTGATCCAGCCATAGCTACGCTTCACAGTAGTTTACTTTCCTGGGAAAAATTCGGCAGAGTTTCCCCTGTAAACTGACCTCTGAACCAATATCAACCTGTCAAATGAACCAAGAAAGCTTCAGATTCTGCATAAATTTCGGCAAAGTCTCCTTTGTAAAATGGCTATGGTGTACTAAAAAACAGACCAAAAAACAGCTCAAAAAACATTGTCTCTCTGACACTGTAAGTTGTGGGTAAACCTGTCGTGCACATGTACTGTCTCTGACTGTCCTGTCACTGTCCTGTAAGCATAGACTGCGACAATGCCTCAACGGCAGTAAAGCAAAGATGCAATCCCAACTGTCTAACTCACGTCAATACATCCTAGCTGCCTATCTAAGGGTGCTCGAGGGATCGCTCCAAGACCTGTATGACCGAAAGGATCTCAACATTCGAGAATCCCCCAGCTCAATAAAACCTCACTCGACCCTCAACAAAGGCTGCAGTAAATCTGACAGTACATAGACTTCCCACAAAGTCATACATCCACAAATTTCCCACTGTATGCTGTAACCGCTGCGGCGGTTGTTTGCTGCGTGACTCACAGCCAGCAAACCCTCAACAGACATGCATCATCTCTGACAATACATCCCATGTGGAAGTACCTGCAATGTCAGGATGAAATCTGGAATATCAAGCAGCAAACACAAGCTACCTGATGAACTAGTGGATGTCGCCTACAGTCTGTGTGTAGATGCGCCCGTGTCGTATGTGACACGCCTCCAAGAACTGTGAGCCGTCCTTCGATGTGTACATAGCCACAAATCAACACTCTGGGAGTGTCGATATCCTCAGTACCTGCAGTCATAGGCCGAAAACCCCAAATTTGCAGAGTCGGATCTGCACCCGCTAAGACAACGTAGTCGAAAATGGCATGCGCAGAACTTTGTCAAAGTCGAACGGTAACCGAGATGACCTCAGAATGAAATTCTGAGCACACCTAGCCCTACGGCCTTACCCACAAGATTTGGGGCCGTGTCTTTGCCTGTCGAATTTCACTCCAATCTGAGCTGGTGACTCTAGCCTCCTGCAGTGCTGCCCCGAGCCTCGATCTGAGCTCTGATACCAGTTGAAGGAGTACGAGCGGAAGTGCGACGCAAGAGAGAGTGCGAGAAGAAGAGCACGACGATATGGTGAACTCATTGTACTGTAATGTGTAGAGCATAGTGAGTTCTTATTAGGTTTTTACAAAAGAATATGTGTACATACCTGGCGGCCCGCCCACTTACGTGGGCGACCACATTAGGCTTTATACCCCAACATGTTTCACACAAAAGGGTGCCAAGAAAGCTTTATTGGGCAAGAACCAAAGATGATGGTCAACCCCAAGGGATTCAATTTCAATTTGTCTAATAGGTAAGACATGAAAAACTTTGGATACTTTAGGCACCATCTCTAGGAGGTTGAGTCATTGAGGGAGCAGAGATTACTTTGAAATTCCTTAACTGCTTCAAGAGCTGCACTATCTCTACAAAAGATTCCACCAGTTTGTGGAATAGTTGGAGTGGCCAGTGTACATACAAAAGAGGGATTGAGACCACATAATTTCCTAAGAAAGTTAGATAGCTCAGCACCAGAGGAGGAAAATAGGGCAAGCTCTTGCTGGTATTGTGAGGAGAGTAGGGGAAGCTTGGATATGTATTGGGTAATTAAATTACCCCCTTCCAAGGAGTCTTTATCCAAAGTAGCCAAAATCTTAACCCAATCATTAAACGATAACATATGTAATACATATAATTTTTTGTCAGAGGTAAGAGCCGAATCATATATTAGTTGAGAAGCATCCAAGCTGTTGATACATGTCAGTACAAGAGATGTGGCCACTGAGAGGGGCTTCGAGGACAATTCCAATCCTTGTGAGAGAGCAAGAGTCTGCAATTTTTCAAAAAAAGTGTGGTGAGGTTCACTTATTCTTACCATAGTAAGTAATACAATCTTTGCCCTTCCTAGAAAGGACGGGTCTAGTTCTAACTGCCAAAGCATTCTTTGGTTTACGGTCCTTAAGGTAAAGCTTAATCTGTTCGAGAATCTTTGCATGATTTTGTGATTAGTGCTCATGCGAGCTGTCTTTCTATAGGGTATGCAATCCTGAAAAAGGAACAATATAAACATAAATAAAAGTAGAAGCAGTAAATGTAGTTATTTGGGCCTGCAAACCTTAAATTGGCAAAGTCAAAGCCTACAGTAGCCGTGAGCAGGGGAATGTCTCTATGTAACTTGTTTGACAGAAGGCAATACCATCATCACACTGCTTAAACTATAGGCCCAAGTAATGATAACAATCCCAAATCTTTCATCTTGAAAGTAGCATTTAAATCAGCCTTAATTTCAGGAATATGTGTCTCATTCGGTCCTGCAATCAATAAATCATAATAAAAAAGAACGCCAATGAGAAGTACATCACCCTCACTCTTTACATACAAAGTGATTTTTGTTAAACTGTTACGAAAGCCCCATTTAACCAAATGAGTGTCAGTTTCAACCCGCACAAAGCTTTCTTACAATTGTACACTTTATCTTCTTGTCCTTTTTATGACAAAACCGTGAGGCTGTGTTACATAAAATTCCTCAAATATATCACCATTCAAGAAAGCATATCAATGTCTGATTGATGTACATCCCATCCAAAATGAGATGCCAATGCACATAGAAAACACATAGTAGTCATACAACAAGTGGGAGCAAAAATCTCTTCATAATCTATGCCTTTCTGCTGTGCATAACCTTTTGCAACAAGTCAAGCCTTATAGCGATCAATCTCACCATCCATCTTACGTTTCAACTTGTAACCGTGTTTTATCCCATGACTAGCCATAAATGCTTTAAATTCATGAGTCATATACTCCCCCCCTCAATCTCAACAGAGGGCGCCCATAGTACATTTAGAGACAATTTCAGCCATAGCCAAATATTGCTTGAAGCACATAAACACTTCACACTTAGCTTTAAGCGGATACACCCATATATGCCTGGAGGAATCATCAATGAAAGTCACAAAGTAAAGATAATTGGCCAAGGAGAGAGTTTGCATAGGCCCACAAACATCATTATGCACAAGTTGCAATCTGCATGTAGCCCTAACTGAACCGTCCTTTGGAAACTTCGAATGCTGTATCGTACCCAAAATATAGTCTTCACAAACATGATTCACAGGTGCTTCAAGAGGTGGCAAAGAAGCCACCATATCATATTTATGCAAACGCAACAAATTGGCAAAATTCAGATGCCCAAAATGTGCATGCCAAAGTTTTGCATCCAAAATAGTCTTTGAATCCACAACTGCATTTTACAAAATTCTACCCACACTTGTCATACAAAGTGAGCTTATACAACCCATGACATATAATGTCAGATGCAACAATTTCATCACTAAAACTAAGATCATGAGTTTTACATCGATCATCCACAAATTTCACAACAAGTCCAAGTCTAGCAAGTGCAGATACAAACAAAATGTTCTTTTTTATCCCAGGTACATAAAGTGCATCAACAAGTGTGAAAGAACTGCCATTCATAGCAGTCAGCACAATCTTGACCAGATAAGAGGCATTGTTGGCACAAGTGGCTGTATTCCCATGAGGAGAGATGACTCGAGAGATGTAAACAAGTCACGATTTGAGGTAATGTGCTTTGTAGCACCACTATCAAAGTACCACACATGTAAATATGTTGCAACTGACATACATGCATCATGGACAAAAGGATCATAAGTGCATTTTGCACGAGATTTTGCACTAAATGCCCACTCTGCATCTATATCAGCATCACAATCTCCTTTCACAAAAGATTCTACAATAGCTGCATTTGTAGTGGAACAAGCTTCTTTCTTCTTGGTCGCTTTTGCCTGCAATTAATCAAGTGATCATTGGCCTTGCAATATGGCAACGCATCTTCTTTTTTTCCTTTTCACCAGAATTCCTAGACGAAGTGCTACGATTAGAAGCATTAGGAACATGTGGTTTTCCACTCGTAGAAGAACCATGAGAAGTGGCTGCATTGCTGCTACCACTTCTTCTTTGAGCAGTAACCAAAACTTGTTCAACCGCATGTTTTTTAGCTGTGTTCTTTCTTGAAAGCGACCCTTGCAAACAACAATGTGCATAATGCATCAAACTTGACAACATCATGATTTCCTCGGGCCATAAGTCTTTAAGTAATAGCAAAAGTCTCTTAAGAATCTAGCAATGCATCAAGAACAATCTGCACAAGGGAACTGTCAGAAATGACCACCTACAGAAATGAGTTGCTCATTAATATCCTTGATACCAGTAAGGAAAGTATCCTTGTCATCTTCCTCATGCATAATCTTTGACTCCAGCTCTTTATGCAGGAATGCAATTTTGGTCTCATTGCAACTTGCATAAAGACTAACTAGAATATCCCAAGCCTGTTTAACTAATTTAGCTGAGTGAATGTGAGGAGTAATAGCGCACTTCACAAATAATGCAATTAATGCATGAGCATGTGCATCTCTAACATCCCAACAAGCCTGCCTAGCCATAGGCAAAATAGCTCTAGCAGCAGCAATCCTACCATCAAAACCTGCAACATCCTCAATAGAGCTTGTATCCACAGAATCTAGACGTACATCAATGCCCTGCACAACATTCCAAAAGCCCTTTGATCCACAAGAACATCTTGCATCATGTAAGCCCGCATTGGGTAATTGTCCCTGTCCAATTTATCCTCAACAACAAACATCTTGAACACATACATGTTGTTATCAGCCATGGCGAGTGCCTCCACCTGATGTGAAAACTGTCCAAAAAGAGGAGAGACAAAGTGGGGCTAGCACATGCTATATAGCACAACCCAAAGAAGACTGTAAGGACCTGCTATGAAAAAAATAGCACTAATAAAAATTCTACCCAAAAGGACAAAATTGCCCATGCAATACTACCTTCAGAGTGGAAACGGAGGCTGGAATGAGTCTGAATGAAAATTTTAAGCAGACCTAGCTCTACGAGCCTTCTTAAAGTATTTTTCGACCCGTTGACTCTCATAAAAGCTCACCCATATCGGAGAAAGTGAGCAGGCGCGTGTTGGCGATCTAGCGACGACTATGCCCGGGAGGACGCAACCTGCTTTGATACCAATTGTTGGAAATAGGGTTGCAAGGAAACACACACAACTTGGAGAAGATGAAGAAGCTCAAGGCACACAATAGAGAGGAGTATTGCTTAGTGCACATTGGAAATGGATGCATATACAATGTACAGGGGAAAAAACCTCCTAATGAGGGAAAAAATGCCCCGACGGTCCTAAGTTTGTTCACACACATCACTACCACATGTGCTAGCGAGAGAAAAGATGCACCTTAGAGAAAATCGTCGGTTGAGAATATATCAGAATCGATCATGACCCACTGCAATCAAAATTAATTAGCCTTGCTAATTTAATCCTGCCAAGTCGTAGAGAATTGTCCATGTCAATGTTGAGACTCTGGAAAGCATCATCCAATTTACGAGCTTTGCTGATTTTTAAACGACAGTAAAAAAAGACCGTGTCTTAATTTGTTGTTCATAAATTGTTGGCTCTTAGCTAGTAACAAGATACTGCTAGCATCGATTCATTGTAGATACCATTATTGCTCGTCAAAGAACGTCGCTGTATCAATAGTTTTGAAAAATATGCGCTTGTAAAAACTATAAAAAATCTATGATTTTTTTTGAATTTGCAAGAGTATGATTGTTGTACTTGATGTCTGCGCCTTAGTCCCCTTGCCTTGAGAGCCTTGCCGAATCAAGAGCCAAGGAAAGAAAAAGGTGGGGGGGATGCCGGTCATGGGCACCTTCCCTTGCTTAGTTTTTTTTTGAAAACATCAACCCTGAGGTTGCTTTTGGGCACTCGAAATGAGAACTCAACAAGTTTTGCAGAGACTTAACGATGGCGGGCAGCATGGGGAGGAAGATGAAGCTATAGCATTTGCCACAGACCGGGAGAGAGAGAGAGAGAGAGAGAGAGAGAGAGAGAGAGAGAGAGAGAGAGAGAGAGAGAGAGAGAGAGAGAGAGAGAGAGAGAGAGAGAGAGAGAGAGAGAGAGAGAGAGAGAGAGAGAGAGAGAGAGAGAGAGAGACGTGATCTTCTACCCTTCCCAATGTGAACTCGCTGAGCCAACCTCCTCATGATTTGGTGCTAGTCTCGACGACGGCTCTCCTCTCTTGCTAAGCGGCTTTGCATGCATTCATTTCCCCCATTGAGAGCCCAAATTAGCGCCACTTCATGCACACTCTTGTAGCCGTGGAGCAAGGTTAGCTCCACGACTAACCTTGCTCTGATACCACTGCGAGACCACATGAAATTTGAATGCCTACTCTCCACCTAGCCTTTTCCCTTTGTAGGCACCCCTTGAGATGCGTTTAGACTATGACTTGTGGCTCTTGGCCTAACATCCCTTCCATAGCAGAGTGATGGTGATTAAGTCCTTCATGATTCCATGTAAATCCTTTCTTGCCTATCTTGAAAATGGCCTAATGCAATTGGAAAGAATTTCTAGTTCCTATGGAAAAACAACACAAAAGACACAACTCCATGGCAGTGGGGGAAATGGGAATGGGTGGCGATACCCAAGGACCAAGGTGGCATTGGGATCCCATGTGTGCAAAGGTTGTAGCATCCTTAACAAATCAAAGGCATGATTGGGTGGCCATGCTTGGGATATGATTGACAAAGTAGAGCTCATTTTGCAAGGAGACCCATGGAAGGAGGCTAAAGTGCATGACAAAATGCTTGTTCCAAGCCATACTTTTTGAATCTTGGAGGTTGCACGGGTCAAATACTAAGAAAATGCAACAAAGTGGCATCATCACTGGAAGAGGGGGAGACCTTCAAATACTTCAGTTACTCCATCATGCATTAGTCCCCTTGTCTCTCCAAGCTAGGAGGAGGCTCATAGAATACCTTTTGGAGGGAAGTTTCTAGAAAGGTGATTAACAAAGGGATCTCCAAGTTGGCATATTTATGGGACAACGACAACTTTTGTTGAAAAGATGTGGACCAAGTGGTGGTGCAACATAATCTAAATCTAAATGAAAGATTATGGATTAGAAGAGTCTCATAAATTTTGTACAATTTTCCAATGCTTGCCACTAGGAAAAAGCTCGATTGAAAATCTTGACATTGTAAAGAGTGAATCGCCCAACACCCCCAAATCCAACTACAAGATATGTCTTAACAACATGTGTTGGCCCATATTTCTTAATAGTGAGACTTGCCTTTATAAGATTTAAATTGATGTCTTGTTGTGAAGGGCCATGACGTTATGCTCTCGGACATGATGCTATACTCTCTACTAGTAGCCCTGTATCATAAGCGACACAGAAGGAATGTAACAGTTGGCCATAACAATAAGGCTCATGCTAGAATGGACAAGTAAAACACGTGCTAGTAGAGGTGGACTAACCAAAAATGTTGATGAGGGTTTTGGTAACATTTGTCTCACATCATTTTATTCAAAATTGTTGACTATGGTTGGAGAGTTATCTCATGGACTCTTATAATAAATATCCTATATTTAAACTAGCTCTTCCACCCTATTTCCTATCATTCAACTTGCTCCTAAAATCAGAGTCTATGTACTTCAACTAGCTCCTCCACCTTGTTTCCTTTCCCTCAACTTGCTCTCCAAAATTTAGTGGAGGCAAACTATTTCACATGCTCATCATCTCACTTAGGACCCATCCATTTGCAGGAGAAAAAGTCTCTCTCTTTTTTTGGGGCCACCACCCTTCTTCAAGGCACCCCTCTCAGGGCAATATCAATTGCCACCCATGACTTGCTATGATTGGTTGTAAGCATGGAGCGATTCTTCCTTTTGTCTTTACCACTTCTGTGGCGCACTCTAGTGTGAACAACTAAGGTGACGTTAAAGGAACAAGCAGACATTTCCGCTCCTCTCGTCTGAATCTTCCCCTACACTAGATCTTCCAATGCTACGAGCTGATCTGTTGTGCCATCGGAACCTGCCCTTGCCACGTGGAATTTGGTGTCTCTCGTGGGCCCTTGTTAATGTTGCCACGTGGCATCCCAAATATGAGGAATTTTGGGAGCTTAAGAAAGGAACACTTTCTCGCGGTATAGTTGTTGGGAAGAGGGAGCGAGACGCAAACCCACATCAGATTTGGCGAAGTGGGTCGTCTCTCTTACCCAACATGGGCCTCTGGGATGCTTTCCTCAATTGGCTGCGCAGGTATTCCTCTCTCTCTCTCTCTCTCTCTCTCTCTCTCTCTCTCTCTTTCTCTTTTTCCCCTGCTTTTCTTATTATCGATCACCCCTGAAGATCTCCTATGTAAGCAAGTTAATCTCTCAGCACAGAGCACGAGTGTGGTTGTATCAATCATCCAAAGCAGGGCCGGTCCTGGGTTTTCCTTGTTACGGGCCCGCTTACAAAATGCACCTTTCTAATTCAGAGATTCTTCCAATTCGGGTCCTTTGGGTTCGTTAATACTCGAGATATACCCGAGAGGCGAATTAAGCTACTCAGCTGGACAGAGAAGTTGGTTGTTTAATTCAATACGAATGGGAGGCGTGATGTTTTGAAACCAGTTGCTTATAACCTCTGAAGCACCTTTGAATCTGAAGCACTCTACAGCACGAGGTGATAGTGTTGCAGGAATATAGCAAGGCCTCCGATAGAATTCTTTTTTCTTGGAAGAGCTGTTCAGCAAAGTTGTGGTTTTGCTTTCCCCCATCTGGATACTTTTTGCGTTATAGATCATGACTGTGAAGAAGAAGTATCTCAAAATCAAGCTACTTTCAATCTTGACTTGAAAGACATGCGTTTTTCCAAGCCACATATGAACTCAAATTCTTCAGTCCTTGAACAACAAGATGGTGCTTGAATTAATTATGGACTTCTGGAGTGTGATTTGTGCGTGTTTTTAAATTGTCTGAATGTTCTAAAGGAGAGACAGGGTAGCAAATATTATAACAATAACAAATATGGTCATGCACAAGCAACATAAACATCAACGAATGCTTATGCTTTATTGAATACTTGCACAGTATGAAAGATTTCCACAAAAAAAAAGGGTTTCATTTGCAGAGAATAATCAATGGACCAATGAGCAAGTCTTTCACATATTGCTAGGAACTGTTCTGCACGTTTTAATGTGAGAATTGGTGTAGAAAGTTTGGGCTAAAATGCAAAGATTACTAAAAGAATATCGATTTTTTACTTTGTCGAGAACTAGGTAGCACAATGGAGATGTAGATTGTGATTGTCTCCCTGTTGAGGGAGAGTTACTATAGGGTCGAGGATTAGGCTAGCTCTGCTCTTGCACAAAGTCCCCTTGATTTTGGCAGATCCTATTGTTACCTATATAGATGGAGACGGGGGATGGGTCCAGCTATCCTGGGTGAGGGTTTAGTTGTTGTTGTTAGATTTTGAGGCCTTCTACTAGAGTCCAAGCTGCATATCACAGAGATTGGTAGAGTGAGGGCAGCACACTGTCCGATGGTGTCCGATGGTGTAAACACTCCTACTGTACGATCGATTTTTCACCCCTCTCTCATGAAGAATGGTCCTCTCTGTTCCCAATGCCCATGCCTTCTTTTGTTTAGGCAAAGTAGATTAATGCATCTTGTCTTGTTGCGTGGTTGAAGATGCTTAAGCAAGGCTTCTCTCTTGGGCTAGCTCAAGATCTTCAGAACAAGCTGCTCGCCATAATGTAGATGGTGGATTTAGCTTTATGCTGTCCCGTGGTTTTTCCAATGGTGGTCGGGAAAGCTTAGCAGATCGTATTCCTCTTCATAGTGCTGCATTGTGTAGTGCTGGAGAGGTTTCCACGTAGATTTATGTGGTTTCGTCTGGATCTTTGGCCCCCCAATTTTCCATCTTAGCTCCATTTACATGCATCTTTTCCCTTGTCTCATTCCTTGGGTTTTCCCCCTCAAGTTTTGTTTCCCTTGAAGACCTTGAGTTGTCACTTGTAATTTGGCTGTGGCCGTGGTCGTAAAAGGGTACAAGCTCATCGTTGGCAGATTTATGTGGTTCTTTATGGATCTCGGCTCTTGGTTTTCCATCTTAGAACCATTTACATACATCTTTACCCTTATCTTGATCCTTGGTTTTTCCCCTCAACTTTGCTTCCTTTGAAGATCTTGAGGGTTTTTTTTTCACCTATCATTGTGTCTTATAATTTTGGCTTCGGCCATATTTGGTAATTGGCATATTGCTTTTATGTAATAGTAAATACAAAGGGTACAAGGGCATCATTTTCGTCTTGGCTTACATCACACTAGCAATAGTGGCCACGAAAGCTCTTGTTGAGACAGGATTTTAATAGGCATGTAGTTGGGGATGTGGATTTCTTTTTGGTACAGGAGCGCAAGCTTTCCTTGGCATATACCAGCCAATGTGACAAACTTGTTCTAGGGCAGTTTTTATGTCTTGGGAGCCTGCAGTTGGTGCTATGCATCATATTGGGGGATGCATTTATGTCTGTGGGTCATAGATGGATGCCTCATGTCCATGATTATGGCTCTTAGATACCTTGCAAAGCTGTAACCGGCCTGGCACTGACAAGGCGAATCTCATAGCTGCCCAAAGTAAAGTGCGAAAACTAGCTTGCTAAAATCTTCCGCCCAAACTCGCTTCCATACTGGAACAACTGCCACGTCATTAGCAGTATGGCCTTAGAGCATGGACTGCCACGTACCCTATGGTTGGCCACATCATCAGTAGTATGGCCATAGAGCGTGGGCTGCCACGTACCATATGGTTGGCCACATCATCACTTGCAATTGCTTTCTCTCTCCTCTTCCACCGGTGATTGCCATGCCATGATTTTGTGACATACCCCCAAGAAGAAGAGTAATCACCCTCGTCAGGCAGCAAAACAAATAGTGGACAATAAAATAGCTTAATAGACACTGACTCTATACTTACATGCATTTGACGACTCAAACCATGCACTAACACAAAGACACAAGTCGATGAACAATCATAATCACATTCACATCATTTTGTCCCTGTCAAGATCTTAGACATGAATCGTGATCATTATGAGTTATTTAGCCATCACATCCAGACCACACTGATGTCTCACGGACGTCTTGGTTCACTAAGTTTAGTCATTCTAAATTCACATCAACAAGACAGAATGGTGCTTGCAGACTGTCACAAATTGCTGATGTGTCAAGCCATTGAAGAATGGAGCCAACTTGCACATCCCGGCCGAGGGGTCTAAACCCTAAGAAGAAGAAGCAGCAGTAGAAGAAGCAACAACAGGAGTTTTCACCAACTTACAGAGTACTGTCACAAGGACGGGCACCATGTGCCAACGGAAAAGAACAAATTGAACAACTTTAAGCACTTCAAATAACAATTGAGTTGAAAGAGATAGAGAGTACAAGACACACAAGACGGGGAGTGGCGGAGTTCCACCCCAAGAGAGCACTAGCCCCTAACCTTGGCGCCCCTTTCGGTATTTCTTTATATTGCTTCAACTCAATACAACGCCGGTACTCCATCCTCTGCACCTTCATGCGGAAGCATGCTAGAGAATGAGGCCCTTGGCCATGAAAAGCAGTCACATGAAAAGCTTCAAGTTCTAAAAGCGTCCTGGCCCAAAAGCGTAGCGCAAATCAGCCAGCGTGTTTCATGGATATCCGTACAGCTGGCACATCAGTAGCGTAAAACGTGAAAATCCGTAAAGGTGCCACGTTAGCATGTTAGTGCAAATTGTCGGATGTCTGTACAGCTGCCATGTTATTAGTTTTTACGCTGGTCCTTTTTGTCGGATCTGCTTCTGGTTCCTTGGGCCCCATCGGACGGGGTCCCATAAGTTGGTACAAACTTCTTTTAAAATTAGGCCTGCTCGGCGAGGACTTGTAAGTTGGTGAAAACTTCTTCTGCGGCTTCTTTTGCTTTTGCTTCTAGGGTTTAGGCCCCTCGGCCGGATCTGCAAGTTGGCTTCGTTCTTCAGTGGCTTGACACGTCAACAATTTGTGACACAGACATTTAATCCTTCACACATACCATACTCGGACAAAACAACAATTGTAAGAATACATGAATCATTCAATTTTCAAGGAATTAATTCCTAACAACAATCCCAAAAATTATTGTCAACTTTTATGTAATATCATAAAGTCACTCGGCGGAGTACTATTAGCCTGATAGCCCCCCAAAATCTCAAAGAGAAATTGGTTGACTCTAGTCTCTTCTAGGCAATTTGTGATAAAGAAGTGGAGTGCCTCCCCTCTTGTGCAGCACGCACGCACCGCGCACGAGATTCAACCCGCTGATTTGGCGTGCAAGTCGGCAATAGCCGGAGCTAAACCCAAAGCTTCAAGTTAAGTTCTAATATCTAAGGAGTATCTGACAATTCCTCCTTGAACTGTAAGGTGCAGCGGAATGAATGTTTGAACTTTGCTCAAGATGAGTGCTCCATAGTGTGCTCAAGGTTCCTTTTTGGTTCTTATGGAAGGGAGAGCCTTCCGTTCTTAATGAGAGAGTGCAATGATAACAAACAAAGTGAATGGACACTGTGCGTGCAAGTATATGAGATTGAGAGATAGAGAAGAGAATACAACACCAGAGACGTTGTAAAACCCTCCTCCGAAGTCCCCACTCTCTATGGCGAGAGCGGTCTACTTATGAATGCACAAATCTCTACAATGCTTGGACTTGCCGATGATGTCGACGACGATGAGGATGACGACGAGACGGGCTTAAAACTGAAATCGCTAAGGGCTGAAATCTGCAAATCTTTATCTGCTGAACTCTGTGTCGATGACAATGTGGACGGCGACGATGCGACGACGACGCGCTGAAAACGCAGATGCTGAAATCTGCGTTTTCCGGGCTGAAACTGTAAACCTTGCGGAAACTGATCGTGCGGCGAGGAACTGCTGCGGGAGGGTGAGATCTGCGAGGTTCAGGACTTGATCTGCGGTGTCTTAAGGCCTGAAAACTGAAAACGCTGATGTTCCTTGATGTTCCGTCGTGCTAAATCTGCAAAACGCCGGGGCTGATCTGCAAACCAAAAACGCTAGGGCTCAAAACTGATTTACTGTCGCCGGATGTCCTGCAAATGCAAAACCCTAGGCTGATCTGTGGTTCTGTCGCCGGGAATCTGCAAATGCAAAAACGCTGGTTGATCTGGGGTCTTGATGCAAAACGCTAGCCTCTCTGTTGTGTAGCAAAAACGCTAGGCCTTGTTGGGGGTTCCTGCTGAGAAGGTGCCTGTTGAGCGGTGCTCCTGCTGCCTCTTCTGCCATTTAGTGCTAGCTTTGGTTTGCTTATATACAAACTTACTCAATTTGCCCTACCTACTTTCCAACAAAAGTCACTTAAACATAATAAGTGAAAAATGTCAAAAATAGGTAAAATAGGCTAAATGCACTGGAAAATTCCCGTGAAGGATTCTGATGGATTCTGATGGGAATGCTTATGATCATGCTGTGTGCAACCAAAGGATATGCATCTACACTAAGTGTCTGGACATGCACGGTCTACGAACACACAAAAGTGCTAGATCACTTCCTATTCTAGACTGACTTGATTGAACTGACTTGATTGAACTGACTTGATTGAACTGAACCCTGGTTATGCTGTAGCTTGTCCACCGACACATAGGGCTGGATGTGTCACGTGACATCCCCTCCTTTTCAAAGTGAGGTACTGGTACCGAACTGTATGGCGTCGAGGGAGATCGCCAATTGCATTCGGAATCCTGGAAGGGACTCTTCGCCGGCCCATTCTGATGTGTGGGTCGTGCGGTACTTGAACTTCGTAAAGGTCTGCAACGCTTGCTTCTTTGGGCCGCGCCGAAAGCGACACAAAGTCTTCTGAGTCTCCTTCAATGCTTCAAATTTGTCTATGGACGTAGGTCCATCTTCTTTAAGAATCTCTGAGGCTGAAAATTTCTGAAACCAATTCCAACACAAAAACATGAACATACCTATTCCATGTAAAGTGACTGGAAAAAATATCGTCTTCTTAAAAAAGACTGTGCATGCAATGTGGATGAACAAAGAGACGGAGTGCCAAACCGTTCACCACACCCACGCAAACAATTTGATTGAATCTTTCTCTTATGATCTAAAGCAATCAACTGTGGCAATTCACAGCGGAAATGCCCATGCTTGGTGCTCATACTTTCATGTGCTCTTTCTACAACTGTGTCGTGCCAAGGAAGAGACATGAAATGTGACTTCCTTGAATGCATACTTTTCAACTTTTCATGAACAATCCGCATACATTCGTGCTCATTCATGATTGAAACGTGCTCAACGGACAATATGTCATGCCTAGGAAAAGGGATCACATAAAGACGCTGACTAAAATACAGGAAACGATCACGAATGAAACACTCGTACAATGTGTGCTGACGAATCATGCGAACACATAATACTTCCTGTAAGGATTCTTTGGACCTAGGCTTGAGAGCCAAGATTGCTTCTTCTTGAGGGGGTTCTTGGGACCTAGGCTCGAGAGCCAAGATCGATCCTTTGTGATTGATCGAATCTGCAACGAGGTTAGCTTCGCTAGAAAAAGCATCAACTAACTCATCATCCTTGTGAACGATCATGTCATCTTCATGCAAATCATCATGTTTGTGAGAAATCACATCTTGATCATGCAAATCATCATGCTTGTCATTGTCATCCAAAGCATCATGCTTATCATTATCATCCAAAACATCATGCTCATCATTATCATTCAAATCATCATGCAAGTCCTGTGTATCATGCTTTGGAGAAGAAGAGACTGAGAGAGTCTCCTTTTCCCTAATCTCTTGTATTTGTGCCTGCACTTGAGAAAAGAGTCGCAAGAACTCTTTCATGTGTTGGTCGCTCTTTTCTTTGACGGCAGCTGCCATTCTTTCTTGGTGTTCGTGCTCCATTTCTGCTTTTCTTTTTGCTCGTCTTGCTTCGTGTTCTAACTTCCTGTCCATAATCTGCTCCAACTCCTCCATAGGAGTTGGTGCAATCCTTGGCGTAGATGGGGAAGGGGGAGGGTCGGAAAAACCTCCTGGTGGGGAAAATTCTTCTTCGCCTCTCTCACGCTCATCATCTCCAAGCAAAATATCCATTCCGCTTTGAGTGATGACCATCCACTGAAGTCGTTGGGTTCTTGTGGTCTTGGGTTCTTAAGTTCACGAGGAACTTGGGTTCTTGAGGGTCTTGGGGTTCTTGAGGGTCTTGAGGTTCTTCTTTCGCTTGCAATCTGTGTTCGAGAAGGATCTTCTCTTCACCCGAGTTCTGCTCTTTTCCGCGGGCGTACCCCTTGACGGCCTTGCACTCACACCAAGGTTGCTTTTTCCCACCTCACGTCGATTGGCGGCCGCTAAGTGCACGGTCCGCTCTCAATGAGTGAAAAGAGGCACAAGGGGAGGGTGGACAAGCCCTTCTTTCTTGGGTTTCCTGTCACTCTTCAAAAACACGATTAGGAATCGACACGCCCAAGTGAACTTGGGTTCGTGCGACCTCAACAAGCAAAAAAAATTCCGTGGTTCTTGTGGTTCTTTCCTTGAGTGATACAGAACACTGTCAAAGCTCAATATACCAATGTAAGGTGCAGCGGAATGAATGTTTGAACTTTGCTCAAGATGAGTGCTCCATAATGTGCTCAAGGTTCCTTTTTGGTCCTTATGGAAGGGAGAGCCTTCCGTTCTTAATGAGAGAGTGCAATGATTACAAACAAAGTGAATGGACACTGTGCGTGCAAGTATATGGGACTGAGAGATAGAGAAGAGAATACGACACCAGAGACGTTGTAAAACCCTCCTCCGAAGGCCCCACTCTCTATGGCGAGAGCGGTCTACTTATGATTGCACAAATCTCTACAATGCTTGGACTTGCTGACGACGATGAGGACGACGACGAGACGGGCTGAAAACTGAAATCGCTAAGGGCTGAAATCTGCAAATCTTTATCTGCTGAATTCTGACTCTATGTCGATGACGATGTCGATGGTGACGATGCGTCGACGACGCTCTGAAACCGTAGATGCTGAAATCTGTGTTTTCCCGGCTGAAACTGTAAACCTTGCGGAAACTAACCGTGCGGCGAGGAACTGCTGCGGGAAGGTGAGATCTGCGAGGTTCGGGACTTGATCTGCGGTGTCTAGGGCTTGAAAACTGCAAACGCTGATGTTCCTTGATGTTCCGTCGCGGTAAATCTGCAAAACGCCGGGGCTGATCTGCAAACCAAAAACGCTAGGGCTGAAAACTGATTTGCTGTCGTTGGATGTCCTGCAAATGCAAAACGCTAGGCTGATCTGTGGTTCTGTTGTCGTCGGGAATCTGCAATGCAAAAACGATGGCTAATTTGGGGTCTTGATGCAAAACGCTAGCCTCTCTGCTGTGTAGCAAAAACGCTAGGCCTTGCTGGGGGTTCCTGCTGAGAAGGTGCCTGTTGAGCGGTGCTCCTGCTTCCTCTTCTGCCATTTAGTGCTAGCTTTGGTTTGCTTATATACAAACTTACTCAATTTGCCCTACCTACTTTCCAACAAAAGTCACTTAAAAATAATAAGTGAAAAATGTCAAAAATAGGCTAAATGCACTTGAAAATTCCCCTGAAGGATTCTAATGGGAATGCTTATGATCATGCTGTGTGCAACCAGAGGATATGCATCTACACTAAGTGTCTGGACATGCACGGTCTGCGAACAGACTCACAAAAGTGCTAGATCACTTCCTATTCTAGGCTCACTTGATTGAATTGAACCATGGTTATGCTGAAGCTTGTCCACGGACACATAGGGTTGGATGTGTCATGTGACATGAACTTTACCAAATATCTTTGGACGGGCTTACCCTTCACTTTCCTTTCCTTGTGTGTTAGGACTTGCTCAGGTATAAGAATCTCCTTGGTTTCTTCTACCTTTGGCTGCTCCTCAAGCTCCCTGCCCTCTCGCACTTCACCTTTGATAGGTCTGAATAGACACATTAAAAGCATCTTGAATTATTTGGAAAAAGCCTCTCCTTACCCTATGTCACAAGTTGGTACCGAGACATGCCCAATTGGAAGGATTGGCCGAGAGGACAAGGGGTTAGAGCTAAAAACTCTAACCCAGAAGAATTGCAGAATTTGTGGTTGAGGGGCCTAGAAAGGGGGTTAGGATTGAAAAAACCTAACCCACCAACTTAAAGAACTTGTAGGACACCGGTTGAGGGGCCAAAAAGTTAAAACCCTAAAAATATAAAAGCATAAAGGCTGGGCTGATTTTTGAAAAATTCGCTAACTACCACGTGGCATTGTTGTACAGATTTTTGCGTTTTGCGCTAGCTGTAGAATAGGGATTTTCGTAAGCTTTTGAGAGCACGTACCTTTGGGTTCAGTGCTTTTGGGGCTTTGCTTTTTGGCACCCCTTGTACGTTTATAGGTGCCCAAAGTGTATGGATTTCCTCTCTCAAATTGTCCCTTGAGTGTATGGATCAACTGCAGCCAGATGTCACGTACAGCTTGAGCGAGATGTCACGTACAGTCTCCAGCTAGATGTCCCCGTCAATGGGACGGGTCGAGCCTCGAAGATGTGGAAGCATTGGGCCCACGAGATGAACCCAAGTGCCAGGTTGTAGATGAGCTCCTTCTATGTGACAAGTTAATGACGTGGCAGTTGGACAGATGCCGAGCTGATGACTGATGATGTGGTAGTAACTACGAAAATTCCGCGATTTGCGTCGCTGGTGATGACGTGGCAACTGTACGGATTTTCAAAATTCGTCCTGGCCGATTTGGGCAAGTTTTAGCACAAGCTTTTTGGAGTGGTTTTTTTTGGGATAAGATGCTTTTAGGCCAGTAGCTTTTGGGGCTTTGCTTTTAGCATCCCTTAGGGCAATTCTTTCAGGCATCTGGATGCAAAGCTGGAAGGTTTGGACCCAATGGGAGTTGTACTCTTGTAGATCAATAATAAAGAAATACCAAAAGGGACGCCAGTTTTTGGGGCCAATGCGTCTTGGCTCTGTCGTGCTGTGTCGCCTCTCTTTCTCTCTCTCTTTTTCAAGTTGTTTTGAAGTACTAAAGTGTTGTCAAGTGAGTATATTGCGATTATCTCTGTGTTTCCGTTTGATCACTCGCCGAAGGCAATTACAGTAGTATCAAAGCTTTATGCGTGTGCTTCTCTGAAAGCATACTGGTCCTACCAAAGAGGAGACAAAGCAAGATGGCGCTTCCAGATTTTACATAATTTTTTTTCAGTAAAGAATCTTCGTGTCCCTGCCCTGGACTTGTTAGTAAAGAATATTTTCCCTACCCCGGACTTAATAGCCAATCCACCCTTAGTCTATCGCGCATTGGGAGCGCTCCAATCTTCATGGGTTTGTCTTAAGGGGCATAAGCCATAAAGAACTCACAGAGCACAGCTTGCTCTTTTGCCCTTCGCAAACTCGACCCCGATCCTGTTGACATGAACAGAGAACCAATAGATTCTACAAGAGTTATCTATCCTCCCCCCCCCCCCCCCCCCCCCCCTTTTTTTTTTGTGTGGAGAAAACGGATCCTACTTCAACCTACATATGGGAGCTATGGAGCGGGTTGAAGAAGCAGCGACGAGATGGAGGAGGAGAAAAAGGACAGTTCAAAAAAACATGCTTTTTGACGCTTTTTGTGTTGCAAAGACCATTAAAAGTCTCTTCAACGGTTAAGAATTTGGATATGCGACAGAAGGCAAAATTGATCCTCTCGACAAGCTCTATGCATTGACGCGAACGAATTTTGATTCCGACAACTTTCAAAGATTAGTGTTTTCAACCGAAACATGTTATTTGCGTACAAATAACAGGTAATAGGAGCAAGGAATACGCATCTGCAAGCATTTGGAAGCATGGAGCTGGACATCCACTCTTTTGCAATGAGGCCCTCTTGCTTGAAATTTTACCTTTTTTGCAGGTGAAATCGAGGATCAGATGCCAATCAATTTGCATATGAAAGCAATTGGGAGCATCGACGGATGAATCTGATGATTTTTCAATTGACGATAAGAATTTTATGAAATTTGAATGAATATATGATAATGATGAATGATGAATAAAGATTTTGATTATGATTATGATTAACATTATGATCTTGGGTGTGTGCAGGCACCACAAGCAAAATCCAATGAATATATGATAATGATGAATGATAAATAAAGATTATGATTAACATTATGATCTTGGGTGTGTGTACACACCACAAGTAGGATTCAATGACCTTTTATAGGCATTGTCTAAGTTCTTGGGTGTGTGATTGACATCCAAGCAAGATCTAATGACCTTTTACAGGCATTGGCTAAGATACTGGTCTAAGACAGATTTTCAAACGCACCCAAGGTGTTTGCAGCTAGCTTTTCTTTGTGCACTGCCATCATGACACAAGAATGCATGACTAAATGATAGATTTCAAGTTGCATAAATGCTAGAAGTGTGAGCATTTTCTTGCACCCTGCAATCGAGGATGATCGCTTTGATTTTAGAAGGCGGTATGTGACAGGTTCTAGGGTTAGGGTTTTATCGTCGAGGTCATAAACGCATGTGATTAATGCATTCGTTTGGCGAGTCACAGGTGCACTCTCCCTAGGAAGGTGGTACATGCCAATCTCTTGATCAAAGCCCGAATCCCCCGTTTCGTGAACAGTTCTTTCTATGTTCTATGTGGTATTTGCATCTGTGATCATCTGCGTAGCACTAGGACACCTGAGTGACCTTCGGGTTGTGGGCTAACTTGATTGTGTTTTGCAGATTCCGATCGAGGGGACTAAACCCTAGAGAAAAGATAAGCTGTTTTGCAGGTGTATTTGAGGACAATTACACTTCTTTAAGAGAGGGGAATGTGACAAGTCAGTGACATGGTAGTTGGATGGAAGCCTAGGAATTGCGTTGAGTGATGATGTGGCAACAACTGTTCGGAATTTTTGCGATTTGCGTTGCTGGTGATGACGTGGCAAGTGTATGGATTTCCGAAATTCGCGCTGGTTGATTTGGGCAATTTTTAGCTCTAGCTTTTTGGAGCAGTTGCTTTTGGGATAAGATGATTTTAGGCCAGTAGCTTTTGGGGCTCTGCATTTAGCATCCCATGTACTCTTTATAAGTGCCCTTAGGGCCGTTCTTTCAGGCATTTGGACACAGAGCTTGAAAATATGGACCCAACGTGAGTTGTACTTTTGCAGATTAATAGTAAAGAAATACCGAAAGGGGCACCAGTCTTTGGGGCCGACGTGTTTTGGCTCGGAACTCCACCGCAACATGTCGTCTCTCTCTCTCTCTCTCTCTCTCTCTTTTCTCTTTTTCAAATTGTTTTGAAGTAATGAAGTGTTGTCAAGTGTGTAGATTGCGATCTCTCTGTGTTTCCGTCCAATCAGTCTCCGGAAGTGATTACATTCTCTCCGTGTTTCACTCTTAAGGTACAAGCTTTGTGGCGGGCTGAAGTATAGGCCGGCCCTCCTTTATCACAATCATCCTATTGACTAAAGCCATCTCAAAACGAAGTGCTGAGCCTGTGAGGGTGGACTAGGCTGCAACACCCCAAGTGTATTGGTTAGCCGCCACTGCGTGTCGCGTGTTGTCTCTCTCTCTCTCTCTCTCTCTCTCTCAGTTCAGTTGTTATTGAAGTGCTAAAAGTCTGTTCTTGTCTGTTCTTGTCTATTGGCACGTGGTGCCCGTCTTGTGACAGTGGTATCAGAGCATCAGGCGTGTGCTTTTCTGAAAGCATACCGGTCCTACAAAGAGCAGACAGAGCAAACAAGAGACTTCTGGAATTTATTTGAAGCATCTTCGCCCTCCAACCCGGACCTATCAACTTCTCCCACCCTTACTTCATCGTGCACCGGGCACACTCCCGTCCTCACTGCTCATGTCTTACAGGGCATAAGCCATTAAGATTACTTGCAAGAGAAGGATCCAAGATTTGTTTCGAGCTACTGTTTTTCTTAGAGAGAGTACCATGCAGATGTTGATGTGTATAGCTACCAAGCCGTACACTTCCAAGGACTTGGCAAGCTTTCAAGAAAATTTTTGCCCGAAGTTGGTTTCTGACATCTTCCTTCAGAGTGCAACTTCTGGTAGAGTGGGGTATCCTAAAATGCTTGCCATGGAAACCCTAGCAGATTATAACTTGAAATTTCTTGACATCTCTTAGTAGATGTCTCTTCTCGAGTTGATAACCTTGGAGGTTCGGTGCGATTGCTATCTTGGGACTACTATCGCCGCCAAAGAAACACTGTCTGTCCAAGAGCTGATGGATCACGCTGTGCTCGGCTATGACCTCATGGAAGGAACCTAACCCTAATTTTTGGTGCAGGTTTCAGGATGGAAAGTCAGTCGACTTTTCGAGCTCGTCTAATGTCAAGATTGCTTTTTAAGTTTGAATTTTGTATGAGAATCTGTTTGAGAACTTGTTTGGTGATCTTGTTTGGAATTTGTTTGAAATGGATGCTATCTGTTTTAAACCTGTCTTGGTCCCGATTTGAATTGTTTGACTCTGGTTTTAAATACTGGTTCCAATGATTGGTGATTTTACTCCCCGGTGGAGAAGTGAGAAATACTGTTTTGGTATTGTTTGAACCTCGGAATGACGCAGGCCGATGCCTGGGGAGCGTTTCGTTGTATGCTAGAAAACTTCCGAACGACGCAGGCCAATGCTTGGGGAGCGTTTGGTTGTATGCTTTTGAACCTCCAAGCGACGCAGACTGCGGTCTGGGGAGCGTTTGGTTGTACAATCCTCTGAGCTCATGGCCCGGACCTTTTTAGGTTATTTGCGGGCGGAGTGACGAGGTAGTTGTTGAGTAGCTTCATACCGCAGACCGTTTGTCTCGGGGGAGTGCTCAGCGGCGCTGTTTGTTGTGTCTTGTAACATGCATATGTAAGCATTTGTGTTGCATTGTGATGTGCCAATTATTGAACATTCCTAATTGGATGAGATTGCCTGGGTATGTAATTTTAGTGCATCAAGACACCCATGGAAGATCAGTACGGTCTGGGTGTGATGGCTAATTTTACTACGCCGGAATATCAAGAGTTCCGATCTGGACGAAAGGAGAAGCTAACTCCTTGATCAAAAGAGCCGAAAGGAGAAGCTAACTCAACAAAAAGAGCAAATTGATTGTCCCTCCGAATGTCCCTCGGAATGACTCTCGGAAATTTTTGAGCTAACTTGAGTTGTTTTGCAAATATGCTGTAATCGCGGACGATTACTCTCTTTCAAGAAGGGGAGATGTCACAAACTGTTGACGTGTCAAAGCCTAAAGAATGGAGCCAACTTACAGATGTCGGCCAAGGGGCCTAAACCCTAAGAAGAATAAGTAATAGAAGAAGAAGTCCTCCCAACTTATGGGGACCCCGTCCGATGGGGCCCCAAGTGACATAAAGAATTAAAATAAAGCAGGACACACATTGCGAAGCTGGCTGATGACGTGGCAGAGTTCTGGAATTTACGTTGGTTGATGACGTGGCAAGTTGTACGGATTTGTGCGTTTTGCGTTGACTGATGACGTGGCAGGCTATACTGATTTCCGTAAATTACGCTGGCAGCTTTTGGCATTGCTTTTGGGACCAGAAGCTTTTGAGTTATGAAGGCTTTTCACTGTAATTGCGTTTCAGGCCAAGGGCCTTTAAATATGAGGTTAGGGCTCATTCTCTGGCATGCTTCCTGGAGAAGGTGCAGAGTCTGGAGTCTCGGCTTGTACTGTGTTGATGCAATATAAAGAAATATCGAAAGGGGCGCCAAGGTTTGAAGCCAATACTCTCTTGGGTGGAATTCCGTCACTCCGTGTCGCGTGTCGTCTCTCTCTCTCTCTCTCTCTCAGTTTAGTTGTTATTGAAGTGCTAAAAGTCTGTTCAGTCTGTTCTTTTCTATTGGCACGTGGTGCTTGTCTTGTGACAGTGGTATCAGAGTATCAAGCGTGTGCTTTTCTGAAAGCATACCGTTCCCACAAAGAGCAGACAGAGCAAACCAGAGACTTCTAGAATTTATTCGAAGTATCTTCGCCCTCCAACCCGGATCTATCAGCCACTCCCATCCTTACTTCATCGCGCATTGGGCGCGCTCCTGTTCTCACCGCTCATGTCTTACAGGGCATAAGCCATTAAGATCACTTGCAAGAGAAGGATCCAAGATTTGTTTCGAGCTCGTGTTTTTCAGACACTACCATGCAGATGTTGATGTCTATAGCTACCAAGCCGCACACTTCCAAGGACTTGACAAGCTTTCAAGAAAATTTTTGTCGGAAGTTACATGGTTTCTGACATCTTCCTTCGGAGTGCAACTTCTGGCAGAGTGGGGTATCCTAAAATGCCTGCCATGGAAACCCTAGCAGATTATAACTTGAAATTTCTCGACATCTCTCAGTAGATGTCTCTTCTCGAGTTGATAACCTTGGAGGTTCGGTGCGATTGCTATCTTGGGACTACCATCGCTGCCAAAGAAACACTCTCTGTCCAAGAGCTGATGGACCATGCTGTGCTCGGCTATGACCTCATGGAAGAAACCTAACCCTAATTTTTGGTGCAGGTTTTATGATGGAAAGTCAGTCAACTTTTCGAGCTCGGCTACTGTCGAGATTGCTTTTTAAGTTTGAATTTTGTCTGAGAATCTGTTTGAGAACTTGTTTGGTGATCCTGTTTGGAATTTGTTTGAAATGGATGCTATCTGTTTTAAGCCTGTCTTGGTGCCGATTTGAATTGTTTTGACTCTGGTTTTGAATACTGGTTTCAATGATTGGTGATTTTACTCTCGGGTGGAGAAGTGAGAAATATTGTTTTGATATTGTTTGAACCTCGGAATGACGCAGGCCGATGCCTGGGGAGTGTTTGGTTGTATGCTTGAACCTCCAAGCGACGCAGACCATGGTCTGGGGAGCGTTTGGTTGTACAATCCTCTGAGCTCATGGCCCGGACCTTTTTAGGTTATTTCGGGGGGGAGTGACGAGGTAGTCGTTGAGTAGCTTCATACCGCAGACCGTTTGTCTCGGGGGAGTGCTCAGCAACGCTGTTTGTTGTGTCTTGTAACATGCATATGTAAGCATTTGTGTTGCATTTGATGTGCCAATTACTGAATATTCCTTACTGGATGAGATTGCTTGGGTATGTAATTTTAGTGCATCAAGACACCCGTGGAAGATCAGTACGGTCTAGGTGTGATGGCTAATTTTATTACGTCGGAATATCAAGAGTTCCGATCTGGACGAAAGGAGAAGCTAACTCCTTGATCAAAAGAGCTGAAAGGAGAAGCTAACTCCTTGATCAAAAGAGCCGAAAGGAGAAGCTAGCTCCTTAACAAAGGAGCAAACTGATTATCCGTCGGAATGTCCCTCGGAATGACCCTCGGAATGACCCTCGGAAATTTTTGAGCTAACTTGTGTTGTTTTGCAGATATGCTGTAATCGCGGACGATTACTCTCTTTCAAGAAGGAGAGATGTCACAAACTGCTGACGTGTCAAAGCCTAAAGAATGGAGCCAACTTATAGATGCTGGCCGAGGGGCTTAAACCCTAAGAAGAACAAGTAATAGAAGAAGAAGTCCTACCAACTTATGGGGACACCGTTCGATGGGGCCCCAAGTGACATAAAGAATTAAAATAAAGCAGGACTCACACATTGTGAAGCTGGCTGATGACGTGGCAAGCTGTACGGATTTCTGCGTTTTGGGTTGGCTGATGACGTGGTAAGCTGTACGGATTTCCGTAAATTACTTTGGCAGCTTTTGGCATTGCTTTTGGGACCAAAAGCTTTCGAGTTTTGAAGGCTTTTCACTGTAATTGCTTTTCGGGCCAAGGGCCTTTAGATATGAGGTTAGGGCTCATTCTCTGGCATGCGTCCTGGAGAAGGTGCAAAGTCTGGAGTACCGGCTTGTACTGTGTTGATGCAATTTAAAGAAATACCGAAAGGGGCGCCAAGGTTTGGGGCCAATAGTCTCTGGGGGTGGAATTCCGCCTCTTCTGTGTTGCGTGTCGTCTCTCTCTCTCAGAGCTCAGTTGTTATTGAAGTGTTAAAAGTCTGTTGAGTCTGTTCTTTTCTATTGGCACGTGGTGCCAAAAATCACTGAACTTCAATAGAGAGATAGAAGGAGAGAGTCGACACGGCACGACGTAGTTCTGTGCCCAGTGGTATTGGCCCCAAAGTCTGGCGCCCCTTTCGGTATTTCTTTATCATGAATCATTGCCAAGTACAACTTCTGAAGGACTTTTGCTCTCAGACTCTACGTCTAGATGCCTTGCAGAATGAGGCCCCAAGGGCTCTTTTATCTTACAAGGGATGTCCCAAAAGCGGAGCCCAAAAAGCAATTAGTTCAAAAAGCAGTACATGAAAAGTTTGAAACTCAAAAGCTTCTAGGTCCAAAAGTTGGCGCTAATGGCTGCCTGCACAAATCACGGAATTCTGTTCGTCTGCCACGTCATCAGCCAGTGCAAAACACAGAGCATTCGTACAATTGCCACGTCAGAGGGTTCCACGCTCTCTCTCTCTCTCTCTCTCTCTCTCTCTCTCTCTCTCTCTCTCGTGTCCTCATGGCCCCATTAAATGGGACCTCATAAGCTGGAACAACTTATAACTTTAGGGTTTCGTGAGGACATGCCACCTCATCAATTTATGGCATACCCCCCTCTTGAAAGAATTGTAATCGCCCTCGATTACGCCTGCAAAAACAGGTAGAGGCCATAAACTAGTTTAGTAGACACCGAATCTTAAGTACCGACGCACAAGAAGACACAAATCCAGCACTTGCACAATAAAAATCCATCCAGATCTAGGACCATGATTCCTGGCAAAGTGTTCAGTAATCGCATCTAGATCCACACCGGACCTTACTGATGTCAGATTAACTATTTCTTATTGGATCATGTCCATAGAATCTCAAGACCGAAATGCTGCAGTCATTTCGTCTTTCAAACCTGCACTCAAACACAATCACATGAGTGAGCACAAAAATCCGATTCATTTTCGAGAATTCCTATGTCGAAGTACTTCTTTCATAAAGTCATCCTATCAGATGACTATGCAAGAGATGTCATTACAGCTTGGCATCCCTTGTAAATGACTAAGAGATATTCATTGGACAACTATTTCCAGAGGTTTTGGGATACTTATTTACCAGAGAGACCATATGCAACGGTTTTGCTGTGGTTTGCTAAAAGAGAGTCGAGACTATTGTCTAAGCCAGAAGTCTGACTCTACTCAGAGACTTATGCAACATGCTAAAGAACGATTTGGAACGCATGCCGACTCATTGACTTATCTTACGGAGAGGATAGTTGTCACAGGTTTGGACACCCCGAGTCTAGATTCTGTCTCGACACAAGAGAGAATGACTTAAAATTCTTCACAATTTTAAAATCACAGTTCAATTTGGTCGACACGGCCCGACGTAGTTCCGTGCCCAGAGGTATTGGCCCCAAAGATTGGCGTCCCTTTCGGTATTTCTTTTATATTAATCTTTGAGAAAAGTATAATACCCGAAGGGTCCTCTGGTCTCAGACTCTGCGTCTAGATGCCCTACAGAGTGAGGCCCTTGGGTTTCTTTTATTTTTTACAAAGGGTTGTTAAAAGCTGAGCCCCAAAAGAAGTTAAACTCGCAACTAGTTCTCAAAAACTGGCAAAAAGCAGCCAACGCAAATTACGGAATTTTGTACAGTTGCCATGTCAACATGTCAGCGCGAATTGCGAGCGTTCGTACAACTGCCACGTCATCAACCAAACAACGCAATTTTCGAAGATTCCGTACATTCTGCCACGTCATCAATCCGTTGTGTGTGTGTGTGTGTGTGTGTGTGTCCGGGCAATACTACCACGTCATCATTTTGTGACATACCCCCCTCTTGGAAGAATGTAATCGCCCTCGATTGCGCCTGCAAAATCAGACATAAGCCATAAACCAATTCAATAGACATTGACTCTAAGTACTGACACACTAGACGACACACATCCAGCACTTTTACAAAGACGACAGTCACATCACATCTCATTCAGATCGTAGTCTGATCACATCACATAGAAATTCATTCCAAATCTCAGACCATGACTAGTCGCCAACAACGTATTTAGTAACCGCATCTAGATCCATCCCGGACCTCACTGATGTTGTAATCCTATATTGCGATCATGTCTATAGAGATTTTCAACTCAAGCACTGTCGTGTGCAAGTAGCCATTCACCTCAAGCACTGCCTGTGCGAGAATCATTCGCCTCAAGCACTGTCGTGTGCCTAGCATACAATGAAACGCTCCCGGGACATCCCGTCTGCGTTGTTCCGAGGTTCAAACAATACCAAAACAACATTTTTCACTACTCCACCCGGGAGTAAAAATCACCAATTAATGAAACCAGTATTAAAAACCAGAGTCAAAACATTTCAAATCGGCACCAAAACAGGTTCAAAACAGATACCATCCATTTCAAACAAATTTCAAACAAGATCACCAAACAAGTCCTCAAACAGATTCTCAGACAAAATTCAAACTTAAAAAGCAATCTCGACATCAGTCATGCTCGAAAAGTCGACTGACTTTCCATCCTAAAACTTGCATAAAAAATTAGGGTTAGGTTCTCGTAGCCGACTGCAACTTGATCCACAAACTCTTGAATAGTCGAAACAAGCCTCGACAAGCAATGCTTTGTGGCGGTGATGGTAGTCTCAAGACCTGGCAAGCACATTGGACCTTCAAGATTATAAGAGACACCTGTTGAGAGATGTCGAGAAATTTCAAGTTATAATTTGCTAGGGTCTTCATGGCAAGCATTTCAGGATACCCCACTGTGCCAGAAGTTGCACTCTGAAGGAAGATGTCAGAAACCATACAACTTCGGGCAAATTTTTTCTTGAAAGCTTGCCAAGTCCTTGCAGTGTGCGGCTTGGTAGATATAGACATCCATTATTGCATGGCACTGCATTTGAGAAAAACAGCAGCTTGAAACAAATCTTGGATCCTTCTCTTGCAAGTGATCTTTATGGCTTATGCCTTGTAAGTCACGAGCGGCGAAGACGAGAGCGCACCTGATGCGCGATGAAGTAAGGGTGGGAGTGCCTAATAGGTCCAGGACCGGAGCACGCCGAAGCTAAAATTTCCAATGAACTTTGGAAGTGCGATGTTGCTCTATCTCCTCTTTGGTAGGACCGGTATGCTTTTAGAAAAGCACACGACTGATGCTCTGATACCACTGTCACAAGACGAGCACCACGTGCCAAAAGAAAAGAACAGACTGAGCAGACTTTTGACACTTCAATAACAATTGAACTGAGAGAGAGAGAGAGAGAGAGAGAGAGAGAGAGAGAGAGAGAGAGAGAGAGAGAGACGACACGTGACACGGAGTGGCGGAATTCCACCCTAGAGAGGCCCCAAACCTTGGCGCCCCTTTCGGTATTTCTTAAAGTTGCATCAACACAGTACAAGCCGATACTCCACGCTGTGCACCTTCTCCCAAAAGTGTGCCAGAGAATGAGCCCATGGCCTTTATATAAGCTTGAAACAAATCTTGGATCCTTCTCTTGCAAGTGATCTTTATGGCTTATGCCTTGTAAGTCACGAGCGGCGAAGACGAGAGCGCACCTGATGCGCGATGAAGTAAGGGTGGGAGTGCCTAATAGGTCCAGGACCGGAGCACGCCAAAGCTAAAATTTCCAATGAACTTTGGAAGTGCGATGTTGCTCTATCTCCTCTTTGGTAGGACCGGTATGCTTTTAGAAAAGCACACGACTGATGCTCTGATACCACTGTCACAAGACGAGCACCACGTGCCAAAAGAAAAGAACAGACTGAGCAGACTTTTGACACTTCAATAACAATTGAACTGAGAGAGAGAGAGAGAGAGAGAGAGAGAGAGAGAGAGAGAGAGAGACGACACGTGACACGGAGTGGCGGAATTCCACCCTAGAGAGGCCCCAAACCTTGGCGCCCCTTTCGGTATTTCTTTAAGTTGCATCAACACAGTACAAGCCGATACTCCACGCTATGCACCTTCTCCCAAAAGTGTGCCAGAGAATGAGCCCATGGCCTCATATATAAAGGCCCTAGGCCCCAAAAGCAGTTTACATGAAAAGCCTTTAAACTCAAAAGCATCTGGTCAAAAAGCAATGCCCAAAAGCTGCCAGTGTGATTTACGGAAATCTGTACAACTGCCACGTCAACAACGCAAATCGCAGAAATCCGTATAGGCGGCTGGGTCAACATGTTAGTGCAATTTTAGGGCTGTCCGTACAGCTGCCACGTCATTAGTCCACGCGCGTGTGTGTGTGGGTCCTGCTTTATTTTTATGCCTTTATGTCACTTGGGCCCCATGGGACGGGATCCCATAAGTTGGTAGGACTTTCTTCTGCTATTGCTTGTTCTTCTTAGGGTTTAGGCCCCTCGACCGGTGATTAGCACAGTGGCTCCGTTCTTCAGTGGCTTGACACGTCACCAATTTGTGACATGTTCCCCTCTTCCCCCCTACCAGCAACACCTAACTGTGCGCACACTTGTAGAGAGTTGACGTCGCTCTAATTGATGCATCTGAAAAACCCATTTGGTGCATAGTGCCCTCAAGGAAACTGTAACAAACTTGGACACCCCAAGTCTGGAATCTGTCGCGACACGAGAGAGAGAATCACTTCAAACACTTCACAATTTAAATCACAATTCAATTCGAGTTGATACGGCCCGGCGTAGTTCCGTGCCAAGAGAGATTGGCCCCAAAGACTGGCGCCCCTTTTGGTATTTCTTTTTATATTAATAATTTAGCAAGTACAGTTGCCCGTGGGTCTCCTTTGCTCACCAGCTCGTTAGCACTGAATGAGCTAGAGAGAACCCAGGGGTCTTATTTAAAGGCCCTTTGGCCATGGAAAAGTAGTTACACAAAAGCTTCAAACTCAAAAGCACATGGCTTCCCAAAAGCTGGCTGCCAACGCAAATTACAGAAAACCGTACGGACTGCCACGTTAGCAACCCAACGCGTTTTACGGAAATCCGCACAGTCGGTCACGTCAGCAGTACGAATCTCCGGAATCCGTACAGCAATCCGTCAGCTTCTTTCTTTGGGGCCCCGTCTGCAAGGTGCCTATAGGTTGGAACAACTTCATCAATAGCACTTTGTCCGTTTAGGCATGCCACGTCATCAGTTTGTGACTCACCCCCCTCTTGAAAGAATGGTAATCGCCCTCGATTACGCCTGCAAAACAGACAGAGGCCATAAACCAGTTTAGTAGATACTGACTCTTAAGTAGCGACGTACTAGACCAACACAAATTTAGCACTTGCACAAAGACAACCCAGTCAGTGCACATTCATATCAAATCAATCACATAAAAATGGATTCGAGATCTAAGACCATGATTCCTGGCAACGTATTTAGCAATTGCATCTAGATCCATCCCGGACCTCACTGATGTCGGATTAGCTAATTCTTATTGCGATCATGTCTATAGATTCTCAAGACCGAAATGATGCAGTCAATTCGTCTTTCATTCCTACACTCAAAACAAATCACATTAGAGAGTACACATCAATCAGGTTCAAGTTCGGGAATTCCCATTTCAATATTCATGATGTCATACAGCAGAATACTATTAGCACAACAGTATCCCTGAAATCCAAAGGGAAATCAGTGCCTCTATTCCATCCAAGTAATCTGTGACAAAGGAGCGGAGTGACTCTCCTCTTGTGCAGTCCCGTCTGCACCAGACTCAATCCTTCTGATCCGCGGGATCTTTTGGACTAGACGCAGCTAATCCAAAAGCCTCAAGGTAAAGTTCCAAAATCTGAGGAGTATCTGCTATGTCCTCCTCCATCCACTTCGCATCCAATGCCTGATAGTTCTTAAATTTCACTAAGAACCGCCAAATCACTTTACCTTTCACTTTTTTTCCTTATGTGCTAGAATCTGTTTGGGAACGAGTATCTCCTTGCTCTCTTCCACTTCGGGTTGCTCATCAAGCTCCCCATCAGCTGGCAGCTCACCCTTAAAGGGTTTCAATAGACTCACATGAAATTCATTGTGAATCTTCCAAGTATCTGGCAACTTGAGTTTGAAGGATACATTATTTATTGGAAAGGGCCATAATACCTCATGCTAAGCTTTGGAAAAATCTGCTCCTTTCCCTTTCGTTTCCTTAGGCATGCCTTCTCAAAATGTAAGAGCACCCAATTAACTTCCTTCAACTTCAAGTCGCGTTGATGTCGATTTGCTACCTTCTTGTGCCGTGCTTGAGACTTCTCTAGAGTCTAGAGCCTCGCGAACCTTGGCAAAAGTAGTGTCTAAGTCCCTTGTATACTGATTGGCTTCCAAAATCTTGTCTTTGGTGCTTAAAAAGGGAGGGACCTTCTTAACACCTTCGATTACCTGCTGCTGAACGCCATCATGTCCCCCCCCCTTCCCCCCCTTCGCCAGGTGCTGCCCCTACTGCTGCTGTGACGAGCAGGTACACAACCCCTGCCTACTGCGCGCACACACACAGAGAGAGAGAGAGAGAGAGAGAGAGAGAGAGAGAGAGAGAGAGAGAGAGGGAGGTGAGTTTTGTTAGAGAGTGAGTTTGTGAGAGTGTTCCTTAAGGTAGAGAGAGAGAGTGTTAGAGAATCAGCAGCAGCGTGACTTCGACAACCCCTTTCCTCTTCATCGACGTCTTTCCGCCTTCATTCTGGCTTCAGACTCTGATGGAGGCTCCTCCCGCTGCCTCAGAGGGACTCACATGCAGCCCCCTCGACCGCCCCCGAGGACACCCCCATCAGGCTCTCTTTTGCCAGAAGAGGAAGCGAGCTTAGTAGCAGAGGTAGAGAGGCTCTAGGCCACCTCTACGATCTGCCGCATTGTTGGCACCCGTCCCAGTCGTGGTGAGCTTCGAGACTTACTACAGGCCCGCTTGCTTGCAGATGTGGGTAAGATTCAGGATATCCAGCTACTGGGACGCGGACACTATCAGATCGAGTTTGAGACAGCACAGAGTGTCTCACAGGTCATTGGGATGAGCCGCTTGGATATACGGAGCTCGAGCCTTCTTTCGTCAGTGGCATCACGGGTTTGATCCAGCAGTGGCGGCAGAGAGGTCTGAGCGTCTTTTCCCAGTGACAGTGTGCTTCCCGAGCCTCGGGAGTACTTGCCCCTAGTTTCCCAGATTGGCTCTCTAGTGGGGTCGGTCCTGGAGACAGCATGTACATTAGCGTCAGTTGTTGCCAGAGCATCTGGTATGCCTTCAGTCAGAGTTCTAGTACCAGATGTCTCTTTTGCTTGCCAAAGGTAGTTCAGCTACCTAAGGTTGGCGGGGGATGGTTTGATCAGCGAGTAGAGTATTCGGGGCTCCCGAAGCAGTGCTTTATCTGTTGACAGGTTGGCCACTTGGCCAAGGCCTCTCCTCGTCGGAGACCCCGAGCTCCACCACCGACACAGACACAGACACAGCCTCCGGCGGCTGGAGCTTCGACGACACAGCCAGCGACTGGAGCCACATCTCAGTCGGCTGCAGAGAGACCTCCCCCACCTGTTGCTACATCAGAGTGGCAGCAGGTGCAGGGACGGCATCGAGGGTGCCAGCCTGAGCAGCCAATCCAGCGGCAGGGTCAGCAGCAGCAGTGGGTGCCGGTGCAGAACCGGTTTGAGGTTTTACAGACAGACAGCTCAGGAGAGCAGCCTATTGACCAGGAGATGGCAGCACCTCTCCCCACCCCTCCACCCCCTCCTCCACCGCCCTCTGCCCCGCCCATCATGCCCACAGTGCATGAGCAGCCTGTTTTATCTCCCCCTCGTGGAGATAGCGGCCCGCCTTTGCAGTCCTCGCCTTCGCCTCCTCCCGCCTCTCCACCTCCCATTGCAGCACCAGCTGCTTTCTCTCCGCACCTCGCCCCCGCTGCCATTTCCTCGCCTTCGTCTTTGCTTTCTACAGAGGAGCCACCACTTACTTGGCACTCTCCAGCAGTGCGACTCTCATTGAGTAGCGATTTTGCTCGTGGGCCAGTGGAGAGAGCTACGATGCCGATTAGAGCTTCACGCATGTCAGCGATACGGAGTCGGCTAATCAGCTTTGATTCGCGCCACAGGACTGCATCGTTTGAGTACTTTTTCACGCGCTTGTTTGGTAGTGAGGAGACACATGAGCCGGCACCTGTGCGGGTCACGTGGTTATCCTCCCAGCGCGGGGAGAGGAGGCACTGGATTCCTCAGTAGCCTTCTCCTTCCCGTTGTGTGGAGCGAGTGACAGAGAGTGGTCCATGGACTTGGCATCAGAGTGCTTGCACATACAGGCTATAGAGTTCTCTCATCACTTGGGAGACCTGGATGTGACAGATATGCTTGCGCGTTTTTGGGAGCTCGCCCATTACACAGTTACAGGCAGGACTGATGCTCACGGGGTCAGACATTTGGGGATTCGCTTTGTAGCGAACCTCGCGAGGCCTCCACTCTATGTATGCATTCATGAGGATGAGATCGTGGAGGCAGGCTCGGATGGAGATTATTCTCCCTCCAAGCCGATTGCGAAGGCTCGCTGAATGCAGCTACTTCATATATGGCAGACCATGAGGATCAATTCGTGGAATGTGCAGGGTCTTGGAGGCTCCCAGTATCATAGGCTTCGTCAGGAGATTCAGCGATGCTTGGTAGGGGGTTCCATTGATGTCTTGATGCTACAGGAGCACCATCTGAGTGAGAGCCGGATTCGCAGATTTGGCTCAGTTTTGCCATGCCGGTGTGAGCCATTTTAGTCAGCAGGTTTTGGACCCATGAGTGGGCAGGGAGGGGTATGTATGTTTATTGCGGATGCTTGGCGGCAGGCCATTGTGGACAGGGGTGATTGTGCCGGGCAGAGCCCAGTTTATGACATTGAGGATACATGGGGAGCTCGTGGGATTTCTCAATGTATATGCACCTAATCAGGCGAGTGCTAGAGCAGATTTCTGGGCACAGATTATGGATGCAGTACCTGAGGTGGACTATTGGTGTGTTGGAGGGGACTTCAACATGCTAGAGGATCCGGCAGATAGGATTGGGGGCAGTCATGTGACAGTGCATGGGCATGAGCTAGCAGCATGGGAGAGATTGTGTTTGACTTTGCGGATCTCGGATGTATGGCAGCATGAGGCTTTTGTACGATCTCCAGACAGTCTGAGTTTCTCTCGGTCGGACCGTCGAGACAGGGAGAAACTAACCTGGCTAGGATTGATTGATTCTATGTAGGCGACTTTGTTGGGGAGATGGGTGGGACCATAGGGATCCTGGTTGGCACTGCATTTTCGGATCATGCCCCGGTGATTCTCACTTTTGAGGAGCAGCGACGAGCACCTAGCATGCAACTACGGATTCCAGAGAGAGTGCTCATGGACCCGAGCCTTGTTGATGAGATAGAGCGTATCTAGCAGTCTAGCCAAAACTCAGATGTGGATGCAGCAGAGCAGTGTGCCTAGGGGATTGCGGTCCTCAGCACTTTTTTACATGAGACAGCTTTGACTAGATTTCGAGAGGCTGGCGAGAGAGAGAGGAGACTCAGGCGCAGCCTAGCAGCCATTCAGAGACTACAGGAGCAGCAGCCTGAGTGCACATGTCTAGAGGATCAGTTGCGGCAGGCCAGACATGAGGTTAGCGAGATCGAGGAGTAGAGACATGAGTTCTATTACCACCGCCAGGCCTCACAGTGCACACAGCTTGGGGACTGAGTCTCTGGAGAGTTTTTTGAGATTACTGGACCCCGCCATGCACGGACAGGGGTTAGACAGCTGAGACGTCAGGATGGATCCCTAGCGACTGAGCCTGAGGAGCTGAGAGGGATTGCTACCCATTTCTACAGAGATTTACTCAGTTCTACACCTCCATCTGAGGAGAGAGATAGGTGTAGATAGCTTGTTTGGGCTCATATCTAGAGGAGAGTCACAGATCGCATGCGGCATGCATTGGCACAGCCATTGTCTGAGGATGAGCTTATTGAGGCTTTGAGGATACTCCCACGTAGAAGCTGCCCAGGAGAGGATGGTTTGACACCTGCATTTTATAGGCGGCACTGGGGTATCTTGGGACCAGGCCTACGCAGAGGCTTTCAGCATATTTTAGACACGGGGGTGATGCCGCAGCGTTTCTCGGAGGGGCTGATTTTTCTTTTCCCCAAAGGGGAGGGAGTATCTGATGACATTCGGCAGTGGAGGCCTATCACGATCCTCTAACACTATATATAAAGTCTCAACGAAGACTTTGAGTTTGAGGATCCAGCCCCTCCTAGGCGAGTTGATCCCTGATACCCTGACTGGCTTTGTCAAGGGGAACGTAGTATCCTTGACAACATTTTTATATTTTGGGAGGCTACTGCACTAGCTCGCTTGCTTAGTGAGGATTTGGTTCTTCTTCTTCTGGACTTTGAGAAGGCCTATGACAGAGTGGACTGGAGCTTTCTAGAGGGCACTATGTTGCGTATGGGTTTTGAGCCTGGCTGGATTCGAGGGATTGCAGCTCTATACTCCACTGCTCAGAGTCAGGTGCTGATGGCAGGCGGCCGAGGGCCAAGTTTTGAGCTGACTCGCTCAGTTAGGCAGGGCTGCCCCCTTGCCCCCTTCCTCTTCTTGTTTTTCGCTGAGTCCATGAGTATGTATTTGACTGCAGAGGAGGTTGGATTACATGGGCTGCAGTTACCTATTTGGGATGAGGATTTGCTGGACTCAGAGTTTGCTGATGATACAGGACTTTATTTGCATGGCCAGGAGGCCAATCTGTAGAGAGCGGAGCAGGACTTGGATGTCTTTTGTGTGGCTTCGGGTGCCCTCATTAATTGGCGCAAGACAGTTGCTTTTTGGGTCAGTGAGTCTCCCACTCCCGAGTGGAGCCCGGACCCCGGATTTCGTTGGATACCCCCTGGCACTGCAGTACGGTACCTGGGTTGTCAAGTTGGATTGGACTTATCTCCCGAGCAGTAGATTGCTCCACTTCTTCTGTGCATACGGAAGAAGATTCTATATTGGAGCTCAACGAGATTATCTCTAGCAGGGAGGGTGGTGGTGACCAACCACGTTTTGCTGGCTACGATGTGGTACATCACTTCATGTTGGATATTCTCTAGTTCTTGTATCAAACAGATTCAAAGGCTAATCAGGAACTTCCCTTGGTCAGGGCGAGACGGTCAGTCTGCCCGGGCCAAAGTAGCTTGGTCGGTCATCACTTTACCCCTGGCAAAGGGGGGTCTTGGCATCATTGATCCCACAGATCAGAGCAGAGCACTGCTAGGGAAGCTCATTGTGCGAGGGCTTCTTCCTGGTGCCAAGCCGTGGAAGGAGTTCTTACTTAGGCGGATTCAGGCCCAAGCTCCCCTAGCAGGAGGTATTTGGGCACTAGAGACCAGATGGATCTTCACTGAGATGAGGAGGACAGGCCTGAGCAGAGGCTGGGAGGATCGTTTTGCTTTGAGCATATTACTGGCTTGGGAGTTGCTTTGCCTTGGCCTACAGCAGCGACAACACTCTTGTTTAGAGGGGAGAGGGCGGCAGCCTTTGATATGGAGTCCCTCTGTGCGCACAGAACAGGGACATATGTTGGGATCTAGGACGAGACTAGCATGGGGACCCATGGCTGATGGCCCTGCATACAGCTTTGGGGATTGGCAGGCTTTCTGCAGACTTCCAAAGGAGATACAGATGGAGAGGCTGAGCCACTTTCGGGGCGGACAGACTATGAGAGAGGAGATTCAGACAGCCCTTAGAGCACAGTGGGAGGAGCCATTTGAGCCGATGGCCCCTCGATGGATGGGGGCTTTTATGCAGCTAGAGATTTTGATTGCAGTCAGAGCATCTACCGAGGAGGGGATTTGTCTCTTCTTTGAGGTAGGGGATGAGGGGAGGCTGCAGAGAGTGGAGGAGGAGTCTCCATTGATTGAGGGATGTACGTTTCAGAGGATCAGAGTTGTGGGTGCTGCTTCACGGAAGTGGCACATAGACCCGGATCCAGGAGAGCTTGACACGACTTGGCGATTATGGGTCTATGGCTCTCGACCGCTGGCACGACTTCAGTGGGACCCAGGCGAGTGGATGTGGGAGGACTCTTTCGCTTCACCAGGTGCTCCTGACATCTCCTTCTTTCAGTACACAGTACGACTGGGGAGATACATTTTGACGTCACGGCGGGCAGCCATCCCAGCTGCAGCAGAGCATTGGAGACAACAGGGCCTCTCACAGGCCTTCCTAGAGGATTTCTGGGCGAGACTTTAGGCATCACGTCAGGCCCGTCGGATGGATCTCCACGTTTCAGTGTCTGGCTGCCCATCCAGGGGTAGCAGTGGGCACTTGGCTGGTTTATAGTGGCTTCCCCCATACTTGCAGCAGATGTGGGCATCAGCTAGAGACACAGAGACACTGCTTATGGGATTGCCCTCATGCGCAGTAGATTTGGCTTCGGATTCTTCATCTCCTGGCCTTGCTTACGCCGGAGGGTGTTTACACATGGGGAGCCACAGCCTGGTCAACATCCTCTGGGCCGGCCCTTGGGATATGAGGCGTCTCCCAACATTGTGGCTATTCATTTTGTTTGAGGGCAGCCCAGGCAGTTTACTGCACCGGACTTCACAGATTCACCTTGGATGGAGGCCAGAGAGCCTCGTTGGGAGCTTCTCAGCAGCCTCACTATCTGGTTCGTACGGCGAGCCAGGTGCAGTAGAGCTATAGATGGACGGACGGAGCCTCCGGCGGAGACATTTCGAGCGATATGGATAGAGCTGATTCACACCCTCCTCGGATTGCGCGGAGCAGCGGCGCCTAGCCTTCCATGCGACTTGGGGGGGTGGCCTCTTTTACTCCCGTAGAGCAGGCACTCCTCAGTGGCATTATCGCCCCATTTTTTGTTGTACATTCCGATAGTTAGGGGAGAGTCTCCTCTTCTATCTAGCCTCTTGTACTGTATCATGGAGTGTTTGTAGCCGGGGGCAGTTTTCTTTTTATAACTAATGGAAGGATCTCTTTGGGGAAAACAAAAAAACACCTTCGATTACCTCAAATGACGCCTGCCCCGTCGAGGAGTGAACCGTGTTATTATAGGCAAATTCCACCAAAGGCAAGTATTTTTCCCATTGAGTCTTCTAATCTGAGATATAAGACTTCAATAAATCCAAAACCACTAAATTGGCTATCTTAGATTGCCCATTTGTCTACGGGTGGAATGATGACGAGAACTGCAATTGCATGCCAGCCCTCCAAAACAAACTCGTGAATTGGGGATCTCTGTCGGAGACTATGATCTCATGCATGCCATATAACCGAAATATCTGAGCAATGAACAATCTCGCTAGATGATCAGGCTCGAATGCTTTCTTTACTGGAATGAAGTGAGCTTGCTTGCTAAGTCTGTCAATGACAGTCCAAATGCCATCGTGCCCACTTTGAGTTTACTGATGGTGTGATTCTCTTTGAATCTAGAGTTCCATGAGATTTAGGTCTTGCTATTCAGTCCTTCACATACCCACAAAGATACTTTGCTACATCTTTACCATCAAATTGATCCATTTTCTTCACCAGAGGAAGCAGTTTTACTCCAAGTTGTCTCAGATTTCTTTTTGCTGGTACTTATTTTCTTTTCCTAGGATTGGGGAGGGGGACTTCCTATCTTTGGGGGAGTTCTTAGCTTTAGCTTTGGAGCTTTAAGTGACAATGTTTGCTGTGTTCCGATGTAGGTTGAGTCAGTTGTTAACTCAGAGCATACTTTCTCTTTCAGAGGGGGCTTCCAGGTTAACATCTTCAGTTGACTTCCGGTGCTTCATTCGCGAAGTACCATGCACGATGTCGTTCAGTCCTTTGTTTCCTTACCCATTTCTTGCGGCTTTGGATGGTGTGCTTGAGCCCACGGTGTAGTTAGTATCTTGGAGGATGTTCTTATTTAGCCATTTCGATGGTTGCCTCGTCGTCGGATTTGTGGTGTGACAGTTGCTCTTCCCAGTGCATCCGAGCAGTATTTCCTATGCCGTCTCTTTTAGATTGATCCTTGGAGAGAGTACCATTTAGGACACACCTACTTCCCTTATCCTTAGACCGGCATGTTCTTCCATATAGGTGGATAGTGGTCCTTTCCGGACTAGGAACCGGTTGCAGTTAGCTCGAGCATTTCTTCACAGAGGGGAGCTAGTCTTCTTGGTTCTCCCAGATTTGGTTCCAGGTTCCACTGGTATATCATTTTCCTCTCGGATTCACCTACCCCAGGTGATCTAATTACATTGGCAGAGACTGTTGGAGAGTTATGATAGTTATCCATGGTTTGGGTCTTCTCCCTTCAGAGGGGGATGTGGAGCCAGCTTGGGAGTCAGTGTGTGCACACTACTTACATATAGTTCTTGTGGTTCCTTGTGCAGTGGACATGATTGACAGTCTATTTGGTGGCTTTCTATAGCACCTTGTTCTTCTCTTGCAGAGCTTGGGTGCAAGGTCTCACGATCTTGCCGTGTTAGCTGCAGTCCCAGTATTGATGTGTGTTTCTTACCGCTGGATGTTTATTCCCAATTTACTTTGAGAGGGGTGATATTCTATCGGGTGGTGTTCGAGACGGTTGAAGATTAGTTGCAATTTCACTCTCAGTTCCAATGAAGTTTCTTCAAATACAGTTGCAGTTCATCATTGTATATGATGGTTGGTGCAGTTTATGGGTTCTTTGTCATTAGACCTATAGTTCCTTAGTAGCCTCGGTTGTCCCCTTCCTGTCATTAGACCTATAGTTCCTTAGTAGCCTCGGTTGTCCCTTTCCTTGGACTTCCGTAGCAGCTTGGAGTTTCTGGCATGTGGTATATTGTCGGAGGTACAGATTTCCGACTCTTTCCTCGAGGGTGGAGCACTTTCGAGTTGGGAAATGATCCGGATACCCGTTGTTCATGCCCTTGCCCTCAGTTTTGATGCATACTCTTGGAGCGGTTAGTACCAGATGCTGGTTGTGCGACTTGTGAGTCGGTTGGCTTGAGGAGATGCTTGATGGAGTTGGATTTACTTTCAGCGGGGCAACATTATACTTCCTGAACGTCTTTGGGGGTAGTGGTTGGATGGTATGATGGGCTCATATTATTCAATCTCGGAGTTCAGTAGCAAATATCCTTGTCCACGAAACCCTCTCTTTACAGTTGCATATTGCTCCCTCTAGCTTCTTGGTCGGACTTCCTTTTCAGGATCTGAGAGGGGGTATTAAAGTTCAAGCATCTCTCCGGATTCGTCCGGTCGGTCCCAATTTCTTCCAGGGATAGGTGCTAGGGGGTGAGGGCTGTTTTGTGGCTGTGCCCAGCTAGTGTGAGGTAGGTTTCTCATGTCGGGTTGTGTCTAGCCATGTTTAGCCTTGGGTTTTGGCTCAGTTCCATGGCCATTAGGCTCTTGCAAGGTGGGAGTATTTTCCCATCCTTACCGGTATTTTTCCCTGGGCATCTGTTGCCTTTCCGCCCTATTTTTCCTATTTTCCCCATCTATTACTTGGTCGTGAGGGTTGGTTGGCTGGCCGACCTGGTCCTTGTGAGTATATAGGTGAGGGCAGGAGTGCTTGGGAGAGCAGTGTGTGCAGGCTTTGGGGTTACCAGCATGGAGAGCCTTTCCCATCTCTCTCTCTCTCTCTCTCTCTCTCTCTCTCTCTCTCTCTCTCTCTCTCAGATGTCCTGTCTCTTTCTACCTCAGTGATCTTTTTTCTCCACAAGTGTGCCTTGTTCATGTGTTTGGCATTGTAGGTGTTCTAGATCGGAGTTGAGGTACCCACCGGATCGCGAGCCAGTTCTCGTCTTCATTGCATCTGTCATTGCCACCTTTGACAGTTTCCACATTGCTTCCATTTTTCTTATTGCCCACTCTCCAAGCTCTCGTATGCGTCGGCCCATCATAGTCATGAGTTCTTTTACCTCTTCATCCACATTATCTTTGTCTTTGAGGCCACAAATTCTCACATGTAAGCACACACTCGTCTCTTTTGCTCCTCTTCTAGTGTCAAGTTAATAATGGTGGGTGTGGGGGTTGTTTCCTTGCCTTTTCCTTTCTTGGCAACTTCGATCCACTTCTCGGCCTCATCCGCTTTCTATTGAGTCTTTGTAATAATATCCACCCAAGAAGTCGTCATTTCTTTGTGTTGCTCCTCCCCCTCTTTGATGGCATGCACTTGCTCTTTAATCGTGTTCAGTTCTTCAATTACTGAGGGTTGGAGTTCTCCCTCTTCGAGTGTGTTTCGTGACGGCACCTTTGCAAGCTCCTTGAGTAACGCAATCTCCTCATCTTGGGCCGTCACACGATCTGAGAGAGAGAGAGAGAGAGAGAGAGAGAGAGAGAGAGAGAGAGAGAGAGAGAGAGAGAGAGAGAGAGATTTAACTGTTTTGCAGTCTGTTCTTCAAGCAAGAAATGGAACTTTCATTAATTGGTTTGCAAAGTGCTGGAAAGACTTCTCTTGTAAATGTGATTGCGGTAAAGATATTCTTGATCTCTTATCATGTCAACTGTTTATATTGTACTGGTCTATAAGTTTCTTCTACTTTTGGCTTGCAGACTGGCGGCTACAGCGAAGATATGATACCAACTGTAAGATGCATTTCAAACCTTTAACATATAGCTTCTGCCTAATGATAGTGAGCATTTAGGCTCGAGTATTGAGTAGGAGCACTAAATTATAATTTCAAGCTAAAGGCCCTCTTAGTATGTGGTGTTTTCTTTTGGTGAAATAAGCTCCAGCAGCTGAAATGTGGGGTCCGATTGAGACAATTTGCCTAATCCAATCCTCACTTTGGATAAAGCTTTGCCCCCATTGATTAAGCACCATGCTTAAACAATTGTGCCGTGCAGGTTGGTTTTAACATGCGCAAAGTCACTAGAGGGAATGTAACCATCAAGTTATGGGACCTTGGAGGGCAGCCACGCTTCCGTAGCATGTGGGAGCGCTACTGTCGGGGTGTTTCAGCAATTGTGTAAGTACAGCGTTTGCTCTCATACCTGCGTGGTTCTTGTAGAATGTTAACCTGGTTCTCAAAATAGCTGGTTGTCTGTGCTACAGATATGTTGTTGATGCAGCAGATAGGGAAAGCATACCAATCTCAAAAAGTGAACTTCATGATTTGTTGAGCAAGCCCTCTTTGAATGGTATTCCCCTTCTTGTATTGGGAAACAAGATCGATAAACAGCCAGAAGCATTATCGAAGCAGGCCCTAATTGACCAAATGTAAGACTCTCGGCTTATTTGTTGTGCTTAGTCCAACTGTCTTGAATTTTTTTATTTGTTGTGCTTAGTCCAACTGTCTTGAATTTTTTGGGGCTATGATATGTATAGTGTGTGTATGTGTTTGTGTGTGTGTGTTGTACATTTATTTCTACACGCACTGTTGAGCACTGATGTTATGAGTGGAAATGTTGTAGTATTTAGTCTTTATTATGGATTTTAACCATTGGCTATATTGATTTTAGTAAAAATTACCGAAATGCCCTTGAAATTTGTGGAAATTACCGATATACCCCGTTAGTCTCAGAAATTTCCAAAATTTCCCTCACATTGGCAAATATTGTCAAAAATTCGGCAAAACGTACCAATGTTCCCAAAATAGCCATTGGAAACATCTTTAGAGCCATCATGTTTGGCAAATTTTAATAGGAGGGTTGGCTCTCCTTCAATAGAAGTGTACAGAACTAGGATCTCCTATGGAACTAGGATCTCTTATGGTCTTGTGGGTTCATCAGATGAAATCCTTTACTCGCAGACAATAATTACGCTAATTGTGAGCTGGTTGGTAGAAGTTTTAATGTAAGGCAATTAAAGATAGATTTGTCATATAAAAACGAGTAGATATGTGAAAAGTGGATCAATCCATGGAAACTGGATTGATCAGATGAAATCATTTCGAATTGTGAGCTGGTTGGTAGAAGTTTTTATGTAAGGCATTTAAAGATAGATTTTTCATATAAAAAAGAGCAGATATGTGAGAACTGGATCAATCCATGGAAACTTGGTACAAGGGTATTTTGGAAGTTCCTAAAATTCAATGGGTATTTTTGGAATGCCCATAAAATACAGTAGTATGGCGGTAATTTTCCCTTGATTTTAAAGGCCCATGAGCATGATAGAGACTCATGAGTTTGTAAGTTGCACTTTCATTTGTGTGTGAAGTTGAGCTTCCATTGGGTTTATTAATAGATTTCGCATTTTCTTGTGGCAGGAGTCTGTCCTCTCTTACTGACAGAGAGGTATGCTGCTACATGATCTCTTGCAAAAATTCAACAAACATTGATGCGGTCATTGATTGGCTCGTGAAACATTCGAAGACCAAAAGCTAGCGGACATATGTATGTACTGGCACTCTTCTGGGTTCGGTCTTTTTTTTTGTGGCAGCTCAGCAAGGTCCCTTTACTGGTGTTGTGGTTTGGTGTATTTTTGATTCATGAAGCATTCTATGGTTGTGCCCATGCGTTTGTGATCTACTAATAAAGAGGTCAAAAGTCATTTTTGCAAGAGATGTATAATATCGTTGTGATCACATTACATCGTGCCGCTTGCACTAGTTGATATGGTCTTTTGTAATTTGTATGCTTTCTTGAAATAGTGGAAATAGCAAATTGGTATGAATGGATAAGTGGGGAGTTGGATTGAATGTTAAGGAATTGCTCGTAAATGCTATCAGGATGGAAGAAAAACACAAGAAATTTAATGTCAAAAACCTTGTCAAGCATTTGAGTGCTTGCATTAGTCTTATCAAGGTTTTGGGAAGATTTAGAAAGTATTTGCTTGCATTTTTAAAGGCAATAATTCAGGGCTAGCTACATAAATATGTTCAATTTCTTACTCATGGTTCATGGTATGTCTCCATATTTCATGGTATTTTTCCATCTGCCTCCTTTCAGTTTCTCTCTCTTTTCCACAATCGCTCGTCAGCTTTGGCAAGATCAAAGCCTTTCTGGGTCCCTCTATCTGCCAGTAGTTGTGTTGGTCAGGTGACAAATGCAAAATTGCATGTCATTTGCTGCTTTTACTGTTGTTTTTTGAAAAGGGCATATGATGGAAGCTGACGTTGCTCAGGCTATAATTAGTTTCTGCAGACACGAGGCAAGATGCTAAAAGTTCCATTTGCCTTGCCCAAAACCAATGCGTGCACGTGCACATGCTCTCTCTCTCTCTCTCTCTCTCTCTCTCTCTCTCTCTCTCTCTCTCTTCAGAGTCTTGAGTTCACAGCTTGTTGGCTCTCTTGGGACTGTTCCCCTCTCTCTCTCTCTCTCTCTCTCTCTCTCTCTCTCTCTCTCTCTCTCTCTCTCTCTCGCGCTATGCAAAGGGGGAAAGCATCAAATCGTGAAGTTGGTAGAAGAGGAAGAAGAAACCGACAACAATGGAGGCTACCGAGGATGGTGGAACTCCAAAGTTGCTAAAGTAGGTGCACTCTTCTCCAAGTTCCCTAAGAAGTTTGTCTATGAGAATTGCAACATGAAGCCAATCATTAAGAGATGCAACATCTAAATTGTTGCACACATGATCTTGGCTTGAAAACTCTTAACAAAACTATTATGCGAAGGCTGTTCAAGCTTATGGCTCTCTATGGGGCAGCTCAAGATTTTTTTCCTTCCAATGTATGCTCCCAACGAAAATAATCTGTTTTGTGAGTCCTAAGGAAAGTAACTTGTGTTGTGAGTTCTTTGAGGATTTTACTTGATTGGTAGCTAGTTTCATTTTTACATAATTCATATACATTGAACTTCTTCATGTACACATGCCAATGCATAATCTTATGTGACCATTCATTTGCATGGTTTGCATGAATAGGGATTGTGTATGTGCCTATGTGTACATTATGCAGTGTGTCATATCACAAGAAGTTTTGGACAAATTCTCACAATGATTCTCACATTGTGACTTACGTGAACATCATGAGCTTCTGTGAGGGAGGCACCGCATACCTAGATAGGTATGCGGTGCCTCCCTCACAGAAGCTCATGATGTTATGCATTCTACGAAAAACACTGAAAAAGACTTAGTTTTCCTACATGGGAAAATTTCTAAATCTTCTTGTGCATGCATTGAGCATGTTATGCTTGTATGTTTCAATGGCGCTTTTCTTAAAATTGTTGGGGGGCATCTATGTCCCATGTGTTTTGGGAGCATATGTCGTGTATATGTTTTGTGCATCTCTCTCTTAGGATGTGACTCGATTTGGGCACAAAAGGGGATGTCGTAATGTTTGCGTATGCAGTGCCTACTTTGACACAGACATTAGTATGATTTTGTAACAAGCACCTCATGTATAAGAAGCCCATGAGCCATACCTTGATTGTAAATGAAAGGGGGGCCAATGAGAATACGGCTCCACCAAGAAAGGGCATGTAGACATGGACCTATCATGTAGTAAGAAGATCTATGCTTCAAGGGATGAGCAAAGCTTAATTGTAATGCATTCTCTCTGTTACTTCACTCCATTAAAGCCTATAGAGCTTCAAGCTCTCTAGATTGAATCTTAACCTATCATTACCATATTTCATGAAATTGCATTTTATTATTTTTAACACAAACATCTAGTTGGAGCTTTTGGTTACACACAGTCTTTGGCCTCAAGTCTATTGAAAAAACCATCAGCATGGCTTTTGTTGGCTATGGATTTTCAATATCCTTTTACCTTAAATAGCATTTCCACAGGTGGCCTGAGTGTAAGTCTTCTAATGAAATTCTATAGACTACTGATTGGTACTGTGCTTTATGAGTGCACCCATTCTTGGGCGAGGGGGGAAGGCCTACACATTCGTGACTTGGCTACCATGTCCACACCAACATGCAATTGAGCTTCATGTGTGACATAGCTCCGGACGCCCATTCTAGTGTGGCAAAATCTTATTGGTTGCTTCTTTTGTCCTCCAAGGATGTCCAGATGTTTGTGAATCCGGCCTAAGAAAACATTCAAGTCTTCTTAGTAAAGAGATGTACAGACTGAGAGTGAGATGTATTGATTGTTTCGCCTTTTGAGTCAATGCTCACTTTTTCCTATGCAATCAAATTACCACTCTCTCTCAAAGATTGGTTGGTTCAGATCAGTTTGAATTGGTTCATAAAGACCCCAAATCAAATGTCAATTTAGAGCACATTCACATGATCAAGGTTTGATGCAAATAAAGCTTTCGTAGAATTTAACACCCCCCCCCCCCCCCCCCCCCCCCCCCCCCCCCCCCCCAAAAAAAACAAAAAAACAAAAAAAAAAGGAAATAAAGGACTCAACTGTCAAGAATGCAAGTAGGAAGGAAACACCATCAACATAAAGGATAGCATTGTTGAACTCTGTAGAGCATTGTATTCTTCTTAAGCAACTCATTATCACAAAAGCCATTATTATGTATCTTACTTCATTGCCTACACATTTGACTTGTCCAATTGGTAATGCTTTGTTCATAATGTTGGTAGACCTCTCAGTAGAATAAGAATATGTTTAAATAACTGACAAAAGTTAGCATGATTCTTTGAGATTTAAGTGATAATGGAAACCCTTGAGCTCAAACCGGGGAAGATAATTAATTGAATAATGGCCGCTCTACAAATATCTTCTTTAAGCACTTCTTTCTACAATTGCCTTTTTCAAGCACCTATGTAGCTTCTTGCAATTAGTGAAAGCAATGTACCCATCTTGCAGTAGTGACCCTCTTTGGCAATCTACATTTACCTTCTTAGCTTGGTGAGAGCTGATCTTGTGACTTTCTATCCAAATTTGTAAGGCACACCTCTGACAATCCATCCTTCTATGTAATGTGTTTTGTAGGTGCTTAGTTACAGGGTGTCAATAGCATTGACTAGGAACTCAAACTCTCCTTCTATTTACACCTCATCATGTGCACTTCTTTTCACATTACTATTTGCATTTGCTTTGGTGCATTTGAAGCACGGATATTACTTTTGTGTTTGGGTATTCAAGTGTCATGGAACACACTAGTGTCCTATTTTTCCGCCAAAATTTAGATTTATTTTGTGAAGCTAGAAGCAAAATTGGGAAGTTCATAAGTAGTTAGGTTATGACATGAAGAATGCTTGGTGACATGAAGAAGGCTCGGTATCTTCTTGCATCAAAGTGAATACTATATTAAGAGATCCATCAAAAGTTTTAAGATGAAAATTTCACCAAAATTTTAAGATGTTTTCACATGAGTTTCATTAAAAGCCTACAAATTTTGAATTAAATGTGTCTCTCATGTTCATATATCCTTTTTTATAGACAACGACATGTCAAAACAAAAAGGTCATCCTTAAAAGCCTAGTTTTCATGCCTGGTATAAGTAATAAGGAAAAATGAAATTATAAAGATGTTAATTGGGTGGCAATTTTTGTTCTTTCCAAGTTCATAAAAGAATTGATGTTGTTTTTGTGCAAATATATGATTCAAAGTGGTTCTATAGATTGAAATCTAGAGATCAGGACTCCTTTTGGGATCCAATCTAGCACAATTCTTATAAATCAAGCAGCATTTTGAAATTATGGCATGTATAATATGTCAAAAATATAATCGTCACTAAACAAGCATGTAAATGAGAGAGAAGATAATTCATTTGTGTTCTTGTTGAGGAATTGACTATGATTCATTAACAAAATTTTTTATGTTGTTTTGCACCATAAGAAAACTCTTTCTTGTCATTTGAATATTATCTTAAGTATACTTAGATAGCATACATGTCTATAGAAACCGAAGCACCTTAAGATTGTATAAATGAAATGTTCTACATTGCGTATGAGAAGATGCACAAAACTTTTCGGACGCACACAAATTTACGTAATTTAATACATACTTAAAGCTATATTATCAAGTAAAACTCATAGAGATATGTGATAATAGCATAATTAAGTAGTTTACATTTCTTCTCCTAGTCTTTATGGCTAAAGCTTAGGGTTGCAATTCTTCAAAAAAACACCTGTAGTTTTGTGAGAGCATTCCTTATGGGCCCAGATCTTTTTCCTAGTAGCAACAAGATCAAAAGTCTGATGAAATTATTTTACAAAAAATGGTGTCTAAATATTTTTTTGAGATTTGTTTATAGATGCACATTGCACTGCATTAAAATCCAAGAAAAAGGGACACGGATGTCTTAATTTGGTACATGATTGGTTCTAACAATAATACAATCAAGTCAAGCGAGAGAGCATTCATGGATGTTCTTAGTCAAGCTGCCAAAATCTTTGGCTAGCCATACCCCATTCAAATTTGATAATAAAAAACTATGCGTGCTATCATAGGGTGAGTTGTGCAAGAGTAGGAGGACAAATTGATTGACTCTTTCTTGTCTGTCTAAGTTTGAAACCTCCATTGATATGTTGGCCACTACACCAGGATTTGTGATTATACTCTCGCAATATTTTGGATTTGTGACATTGTGACTAGGCACAACAAAACCTGCAATCATAAAAATAAAACTTACTTTCTTTTTTACAAATCATCAAACTCACACAAAACCTCCACGGTGATGCCTGTCAAGTAGAGAATATAGCGATAGCATTGATGAACTTCTCAAAGGACTGGGCCTCATGGATGCAATGATAGGCATCATCCTTAATAACATTGATTACTATTCGCCCAAGTGTCCCTTTCTACTCTGCATCCAGCCCGTAGCTTGAGCGTTCTAATGCTTGTCATCATAGCTTGCAAGCGTACTGCAATTGTATTGTAGCACAAACAACTTTGACAACTAGGACTCTTGACACAACTTCGACAACTAGGACTCTTTTCTTTTAGTACTTGTGTTGCTTGCACCTAACTTTAGCTAGAGTGCTTTAATAAGTTGGTGTGGATGCTTCATGTGGATGGCCAAGATTCTCAAATTGATAGTGCAACAGCCTTGAGATGCAAATTGTTAATTTAGGTTGTCTCTACAAAGTCTTTATTGTAAAAGGGGCTCTTGATATAACCTAGTGGGCTAAATTGGCTCTCAAGCATCTTGTTGTTGAAGTCGCACAGCAAGAGTTACGTAACAAAAGACTTTGAACTTCTAACTTATGTAAGAAGGTATGCAACCTATTTGGATGCTTCAATTTTTTACTTTTTATTTTAATGCTCTAACTAGAGGTTAGAGAAGAGAAATAGGCCCATTGAATTATAGGGTGTGAAAATTCTAATCCAAAAACCTCAAAAAAAGTATGCAATGCCACCTTAAAGACTGTTAGATCTTTTTGGCTATGTGGTTTCTTCATTTGTGCTCTAAGTTGAACTTGGATCAAAATTTTGATTTCCTTTAATTTTTTATGACGGATCATAGTGATTATTTAAAGAAGGTTTTTAAATTTGTCTAGTACCTTATAAAATGACTGCTAAGCTATCATGATCAAGGCACATTAAGAATTGAAAACTTTTTTGGGGGCTTGCAAATATTGTAGATGGTTCATTTACCTACATGCCATTGTTGCCATGCCATCATATGGTTTGACTATAAACTTTGCATGGACTGATGAATGCAAACGGTTTAATCAAATTCTCAAGGCATCGCTCATTTTACACTAATATTGAAAGTTTTTGATTGGAACAAGATCTTCCATGTGCATGTGGATGCTTCCAAATTTTCTATCGGATGTGGTCTAGCATTACTAAGGGATGGCCACATGAATTTTGCAATATGTTGTTCTAGTAGATACTTAAAACACTGCATAAAATAGTTCATTACCATTGAAAGGAAAGGGTTAGGGATGATTTACAAAGTGAAAAATTTTAGGTATTACCTGTTGGCTAAGAAGTTTACTTTCTTTAGGGATCATCAATCCTTATTGTACTTGATTAACAGACTACACACATATCGGGGAGGATAGCTAAATGATTCATCATTTTGTTTGAATTTGACTTCAAATTACGGTAAAGAAGGGTACAACTCATCAAAGAGTTGACCAACTATCCAAAATTCCTACTAGGGAAGAATGGGGAGAGGATGATGACCTACCAAATGCTTATCTACTCTTAGCCAAAAAGATTGTAAAGTGGTCTCGAGAAGTTGTCACTTGCGATAAATACTACTCAATTCAACATGAAGGTTTCATCGACTTAGAGCTAGAGGCTTCTTGAATAAGTTGTCACCTTGATGAATGCAATTCAATTCAACAATTGAAGTTGGCACGATTGACTTATTTAAAAAAAGGCTATACCCATTTGTTAATAAGATCATGAAGAAGATCACTTGATGGAATCGGACTACTAGCATGGAACCTCGTGAGAAAGAATCTTCTCGTAGAGAGATGCAACTATTACACGGATGCACTTTGCAGCAGACAAGACAATCAATAAATTAAAACATATGGATGTTTACGTCATCAAAATTGTGGTTGGACAAGAGACCCATTAAAATTTAATTGTTGAAGTCCATTTTACAACCTCCTATGATGTTTCCAAAAAGTTTGAGGCTTAAATATGAACATCTCTCTCTAAGCTAGAGAAAGAAAATACTTCATAATGATTAATGAAAATAGTTATGCCACTCTCTAGCTAAGCTAGATATTTTGGAGAATTCAAAAGCCGTTAAGAATATATCTATGTGATTCAAAGCTAAGTTGAATTTATATTCTCTCTTTATTTTAGGGAGACAATATCTATTGAAGGTTTCTTCCAAGCTATAAAATCGGTGAGAGGATCATGCTAAAGCGTGAAAACTTTGGAACATTCATGAGGCACGAAAACTTTGGAACATTCACGAGGCACCCAAATATCTCTAAGAATTTAGTTATTCATAGTCGAGGAAGACTATGATGTCAAGGCAGAGATACTATTACCAATTATGGTTTCAATAGTATGATTTTATGTTTATGAATGCTTTTTATAAGGATTATTATTAGAATATATATTTTAAATGTCATTTTATTTATAAAAAGAAAAAGTGATTTGCTAAAAGAAAAAAGTCTTTCCAAAAAGCATTTAACCTCCATAAATTTCACAATGATGATAGATTTTTTATTGTGAAGTTGTCCTCTTTGAGAAAACGTCAAAGAGGGATTATTTTGTATTCTTGTACAAGGTTTTGGGTCGCATGAATGATAAGAGAGAATATTGTGCTTAAAGTCCATGTCTCTATTGCTAAAGGATACTATTGCTAAAGGATACTGGGAATTTTAGTTATGTTATGATGACTAGGTTTTAACTTACAATACTCAAGAATAAGACAAATCCTTAAATATGTTTCTCAAAATTTGAAGCTTCACAAAGTGTACAAACTTTTCTACAAACAAGTGTGGTGTGAACTTTGAACTAATTTAGTAAGATAAATGAAACCATCTCAATATAGCAGCAAAAGAGTAAGTAACAAGTTGAACTCTTCAAATTTTAAGATGATGATTGGCTACTACTTTTTGTACATGACTATGTGTGTAGTCTTCAAAATGATTTCTCGACATAAATGTTAGCATATAAAAATTGCAGTAAAAGAGCTAGCTCTCAACTAAAGCATTGTAACTCTCTTGTTCAAAATCATGATTCTTTGCAACAGAGTATGTGTGTGATCTAGATGATGCCATTCTAAAGATAAAAGCACACCATACTACATGGTATTAAGGAAAAAATATTTGGTTAGTATTTTAAGTGGCATTCAACAAATGGCTGTTATGCCACATACAATAAGCCTTGTAAATGATTAAATATGAGAAATGCATACATCACCACCCTCATGCAAAGGTACCCAAGTGATCACAAAGAAAGTACAAGGGTAAATGATTAGTTTATAGTCTCAACATTTTCTAATTTTATGCCTCTCAAGTAAGCTTATGACCTCCTCTTATGGAAATAATTAATATTCATAGTATGATTTTGATAACCTTGAGGACATTTCTTATTATCAACCTCCTTAAGTATGCGGATATCCTGTCGCCCCCCGCCTAAAGCGAGATGATCCAATGACTAACACAAATGAATTGAAATATTAGTATGAGTTTGGCACTAGACAAGACACCGATGTAAAATTGGTATTAATGAAGCAACGATCTATCTTGATCTAGGAAGCTTTAAAGCTATTTGAAAGGAGAATCATGCCATGTGGCACTATTTCATTCAACATTCAAAATCCAAAAATTAAATTTGAAGTGTGGTCGCACATGAAAATTTAAAACAAGGGCCATCACTCCCGCGACAACAGTGGCATGGCCTGCTCAGAGAGAGAGAGAGAGAGAGAGAGAGAGAGAGAGAGAGAGAGAGAGTCCCTTGATTGCTTTACATGGCAAAGAGCAGACCGAGCCTTGAGCTCTACTTGGAGAGAGAGAGAGAGAGAGAGAGAGAGAGAGAGAGAGAGAGAGAGAGAGAGAGAGAGAGAGAGAGAGAGAGAGAGATCTTCTGTAGCTCCTTCTTGCTCAAGTCTCCTTGCGCAGCTGCTATCACAAAGCTTTATTTATGCCAGTGTTGTTTTTATTACAAGCATCGCTGAAATTATGCACGTTGAAAAGCAGAATCTTAAAATAGTTTCTAAAAGCTTTAAAACGTGTACAAAATTTGATAGGCCCCATGCCTATATCACTCCCTAGTGCCAATAAAGTAGCCCATAGCAGTGGAACCAGCCACATCATCAGCTTTCACTGGCCTTGTCTCATGAGTAGAAGGTCTCTTTAGTGTCCAATGTCTCCATGTACCCATTGTCCTCTCTGTTGCAGATGAGAGCATTAGAGCATCGAGTTATAGGGTCAGCCCACGGGTATTGAGGGGGTAGAATGTGTAGAGTGTCAATTTTTTAAATTTGATCAGTGCACAGGTTTCACAAACCTGTGTTCAAACTTCAGAGCAAGAACAATTGTGAGGTATCCTCAAAGCTTGTGCTACAATCAAAGCCACTGCCAAGAGAAAAGAAATTTATGATGAGATTTTGAGACGGTTGTTGCTTGACCATGATACTCTATTAGGATGGTACGCTTGTGGATATGTACGAGCCACTTGTGACATGATGAGGTTGCTAGTTAGGGGCTGTTGGAGAAATAGGTCATAGTTGGAGGTGCTTTGGTCCATATGCCCTCACGAAAAGTTAAAAAGTTTTGGATCACCTCCATGCCAGAATGGCATCTCTTGGAGTGCATTGATTACATGATGCTTGGCTGTGTCTCTATAAAGCCAGTCACGATGAAGTTGCCAGTCAAGGGTTGTTGGAGAAATAGGTCATGCTTGAAGGAGCTTTGGTCCATATGTATCCCAAATGTGGTGCACCCTCACTAAAAGTCAAAAAGTTATTGATCAGCTGCCTGCTAGGATGTCGTCTCTTGGAGTGCATTGATTGTTTGATATGCCCAACATGGCCATGGCAAAGAAGCTTTGGACTGTTTTCACCATTTTCCGAGCAAAGAGGACCCCTCTCTAGATGCACCTATGCATGCATCTCGTAGGCCCATGGAATTTTGCTTTTGTTTTCACCATATGCGAAGCAAAAAGGCCTCTCTCCTTAGGAGATCACCAATAAGCACCAGCAAAGCCGTCAAATATGGCACTTATTGGTTTGTGGCAAACAGTTAAGACCAGCTCTTCATTGGAAAAGAGCTACGAGCTACTTGACGGACAAGAGACATCGAAGGCAATATGTGTTGGTATGTTAGCGAGTCAGCATCCAGGAGATTAGAGCTATATGCAAGAGAGGTGGAAGAGTTACGAGTTGGTGCACAGAGACATGGTAGCCAAGGAAAAGGTTCAAATGTGTACGTCATCAATGGAGAGAATTTCCGCTAAGACAGAGGACCCACAAGCATGAAGGGTCTAGTCAACATCACATTGGAACAAGGATTATATAGAGTCATGGCAGGGCTGATTGAGGGAGGTTATGACCATGTTCAGGTGTGGGGTGTATGCAATGTTGGTGTGATAGGGCTGAAGCAAGATGTAGACATGCGTTGGGTGTGTCGGTTTCTGATCTGGTGCTATTAGATGTTTAAAGATGAGAAAATATTGCCATGCTTGGGATGTAACTAAATTTTATAGAAAAGATACAGCGCGCTTGCAGAGCTGATCCTATGTATGCACCATGAACTCTTGTGGCATTGTGCACATTAGGGCCAAAAAAGACTCAAAAAGGGATGTGTAAGGAATTGATTAACTTACTAATTAGCACAGTTGTTTATGGTCAAAACGGCTCTAAATTTGGCTGTTTTGGCCATTTAAAGCATATCTTTGCAATCTAAAGCGTATCTAGGTACAACTCTCTAAATATTCAAAAAGATATCATTTTCTTCACATTCCTTTGCGGCTCACCTCAAAATTTGTTCTCATTTACTTCACTTGGTGGCAAATAGTTGTTTCCACTTTTGAATCACTCAATCTCTCTTTTTTCTCTCTCACCTTTCACGATCTTACTCTCTTCTTTTCTGATGCATATTATTCTGCTACTACGTTATCTCCATTATACTTTCTCTGTGTTCATTACTTACAATGAATAATACATCTTCCATTAGTGATAACCGCAAGTTTCACATGAACATTAAGCTAAGCCAAGAATATGCTACTACGTGGAGCGTTTATCAAAGACCAGTTACAATTGCAAATGAATCACAACAACTTCGCAACGAGGGAAAGAAACACATTGATATATGGACAGATGGGAGCTTGTATCCACCGGATCCTAGCATTGGAAGGTATCCATGTTTTCACACACCTCATGATTTGATGAGATTTGTTGGAGATGGGGTTGATGGCTTACTAGAATATAGTTCTAGGCTATCTCATTTACACATTGATCATACACATTACATTCCATATCTCAAAACTGCTTTGTCTTCAAATGCAACAAGAATTTTAAGACTTGAAAACTAAATAGCATCTCTAAAACAAGAAAATCATCAGCTTCAAACTTTAAAAGAAACTCCAATAGGATTAGGAGCACGAGTAAAACGAATGAGAGATGTAGTAAACTTAACAAAAGGTTTTGGACAAAGAAAAAAAAGATTAACGATTACCAGAGAACATGTGACCAGCCTTTTAGGATTTGATATGTCCAATGTTCAAGAAAGGGTGAGATTTTTTAATGAGGTAATGAACAAAAGTGACATTTTGAAACTTCCTGAAAATCAAACTCAGAAGAAATTGTCATTTCAAAATTTATTGAAAGATATGGGTTTATTGGTCCAACCTTCTCAAATGCAAGAAGTTTGTGACACAGTGGGGGTGAGTAGAAGGGGTTACATGGCCATCTCTAAAACCTGGTTTCGGGTTTTAAAGTATTACAAGATTAAAGCTTTTGGGTTGCTTAGGCCTCACAATGTTGGGAAAGTAAGGACTCTGTTAAACGAAGAAATACCCGAACATTTTGGAGAGTACTATCATATATAAGGAACGATGTCATAAGAAAAAAAAAAATCTTATTTGAGTATAATGTTTTTAATAACATTTGGATGAGTATAAAAAAAGTTCAATCTGCTATGGTGAGATACTATAACATACCAAAAGTAGATTGTGAAGGAAAACTTATATTTGTTATGAAACTGGATGAAGCTCAAACTCAAAAATGTCAAAAACTGGAAAGAGTATCCATATCCCTAATGAATAGAGCATTGGATTATAGCCAGGGTAAGCTTGATTCCCCATACCACAAAACTCAATCAGAAATGGAGCTTTGGTGGATCGGAGCAGCTGAAATACCAGTAGAAAATCACGATACATTGAAATGGCTCTTTTTGAAAACCAATATCCCTTCTGTTATACAAGACCAAAATGCAGGTAAACAACCCCGTGTAGATGGCATGGGTGACTTTATTGTAGAATGGTACTTGAGTGCCGACCTAAAAACATTGAAGTGCATGTTTGGTGTACGTGGAGGTGCCAATACCAAGTATCCATGTTTGTATTGCATGGCAAGCACTGGAACAAAAGGATGGCTTGCAAAACACGCGGTTGGAAAACCACCATCGAGAAATAGTGTGAATGTCATCGACTACCCGTCTTCTATGATTTGGGATCCAATTCTAACAATAGATTTAAAAAATGTACATATATGTACAATGCATGTAGAGATTGAAATCTTGGACAAATTGCTTCGACTCCATCTTGATTATGCATATTCTATAAAGCCAAGTAAACTTGCAGACGAGTGCATAAAAAAATGTGAGGCTTTGCTCTCTCAAATGGGTTTTCATGGTGGTTAAGTGCATCGAAAAAAAGATCCTACTCTTTCAAAAGGAATGGGTGATGTTTTGCAAGATGTTTCAATGGGTGGAGCAAAAGCCAAAAGATTTTTGAGCAACCATGACAACAAACAAGTTGATGCTATGTGGAACTTTTGGAAGGATCTTTGTGTAATAACAACCAATGTCAAAAGTAGACCAGATGTAGCCAACAAATGCATGGAAGTGTGGAAGAAGCTCAACATTTTTTTGAAAGTTTTGAGACAACAAGTTAGCTCTGCTACTTATGCAAATGACTTTAAAAAGACGATAAAGCTTTTAATAACTGCTATCACAGATGCTTGGGGAGCAAAAGACATCACATATTACTTGGTGAGTATTCAATTACTTTTTAAAGCCTAGATAGTATTTTACATTGCATCCTATGAGTTCAACTAACCTTTTTTTTACATTTTTAGCATACTATGTACCTGCATGGACCATATTTTGCAAAATAAGGACCCCTTGCAACATGGAATACTCAGGGAATGGAAAAAATCTCAATATCAAGCGAGGACTTCATTTTTCAGATGTACGAGAAAGGGAGGGGGACAAAGAAGGAGCAATGCACTAAAGGAATTATTCAATTGGTTCTATGGGAGGCAATTACAACGGATGAGATCAAACAACCATGTTGCTCAATAAACAAAAGGAGATTAATGTTTCACTTTGAAACTTTGTACCGAGTATCTCTAAAGAGATCCAAATTCAAAAAAGATATTTTTACGCAAAATATTGTCAATTTTACATCATTTTTTTATTTTTTTGGTATCACTAGGCATGCCACCCCTATCTTCTTTTATAGCCCCCAAGAAGGTTGACATTTTTCTCCTCAGTTGCTGCTGCATAGCTAGAGTAGCAAAGAAAGTATCTTGCTCTTGAGACATTGAATCCTGCAATATACCCAAATATTCTAAGTGCTGCAGCTCTCTCAAGTAGCATGATCTTTTTTGCATCGATTTGAAGGGGATTGTACCCCAAAAATTATGATAATATCTTCAGGGCAAATATTGGCAATTCAGGATCTTCAGAATATTGCATGTGAAAAGCACAGAAGGTGGCACTATCCAATGTAGGCATGTAGTGCATGAGAGAGGAGACATCCCTTCTTGAAGTGCCCTCTATTGCTTTCCCTCTCGAGCCTTTAGCTCTCCCAAGAAAATTATCTTTGTGAGGGAGTTCAATCTGCAAAACAAGAAATAATGAGTAATTAAAACAAACTTGAAAAAAGGAAGATTTTCGGAAGGGAGATCAAGGCAAAACTAAATCTACCTTTTGCAACTCATCCTCGGCAATGACTTTTTCTTGAAGGAGATTGCATGATCCAGTTATCTCTCTTATTTCAACATCCTTTAGCTTAAAGTCTCTGCCAAAAGATTGGATGCCAAGCTCAACAAGTCTCTTCTCAAAATCCTCATCTTTGAGAGTAGGTTTCCCCTCTTCCACTCTTTTCATGCATAGAGCAAGTGCATCAGGAGCAAGAAGAAACAATTTATTGGATGTCTGAAGATCAAGTGCCAAAACATCCTCTTTTGACTCTTCTTCTTTGTCAATGAAATCTTTGGCCACCTCAAAAGCTTCAGAAATGGTTGCAATACAGTAGTCCTTCCTCATATTAAGCAGACATTGAATATGATGGAGAGGGATATACTCTTTTTCACTGATATTGAAGTAGGGAAGGTTTGAAACAGTAAGGGAGGCCTCAGACACCTCTACCTCCTCTATGGGATCATCACTGACAGTACTAACTCTAAATTGAGCCGCATCAAAATTTTAAATCTCCTGCTAACACTGACAGTACTAACTCTAAATTGAGCCACATCAAAATTTGAAATCTCCTGCTCCTCAACTACAACATCAATTCCCTCCTCCTCTAGAATTTCACTTTTCTCAAGTTGCAAGATTGTGGAAACATTTGTATTTGTTCCCTCTTCGTATGTATCTTTCACTTCATCACCTTTGCCTTGCGTATCAACTTTAAGAAACAAAAAGAAAAGAAAGACAACTTCTTTTGGAACAAGGTTGCAAGGCTTTGAATGTAATTGACAAGAAATTGTAGGTGGACAAATAAATGAAGTCTTCTTAGAAAATCTTCCAAACCTCCTTGTTACTTTGCCTTTCTTAATTGAGTTGGTAGTAAATTTAGTTAGATGGAAATAAGTCTTACCCGCCAACACCAAACACTTACCCTCAACTGCCTCTTCAAACTCTTTAAATTATTATGACAAAAAGTCCTTCAATTTGTCTAGCATAACTGCAAGATCAAACAAAGGATTGAATATTTTATATGCCTTGGTGTACACTTCCATGCCACCACCATCCATGATAGCAACCAAGAGATTCTCACTTGGGTCTCCTCTAAAATCTCTTCACGACCTTCACTTATGATGCGGTTGAAAAAAAGTTCAAGGCCCTTAAGGAAGAGAGACCAAAACGGAGCGATAGAGGCACGAGCAAGATCCTGCTATATACTACTATCACTTTGTGCAGAGGATTAGGTTGTGGAAGCAAAACCCAAACGGAGCGATAGAGGCACGAGGCACACTCTACTGGCTACGGCTATCGCGTCGTGCAGCTGGTTAAGAACGTGGAAATAAAACCCAAACGGAGTGATAGCGCAATGAGGCAAACTTTGCAAACACCCATCCTCGCGTCGTGCAAGACCACTGTGATGGATAAAGAGAGAGAGTAGTGAAAATAGACTTAAAGTGAGAGAACTAGAGAGCTTTGAAGAGGTTAAGCTGCTTAAGGATTCTCACGTCGTGCGGCACAAGCTAAAAATAACACATCAAAAAAAGACAAGATCAAGCTTATATAAGGGGTCAAAAATGACCGTTATTGACATGTGTGACTCATGCATACGTGCCACATGGAAAAATTTCAACGAACACTGTACGGATGGTCGGATATATAAAAAGCCCATGTCACATGTTCATTTTCCACCTGTCCCAAACAACACGTTCGCGTCGTTTCGTACCTCCAACATCCTCCTCCATCTCTTCTTTAATCTTATGTTGCATTTTTCTCATCGACCTACACACTCCCTTTTGTGATATTTCATCTAATTTGCCCGAGCGATGCGGTAGCAGGTAGTTTCAACCTTGAAAATACCTACTATCGTGTTCTGTGGGATTTGCTCTCCAATTGTCACATTGCTTTCAACTTCCAGCACGATGCGATAGCGAGCACTTCCAAACTTTGGGAGTACCTCTTACCATGTCCTGCAGCATTTCTTCAACTTTCGGAACGACATGATAGCAAGCACTTCCAGAATTTGGGAGTACCTCTTATCGCATCTTGCGGTATTTCTTCAACTTCTTGCACGATGCAATAGTGAGAATTTCCAGATTGTGGGAGGACCTCTTATCACATTGCTCGAGATATTTTAGGAGTCTCTTGAACCTCCTGCAGGCCTTGTTTTGGCAAATTTTGTGGCTAAGGACAAAGCACTTTCCGACTATCAAATGGCAAGGACAAAGCAAACTGCAAGAAAAGTTTACCAAGATCCAAAATATTCAAAGAAAGATGATGATGACAACCAAGAATAATTAGGAAGAGAAACCACCTACACAACCTCGCCAAAGGGCTACTGCTAGGAAGAGATTGAATTATCAAGTCAAATCTCTAAGGGAGATAAGCAAAGCACAGAAATCTACTTGTCTTCTTATTCCAAAGCTACCCTTCATGAGAGTTGTCAAAGAGTTATCAGATAGGCTTGTGAGCATGATGTATATCAAAACCTTTGTTTCAGTAAGGTGGCAGTCTCAAGCCTTGATGTGCCTTTAGGAGGCTACTGAGGATTTCCTTATACACTTCATGAATGATAGCTACATTGCAGATGCATTTGCTTACAGGGTTACCCTGATGAGCAAAGATTTTGTGCTTGTGTCAAGGCCGAGGTACAAGTTTGATAAGGCTCTTAAGCTTATTCCTAGTGAGGATCTTAGGGCCTTCCAAATTTTGAATATCTCCCCTTCCAGGCAGCAGAAGAATTCAGGGGTTGTCATTGAAGATGTTACACATCAGTATGGGACAAGAAAGGCCTAGGGTATCAAAGCAGACAAGGAGCTTGAGAGGGAGCAAGACATGATGTCAAAGGATTCTATCCTTATAGAGCAAGCAGAAATTTTAGAGCATCCAACTCTCTCCTTTATGGAAAAGTTACAGGTCAAATGGTTGTGGATGCCTCCATGTGTGGGGATGATGAGGTGTAAGACACAAGTATGCTTGTAAACCCCAACATTGAGTGTGGTGATACTGTGCTCTTTATCTGTCTCAGGTATTTGTTGCCCCTTTGCTAATTATTAGTGCATGTGCGCATACAAGGGCCTCATTGGGGGATGTGTTTTTTTTTACTTCAGGTGTCTTATGAGAGATCTTCCAGAGGCTATAGCTATGAAATTTCCATACTTGATCCTCTAGTGACATAGTGTCTATTTAACAAGCAAGGAAGACTTTCAAGTTTTTTTGAAGATTTTGACATGCCGACCTACAATTACATAATATACCCCTATGTTGAAGGGTAAATCTTAACTCCTAACAATTTATAATATTCTGTGGTATTCCTAGCTATTTGTTATTTTTTTGTAGAGGACATTGGAGTCTTATTATCTTCAATCTTTTGGAGAAATATAATATATGTTTGAATTCATTGTCAAGTATCCATGGGAGAAGTAAACTGTAAGTATGAAGTATGATCTATGCTTGATGGCCCATTGTTTTCTATTAGTAGCTTTTTGATTGATGTCTTCTTGCACTGCTGCCATACTTATCGTTGGTCACCTGAGTACCACAAATAAGGATTACAATATAGAAGGTTTCAAGTACTACAATCAAAAAGTGCCTTTACAAACAGACTCAACATCTTGTGCGTGTGTGTGTGTGTGTGTGTGAGAGAGAGAGAGAGAGAGAGAGAGAGAGAGAGAGAGAGAGAGAGAAAGAGAGAGAGATCTATTTATTTATCTTATTTTTATTGAGAATATAGTGGTGTATTGTGAACAGCATACTACAAGTCGATCATCACTTTTTTGAAGGGTATTAGATTTGCAGTCAATTGACAAGATTGATTCAAGAGTGCCAATTACACGTTTCCATCTACTCCATGCATCAAATAGTTTCTCCAACATTGGAGGATAAGCATAAGTCTGGCTCTAACACTAGAGATGCATAAAGCGGCCTGAGAAAGCCTTACAAGCTTATATTTAACATGGAGCAAATTGTACCAATTTCACACCATACATTCTATGGCTTTTTCTTTTTTTGTTGGGCACACCATACTGGGCACGATTTGCTTGCACATGCATAAAATTATTGTTATCTCTACTAAGTTTCTAATCTAGAGAAAGATTACCTTTAAAGTTTCTGTCTATGGTTTTGCGAGGATTGATAACTAATTCACGAGAGATTGTTCACAATATCATAAAGGAGAAAATAGGAAAGTGCGAAAAGTAATCATCTTTAAACCTGCTTTTTGTTGAGAGAATTAAATATTTTTGGGATGATGAGCGGATGATAGAGTTGTTGTAAGCTTATCCTCTCTATGTAAATAAATATGCGTATGCTTAACAAGATAAATTTCACTTATATTTATTCTATATGTACATTATATGTTTTTCCATACAACATCTCAAATTTCTTTAGTTGATATTTTTGATTAAAAAAAGCTATTTATGGGTGTTGTAAGGTCATTGAGGTCTTCGAGCAAGTCACAAGTCAAGGATGTACGTCTCAACGCATAGATAGGGTTGAAAGCTCGTAAGAGAAATGAGGAGGATGCCCAACACTCATCACACCATGCACTTCCCTGCTATTACAATCCTCGACTAGTGTTTGTATGCAACATAGTGTCTCCATTTTTAAGCTCCTACCATCTTGATTTAGTAGGGTAAGACTCGCAGTGATATTCACACGTAGCTTGATCCCTTATTTCTTGTTGTGACATTATATTAAATTTCAAATCAAACATTTATAAACTATTTGTAAGTGCTGTGAAATTATGCATGTGAGTGGAACAAATAAAAACATGCACGTTTAAGTAAATTGTATAGATAAATAATTCCACTTAAATAATTGCACAAACAAAAAATGCACGTCTAAGTGATTTGTTATACTATAGCTAATAAACACTTTTGCTTATTGAGAGGATTAAAGATTTTTCAATGATAAAGTTGTTGTCCCTCCTCTTACCTTGCATCTCATGAAGGCTCAGACACTTTGCAATCGACATCTCTTCTAGATTCTTTCAAATTTCAATTTAAAGTGATTGGCCCCCCCCCGGGGGGGGGGGGGGGGGGGGCAGTCCCCTGCCCCCAATTGTACCTAGCTAGGTATGTGGTGCCTCTCGAGCAGAAGCTCGTGATGTTATGCATTGTATGAAAAACATTGAAAAAGACTCTGTTTTCCTACATGAGAATATTTCTAAATCTTCTTGTGTCAAGGCTCAGACACTTTGCAATCGACATCTCTTCTAGATTCTTTCAAATTTCAATTTAAAGTGATTGGCCCCCAGCCAAATATATATTCGTGCAAATCTATTGTTAAGAAGGTCACATTTGTAAGTCCACAACACTTTCCAAAACTTGCATCAAAGTCGAGCAGTCAAGGATGCACTTGTTATTTTTCTTATTTCTTCATTGAAGTCTGAGATTTTTCTTTTAGGGTTTGCATGCAAAAAGACATGCTTATGGTGGACTATGTCTCTTAAGCACTACTTAGACGAGCCATGTACTATGGAAAGATATGTAAGCTAAATATAAAAGAAACATGCTTGCAATGAACTATGTCTCTCGAGAATCGAGTAGACTATCCATCTCCTGCGGAATGGAGTTGTTGCTCAAATGAGGATCCACAAACACCACGTCTCTGTTTTCCTTAAGATGACTCATAGTCGAGAATAATTATGATATAAGAAAATGGTAATGTCACGAAAACTGTCTTTTTTTCATGATGAGGGTCCTGTGAAGGCAAGGCCCTGCTAGGAGCCAATGGCTAAGAACCACATGTACAACATACATGGCAAGGGACTCCAGTGGTTGGACCTAGGACGCTCTATTTAAGGGAGTAGGATGGGTTGTGATCCATATGCCAGTGCCCCTAGTCTTTCAGTGGTAGTGAGGTGAAGTTCTCTCTCTCTCTCTCTCTAAGGAAAGGCGGGGAGGGGAGAGAAGCCACAGAGTGACATGCAAGGCATGCATGAGGCCCATGCAAGGCTTGTGTGGTCTAGCTACGTGTGAATATCACCTTGCATGTAGAAAGGAGGCATGACGAGAATGGCCTTTTGGCTTGGTAGTGCGCCCTAAAGAGGGCATCCATTCTCATTGCATCATCTCCGTCAAAGGAGGTTGCTATGCCACGCAATGAACGAGTCATAGCCATCACTCGTAACCTCCTGAATTCACATGTTTCTTTTAGAACAAAAAAAGTTGGGCGCCCTATTTTTGGGCACCCTCCCTTAGTAAGGGGCTTTTCCCACAGCGAGGTAAAAAGCATGAAAGGGGGTCAGCATGCATGACCACGCAAGGACCCCATGGCCAGGCAAGGGTCATAATTGCTCCACATGTACGGCCAAGCAAGGGCCATGGTTGCTTGGCATGTGAGAGGCAAAGGAAAGTAGGAAATTTTGTGAGCTTTCTTGATTGTCTCAACTTTGGTCATGTGGGTATGGATCTCCGGAGGGAAAATTTTCTCTTAAATGAAGACAATAGCAACTCCAAATCCAAACGAAGGGGTTTTGGAAATTGCATATAGAGACTCAAACCAATCAAGGGATGCTCAAAGTTTGTGTATATAGTTTTAATTGATGACAAGGTTCTTTGTCAATTTTCTTCTTGCGCACAAAGTTTCCCTCTTCTACCAATTATGGACATCACACTTGTCTCTTGTGCCATGCTAAAGGGCTCCAACTCTTGGTAGATGTTGAGAAAGCCAAGTGTTGGTAGAAAGCCAAGGATGTGGTGAAAAGAACTAGAAATAAATTAACTTATATCCACTTTATGGTGAACAATTGTTGATTAAATGGACTTCTATTTCTATCGATAATATGATATCTCACTTCTTTCCTCGTGCATCCAAAAAGCTTTATGCTCGAACACAGATTGGAGAATTTCAGCAAAAGAAGAACTTGCTTGCTGAACCCAAGCTACAACTTATAAGTTTAAGCATAAAATGAGTTTTGGAGACTTGTGAAGAGATCAAAACCAGGCAATATATACAAAGTGTCACAAGGAAATCGAACTTCGTAACCATGGTATCTGCATGTAAGGCATGTCTATTAGGTGGGCTTAACTCCACATAAGAAGGTGTTTACACTTCTATTACGACATATGCGTCATCAATCACATTCCAATTGATTTTTTGATTTCTCACTGACAAGGTGGATTCAAATTATGATGGTATCCGCATGCATTGGAGTGAGAGGATTACACCAAAATATATAAGATCGTGCTTTGCAATGCATATATCTATTCATAGAGGCCTCTTCTACAAGTTCTTGATTTACATGCAAAGCATGTCTACTATAGCCAAGGGCTAAGACAAGGGGGCATCTCTTCAAGGTGGTTCTTACAAGTTGTCTCCAAGTGTTTATGAAACACGAGATTATGAGCTAAGAACTAAGATCATTACAAATCCGATATCCACTCAAGGAGCTTAGTAGTGAGAGAAGGAGGCATCTCTTCAACCAAGGTGGTTCTTACAAGTGTTCTCCAAGTGATTATGAAACACGAGAATATGAACTAAGAGCTAAGATCATTACAAATTAGGTATCCACTCAAGAAGCTTAGCAATGAAAAGTAAATTTTAAGGAGTAGCAAGGCTATAGGGTAAAGGGGCCAATAAGGGACCGGGGTCCAAAACAAGGCCACCTTAAAAGTAAATGGAAAATACTACCAATATTTATGGGAATCATGATTAGGATGGCATCGGGAATGGCAAGAGTTTGATATGACCTATCTTTTGATATCAATTTCATTGAAAACTGTTAATCCTATAAAATAATTCAGATCATTCAAATTGAATGTCCCTCTATTGGCCCCCATGTTTTAACCGGTCCCTTATTGGCCCCTTTACCCTAGCAGTAGATGGAAGTTGTGCTCATGGTTCTCCATCCACCAGGTTCTCTTCTCTTCAAGTGTCTTTGACATCTTGGAAGACGATAGTTAAGATGATACTCTATCCACAGATGATCATGGGTCGGCTAGACTACGAGAGTATCATCCTCTTCAAAAAATGAGTTTCTAAGATGTTTTTCGTATGCAACAATTCTCCCAAGATTGAAAATCTAAGAGAATTATTGATCTTATTGGTATTTCTTTTTAAACCCAGTTCGTGAGGAAGTTTGTCCTAAAGAGGTAAGGCAATGTCTTGCACAGGAACTTCCTTATGGCCCCACTATAAAATTGAACCTTGGGTTTGATTATTAAGTGCTTGCCACCAACTCTTCTCAATGAGAAGATTTGGTGGCAAGGTAATCCTTCCACATGTCTAACCAAGAAGAGCATGATGGAACCTTCAAAGGTGATTGTAAGAAGTTCAAGACACTTTTTGGAAATCACTCTAGTAAGCTATTTTTAAGAAGGTGACAACACCTTACAAAATGGCAATTGAAAACACAACCTAAGGAGGTCATGGTTTTTTCAAGGTCCAGGAAATAAGAAAACCCTAGGAAAAGGGTAAACTTGTCCACCAAGCTCTTGCCAAAGCAACATAGAAACTACTCTCGCAAGCACATTTGGAGAAAGAAGCTAAGGCAAAGGTTGCACAAAAGACATTATGTGCAAAAGTTGCATGATAAGTTTTTTGTAGATAAGATGCACATCAGAGTTTTTTCTACATGATAGTAGAAACAATTCCTTACCCATCTTCATCATGTGTAGTCAGTTATGAAACAAGTTATGCTACTTATTATGAAACAAGTTAAGATACTTCATATGTTAAGCACATGGTGCGTAATTTTCTGTTAGAAATGTTCTATGCTTGTATGTTCACAACAAGGTTCCTACACTTATTGTGTGCTCTCAAGATTGTCCATGGAAAGTTATCCTTCACATTTTTAACCATGGGTACTATATTACAACTATTACATGTGTTAGGATTGTTACTAGGTAGTAATTATAGTGATGTACTAAATGGAGAGAGATATAATATACACATGAGAGAGTAGAGAGAGAGAGAGAGAGAGCGCATATATAAGATATACGTGGTTCACCCAAATCTAAGCTATGTCCATGTGAAAGCATCAACTCACTAGCTTTACACTTCAAACTTGAAGTTGCTTATAAAGAGCTTAATGGTCGTCTTGTCTAATACTCTCTCTAGTTTGCACTTATTACTTCTTCATCATGTGTAGAAGAGGCCTCCTTTTATAAATGCCAAAGAGCCTTTATGGGCTGCCTTCTCACATGAGAGGCAGTCACCCATGTGTAGACGCATCCATCCATCGGCTCGATATTTTATTTTGGCTTTTTGGTGAATAATTTTTCTCATGCATGATGGCTTCTCATAAGAGGGGGCTTACAAATGTGCTTTTTTAGAATAAAAATTACAAGGTTAAATCAAGCTCCATACGTTAAAAAAATCCCTTCAATTAAGAAGAATATTTTTGCATCGAGTTGGGTTAGTCAATACAACTCCTTCATCTAGTTAAAGTGGATAATAAAATATTATAGAATTTATCGACCAAAACGGCTGGTAAGATTATCATACAGAGAGGATAGAGTTTTTGAATGATAAGAGTGTCATGTACGTTGTTGTGCATAAAGCCATGAAGAGACTGTGAATGGAATGGTAGAAGCAAGGATTACGGTGGTACATTCTTGACTTTTAGTTCCATGGGCCACATGATCAAAATAAGTATATGGTATAAATTGTCTTTCATGACATACGTTAGGTTTTAATTCTGGTCTTCTTTAGATGTGCTTTCTAGGTGAGGAAAGGACTGCAAGCACACTCACCTCACCATAAGACATACATGTATTCTTGAAAGACTTTATCCAAGAAGCTCTTTATGGTAGGGTGAGAAAGGAGTGCAAGTACACTCATCTCACCATGAGAGAGGTGAATCCTCTTGAAAGAATTCATCTGACAAGTTGATTTATGCAATTAATATGATCATGCACAGCTACAACGTAGCGAGTCTTACCATACACCAAGAAAACTTTGTCGAGAAAATGGAAAAACAAAGCGAGACCCGTGTGTGTGTGTGTGTGTTTAAGTATAAAAAATCCCCTCATAATTGAACCATACTTAGACAATTGTATTAAATAACAATATTAAAACAAGATGTCATAAACCTCAATTATCATTCATATACAATAAAAAACATTCTGTATCTAATGGATAATACAATCATTTAGATAAAAAAATTGATCTTTGATCACTACAATATAATATCTTAGTGTTGTATCTTATGTGCACATCCTTTGGGATGAACTTCCACTATATCTACATGTAGAAGGATCCAGCTGGTACATTAGCTGGTACATTGGACGATCTTCCATTACTGCTGCAGTTTTCGTTGTAATCCCAAGGAAAGAATCTCTTACCTGTCACCATCCAAGAAACACAAGCCCGTCATAACTGGCATTACTTGGGAAGACAGGTGTCAACGACTCCCTCCCCTTGTTATTGGTGTCAAAATTACAACAAAAACTAACAACATAACTTAGATCAAATATTATATTAAAAGACTGAGCAATTTATTTCCGATATTGTTTACATCTTTTAATTCCAGAAAAAATCGGACAGCATCTCCTTTGTAGATTGGATCAGTTCTCAAAATGTCCAGTTTAATGACATCTCCTTTGAGACCCCCACTTGAGGATTAATGCTCTTTTAACAATCATTGGATTAATTTCAAAGCAAATTACAACCCTTTGTTTCAAAAATTATGCATTTATTCATCAAGAAAGGATAGCATCAAACAACTCTGTGAATTCACCACTATATACTTACCTTTACTAAAAGTGAGCTCCTGCACCGAAGTACAATTTAAGAAAATTGGTTTTTACTAGTATCTGTAGTAAGTCGTATTGCATCCTTCTTTAACAATGTGTACAGCTATGCATCTGTTCTTACTAGCCTTGAACACAAGAAAAGTTAGTTCCAAGATAATAAAGTTGGGTAAGGTAGCCTTGAAATGATTCCCTGCTTTTGGTATTAAAGATCTCTAAAAAGAAAAAATTGGGCAGCATCTCCTTTGTAAAACGGACAATATTTCAAGTTTCCAATCAATGCCATATTTGTTGAGACCCTCACATGAGGTTTAAGGCTCTAGCAAACAATACATATGTGTTATTTTCAAGTCAAAAAAATCATCATGCCAAACTTGGTCATGCCAAATTCTAAAGTCTACAAACAATTCTCTTTATGATGCAGTAAACTAGCCATGTATGTTCAATCATCAGTTAGACCAGTCTTGAACAGTCAACAAAGCCCAATGGTCATACCTATTATGCTAATGATAATCATTCCACTTCCATACATTTATTATTACTTTTGCCAAGTCCTAAGAGCCAACAAATATCTTTGACCACTATATACTTACCTTCATCAAGAGTGTGTTCCTGCATAAAAAGATAGAAGTAAACGAGTTTTATGTCCATGACAATTTTATGTAAAACTATTGTTATTGGAATTTTAATCAGCAGTAGGGTAACAATTAACATTAGCTCAAATCTATGCATCTTGAGTCCTATATATATATCACTATTGAAGTCCCAGAATATTGAAGTTTTATCTATGTGATACCACTGATTCTCAATTCGAAACTACATCCAGTCAAAGTTTACCGTTTAAAAGTTAGAACCACTGAATAATCATATCAAAAGTATGAGATATACACTAGGTATATATCGCATGGTTAGTATGTTACGATATTTTTCTACTGTGTTTTTTGACTATGCATACGATTCTGGTTGTCACTATCTCTTTACTCACAGAGGCTTAAGGCATATCTGTATACATTAATTGAATCAAATTTGTTAAGCAGTTGATCATGGCCATCTATCTTGCAAACTTCCATTTCTACAATCCGATACGTTCTCGTGTATCATTATGTACAATCAAATAATCTAAACAAGGACTGCATGCTTATGGTTATTATGCTTTATTAGATTCTCTACGACTATGCTACTTTGTCAACTATATGAATTTTCAAAAAAAGATCACAATTACATATGTCAGATAAAAAATCCCAAGATTACTGAGTAGGTGCAAATGCACCTACCTGTAGTTTGTTCATGCTCCTTCCGTCGACCATGTGTGTGAATGTATAGGTGATGCTAGTCTCATGTATGTCGTAGTGTTTCCTTCATTCCTTATGCATGCTTTTGGTGGCGATGAAGGCCAACATGGAGAAGGAATCAACACGAGAGCCCTGCTGCTATGCTGTGTGACAGATTGTTGAAACTGTCATGGGCATGTGAGATACCTTGTATAGGGTTCCAAGAATCGCAAGCAGAGAGCTGTAGTCTGTCTATCACGAGCAGAAAACCGCAGCAAAACTGTAGGAGAAGAGGGAGATTCACCGGGGTATCGACAAGAATGCATGCGCTCAATGAATTGTGCAGGATTTGTGTGTGTGTGTGTGAGAGAGAGAGAGCGAGAGAGAGAGAGAGAGAGAGAGAGAGAGAGAGAGAGAGAGAGAGAGAGAGAGCCCGGTTGTGTGTGGGTGCACTTGCCTGTGTTTGCTCGCGATCAAGAAGGGCGTGTGGCAGTGTGGAGGACTACCCACATAATTAAGTAGATCCCGATTGCAAAACTAGAGGGGTTGTTTTACACACCCATACCTACAATTGTTGACTCCATTATGAGCCGCCACATTAGGTGAGTTATCTCACCACCAGTTCAAAGATCCAACTAAACCAAAAGAGATGCAGCTGTTAAGTGTGTTCCCTTGGGGTTCTAGGGTTTAAGCAAGGAAGATGACTTGTGGCAAGAGCAATTCCAAGCAAGGGTGTATGCAAGAGAAGATCATAGGCTGAAGCATGTCCCCCCTACGCAGTTGTGCGAAAGTGTATGCCCAGAGCTGTGCTGGGGAGATATAAGCAGTATGAGAACTACCCGAGAAAATGGTACTATTTTTAAGGTGTATAATGCATGCACCAAAACACACAGAGTGAGTGGGTGGGTGGGTAGCACTAAATTCTCGAGTCAAAGTACGTGTGATCTAGGTTGAGAAGATCTTGGTGACTATCCCTGATTGATATGCAGTGAGGTATATAATATCCATCCAGTTGTACCATGAATATCGACCATATGGATAGCCTTAAACCCATTACTCTATATTTAAGTTGGAAACCAACTACTTAAGCCAGCCAAGTATGATCACAACCTTCAGTTTATGATAAAGAAGATAAATAACTTAAAGGCTACCACGTTTTCTCGAGTGAGTGGGTGCTCGAAAATTTACTGACTTTGTGTGTGTACTGCACACCATTGAGAAGGGTGGGCAACACCAGAATGTATCTCCAAGCCAAGAGATCCCACAAGGACTTCCAGAATGCCGTCATAGCATAGATATAGGAATTGACATTGTCAGCTCGTAAAGTGAGACAAAGATCGTGATTCATTAGGAAATTTCAGAGGTCATTTGGAGGGCCATATGCAAAGAGAGAAAAATAGAGCGCGTCCAATGAGCATGAAGGCTACGTTACGTAGAAAAGTACGTGGAAAGACTCAAAAAATAGGAAAATAGCATAAAACTTTCACGAAACTAGGATTGTAGCATAGTAATTTCCTTCGTTTTACCGAGCTTTTAGGTGCTTGCATGTGGTCCCACTTCTGATATTCTCTTATGGTCATTAACGTACTGGAGGGTGACCATTAAGCCCGCACAAGATATTGGAATTCTAAAACACTTTCCCTCCATTAGAATGCTTTCAAAGTGAATCTCCCTCCACTAAAGCTTTTCTCTGAGAGCTATGGCGTCCACGTCTTCTCGCCCAAGAGCCTCCAGGTGTTTACTGTCTCTCACACCAACAACCAACAACTGCACTTTGCCTAGAAGGCCAAGTAGTAGCATATCCTCAATTACAATACCAGCTTCAATAAGTGCAGAGAACCAATGGGTTGGACAAAGGATAAACAAAGGTTCATGGGTCCTCATGCAACCAAGAAGACCCAAGAGGTCTAGTGGTATCAACGTTTACCGCTCAGCATGGAAGGCCAGGGTGTTGGATTTCAAAGTTGAAATCGGCAAAAGATCTGTAAAGGAAGTTCTTGTTCAGCATGTGTTTACCCATTTATCAACGTTTACCGCTCAACATGGAAGGCCAGGGTGTTGGATTTCAAAGTTGAAATCGGCAAAAGATCTGTAAAGGAAGTTCTTGTTCAGCATGTGTTTACCCATCCAGAGGTGATAGCAAACGGTGGAAATGTATCGGATATACATCAACCACGTTGCCATTGTAAGTACTCTTGACATGTGAACTTACTGATACTCTCATTATAACTTTTCTTATATATTTTGCAATGTTTCTCCCGCTTGTTATGAGTAATGTCTCCATTCTTCACAGCTCAATTACATTAGATTTGTCATTTGTACTTATTGATACTCTTAGTTTAACTCTTCTTATATATATTGCAGATGTTTATCCCTCTTCTTATGAGCAATGGGAACCTGTGGAGTGCATAATAGGCCTCTTCCATGTTGTTCATGCCCACATTGGTTCTCTACAGTACTCAGAGAGGAGCAGCAAAAGACTGGCTGATGAGGGAATCTTTTTTTATGACCACTTTTACCAACTCAGCTCAGGGAATAAGAATGGCATGTTGGTGAAAGTGCCTCTACCAACCGATTGGAACACTGTGGACTGGCCAGTTCCCGAGGAAACAATGGTGAAGGCAATGCAAAGTAAGCTCTACAAGGATATACAAAGGTCTCTACGTAGCTCTATTCCTACCAAACTGGTTAGAATTGCAAACTTTTGTCCTGTTGCACTCTTCATAGAGCTGTTTCATAGCTACAACATCCGAGTTACAAAAACTATGTTCATGTGCAAGTCATTTCAGCAGTCATCTTGTGACAAACTTCTTGACAAAGGATGGTATGCAAAGGAAGAGATTGGTTTACGGTGCGAGGTCGCGCTTGATACTCTAGTTGTCAAGTACATGATTGCAAGCCAATCACTGTTACTCTCATTTTGGTATATGCGATCACAAATGCTAAACGGTAAGTACATTCCTATGGACCAGGTTTCTGCAGGTTTGGAAGATAATCCTACTGTGGATGTGGAAGTGATTGATAAAGAGCATGGCCTACTATTGGTGGTTACAATAAGGGAGCTATGCAGTCTTCAGCATTTGCGAAATGACATCATTGAAGAGTCAATGGACAAGGACCTATCAGATTTTTCCTTTTTCCTAGCTGGCCGTAAGGTGATGCGGCGAAGGGAAAAAGATATTTTGTGCAAAGAGTTGGATGGTCGGGTTGAAGTAGTGTCAATGTAACAGATATTCTTGTGAACCCAAGTGTATACAAATGAATTTCAAGACATGAAGTTTATTGATCTCATTTTTCAATTGTGCCCTGTGAAAAAGTGTGCTTGAAATACATTTCTTTACCACGTCAAATCTCTCTCTCTCTCTCTCTCTCTCTCTCTCTCTCTCTCTCTCTCTATATATATATATATATATATATATATATATGTTAGACAAGACAAAGACATGATAGAAGAATCATCTTAATTCATTAGAAAGTACAAACTCGTCCGTGAACAATGGATTGAGATACAATTTTTGTAAGTATGGAATCAGAATGTCTTCAAGGTAAAAATCGAAGGAATGCCCCTCGAAAGAAGGTGGTGAGACAGTTGTTCCCGGCGGATTTAGTTCTCCCTTTTCAGGAGTATCATCAATTAGTAGTGTATTAGTTGCATCAAAGGGTACACCGATTTGGCTAAACGGTTTGTACAAAAGAGGTAAGCCTGGTTTTTTAGGGTGGTAGTGGCCCTCAACGGTAACGCATTTTCTTTGATCATACAAAAAGGCAAAATCTGACGTGTGAGCTTGGCATACACTGCAAACTATTGCAACTAGTGGCGACAAGTTTTGCCTTTGCATTGAAGACCATATGGCAACTCTGAAGCGCGGAAGAAGAAACTGAATAAATTCCTTGGTTCCTGGACGAACCACGACTCGACAAGTTCCCATCCGAAACGTTTGCAAATCCTCAAAGGGTCCTCTGTCACCGAGAGGCACCCGCATGAGCAGCAATCCATTGACGTCCAAGATAATCAACCTCTGTAAAAGTTGACAAGTACATATAAGTAGTTAGAAGCTGAATATATTTTGCCATACTTGAATAGACATTACCGGAACAACCGTATCTACAGGTAGCAAGGGTCCATACTGGGTCTCTGTAGTGTTCATGTCGTTGTTGCTCTCCTCCGCTTTATCTTCATAGTCATCATTCACATCTTCATCAGGGGTCTCCCCCATGGCTCTTTCTGCCTCATTCAAGGTTTCTTCCAAGGTCTTTTCGTCTCCCTCGGTTGATCGGCTTGCCTCATACATCCTTGCCTGATCCATATCATTTTGCTCATCCCTAGGCCTGCTTTCCTCATCCATATCCTTTTGCTCATCTATAGGCCTGCTTTCCTCATCTTGGGTTTCAACCATAGGCTCTTTTGGCTCCTCCACTGGCTGACTTGGCTCTTTCATTGTCTCCTCCGGTTGTACCTTAGCACCTTCCATATGCTCATTTGACCTTTCCTCATCCTCGGCTCTTTCATCTTCTGCTGATATGACCCCCTCGGCCCGTTGTGATTCCACTGTATCGGATGTAGGGGTTTGTCGTGGTGGCACGTCATGTTTTGTAAGATCAATAGTGCGCTCATCCAAGCCGCTATCTTCAAGCTCTCTAGGGCTAGACATAGTAAGCAGG